>NC_086448.1:173545000-174162206 GCF_028390025.1 Pseudophryne corroboree
AAAAGGGGACGCTGCCTGCTGTAATGTGTAAAAAGGGGATGCTGTCTGCCGTAATGTGTAAAAAGGGGAACGCTGTCTGCCGTAATGTGTAAAAAGGGGGACGCTGTCTGCAGTAATGTGTAAAAAGGGGGACGCTGTCTGCCGTTATGTGTAAAAAGGGGTACGCTGTCTGCCGTAAAGTGTAAAAACGGGGACGCTGTCTGCCGTAATGTGTAAAAAGGAGACGCTGCCTGCTGTAATGTGTAAAAAAGTGGACGCTGTCTGCCATAATGCGTAAAAAGGGGGACGCTGTCTGTCGTAATGTGTAAAAAGGGGGACGCTGTCTGCCGTAATGTGTAAATAAAAAAAGGACTCTGCCTGCTGTAATGTGTAAAAAAGGGGACGCTGTCTGCCGTAATGTGTAAAAAGTAGAGATGAGCGACGGAAATTTTTCGGGTTTTGTGTTTTGGTTTTGGGTTCGGTTCCGCGGCCGTGTTTTGGGTTCGACCGCGTTTTGGCAAAACCTCACCGAATTTTTTTTGTCGGATTCGGGTGTGTTTTGGATTCGGGTGTTTTTTTCAAAAAACCCTAAAAAACAGCTTAAATCATAGAATTTGGGGGTCATTTTGATCCCAAAGTATTATTAACCTCAAAAACCATAATTTACACTCATTTTCAGTCTATTCTGAATACCTCACACCTCACAATATTATTTTTAGTCCTAAAATTTGCACCGAGGTCGCTGTGTGAGTAAGATAAGCGACCCTAGTGGCCGACACAAACACCGGGCCCATCTAGGAGTGGCACTGCAGTGTCACGCAGGATGTCCCTTCCAAAAAACCCTCCCCAAACAGCACATGACGCAAAGAAAAAAAGAGGCGCAATGAGGTAGCTGACTGTGTGAGTAAGATAAGCGACCCTAGTGGCCGACACAAACACCGGGCCCATCTAGGAGTGGCACTGCAGTGTCACGCAGGATGTCCCTTCCAAAACACCCTCCGCAAACAGCACATGGCGCAAAGAAAAAAAGAGGCGCAATGAGGTAGCTGACTGTGTGAGTAAGATAAGCGACCCAAGTGGCCGACACAAACACCGGGCCCATCTAGGAGTGGCACTGCAGTGTCACGCAGGATGGCCCTTCCAAAAAACCCTCCCCAAACAGCACATGACGCAAAGAAAAAAAGAGGCGCAATGAGGTAGCTGACTGTGTGAGTAAGATAAGCGACCCTAGTGGCCGACACAAACACCGGGCCCATCTAGGAGTGGCACTGCAGTGTCACGCAGGATGGCCCTTCCAAAAAACCCTCCCCAAACAGCACATGACGCAAAGAAAAAAAGAGGCGCAATGAGGTAGCTGACTGTGTGAGTAAGATAAGCGACCCTAGTGGCCGACACAAACACCGGGCCCATCTAGGAGTGGCACTGCAGTGTCACGCAGGATGGCCCTTCCAAAAAACCCTCCCCAAACAGCACATGACGCAAAGAAAAATAAAAGAAAAAAGAGGTGCAAGATGGAATTGTCCTTGGGCCCTCCCACCCACCCTTATGTTGTATAAACAGGACATGCACACTTTAACCAACCCATCATTTCAGTGACAGGGTCTGCCACACGACTGTGACTGATATGACGGGTTGGTTTGGACCCCCCCCAAAAAAGAAGCAATTAATCTCTCCTTGCACAAACTGGCTCTACAGAGGCAAGATGTCCACCTCATCATCATCCTCCGATATATCACCGTGTACATCCCCCTCCTCACAGATTATCAATTCGTCCCCACTGGAATCCACCATCTCAGCTCGCTGTGTACTTTGTGGAGGCAATTGCTGCTGGTCAATGTCTCCGCGGAGGAATTGATTATAATTCATTTTAATGAACATCATCTTCTCCACATTTTCTGGATGTAACCTCGTACGCCGATTGCTGACAAGGTGAGCGGCGGCACTAAACACTCTTTCGGAGTACACACTTGTGGGAGGGCAACTTAGGTAGAATAAAGCCAGTTTGTGCAAGGGCCTCCAAATTGCCTCTTTTTCCTGCCAGTATAAGTACTGACTGTGTGACGTGCCTACTTGGATGCGGTCACTCATATAATCCTCCACCATTCTTTCAATGTTGAGAGAATCATATGCAGTGACAGTAGACGACATGTCCGTAATCGTTGTCAGGTCCTTCAGTCCGGACCAGATGTCAGCATCAGCAGTCGCTCCAGACTGCCCTGCATCACCGCCAGCGGGTGGGCTCGGAATTCTGAGCCTTTTCCTCGCACCCCCAGTTGCGGGAGAATGTGAAGGAGGAGATGTTGACAGGTCGCGTTCCGCTTGACTTGACAATTTTTTCACCAGCAGGTCTTTCAACCCCAGCAGACTTGTGTCTGCCGGAAAGAGAGATCCAAGGTAGGTTTTAAATCTAGGATCGAGCACGGTGGCCAAAATGTAGTGCTCTGATTTCAACAGATTGACCACCCGTGAATCCTTGTTAAGCGAATTAAGGGCTCCATCCACAAGTCCCACATGCCTAGCGGAATCACTCCGTGTTAGCTCCTCCTTCAATGTCTCCAGCTTCTTCTGCAAAAGCCTGATGAGGGGAATGACCTGACTCAGGCTGGCAGTGTCTGAACTGACTTCACGTGTGGCAAGTTCAAAGGGCATCAGAACCTTGCACAACGTTGAAATCATTCTCCACTGCACTTGAGACAGGTGCATTCCACCTCCTATATCGTGCTCAATTGTATAGGCTTGAATGGCCTTTTGCTGCTCCTCCAACCTCTGAAGCATATAGAGGGTTGAATTCCACCTCGTTACCACTTCTTGCTTCAGATGATGGCAGGGCAGGTTCAGTAGTTTTTGGTGGTGCTCCAGTCTTCTGTACGTGGTGCCTGTATGCCGAAAGTGTCCCGCAATTCTTCTGGCCACCGACAGCATCTCTTGCACGCCCCTGTCGTTTTTTAAAAAATTCTGCACCACCAAATTCAAGGTATGTGCAAAACATGGGACGTGCTGGAATTTGCCCATATTTAATGCACACACAATATTGCTGGCGTTGTCCGATGCCACAAATCCACAGGAGAGTCCAATTGGGGTAAGCCATTCTGCGATGATCTTCCTCAGTTGCCGTAAGAGGTTTTTAGCTGTGTGCGTATTCTGGAAAGCGGTGATACAAAGCGTAGCCTGCCTAGGAAAGAGTTGGCGTTTGCGAGATGCTGCTACTGGTGCCGCCGCTGCTGTTCTTGCGGCGGGAGTCCATACATCTACCCAGTGGGCTGTCACAGTCATATAGTCCTGACCCTGCCCTGCTCCACTTGTCCACATGTCCGTGGTTAAGTGGACATTGGGTACAACTGCATTTTTTAGGACACTGGTGAGTCTTTTTCTGACGTCCATGTACATTCTCGGTATCGCCTGCCTACAGAAGTGGAACCTAGATGGTATTTGGTAACGGGGGCACACTGCCTCAATAAATTGTCTAGTTCCCTGTGAACTAACGGCGGATACCGGACGCACGTCTAACACCAACATAGTTGTCAAGGCCTCAGTTATCCGCTTTGCAGCAGGATGACTGCTGTGATATTTCATCTTCCTCGCAAAGGACTGTTGGACAGTCAATTGCTTATTGGAAGTAGTACAAGTGGGCTTACGACTTCCCCTCTGGGATGACCATCGACTCCCAGCAGCAACAACAGCAGCGCCAGCAGCAGTAGGCGTTACACGCAAGGATGCATCGGAGGAATCCCAGGCAGGAGAGGACTCGTCAGAATTGCCAGTGACATGGCCTGCAGGACTATTGGCATTCCTGGGGAAGGAGGAAATTTACACTGAGGGAGTTGGTGGGGTGGTTTGCGTGAGCTTGGTTACAAGAGGAAGGGATTTACTGGTCAGTGGACTGCTTCCGCTGTCGCCCAAAGTTTTTGAACTTGTCACTGACTTATTATGAATGCGCTGCAGGTGACGTATAAGGGAGGATGTTCCGAGGTGGTTAACGTCCTTACCCCTACTTATTACAGCTTGACAAAGGGAACACACGGCTTGACAAATGTTGTCCGCATTTCTGGTGAAATACTTCCACACCGAAGAGCTGATTTTTTTGGTATTTTCACCAGGCATGTCAACGGCCATATTCCTCCCACGGACAACAGGTGTCTCCCCGGGTGCCTGACTTAAACAAACCACCTCACCATCAGAATCCTCCTGGTCAATTTCCTCCCCAGCGCCAGCAACACCCATATCCTCCTCATCCTGGTGTACTTCAACACTGACATCTTCAATCTGACTATCAGGAACTGGACTGCGGGTGCTCCTTCCAGCACTTGCAGGGGGCGTGCAAATGGTGGAAGGCGCATGCTCTTCACGTCCAGTGTTGGGAAGGTCAGGCATCGCAACCGACACAATTGGACTCTCCTTGTGGATTTGGGATTTCGAAGAACGCACAGTTCTTTGCGGTGCTTTTGCCAGCTTGAGTCTTTTCAGTTTTCTAGCGAGAGGCTGAGTGCTTCCATCCTCATGTGAAGCTGAACCACTAGCCATGAACATAGGCCAGGGCCTCAGCCGTTCCTTGCCACTCCGTGTGGTAAATGGCATATTGGCAAGTTTACGCTTCTCCTCCGACAATTTTATTTTAGGTTTTGGAGTCCTTTTTTTACTGATATTTGGTGTTTTGGATTTGACATGCTCTGTACTATGACATTGGGCATCGGCCTTGGCAGACGACGTTGCTGGCATTTCATCGTCTCGGCCATGACTAGTGGCAGCAGCTTCAGCACGAGGTGGAAGTGGATCTTGATCTTTCCCTAATTTTGGAACCTCAACATTTTTGTTCTCCATATTTTAATAGGCACAACTAAAAGGCACCTCAGGTAAACAATGGAGATGGATGGATACTAGTATACAATTATGGATGGACTGCCGAGTGCCGACACAGAGGTAGCTACAGCCGTGGACTATTGTACTGTACTGTGTCTGCTGCTTATATAGACTGGATGATAATGAGATGTAGTATGTATGTATAAAGAAGAAAGAAAAAAAAACCACGGGTAGGTGGTATACAATTATGGATGGACTGCCGAGTGCCGACACAGAGGTAGCTACAGCCGTGGACTACCGTACTGTGTCTGCTGCTAATATAGACTGGTTGATAATGAGATGTAGTATGTATAAAGAAGAAAGAAAAGAAAAAACCACGGGTAGGTGGTATACAATTATGGACGGACTGCCGAGTGCCGACACAGAGGTAGCTACAGCCGTGGACTACCGTACTGTGTCTGCTGCTAATATAGACTGGTTGATAATGAGATGTAGTATGTATAAAGAAGAAAGAAAGAAAAAAACCACGGGTAGGTGGTATACAATTATGGACGGACTGCCGAGTGCCGACACAGAGGTAGCTACAGCCGTGGACTACCGTACTGTACTGTGTCTGCTGCTAATATAGACTGGATGAAAATGAGATGTAGTATGTATAAAGAAGAAAGAAAAAAAAACCACGGGTAGGTGGTATACAATTATGGACGGACTGCCGAGTGCCGACACAGAGGTAGCTACAGCCGTGGACTACCGTACTGTACTGTGTCTGCTGCTAATATAGACTGGTTGATAAAGAGATGTAGTATGTATGTATAAAGAAGAAAGAAAAAAAAACCACGGGTAGGTGGTATACAATTATGGATGGACTGCCGAGTGCCGACACAGAGGTAGCTACAGCCGTGGACTACTGTACTGTGTCTGCTGCTAATATAGACTGGTTGATAAAGAGATGTAGTATGTATGTATAAAGAAGAAAGAAAAAAAAAACACGGGTAGGTGGTATACAATTATGGACGGACTGCCGAGTGCCGACACAGAGGTAGCTACAGCCGTGGACTACCGTACTGTACTGTGTCTGCTGCTAATATAGACTGGTTGATAAAAAGATGTAGTATGTATGTATAAAGAAGAAAGAAATAAAAACCACGGGTAGGTGGTATACAATTATGGATGGACTGCCGAGTGCCGACACAGAGGTAGCTACAGCCGTGGACTACTGTACTGTGTCTGCTGCTAATATAGACTGGTTGATAAAGAGATGTAGTATGTATGTATAAAGAAGAAAGAAAAAAAAACCACGGGTAGGTGGTATACAATTATGGACGGACTGCCGAGTGCCGACACAGAGGTAGCTACAGCCGTGGACTACCGTACTGTACTGTGTCTGCTGCTAATATAGACTGGTTGATAAAGAGATGTAGTATGTATGTATAAAGAAGAAAGAAAAAAAAACCACGGGTAGGTGGTATACAATTATGGATGGACTGCCGAGTGCCGACACAGAGGTAGCTACAGCCGTGGACTACTGTACTGTGTCTGCTGCTAATATAGACTGGTTGATAAAGAGATGTAGTATGTATGTATAAAGAAGAAAGAAAAAAAAACCCGGGTAGGTGGTATACAATTATGGATGGACTGCCGAGTGCCGACACAGAGGTAGCTACAGCCGTGAACTACCGTACTGTGTCTGCTGCGACTGGATGATAAATAATGATATAAAAAATATATATATATCACTACTGCAGCCGGACAGGTATATATTATATAATGACGGACCTGCTGGACACTGTCTGTCAGCAGAATGAGTTTTTTATAGAATAAAAAAAAAAACACCACACAAGTCACACGACGAGTGTTTAACTTTTTCAGGCAATCACAATATAGTATACTACTAACTATACTGGTGGTCAGTGTGGTCAGGTCACTGGTCAGTCACACTGGCAGTGGCACTCCTGCAGCAAAAGTGTGCACTGTTTAATTTTAATAATATGTACTCCTGGCTCCTGCTATAACCTATAACTGGCACTGCTCCCCAGTCTCCCCCACAATTATAAGCTGTGTGAGCACAGTCAGATATATACATAGATGATGCAGCACACTGGGCTGAGCAGTGCACACAGATATGGTATGTGACTGAGTCACTGTGTATCGTTTTTTTCAGGCAGAGAACGGATTATATTAAATAAAACTGCACTGTCTGGTGGTCACTGTGGTCAGTCACTACTAAACTCTGCACTCTCTACAGTACTCCTAAGCTCCAGTAAATCAAGTGTCTCTGTCTCAAATCAATCTCACTCTCTCTCTTCTAATCTAAATGGAGAGGACGCCAGCCACGTCCTCTCCCTATCAATCTCAATGCACGTGTGAAAATGGCGGCGACGCGCGGCTCCTTATATAGAATCCGAGTCTCGCGAGAATCCGACAGCGTCATGATGACGTTCGGGCGCGCTCGGGTTAACCGAGCAAGGCGGGAAGATCCGAGTCGCTCGGACCCGTGAAAAAAAACATGAAGTTCGGGCGGGTTTGGATTCCGAGGAACCGAACCCGCTCATCTCTAGTAAAAAGGGGGACGCTGTCTGCCGTAATGTGTAAAAAGGGGGACTGGCTGCTGTAATGTGTAAAAGGGGCTCTACCTGGTGTAGTGGCGCTACTGTGCAACGTAATTTGAATAATGGTGACTACTGTGCACCGTAGTATGAATTGGTATTATTTTGTGGCCATGCCCCTTCCCCATGAAGCCACGCCCCTATATATTTTTCACACGCCTGCGGCGCGCACTGCCCCTCTCTTGAATGTGGGGGCGCCAATGCCATTTCTTGCACACAGCGCTAAAATGCCTAGTTACGGCACTGTCAAGAACTATTCATTAGTTAATCAAATATAGTGGTGTTACTTCTGCATGCTAAAAACATTCTGCATGGCTGCCAATTAGTCTGGCTGCAGGATCTGAGAGTGATTGGAATCAAGAACTATTCATTAGTTAATCAAATATAGTGGTCTTATTTCTGCATGCTAAGATCAATGTGCAGCTCAAAGAACATTCCCCTCCTCAAAAAATATATAAAAATGTTCAATAATAATTGTTAGGAAAAAAGTCCTTTTGTTGTTTTTATCATTTCTAATTAATGATGTTGAAGAAATTTACAAGGTGCTAAGTGGTATATATATTCAGACAATCATACAATTACTAACTTTGTTTTCTTCTCATAACAGAATTCATTATCTATATGATTTATGTTTTTTTGGGTGGCTGCTTGGACTGGCCTTTGCCTTTACCACTGTCGTGTTGGCGTGCTCTGGTGGAGCGCCTTGGTGGTGAGGACACAGGCGTTATAATTGGAGTAGTTGTACCAGAACTGCTGCTTGGTTGCTGTTGGTGCTGGGATCTGAGTGTTTCATTGAGGTTAGTGAGGGTGGCATTGAGTTCACGTGTTGCAGCATGATTTTCTAAAATTCTGGTAATCGATTCATTTATCATTTGATTGTTTTCTAAAATGTTGATGTAGTTTTGCTGTTGTCTGTGCTGTTCTTCTATTATGCATTGTAAGTTGCCCATGACATGTGTAATGTCTGCACGCATGATTTCCATGGTATTGGCAATTCTCGTGGTTGGTTCATTTTGGCGGCTGATATTTCTGCTGATTCTTCTGAGGTGAGATGGTAGGCTTGAAAAAATTTGGGTCTGCCTACGCAGTCAATCCTGATTAGTGGCCTGCTGTGTAGCCCAACTGTCCCAAAACACTTGATCAGGGCCTTGTGCTAATGGTGTTGTTGGGCTGTGTTGTTGTGGTGGTGGTGTGTTTTGCTGTGGTGGTGTACTCATAGATGCTGGGGGCTGTTTCCTTCAATTGCTGGCTGCATTTGTAAAATGATTGTCTCCTCCATGTCACTGTGTTGCTGGTGTTGCGTAAGGATGCTGGTACCAGTACTAGAATCTGGGGGGAAATACATTTTGATGTTAGTTAGCCATATGTTTATAAAATTAATCAAAAGCAATAATCATGGAACACATGTATTTGAATGGTGATTTCAGATTTCCTGCATAACAACATCATCACTCATAAATTAAATACATAAATATGCCTGTTTGTGCCAAATGTGTCTGGTTACTTCATTGTGAAAGCAAGCACATGAGTTGTATGGTAGATCAGACATACTCCATCATAAAAACACATTATTAAGCATAATGTGTTGCCTTTTAGTGTCTAAACCAAAAACATAGTAATGTTTTTGCATGTTAGTGGCAATGTTAGTTAAAACACACATGTTACACTGAGGATTACAACCTTACTATTTGAGAAGCTTACACACGTGTTTATGTTGCAGCATCTTACAGGCAATCTGCTACTGTATGGCTGAAGTGGACATACATATCTTTACTGGATGTAGACAAGGCAATGTGGCTTGGGTTCCATTTGATATTTTTGTGACTTTGGTAAGTAGTACTGATTTTGCTGGTTGTCGAGTTTGAGTATAATTAAATGGATTATTGCAAGATGACTAATATAGTTTTTTGTTACAGATTCTTACTCACAATCAAGATAAGAGGAGTGTGGTTGGCGTCTTGGAGGTGTGTCCAAAATTTGGAGTGGTGGCACCGAAGAAACTGCAGACAATCTTCGTGGCGGGGTAGCCTGCTGTGTTTGGGAGTGGCCATCAGACCTGTCTTTCTTTGTTGGCACATGTGTCCTTTTCTGGTGTGGTTCAGGAGGCCGCCTTCTGCTGCTCAAGACTTCTACTGAGGGACCTATGATTTAAAGGAAAAAATTGGTATGGCCATACCTTTACAAACATAACCTGTACTACAATGGACACTTTACCTGCTTCCGCAGCGTCATCATCATCAGATGTCATGGGACTGACTGCAGGACGAGCAGTAGAGCTTTTTTTTTTTTTTAAAAAGCAAAAACACACAAAAGCCATATGCTATATGGAAAGTGCAACACAGGAAATAATGTACAGGACACAAACATAGGACACAATTACAAATACATACGCTAACAAGCTAAAACACACACATCTTGCTTTTCTTATCTAATGTAATTAATGAAACATGCAATATAGAGAATGCTCTGTGATGTGTCACTACAAACACACACTAGCACAATAACAGCAAATAAATAAGTAAAGCATTGATTACAAAGCATAACCATCATAATAGTAATGTAACTAAGGCCCTCATTCCGAGTTGTTCGCTCGTTGCCGAGTTTCGCTATATTGCGATTAGTCGCTTACTGCGCATGCGCAAGGGTCGCAGAGCGCATGCGCTTAGTTATTTTACTCAAAAGTTAGGTATTTTACTTACGGCATAACGAGGATTTTTCATCGTTCTGGTGATTGTAGTGTGATTGACAGGAAGTGGGTGTTTCTGGGCGGAAACTGGCCGTTTTATGGGAGTGTGCGAAAAACGCTGCCATTTCTGGGAAAAACGCGGGAGTGTCTGAAGAAATGGGGGAGTGTCTGGGCGAACGCTGGGTGTGTTTGTGACGTCAAACCAGGAACGAAACTGACTGAACTGATCGCAATGGCTGAGTAAGTCTGGAGCTACTCAGAAACTGCTAAGAAATTTCTATTCGCAAATCTGCTAATCTTTCGTTCGCAATTCTGCTAAGCTAAGATTCACTCCCAGAGGGCGGCGGCCTAGCGTGTGCAATGCTGCTAAAAGCAGCTAGCGAGCGAACAACTCGGAATGAGGGCCTAAGTCAGTAGTGTTGTGTCAGGGGACAAATACAACCTCAAACTGAACCAACAAATAGTGGGTTTGTCTGAAACATGATTACATTCTGTACTAATTAAATTACACATGTAACTGGCTTCAAAGTGACTTTGCACTACTCCAGCCTCTAACATGTCAACCACTGTTTTGTCAACATTGCACATGGCTAACTTTTAAAATGAAAAAAAAAAAAAAATTAAACCAAAAAAAAATGTGCTAAAGGACAAAATTACTGCTGTACACACCAAGTCAAAAATACACATGGAAAATGTAATGTGAAAATACAACATGACATACAATAAAGTACTATGTTACATTGGCTTTTGTAGAAAACATTATCCAAAACTATGTATTTTATGACACGCACTTGAAGATGGTAGTAATGTGCAACGTCACATGAGACACATTTACAAAAAACAGTAATACCTAACTAATGTAATAGAATGATACAGATTTAAGAAACATCGCGCTGTTAATAGAATAAAATAGTAATGATAATAATAACCATTATAATAATGATTATTAGGCTGTGAAGTTGTCAGAAATGAGGTCGGGAGACTGTTTGTAAACAATAAAATACTTTTTATTTTAAACCAAATACTCCACCATAAAAATAAAACATATATAAAATTTCTATGCAAGCATCAGACATTTAATAATCATGGCACATTCCAAGAATTATAGATAAATATAACTGTAGTAACAGCTCAGATGAATATGTTATAATGTATTTAAGTAAATACCACGTGTCCTTTTAATGACAATATGTGTCAGATTCTATTCCTTTGCAAGATCCACACGGGTTTAACAGATGGCTTTATGTGCCGGCGTCCCGGCTGTAATAGTTAGTTCAGAGTAAACTGAGAGTTAGATAATTACCGCCTGTAGCTGTCACAGTTGTGACTGAGATCGTCCTTCCTTTCCCGGTGGTGAGGCTATCACCGCCCCGGGCGTGCTATATCAGGGGTCCGCGAATGAATGGGAGACAAAGTCCTCACAGATCGTTCCTGCTGAAATTACGTGCCGTCTTCCCTCTCCTGGTGGTGAGGCCGTCACCGCTCCGGGTATAGTGCTCCGAATGTTCGTAAATGCAGCCCACAGATATCCTGCTGTTTGCAGCGTGATGGTATTCGGCAGACAGGTTAACAAGCAGGAGGGGTGGCAATATGGAAGGTGCTTACTCGTAATGATGCGGCTGCAGAATCTCTGTGTATACTTTCAAAAGCCAATTCCGTTTCTCCCGGTGGATCAAAGCACTGCTGGGTGTCCAATGTAGCGTCAACGCGTTTCGTCCCACAATGCCTTGGGACTTCCTCAAGACAATTCCTGATGCTTATAAAAATGTCATACTAATTATAGAGGTAATTATAGAGGTAAATATTTAACATAAATGATAAATAAATATATATATAAACAATATATATAAAAAAAAAACGGTCTCCCAACCTTAAACTCTAATTATTTCAAACCTGCACAGGGCATTTATATCCCGTTCCTCCTTTCCCTTCCCCCTTCCCTCCTCCTTCCCTGTGGTATAATCCCATTTTATTTTATTTTATTTTTAAGAAAACATCATTAACAGTAAAATTCTTCCTCTCCAGCAAAACGCCCTTTTCTATATAGCAAATTATGCATATTTTAGAACTTCTAGCTAATAGAAAAATTATTAAATAAGTTCTCCGGATGAAGGTCTATTTATTTATTTATGTATCTCATTATGTGTATTTCATTTATTTTACTATAATCTTGATCTTTTGAAGTATATATCATATACAATTATAACTAAGAAGATTAAGTTTTTACTTTTATATTTTTTTTCATTGTTATTTTTATTCATCAATTTATTTAAAATTTATATTTTTATATATATTTTTCCATATATTATTATTATCATCACTTTTTCCTTTTCTTTCTCTTTCCTCTGTGATATTTACCCTTTGTAAATGCAGAAATATGGTAGTGAACATCAGCCTCAATACTTAATTGCGTGAAATTTTATTCAGCTGAGATATACTAAAGATATAAATGCCCTGTGCAGGTTTGAAATAATTAGAGTTTAAGGTTGGGAGACCGTTTTTTTTTTTATATATATATATATTGTTTATATATATATATATTTATTTATCATTTATGTTAAATATTTACCTCTATAATTAGTATGACATTTTTATAAGCATCAGGAATAGTATAAATACTGACCCATATGGAAACTCAGAGACCATGTGTGGTTTTAAAACCAATCTGTTGTAAACAGCTACAATCAATTAATTAATTAGTGATCATTGCTGGCTATATAAAAAAGGAACACTTTAACTAAATGGCAGTCTTGAGGAAGTCCCAAGGCATTGTGGGACGAAACGCGTTGACGCTACATTGGACACCCAGCAGTGCTTTGATCCACCGGGAGAAACGGAATTGGCTTTTGAAAGTATACACAGAGATTCTGCAGCCGCATCATTACGAGTAAGCACCTTCCATATTGCCACCCCTCCTGCTTGTTAACCTGTCTGCCGAATACCATCACGCTGCAAACAGCAGGATATCTGTGGGCTGCATTTACGAACATTCGGAGCACTATACCCGGAGCGGTGACGGCCTCACCACCGGGAGAGGGAAGACGGCACGTAATTTCAGCAGGAACGATCTGTGAGGACTTTGTCTCCCATTCATTCGCGGACCCCTGATATAGCACGCCCGGGGCGGTGATAGCCTCACCACCGGGAAAGGAAGGACGATCTCAGTCACAACTGTGACAGCTACAGGTGGTAATTATCTAACTCTCAGTTTACTCTGAACTAACTATTACAGCCGGGACGCCGGCGCATAAAGCCATCTGTTAAACCCGTGTGGATCTTGCAAAAAAACTAGAATCTGACACATATTGTCTTTAAAAGGACACGTGGTATTTACTTAAATACATTATAACATATTCATCTGAGCTGTTACTACAGTTATATTTATCTATAATTCTTGGAATGTGCCATGATTATTAAATGTCTGATGCTTGCATAGAAATTTTATATATGTTTTATTTTTATGGTGGAGTATTTGGTTTAAAATAAAAAGTATTTTATTGTTTACAAACAGTCTCCCGACCTCATTTCTGACAACTTCACAGCCTAATAATTATTATTATAATGGTTATTATTATCATTACTATTTTATTCTATTAACAGCGCGATGTTTCTTAAATCTGTATCATTTTGTTTATGCTAGAGACCCTAACCAAGTCTCAAAACATACGCTGCTGTTTATCTATACGAGAAATTTTTATATCAATAATTTATTTTTATATTTAAAGAAGTTTATTGAGCAGCGCCGGGAGAGTGGGATTGGCATACCACTGGGGACAAATTTTTTTTTTCTCCTCTATATCTTTGTATTAATGTAATAGAATGTTAAGAATAAAACACATGCTCACCATCCTTCCTGGGCCGATCGGAATCCCGGACATGGGTTGCTGACACTACTTTAGGAGGTATTAAACTCCGCATGGGCTCCTCATAGTCCAGATATCTGGCAATAAAGGGCTGTCCACCCCCGGTTTTGCGAGCCAACTTCGCCTCCTTGGCCATTTTGGGCTTGACACGGCGCTTTATGTCACAGTACCGTTTGCGGCACGTGTCCTCCGTCCGCTTGACCACCCCCTCACTATTTACAGCAGAAACAACTTTCACCCACAACACCGTCTTCATCCGTGTTGGCACCTTGGCGGACTCAGGCCCAAATAGCTGCCGCTGATACTTCATCAGCTCCCGCAACCAATGCCGCATTTTCAGCATAACTAAACTTTACATTCTGTCCAGTCTTAGTAGTGGTGCGTGGCTGCGGAGCTGTCTGACTGTCACTATCACTGACACTTGAGGCTGCTGCTGCAACCTCACCCACCTCCTCCACATCACTAACCTCACTCTCACTCACCTCCTCCACCTGACCAACCTCCTCCCCCTCACTCACACCCTCCACCTCACTCACCTCAGCCACCTCACCCACCTCTGAGTCAGACATAATTGTGTGGTTAAACAATTAACACAGAAAAATAATAAGACAAACAACACACTCCTCCACTACCACTGCACAACACACACACACACACACACACACACACACACACACACACAAACAAACAAACAAACAAACAAACACTGACAAGGGACTATAAAAAAAAAACTAGGACAAAAAATGAGACAACAATAAAAAAAAAACAAGACTACAAGAATGACAAGACTACTTTCAAACACAATACTACATTCAGAAATCGGGAACCAAACTCCTCACGAAACCAACTACTCACCAACCTCCACAGCACAACCTCCCTCCTCACCACTAACTAAACTCACGAGGTGCGGACGGTTTGGGGCGTATTTATATGGTTGCGCACAGACACTCCTACATCGGAAACACAACCAATCACGAACGTGGATGAAAATCGAAACTAAAAGTGAAAATGCGGCCATGGTTGTTAAAAAAACCCTGCCGCGTTTAACATTGAAAATAACCAAGTCAAAACATCAAAAACACGAACGCAAACGTCATTGACGGCCGTAAATGGACCAAAAAAATACGACTGCCATCGTCATCGGAAAATACGAAAACCAATAACTCGACATCTTCGTAAATTAGCGTATATAGATTCAAAAAGTTGCTTGAAAATGCACCCGATAAAAAATTAGTTTAAACTCTACACAAATCAACTCAAACACGAATATTAGTAAATAAACCCCTTTGTCTTTTGCTGAGTTAACACAGAGCTGTGGATTTTTGTAACCAACATAACAATATTATATGTATTTTGAACGCTGCAGCACAAAATGAAGCAAGATGTTATCACGTGAAATTCCATCTGTGCATTCAAGTGAAGTACTGTCCAGCTGTGCACACATTCCATGAACGGATTGCTAATCTGCAGCTAATAGGAAGCTGTAGCAGACATCACAATGTCTGGGACAAGGGTCACATATGTGGCATAACTAAGACATGATATTTGTAACTAGTTATTTCTATAACAAAGGTCCTAATTCAGACCCGATCGCAGTAGCAAATTGGTTAGCTATTGGGCAAAAGCATGTGCACTGCAGGGGGGGGGGGTGTAACATGTGCAGAGAGAGTTAGATTTGGGTGGGGTGTGTTCAAACTGAAATCTAACTTGCAGTGTAAGAATAATGCAGCACAGAAACAATATAACCAACCCTAATCTAACTCTCTCTGCAAATGTTATATCTGCTCCACCTGCAGTGCACATGGGGCCTAATTCAGACCTGTTCGCTGCTGTGCATCATCGCACAGCAGTCAATCAGGTCTGAACTTCGCATGCGCCGGCACCACAGTGCACTGGCGCATGCCAGACAGCCGACGGCGGACTCAGCCCTGCGACTGCCTCTGCCTGATTGACAGGCAGAGGCGGTCTCTGATCAGGAGGGGGTGGGTCGGCGGCGTTTGCCCGCTGTTTTAGGTGCGCGGTGTGAGCAATGCAGGTGTGCCTGGACCGTTAGGGGGTTGACCGCGGCAGCTGCGTGACATCACACGCAGCCGCTGCGACCCGGACAGCGATGAGTAGCTCCCTTCCAGCACGCTGTACAATGCTTTTGTACTTGTGCTGCGGGGTAGGGCCTGACATGCGGGGCAGACTAGCCCTGTGCTGGGTGTCCCCCCGCATGTCAGGGAATCTGATCGTAGATGTGCTAAATTTAGCACATCTATGATCAGGTCTGAATTAGTGATGAGCGGGTTCGGATCCTCGGGATCCGAACCCGCCCGAACTTCACCTTTTTTTGCACGGGTCCGAGCAACTCGGATCCTCCCGCCTTGCTCGGTTAACCCGAGCGCGCCCGAAATGTCATCATCCCGCGGTCAGATTCTCGCGAGATTCGGATTCTATATAAGGAGCCGCACGTCTCCGCCATTTTTCACTCGTGCTCAGTGTGCTGCAAATATCTGTGCTCAGTGTGCTGCAAATATCTGTGCTCAGTGTGCTGCAAGTGCAAATATCTATGTTCTCTGCCTGAAAAACGCTCCATATCTGTGCTCAGTGTGCTGCAAATATCTGTGCTCAGTGTGCTGCAAGTGCAAATATCTACGTTCTCTGCCTGAAAAACGCTCCATATCTGTGCTCAGTGTGCTGCAAATATCTGTGCTCAGTGTGCTGCAAATATCTGTGCTCAGTGTGCTAATTGCTTTATTGTGGGGACTGGGGACCAGCAGTATTATATAGTAGGAGGACAGTGCAGAGTTTTGCTGACCAGTGACCACCAGTATTATACGTTCTCTGCCTGAAAAACGCTCCATATCTGTGCTGCATTGTAGTATATAGTAGGAGGACAGTGCAGAATTTTGGTGACCACCAGTATAAATATATATATAGCAGTACGGTACAGTAGTCCACTGCTCTACCTCTGTGTCGTCAAGTATACTATGCCATCCATACCTGTGGTGTATTTCAGTTTTGCACAGTTTGCTGACCACCAGTATATAATATATAGCAGTACGGTACAGTAGGCCACTGCTCTACCTACCTCTGTGTCGTCACGTATACTATCCATCCATACCTGTGGTGCATTTCAGTTTTGCACAGTTTGCTGACCACCAGTATATAATATATATAGCAGTACGGTACAGTAGGCCACTGCTCTACCTACCTCTGTGTCGTCAAGTATACTATCCATCCATACCTGTGGTGCATTTCAGTTTTGCACAGTTTGCTGACCACCAGTATATATAATATATAGCAGTACGGTACAGTAGGCCACTGCTCTACCTACCTCTGTGTCGTCAAGTATACTATCCATCCCTGTGGTGCATTTCAGTTTTGCACAGTTTGATGACCACCAGTATATAATATATAGCAGTACGGTACAGTAGGCCACTGCTCTACCTACCTCTGTGTCGTCAAGTATACTATCCATCCATACCTGTGGTGCATTTCAGTTTTGCACAGTTTGCTGACCACCAGTATATATAATATATAGCAGTACGGTACAGTAGGCCACTGCTCTATCTACCTCTGTGTCGTCAAGTATACTATCCATCCATACCTGTGGTGCATTTCAGTTTTTGTGCGCAGTATATATAGTAGTCGGTCATTGCTATTGATAAATATATTACTGGCATATAATTCCACACATTAAAAAATGGAAAACAAAAATGTGGAGGGTAAAATAGGGAAAGATCAAGATCCACTTCCACCTCATGCTGAAGCTGCTGCCACTAGTCATGGCCGAGATGATGAAATGCCATCAATGTCGTCTGCCAAGGCCGATGCCCAATGTCATAGTAGAGAGCATGTAAAATCCAAAAAACAAAAGTTCAGTAAAATGACCCAAAAATCAAAATTAAAATGGTCTGAGGAGAAGCGTAAACTTGCCAATATGCCATTTACGACACAGAGTGGCAAGGAACGGATGACGCCCTCTCCTATGTTCCTCATGACTAGTGGGTCAGCTTCACATGAGGATGGAAGCACTCATCCTCCTGCTAGAAAACTTAAAAGACTTAAGATGGCAAAAGCACAGCAAAGAACTGTGCGTTCTTCTAAATCACAAATCCCCAAGGAGAGTCCAATTGTGTCGGTTTCAATGCCTGACCTTCCCAACACTGGACGGGAAGAGGTGGCGCCTTCCACCATTTGCACGCCCCGTGCAAGTGCTGGAAGGAGCACCCGCAGTCCAGTTCCTGATAGTCAAATTGAAGATGTCACTGTTGAAGTACACTAGGATGAGGATATGGGTGTTGCTGGCGCTGGGGAGGAAATTGACAAGGAGGATTCTGATGGTGAGGTGGTTTGTTTAAGTCAGGCACCTGGGGAGACACCTGTTGTCTGTGGGACGAATATGGCCATTGACATGCCTGGTCAAATTACAAAAAAAATCACCTCTTCGGTGTGGAATTATTTCTCCACATATCCGGACAACAGGTGTCAAGCCATGTGTTGCCTTTGTCAAGCTGTAATAAGTAGGGGTAAGTACGTTAACCACCTAGGAACATCCTCCCTTATACGTCACCTGGAGCGCATTCATCAGAAGTCATTGACAAGTTCAAAAACTTTGGGTGACAGCGGAAGCAGTCCACTGACAACTTAATCCGTTCCTCTTGTAACCAAGCTCCTACAAACCACACCACCAACTCCCTCAGTGTCAATTTCCTCATTAGACAGGAAAACCAATAGTCCTGCAGGCCATGTCACTGGCAAGTCTGACGAGTCCTCTCCTGCCTGGGATTCCTCCGATGCATCCTTGAGTGTAATGCCTACTGCTGCTGGCGCTGCTGTTGTTGCTGCTGGGAGTCGATCGTCATCCCAGAGGGGAAGTCGGAAGACCACTTGTACTACTTCCAGTAAGCAATTGACTGTCCAACAGTCCTTTGCGAGGAAGATGAAATATCACAGCAGTCATCCTGCTGCAAAGCGGATAACTCAGGTCTTGGCAGCTGCGTTGGTGTTAAACGTGTGTCCGGTATCCACCGTTAATTCACAGGCAACTACAGACTTGATTGAGGTACTGTGTCCCCGGTACCAAATACCATCTAGGTTCCATTTCTCTAGGCAGGCGATACCGAGAATGTACACAGATGTCAGAAAAAGAGTCACCAGTGTCCTAAAAAATGCAGTTGTACCCAATGTCCACTTAACCACGGACATGTGGACAAGTGGAGCAGGGCAGACTCAGGACTATATAACTGTGACAGCCCACTGGGTAGATGTATTGACTCCCACAGCAAGAAAAGCAGCGGCGGCACCAGTAGCAGCATCTCGCAAACGCCAAATCGTTCCTAGGCAGGCTACGCTTTGTATCACCGCTTTTCATAAGAGGCACACAGCTGACAACCTCTTACGGAAACTGAGGAACATCATCGCAGAATGGCTTACCCCAATTGGACTCTCCGTGCAAAAGATGCTGTCGGTGGCCCGAAGAATTGCGGGCCACTTTCGGCATTCAGCCACCGCGTGCCGAAGACTGGAGCACCAGCAAACACTCCTGAACCTGCCCCGCCATCAGCTGAAGCAAGAGGTGGTAACGAGGTGGAATTCAACCCTCTATATGCTTCAGAGGATGGAGGAGCAGCAAAAAGCCATTCAAGCCTATACATCTACCTATGATATAGGCAAAGGAGGGTGAATGCACCTGACTCAAGCACAGTGGAGAATGATTTCAACGTTGTGCAAGGTTCTGCAACCCTTTGAATTTGCCACACGTGAAGTCAGTTCAGACACTGCCAGCCTGAGTCAGGTCATTCCCCTCATCAGGCTTTTGCAGAAGAAGCTGGAGAGATTGAAGGAGGAGCTAAAACAGAGCGATTCCGCTAGGCATGAGGGACTTGTGGATGGAGCCCTTAATTTGCCTAACCAGAATTCACGGGTGGTCAATCTGTTGAAATCAGAGCACTACATTTTGGCCACCGTGCTCGATCCTAGGTTTAAAGCCTACGTTGTATCTTTCCGGCAGACACAAGTCTGCAGATGTTCAAAGACCTGCTGGTGAGAAAATTGTCAACTCAAGTGGAACATGACCCGTCAACAGCTCCTCCTTCACATTCTCCCGCAACTGGGGCTGCGAGGAAAAGGCTAAAAATTCCGAGCCCATCCGCTGGCGGTGATGCAGGGCAGTCTAGAGCGAGTGCTGACATCTGGTCTGGACTGAAGGACCTGCCAACGATTACTGACATGTCGTCTACTGTCACTGCATATGATTCTGTCACCATTGAAAGAATGGTGGAGGATTATATGAGTGACAGCATCCAAGTAGGCACGTCAGACAGTCCGTACGTATACTGGCAGGAAAAAGAGGCAATTTGGAGGCCCTTGCACAAACTGGCTTTATTTTACCTAAGTTGCCCACCCTCCAGTGTGTACTCCGAAAGAGTGTTTAGTGCAGCCAGTCACCTTCTCAGCAATCAGCGTACGAGGTTACTTCCAGAAAATGTGGAGAAGATGATGTTCATCAAAATGAATTATAATCAATTCCTCCATGGAGACATTCACCAGCAATTGCGTCCAGAAAGTACACAGGGACCTGAGATGGTGGATTCCAGTGGGGACGAATTAATAATCTGTGAGGAGGGGGATGTACACAGTGAAAGGGGTGAGGAATCGGACGATGAGGAGGAGGTGGACATCTTGCCTCTGTAGAGCCAGTTTGTGCAAGGAGAGATAGATTGCTTCTTTTTGGTGGGGGTCCAAACCAACCAGTCATTTCAGCCACAGTCATGTGGCAGACCCTGTCACTGAAATGATGGGTTTGTTAAAGTGTGCATGTCCTGTTTATACAACATAAGGGTGGGTGGGAGGGCCCAAGGACAATTCCATCTTGCACCTCTTTTTTCTTTAATTTATCTTTGCATCATGTGATGTTTGGGGCCAATTTTTTTAAGTGCCATCCTGTCTGACACTGCAGTGCCACTCCTAGATGGGCCAGGTGTTTGTGCAGGCAACACGGGTCGCTTAGCTTAGCCATCCAGCGACCTCGGTGCAAATTTTAGGACTAAAAAATAATAGCAGTGGCGGATCCAGGGGGGGGGGCACTCGGGCCCGTGCCCCCCCTGTCATTTCTGTCCTCCGTCCCCTCCGTCCCCCGTTCTCCCCCTGCGCTCCCCCGTTCTCCCCCGGTGCCGCACAGGGAGATGACGGGCGCCTGCTGAGATTGTTTTACCAGCGGGCGCTCGTCTCCCTGCACAGCGGTAGCCGGAGGCAGGAGCTCAGTACTGAGCTCCGGCTTCCGGCGCTGTCACTGTGCGCCGTGCGCTATGGGAGAGACATCAGTCATGACGTCTCTCTCATAGTGCTGAGGAGCGGACGCCCAGGGAGGAGGAGGACTGCAGCGGCGCGGGAACGGGGCTCGGTAAGTATGTGTTTTTCTTCCTTAATGCAGCGGGGGCATCTCCTGGGGGCAAACTACGGGGGACATTATTACTGGGGGGCATCAACAAGGGGCATTACTACTGGCGGGGCAAACTACTGGGGGCATTATAACTGGGGGGCATCACTACTGAGGGGTCATCTATTGGGGGCAGCTACGGGGGGACATTTTTACTGGGGGCCATCTACTGGGGGCATTACTACAGGGGGGTCATCTATTGGGGCAAACTCGTAGGGGGCATTATTACTGGGGGGTCATCTATTGGGGGCAGCTACTGGGGCATTATTACTGGGGGGCATCTACGGGGGCATTACTACTGGGGGGTCATCTATTGGGGGCAGCTACTGGGGGACATTTTTACTGGGGGGCATCTACTGGGGGCATAATTACTGGGGGGCATCTACTGGGGGCATTACTACTGGGAGGTCATCTATTGGGGGCAGGCCCGGCGCTACCCGCTCAGCGAAGGGATGCAGTGCAGGGGAGGCGCTGGGACAGAGAGGCGCTCCCCCTGCTCTGAATCCCTTCACTGCTGCGCCGTCCTGTCCCCCTGCTGCTGCTGTGACTGTCACGGTATGACAGTCACTGGCAGCAGCGCCTGCTGAATGAAAAACCTCCTGCCTCCCCTCCCCGTGTGACAGCGGCTGAGTACGGGACAGAAGGGGGCGGAGCTAAACGGGGCAAAAGGGGCGGGGCTAAACGAAATAGAAGGGGCGGGGCTACACTGATCAGGCTGCAGTACAGAGGGAGACTGGCTTAGGTAAGTGGTGTGTGTGTGTGTGTGTGTGTGTGTGTGTGTGTGTGTGTGTGTGTGTGTGTGTGTGTGTGGTGGGTGGGTGTGTATGTGTGTGTATATATGTGTGAATTGTGTGTGTGAGGTATGTCTGCGTACGCGCACTTTATGGATGCTAGTATTGGGGGGGCATTACGTATAATGACGCTACTACTGGGGGAGGCCATTACATGCAAGGACGATACTACTACTGGGGGGGCATTACGTATAAGGACGCTACTACTACAGGGGGGCATTACGTGAAACTACGCTACTACTGGGGTGGCCATTATTTATAAGGACGATACTACTACTAGGGGGGAATTACGTATAAGGATGTTACTACTACTGTGGGTGCACTACGTATAAGGATGCTACTACTACAGGGGGGGCTTTACACGTAACGACTCTACTACTACTGGGAGGGTGCATTACGTATAAGGACGCTACTACAGGGGGGGCATTACGCGTAACAACGCTACTACTGCTGGGGGGGGCATTACTTATAAGGACGCTACTACTACTACGGGGGAATTACATATAAGGAGGCTTCTACTGGGGGTGCATTATGTATAAGGACGCTACTACTACTGTGGGGCATTGCGTATATGGACGATACTACTATTAGGGGGAATTACGTATAAGGACGCTTTTACTACTGGGGGTGCACTACGTATAAGGACGCTACTACTGCTGGGGGGGGCATTACGTATAAGAACGCTACTACTACTTGGGGGCATTATATATAAAGACGCTACTATTACTGGGGGTGCACTACGTATAAGGACGCTTCTACTACTGGGGGGGGGGCATTACGTATATAAGGACGCGTCTACTACTGGGGGTGCACTACGTATAAAGATGTTACTACTACTCTGGGTGCATTATGTATAAGGATGCTACTACTACTGGGGGGGCACTACGTATAAGGATGCTACTACTACTGGGGGCATTATGTATAAGGATGCTACTACTACTGTGAGTGCATTATGTATAAGGGTGCTACTACTACTGGGGTGCATTACATATAAGGACGCTACTACTACGGGTGGGGCAATACGTATAAGATTAATAAGATTGTGCTACATTGTGGCGTAATTTTAAATGGGGGTACTATTGTGTGGCTATGCCCCTTACTTGTGAGACCACACCCCTTTTCCCGGCGCACGCCAACGGAATATGGGAGGGCGCAATTTTATAGTTTGCAGGGGGGCGCCGAACACCCTAGCACCGGCCCTGATTGGGGGCAAACTTATAAGGGGCATTACTACTGGGGGCAAACTACTGGAGGACATTATTACTGGGGGGTATCTACTGGGGGCAAACTGCTGGGGGACATTATTACTGGGTGGCATCTACAGGGGGCAAACTACTGGGGGACTATTACTGGGGGCCAACTACAAAGGTGCCAACTACTGGTGGCGTAACTACAGGGGCATTACTACTGGCGGCTTAACTACAGGGGCATTACTACTTGGGGGCTAAACTACAGGGGGGCCAAACTACTGGGGGCTTAACTACAGGGGCCAAACTACTGGGGGATAACTACAGGGGCCAAACTACTGGGGGCATTACTACTGAAGGCTAAGCTACAAGGGGGCATAACTACAGGGACTAAACTACAATGGGGCAAACTACAGGGGGGCATTACTACTGGTGGCTAAACTACTGGGGGCATTACCACTGGGAGGCTAAACTAAAGGGGGCAGGGGTAAACTACTGGGGTCATGACTGCAGGGGAATTACCACTGGGGGCATAATGACTGGGGGCATTACTACAGGCAACATTACTACTGGGGGCAATACGGGCATTGCAAAAGGGGCACCACTATTTGGGGGTCTATATAAGGGGCACTACCAGTACAGTGGACATTGCATAATGAGCGCTACAACTGTGGGCATTGTATAAGAAGCGCCACCTCACGTGCACCGAAGCCGCACGCAAATGTACTTGCCCCTTCCATGGTGCCCCCCCTATCATTTTCTTCTGGATCTGCCCCTGCTCTTTAGGGCTAATAAAATGTTCAGAGTGCCTTGTGATGATTGTACCTTAAACAAGCTGAATTAAGGGCCATTTATCAACCAATATTTGCAGTTATTTCCCCCAAAACATCTGTGTAAAGGCGGCGCCACAGCAGATATCGCCAATACCCGCCAATTTCCAGAATGTGAAGCATTTCAGATATCCCCCCCCCCACCCGCTTCCCCCATCTTCATATAGCCTATGGGCTACAGATCTGGGTTGTAGCTCCAGCGGGGTTCCCCAGGAACCCTCTGCTGGAAATGGCCACTGTGTATGGTGATCAGGGCGACAGCACAGGCGCAGCAGCCCCAGCACCAGACTCAACACATAGCAGGGAAGGGCTCCAAAGAGCTTGTTCCTGTCCATGTGGGGTGATACATTCCCCCGTGGTGATTGCTTTCTGCCAAGCAATATTGGGCACTAATATCAATGTGTATATTGGACTATGGACCTTATTCAGCTTCCATTGCAGTTTTGCTAATTTAGCAAAACTGCATCTGGCTGCGATAACATGCTGGGGGCCGCTCAGCACAGGGCAAGGCCGCCCAGCATGCAAATACCCTGCAGCGATGAGATGGCAATGAAATTACGATTGTATAGCTGATTTGTGGAAGCCCCCTTGCCTCCGCAGCCTGGCTGCAATAGCAGGCGCAGGGCAGCCATTTTTCTGGTCGCATCTGCCGCATGTGACGTCATTCCCAATGCCACACCCACCGAATGGCACAATGCTGTCAAGCAGGCAGGGACGTTCGCATAAGTGAGATGTGATCACATCTCCCCATGTGCGTACGTGCAGCACGGCTCCTGCGCATGCAGGGCCGGTGCAAGGCTTCTCGGCACCATAGGCAAAACTTCTGCCTGCTGCCCCCCCTCCCCCCTCACACTACACACACCCACCCGCCCCTCAGGTAAAAGCGTGGCAGTGGCTTCTTAGAAGTTCCACAGCTGTCAAAAAGAAATCGTCCCCTAAAAAAAATATGTAAAAAAAGACACGCTTACTGACACAGATTCCACTGACACATACACACTTACTGACACAGATACACTACCACCACTAACTGACACAGACATCACTTGTTGGCTCATACATACTTACTGACAGACACCCCCTAACTGATATAGACACTAGTTACTGGCAGATACCTCTCACTGACACAGATGCCCCTTACTGACAAATACCCCTGACACAGACACCAGCTATTGGCACCTACAGTACATACCCAGACAGTGGCGGAACTAGCGAGCAGTGGGCCCTTGTGCAACAAAATGGCTTGCCCCCCCCCCCCCCCCGCTCAGGGAAGTGGATACCTAGCAACAGTGCCGAAACTAGACATTTTAGCACTGTGTGCAAGAAACGGCATTGGAGCCCCACACCTGCATGCAAAACAGGGGCAAAAATACATAGTGGCGTGGCTTCGTGGGGAAGGGGTGTGGCCACAAAATAATACCAATTCATAAAACGGTGCACAGTAGTCTCCATTATTCAAATTACGTTGCACAGTAGCGCCACTACACCAGGTAGAGCCCCTTTTACACATTACAGCAGCCAGTCCCCCTTTTTACACATTACGGCAGACAGCGTCCCCCTTTTTACTAGAGATGAGCGGGTTCGGTTCCTCGGAATCCGAACCCGCCCGAACCTCATGTTTTTTTTCACGGGACCGAGCGACTCGGATCTTCCCGCCTTGCTCGGTTAACCCGAGCGCGCCCGAACGTCATCATGACGCTGTCGGATTCTCGCGAGACTCGGATTCTATATAAGGAGCCGCGCGTCGCCGCCATTTTCACACGTGCACCTTACGGCGGACAGATTCCTCTTTTTACACATTACAGCAAACAGCATCCCCTTTTTATACATTACGGCAGACAGCGTCCCCCTTTTTTACACATAACGACAGACAGCGTGCCCTTTTTACACATAGCAGCAGACAGCATGCCCTTTTTACACATATCGAAAGACAGCGTGCCCTTGTTACACATAGCGGCAGACAGCGTACACTTTTTACAAATAACGGCAGACAGCGTGCCCTTGTTAAACATAGCGGGAGACAGCGTACCCTTTTTACACATAACGGCAGACAGTGTGCCCTTGTTACACATAGCGGCAGACAGCGTACACTTTTTTCACATAACGGCAGACAGCGTGCCCTTGTTAAACATAGCGGCAGACAGCGTACACTTTTTTCACATAACGGCAGACAGCGTGTCCTTGTTAAACATAGCGGCAGACAGCATACACTTTTTTCACATAACGGCAGACAGCGTGTCCTTGTTAAACATAGCGGCAGACAGCATACACTTTTTACACATAACGGCAGACAGCGTGCCCTTTTTACACATAATGGCAGACAGCATCCCCTTTTTACACATTACGGCAGACAGCGTCCCCTTTTTACACATTACGGCAGACAGCGTGCCCTTGTTACACATTACGGCAGACAGCGTGCCCTTGTTACACATTACGGCAGACAGCGTGCCCTTGTTACACATTACGGCAGACAGCATCCCCCTTTTTACACATTACGGCACGCAGATTCCCCCTTTTTACACATTGCGGCAGGCAGATTCCCCCTTTTTACACATTGCGGCAAGCAGATTCCCCGTTTTTACACATAGCGGCAGACAGATTCCCCGTTTTTACACATTGCGGCAGGCAGATTCCCCGTTTTTACACATTGCGGCAGGGAGATTCCTCGTTTTTACACATTGCGGCAGGGAGATTCCCCGTTTTTACACATTGCGGCGGACAGATTCCCCATTTTTACACATTGCGGCAGATTCCCCGTTTTTACACATTGCGGCAGGCAGATTCCCCCTTTTTACACATTGCGGCACACAGTCCCCCTTTTTTGAAGAAAGAAAAGAAAGAAAGAAAGAAAGAAAGAAAGAAAGAAAGAAAGAAAGAAAGAAAGAAAGAAAGAAAGAAAGAAAGAAAGAAGAATTATACTTACCCTCTCCGCTGGCTCAGGCTCCTCGGTGCAGCGTCAGACGATTCCCGGGCAGGAGACAAGGAGGAGGAGGGAGGTGGAGGAGGAAGCCGCAGCAGCGCTGTGTTATTGGTGGAGGCGCTGCTGCCCCTCTGCTTCACTATAGGCTGTTCTCGGAAGACAGCCTATAGTGAAGCAGAGGGGCAGCAGAAGCAACGCCTCCACCAGTAACAAAGCGCTGCTGCGGCTCCCTCCTCTGCCTCCCTCCTTCCCCCGTACTGCTGCTTCCCTCCTCTCTGGGCGGCTGTGCGCTGCGGGCAGCGGTTGCCCGCAGCGCACAGCGGCATGTAATGAGTCAGTTTGACTCATTACATGCTGTGGGCCCCTGGACAGAGGCGGGTCCCAGTGCAATGCACTGCTTGCACTGGCGGTAGTTCCGCCTCTGTACCCAGACATACCTTACTGACACAAAAATGTACTGACACAGATACTGACATAGATCCCTTACTGACACACACTACTTAGTGATATATAGTATACCCCTTACTGACACCACTTACTGGCATGTACTGTAAATGGACATCCCTTGCTGACAAAGATACAACTTACTGACACACACTACACAGACACCACTTACCGACACAAACGCTTACTGCCATACACACTACTAACTTACACACACACACACACACACACACACTACTTATTGACACACACCACTTACTAACACAAGCACACACACCACTTACCGACACAAATGCACATAGCAGACACCACTTACTGACACACACAAACTATGCAGACACTACTTCTTGTATCACCTTTGATGTAATCTTTGATGTTTTTAAGCTTGTCACAACGGCGGGTAACATTCCGGAGCAGGAAACCAATTGCGTGGGGGGGGGGGGGGACTGGTAACAATGCTGGAGGGGGGGGGGTGCGGGTAACACGCGGTAGCCGGAGGGGGGGGGGGGGGTCTGGCAACAAGATGAAGATGCAGGAGGGGGGAGGCAGTGGGTGGTATTCGGGAGCGGGAGACCAATTGCGGGGGGGGGGGGGAGAGCTGGTAACGATGCTGGAGGGGAGGTGCGGGGGGCAGCGTGTAACATGCGGTAGCCAAGAGGGGGGGAGCTGGTAACAAGGTGAAGATACAGGAGGGGGGAGGCAGCGGGTAACATTTGGGAGCCGGAGACCCATTGCGGGAGGGGTGGGGGGAGAGCTGGTGACGATGCTGGAGGGGGGAAGCAGCGGGTAACATGCAGTAGCTGGGGGGGGGGAAGATGTAGGAAAGGGGAGGCAGCGGGTGATATTCGGGAGCGGGAGACCAATTGCGGGGGGGGGGGGGAGAGCTGGTAACGATGCTGGAGGGGGAGGGCAGCGGGTAACATGCCGTAGCCAGGAGGGGGGGGAGCTGGTAACATTCAGGAGCGGGAGGCCAAATGCGGGGGGGGGGGAGGCAGCGGGTAACATGCGGTAGCCGGGAAGGGGGGGGGCAACAAGATGAAGATGCAGGAGGGGGGGAGGCAGCGGGTAACATTCGGGAGCAGGAGACCAATTGCGGGGGGGGGGAGATATGCGGGAGAGGAGCGGGTAACATTGAGGAGGCCAATCGCAGGGGGGGAGTGGGCAACATGACACGGGAGCCAATCACGGGGGGAGCTGCCAGCTGCTAATATGCGGGACTGGGATTGACTCACACTGAACACAGACTCGGTGGGCGCCCACAACATCTCTGGTTGCTCCTCGACTGATCTCTTAAAGAAGAGGAGGAGCTTGGCTTAACTGAGACGAGGCAGGGTGATAAAGAAAGCGTTCTATCTTTCAGTGTGCGGTGCCGCCCTCCAGTGGTCGCCGCCCATAGGCAGCTGCCTAAAGCTGCCTAGTGGTAGCGCCGGCCCTGTGCGTATGTACACTATGGCGGCACACAGGGAGATACAATCGCATCTCAATTCCGTGTGTTGCTGAATATCCCCCTATGTACACTTCATGATATGCTATTTGTCTTTCTGACTAAATATGTAACTATGCTGGTGTGCATGTTCTAGGTAAAGTTTCATAGGTGCAGAAACTGACCTAATAAAGGCTCCCTGTATAGTCCTACAATGTATGTTGGTGTTATATCAATGAAAGAAAATAATACTTGAAGGGTGATTCTTCTTGACAGTACTTTTTTATCTATGGGAAAGGTGCTGCTACTCAGCTAATGGTAGAAGGAGATATAAGGTATATTGTATATTCCATACTCTGGGAAGTGTGCAGATGCTTAGTCATTTCTGAAATGATTTCACTGATTTCCCCCTGTTTCAGGAACAACTTATAAGAATGACAGACAATACAAAGCTGCTGGTGCTTTATCCCCGAGTACCAAAGTACAGAGACGCACTGCTTCTTGGTCATATAAATCAGATAATCCATACAATAATAAGAACAAGGATCCCGACATGCCAGGCTTCTTTAATCTCTTTTGCTTTGTCTAGTGGAATTTACAAATACACAAAATGCTAATTTTTTTCCAACATGGAATACACAAATACATATATACATAATGCAAATTTCTAAGAAAGCTCCATGATGGATATGAGCTTGGTTGTAGAATGATAATCGCTGTATAATTTGTCCCAAGAATTTAGGAGATACTGTAGGACACCTGGATCCCTAAGCAGTGGCATCACTAAGACTGATGTCACCCAGCGCACGTGCAAAAAAGGGTCATGACCTTGTGTCACGACCCCATTCTCATTACGCTGGGGGCTTGCACAGTGCTCCAGGAGCAGTTGGGCAGCCCTAAGCCTCCCCTGGTCCAATGTGGATGAAGAACACATACACACATAATCACAGCTGTTCTGCTATTTCGGTGTCACCCCCTCGGATGGTGTCATGGCCGCAACTAGGTGTGTTCGGAGGGGGCACCGCACATATCGCTGCAGGGTAGGTGGTGCTGTTCTATCTGTTTTAATTACTTTCACTTGCAACACTTTTTGAAGACCAGCATCTGCTGACCGCTGCTGGCTCCTGCCCTGACCCCTTATGTTGCTAATACCTATACAACATTCATGAACTCAGCTTGAGATTTCTTTGTTATACAGTCACACTGTCCTTTATTACATTTCAAGATGCTAACATTCCTGGGATTCAAACCCATTGCGTGTGGCATTGCAGTCAGACAATCTATTGATTGAGCTATCTACCCTTGCATAGAAAGGTAGATAATTATAAGCTAGAGAATTCTATTTGAATCTTACCTTGTACTTTGTGAGAAAATGATCAGCATTGCAACTGAGCAAATCTATGTAGTGTGTGGCAGCAAGAGATTGGATGTGTGGCTGCACACTACATAAATCTGCTCAAATGCAATGCTGATTATTTTTTTTAGAAAGTAACAGTAGCTTCATATAGTGTTTATGTTTTTTTATGCAGGATCAAATAGCTCAATGAGTAGGGTGTTTGATTAGAATGGGTGGGGATGTGCAGGGAAGTGGGATCCGTAAGCGGTATGGGTGGGGGAGGGCGGGGGGTTTGGTGGGTAGGGGAGGGGCAGGTACGGGGATCTGGGGGGTGAGTCAGGGGGTTCCGGAGGCGCTGCAGGTGGGGAAGGGGCGAGTGCGCCGCAGGTGAGGTAGGGGGTCCGGAAGCGACGCGCGTGGGGGAGGGGCAGGTGGGGGGGTGCGGCAGATGGGGTCGGGAGGAGCAGCGGGTAGTGGAGGAGCGGGTGCAGTGGGGCCGTGCGGGTGGGGTAGGAGCGAGTGCGCTGCGGGTGGGGTAGGGGGTTCGGAAGAGATGTGCGTGGGAGAGGGGCTGGTGTGGGGGTGCGGCAGATGGGGGAGGGGGTCCGGAGGCGGTGCGGGTGGTTGAGGGGCGGGTGCAGTGGGGCAACGGGTGGGGGAGGGGGTCAGGATGTGCTGCGGGTGAGGGAGGGGCGGTTGCGGGGGTTGATGGCGGATGGGGGAGTGTGTCTGTAGATGCTGTGGGTGGAGGGGGTGTGGATGGGGGGCCTGTGGTTGGGAGGGTCTGTGGTTGAGGGAGGGGCAGGGGAGTGGGGGCCGTTGCTGGTGTAGGGGGTCTGGAGGGGCCGCATGTGAGGGAGGGGTGGTGGTGCGGCGGATGGTGGAAGGGTTCAAAGGCGCTACATGTGGTGGATGGGTAGGTGCGGCGGGTAGGGGAGGGGCAGGTACGGGGATCGGGCGGATGGGGGAGGGGGTTCCGGAGGCGCTGCAGGTGGGGAAGGGGCGAGTGCGCCGTGTGTGGGGGATGGGAAGGTGCGGCACATGGGGGAGGGGGTTGTGAGGCGCTGCGGGTGGTGGAGGGGCAGGTGCAGTGGGGCAGGGTGTTGGGAGGTGGTGCGGGTGGGGAGGGGGTGAGTGCGCTGCGGGTGGGGTAGGGGGTCCATAAGCGACGCATGTGAGGGGAGGGGCAGGTGCGGGGGTGGGGGTCTGGAGGCGCTGCAGGTGGTTGAGGGGTGGGTGCAGTGGGACCGCGGGTGGGGTAGGAGGTCAGGAGGTGGTGCGGATGGGGGTGTGCGGTTGGGAGGTTCTGTGGATGAGGGAGGGGCAGCGGATTGGGGGCGTGGGTGGTGTAGAGGGTCTGGAGGCGCCGCGTGTGGGGGAGTGTCGTGTGGTGGAGTGGCAGGTGCGTCGGATGGTGGAAGGGTCCGAAGGCACTGCGGTGGTGGATGGGCGGGTGCGGGGTTGCTGCAGGTGCGGTATGGGGTGAGGAGGCGCTGTGGGTGGGGGATGGGCGGCTGCGGGGGTTGACGGTGGATGGGGGAGGGTGTCTGTACAGGCTGTGGGTGGAGAGGGGGGGAGTATGGGTGCTGTGATTGGGAGGGTCTGTGGTTGAGGGAGGGGCAGGGGAGTGGGGGCCGTGGGTGGTGTAGGCGGTCTGGAGGTGCGGCATGTGGGGGAGGGGTGGTGGTGCAGCGGATGGTGGAAGGAGCTGCAGGTGGAGGATGGGCGGGTGCGGGGTGCCGCAGGTGGGGTAGGGGGTCAGGAGGTGCTGGGGGTGCTTGTCCATCAGCAGCAGCACCAGGCACATGTCCCGTCTCGGCAGCCGGGGAGCACACAGGTGTGCACTGTCCCCGCTGCCGCACATCTCCTCCCCCCCCCGCGAGGCACATGTCCCCCCGCCAGGCACACCTTCGCCCTCTGCAGGCACATCTCCCCCACAGGGCACCGGGCACATTCCCCCCCCCCAGGCAGCCGGGGACCCGCTGTACCTGGGGGACCGGACCGAGGGCTGTGCCGGCAATAGGAGCGCTGTGCAGGGTTGCCTCTCTCCTCGCTGGGGCAGACGGCAGGGGAGAGACGCGGGGGCTCAAGCGGGGAGCGGGAGTGACAGGCGCTCGGCTTCAGACACTCGCCTCCCACCCTCACGTCTTCAGCGCGGGACGATGGAAGACTGGGGAGATGTGCGCCGAGAAGGTGCATGGTGTGTGACATCACTGATCTGCATACAGTAGCTTAGCCCATCTGTGACTCCACCCAGCGTTACGGCCAGGCACAGAGTCACAGATGTAGTCAAATATATAGGTGATTATATAGTATAATATATATAAAATGTGGGCTTTTTCTGGAAATAATCTTGTCATGCCCCCTCCCCACAAAGCAAGCACATTATATCCGTATTGGAAGGGGAAGGGTGGCACAAATTATCTCTCTGGCACAAGGTACTAAAAAGTGTAGTTACGGCTCTGTATGGTGTCACTTGGTGCGGTCTAGACCCCCTGGTGACTCCACTGTCCCCATGTGCGTGGTTGAAAGGTCTTTGTAGATTGCATAGCCAAATCTCTGTTTACATGGTGCAAAGAACTTTGTAGATTGTACACACGGATCCATATGTGCATGATAGAAAGCACTTAAGAGATTAAAAAATGTGGATAGGACTTTGGTGCTAGCATTCACATAAACAATGTATCCTCCTACCCAATTAATTAATTTTTTAAATCATTGAAGTAAAATAACATATATATGTTCCCCTTGTCTGATTGGGAGGTCAATGTGTCGATGACTTGTCGTTGGCTGCTGTAAATAGAACCGATTTAGCCCGAGCTGAACCGATTTAGCCCCAGCTGAAAATCTGCTCTGCTAATGGGCGAGATGCCCTTTCTCTGCAGATACTTTATTCCAGCAGAAATCCACTGTGCCGCAGCTTTTGAAATCCCAGCACATACCAGGCAGTGAACTCTCTGCAACAGTTAACCACCATGGGGTAAATTTACTAAGAATCGTATTTTCCCGTTTGAGGTCAAAGTTCAATCACGAATGACATCGAAAGTGTAAATATGCAACTTTTTGAATTGATTACGACTAATTTACTAAGCTGCCGTATTCTGCATTTTCGGTTTTTCCGATGTCGATGTCGGTTTCTTCAGCCAATCAGGGAGCGCCACGTTGTGGCACCCTCCTGATCGGCTGTGTGCTCCTGTACTGTCTGACAGGCGGCACACGGCAGTGTTACAATGTAGCGCCTATGCGCTCCATTGTAACCAATGGTGGGAACTTTGTGGTCAGCGGGTGACCGAAAGTAACCTCACCGCTGACCACAAAGTTCCCACCATTGGTTACAATGGAGCGCATAGGCGCTACATTGTAACACTGCCGTGTGCCGCCTGTCAGACAGTACAGTAGCACACAGCCGATCAGGTGGGTGCCACAACGTGGCGCTCCCTGATTGGCTGAAGAAACCCACTTAGACTCAGTCAGAGGGGGTTTCTGGCATTCGGGGAAAGGGGTCCCATGTGAAAACATGGGGCCCCTTTCAGTTCGTGGTCGGGTGTCCCGTTTTTTTATTTTTACATGTACGTGGATTACAAATGGATTATCCGAGGAGCCCTCTACACTGGATTTGGTGAGTAGATTTTTTTCAACAGGTACACCATGGATTCTACATGGAGAAGAGGACCGACCCTCGTGTGAACATAAGGTAAGTATGTGTATATGGTGGTGTGTATGTATGCATTAAAGTTATACTTTCAAGGTGTGTGTGTAATGTCTTTATTGGGGTATTTTTTTAGTAGTAGTACTACAGATATAGTATAGAAGTTGAAAAATAGATCAAAGCGCTCCAATAACACCCAAGGTTATAAATGTACACCAAACGGTGAAAAAATAAACCAATAGCAGTACCGTGATATATAATATCGATACACAATTTTCAGACTTTGTAATTGATTTGTAGTTCCTTCACCTAAAAGAGCTTTTTACGGCTCAAAAAGGGAATAGAAAAGAGAAAGTGCAATAGTGCAAATTATCTTTTTTTACAATAAAGAATTTATTTGATCCATCACATTTGTACCTAACGAAAATCAGTCACTGGCGTATAGATATCCTCATAGGCAATAACAGCAGCAGGTGACCGAATCTCTGAAGGTTGTAAATCGAGACTCCACGGATGGATATTTCAATACCAAGATGTAACCCCTTCACACCTATATGAGTATGAATCACTCGTGGGGAGTATAAGTGATAAAAAGTGCAATAGTGCAATTAACCTTTTAAAAGCATACACATTTATTTTTAAAACATCGCACTTACACCAACACAGACGTTAAAGAACACAGAAAAGTATCTCCAAATGGATTCAGCAGCAGCAGGAAACAGGGTTCTGAATGCTCCAGATGGAAAATGGAACCAAGGATACGGGCTCCGGAAACCACAGTCCAGGTCAGCAACCCGATGCCAGCTGAAGATGTGAGTCCACACAGAGTACACCAGGGAGACACATACGCTTAACGCGTTTCAGACACAGTTTGTCCTTCCTCAGAAGCGTAATAACAGCTCTCCCAGACATCCTACTTATACCCTAACTAATACAACATCAGCTGTACTACATTTCCGCTAATCGGTACAATATCCACGGTGCGCATGCGCCCGATGCTTTACCGGCCGGATCCAGTATGGCCGTGCGTTCCATTTCACCGGAAGTGTCCGCATTGCGGTCCTGAGTCCGGAATCTGTTGTAGTGATGCGTTCCAAAGCGGCGGAAATCATCTTTTCGTTAGTTTGTAGCCATCCCATTCATTTAGCAGCATTCATATATTATAGGGTAACGTATTAAAACTATGTAAAAACGGTGTTGTCCATAAAATTCATTACCTCCAAAAATAAAAACATTATAAAAAAAAATATATATATTAATAAGCAGCAAATTTATAAACATCATAATAATACTAGCAGCAGGCTTAAAAAGAAAGGGAAGGAGAGGCAAGCTGAACCATATATAGAGTTATAAACAAAATGTATAAGGGAGATATGGCCATCTAATGAACATATATGGCTAACCTAAAAAGCATTTCAACTCGAAGTCCCCATTGAGACCATTGGGTCCAAGAGTACCCAAATGATGTATCCATCTCATTTCTGATTGGGATAATCTTTTATCAATATTCTTAGTACGCCAATTAGGATGTATTTGCTGTATCCCAAAAAAATGTCGTATATGACACTCATTTGTATTATGGACTAATTTAAAATGGTTCGAAACGGTATGTGTTACCAGTCCTTTACGAATATTGTAAATATGCTCAGCAGCTCTCACCTTTAAACATCTGGTGGTTTTTCCCACATAAAAATAACCACAGGAACATTCCAAGGCATAAATGATATTTTTAGAATGGCAAGTAATGAACTCCTTTATTTCTACAGGCTTGCCATTAATTATTATATTAGTGAATTTTTTCTCTTTACTTTTAACAGTTTTGCACATTAAGCAATCACCACAACGGTGGTAGCCCTTGGTGCGTATACTCTGTCTTGGGTTCCGTTCAATATGGCTTTTCACCAAATGATTTTTCAAAGAGGGGGCCTTTTTATAAATAAAGATGGGTTTGTTGATAACACCTCCCAATATGGTATCTTGTTTAAGTAATTTCCAATTAGTACTAAAAATATTCTCTATTTCTTTGTGTCTAGCATTAAATTGACTAATAAATGCCCATTGGTAATCTTTATTGTCTTGATTTTTCTTTTCCCTTTCTTTCAAAAGGTCTGCTCTATTAATAGTATCTACTCTCTCTCTAGTTTTCCTTAATACTTCCGATGAATACCCTTTAGCTATAAATCTTTCTGATAGATCGTTCTGTTGTTCAATACATACAGAATCATCAGTACAATTTCTTTTGATGCGTATAAACTGGCTAAAGGGGATCGATCCCAGCCAGTTAGAGTGATGTTGGCTTGTTACATCAATAAAACTGTTAGAATCAGTTCCTTTACGGAATGTTTTAGTTTTTAATTTACTATAATCTATATATATATTTAAATCTAAAAAGGACACTTCCTGGGTACTCATATTAAAGGTAAGATGGATCGAAACCTCATTGGAATTAAGAGAAGTACACAAATCATTTAATTTACTTTTGTCCCCTCGCCATATAAAAATATATCATCTATAAAACGTTGCCATGACACCAGGCTCACCCCCAGCTCGCCCCCACCGAATATCACCTGCTCTTCCCAGTGGGCCATAAAGAGGTTGGCATAGCTAGGGGCGAACCTGGTGCCCATAGCAGTCCCCGTCTGCTGCAAGTAAAATGTTCCATCAAATATAAAATAATACTTTCTAAAATAAAATTCTTCAATCCTTCATGGATGAAGGATTGAAGAATTTTATTTTAGAAAGTATTGCTTTTAGAAAGTATTGCTTTTATTCTAACTATTGAAATATCCATCCGTGGAGTCTCGATTTACAACCTTCAGAGATTCGGTCACCTGCTGCTGTTATTGCCTATGAGGATATCTATACGCCAGTGACTGATTTTCGTTAGGTACAAATGTGATGGATCAAATAAATTCTTTATTGTAAAAAAAGATAATTTGCACTATTGCACTTTCTCTTTTCTATTCCCTTTTTGAGCCGTAAAAAGCTCTTTTAGGTGAAGGAACTACAAATCAATTACAAAGTCTGAAAATTGTGTATCGATATTATATATCACAGTACTGCTATTGGTTTATTTTTTCACCGTTTGGTGTACATTTATAACCTTGGGTCGCTTTGATCTATTTTTCAACTTCTATACTATATCTGTTACAATTTTTGGTGCAAAGGGATATGCACTGTGAACTATAGATTTTAGCTGCACTGGTAACGTTTGCGCAGATTCTCATTATCTTTCTATTTCTTGTAGTAGTACTACAGGTACCAGCGGGCCCGGTTTACCGCCGCATGCTGGTACTTGTGGTTCTCCAAGTACCAGCTTGCGGGGGAGGCTTGCTGGGACTTGTAGTACTGCTACTAAAAACAATATTCATAACTTTCAACAAAGGCTATCAGCCCCCCATCCGCAGCCCATTGGATGGGGGGGACAGCCTCGGGCTTCACCACCGGCCCTTGGGTGGCTGGGGGGGGGCCTTGATTGAAGGGGTCCCCACTCCCCCAGGGTACCCCGGCCAGGGGTGACTAGTTGGATATTTAATGCCACGGCCGCAGGGCGCTGTATAAAAGTGACCCCCGGCTGTGGCATTATCTGTCCAGCTAGTGGAGCCCGGTGCTGGTTTCAAAAATACGGGGGACCCCTACGCTTTTTGTCCCCCGTATTTTTGGAACCAGGACCAGGCGCAGAGCCCGGTGCTGGTTGTTTAAATATGGGGGAACCCCTGTCAATTTTTTTCCCATATGTTTGCAACCAGGGCCGGCTCAAAGAGCTCGAGGCTGGTTTGGTTTAGGAGGGGGGACCCCACGCATTTTTTTTTTTTAAATTAAAACATTTCCCACCCCTTCCCACTGAAAAACATGCACGGATCTCATGGATCCGTGCATGCCTATACAAACACGGGATAAAAAAGCAGGTCTGTTTTTTTTTAGCACTTTTTCACGATTTGTATTTCATCACGGCAGTGTTTGGCTATTGTCGGCAGTGTTTGTGTTTTGCACTTTTTAGTAAATTCCCAATTTCTACCAAATTGCAGGCGTATTTGACCGATGGTGTATTGATTCGTGATTTTTTCCTAGGACTTCCAAAATATTACGAATGCCCTCATCACTGCCGAGATTTTTGCTTAGTAAATTACCGAGATGACACTTTGAAGAAAAAACGGCATCTCGGTCAAAATCGGGACCTTAGTAAATATACCCCCATGTCTTAAAAGTAGAGATGTGCAGCGGGTACTTTTCGTGTTTTATGTCTTGGGGGTAAATTTACTAAGAATCGTATTTTCCCGTTTGAGGTCAAAGTTCAATCACGAATGACATCGAAAGTGTAAATATGCAACTTTTTGAATTGATTACGACTAATTTACTAAGCTGTCGTATTTGTATTTTTAGTGTTGTCCGATGTCGATGTCATTCGTGTTTTTTGTTTATAACGCGGACGATTTTGTGGTTTTACGGCCGTGTTATTAATTTTTTCTTACGACTGCGTCACATGTCTGTTACGGCAGTGTTTGTCCGTGCACGGCCGTGTTTTTTTCCTAAGTTTCGTTTTTGTCACTCGTCCGTGATTGGTTGTATTAGTGATGGAGGAGTGTCTGTGCACATTACTATAAAAACGCCCCAAACCGTCCGCACCTCGTGGGTTTAGCTAGTGGAGAGGAGAGAGGAAGGTGTATTAGGAGTTGGTGAGTTTGGTGGAGTTTTTGGTGGTTTTGGAGCGGAGTTTTGCGATTGTTGAGTGCTGTACTGTGTGTGTAAGTAGTCTTGTCATACTTGTTGTGTAGTTTTTTCAAAGTTTGTCTACTTTTTTGTCCTTGTTTTTTTTTTCAAGTCTATTGTCATTGTTTGTGAGTGAGTGAGTGAGTGAGTGAGTGAGTGTGTCTGTGTTGGGTGTGTGGTGTGTAGTGGTAGTGGAGGAGTGTGTTATCTGTTTTTTTTTCTCTGTGTTTTTTGTAGTTATGTCTCAGTCAGAGGTCAGTGTGGTGGAGGAGGTTAGTGAGGTGGAGGAGGTGAGTGAGGTGGAGGAGGTGAGTGAGAGGGAGGAGGTGAGTGAGGTGGAGGAGGTTAGTGAGAGGGAGGAGGTGAGTGAGGTGGAGGAGGTTAGTGAGGAGGAGGGGGTGCCTGTTCTTACGTTTTCCAGTGATAGTGAAGGTGCTGTGGCTCCGCAGCCACGCACCACTACCAAGACTGGGCGCAATGTTAAGTTCAGCTATGCAGAAAACATGGCTTTGGTGCGGGAGCTGATGAGGCATCATCGCCAATTGTTTGGGCAGGATGCTGCCAAGGTGTCCTCACGTAGGAAGTCGGTCCTGTGGGCTAAAGTTATAGCGGCAGTTAATAGTGAGGGTGTGGTGAGGCGGACTGAGGACACGTGCCGTAAAAGATTTTATGATATAAAGCGCCGTGTCAATGCCAAGATGGCCAAGGAGGCCAAATCAGTCCGCCAAACCGGGGGTGGACACCCCTTCAGGGCGACTTATCGTGATTGGGAGGAGCCTGTGCGGACCCTTATTCCTGCCGAAGTGGTGTCTGCGACTCATGTCCGGGATTCGGACCGCCCACGGATGGATGGTGAGTTTGTTTAAATTATGTGTTGTATATTGCATTTTTATAAAAGTTAATGTTGCTAATTTTTACTGTGTTTTTAAATATTGAAACATTGTGTTGGTGATGTCGTGCAGGCCTGTGCAACCTGTAGCTGTAAATGTGTTTCAAAACTACAAGTACCATCATGCATTGGCTGAGTTTTGTTATTAGTGAATGTTAAATCTGTTGCAGTGCATGCTGGTATGTGTAGTTCTATTACAGAATCTGAGATCTTGCTTGTCCCTAACTGTTTTTGAGAATAGCATTTTTTAAATATTGTTTGTTTTTTGGTTAATGCTGTTTGTGGTGTGTTTTTTTACTCACAAAATTTGTTTGTGTCAATTATGGCTTTCAAATTCACTGCAATATCTTGTGCAGAATTAATCTATATTTATGGCTTAATTATTGCAACACCATCTTAATTTCCGAATACACACCCAATTAAGTAATCCAGAATTGCTTAAACATAAAATAGTTTACTTAACATTAGGTTCAAGATGTTTACATCACAATAAGGAGCTTCATATAACAATGAATATTCAACGTATGGTAATAATGTTGTTTCAAATTTTTCAACAGTACGCCAGCGAAGCGCCACAGACAGGCCACAGCCAACTGATGGATATGGTGGGAATGCAGGTAAGAATTCACTGTAGTCACATATTCTGCAAACACATAGAAGCACAAAATATTAATGTTTACATTTTCACATAGGCTCGTCTTCTGCAAGCCGCCCTCCTTTAAGGCGGCCATCACAGGGCTCTGTGAGTTTACCTAGGAGGCCCAGTAAGACGCGTCGTGTGGAGTCTGATTCTGCGGCTCCATCTTCACCACCCAGGCGGCGCATCTCCGCAGTGCTGGCCCAGCCACCACAGGCAATTTTGGCTAGTCCCCAAAGTGATGAGCCACGATCACCTCAGCTGTCTGGTGAGTAAAAACAATATATATTTTTTTTTTAAAAAGTAAGACACAGTACATTTACTAAGATGTGAGTTCTATTTGAGATGACATGTTTTCCCGTAGCAACCATTCTGATTCCAGGTATTCTCTTCTTGAATGTGCAAAATAAAAGAAAAATAAAGTCAATTGGTTGCTATGGCCAACATCCCATTTTAAAATCAACACCCATCTTAGGAAATTGATCCCACAGGCGTGCACAGAAAATGAATAGCGGCTTTCACACCGGACCCCCTCCACAGCATTATAGTGTTCTCACACCTCCCCTGTCCTGGATGTAGACTGCTTACCTGATCTGCTCCTCTGGGCCGTCCAGGTGAGCAGTCTATATCCAGGACAGGGGAGGTGAGAGAACACTATAATGCTGTGGAGGGGGGGAAGTTCGGTGCGGAACCCGCCAGTCAGTCTCTGCGCACGCCTGTGAAGGCACATATGTGTTTGTAAAGGAAAGATTCCTAGTTTTTTAATACACACCTTTAAAATAAAATTGGCATGAGTATTATTAAGTAGGGCATGTTTAGGACAAGCAAAGATATTTAATTATAACTAAACAGTGCCTGTTGGTCACCCCATACAGACCCAAACATCATGGCCGAGGACGACCAGCAGGAACCTGACCAACAGCCAACCTTTACACTGCACCTTACGCCCGTTGATCCTACCCAGCCAACCCAGCAGCAGGATATGCCCCAAGCCTCAGTAAGGCCACAATTGATCCCTACTCCACCCCAGCAACAAATGTCCGCAGACTTTTGGTCCAGTTGGGCCACACAACAGGCCCAAAACACTGCCTACCTGAACACATACACACAACACCTTGCCAGTCTGCCCCATCATCTTCCGCGCATTAGTCGGAACTCGGGAAGACTGATTGTTCAGATAGGCAGAATTGCGACATCAATGGAGCAAATCAGGGCGGACAACACGCAAATGCTTTCAAATTTGACGCGCATCATTGATGAGCAACAGCGGCAGCAACAAGCCTTAATTCAAGTTATTCAGCACAATCAGGTAGTGAATGAAACTTTGTCTCGGATTGTGGCCAGCAACACTGCCACAAATAATCAGCTGAATGCCAGTATTCATAATTTGAGCCAAAGCATAACTCTGATGGCAGCACAACAAGGCAGCTCCAGCTCAGGCACGACTACCCCTAGCCAGACCCCAGTTACCTCCCCTGTTCGACGATCAAGCAGAACACGGCCCAGCGACCCTGCTCAAACCTCTGCACCCAGCACACAAAAGAAAAAAAATGAAGAATACATGAAATTTGTGATACACAATAAAATTGTTAATATTGTATTCTCAAAAATTCCTGTGTCCGCGTCAATCATTGTAAAACACGCTATGTGTGTTTGTTTTAATGGGGTAATGAGTGACAATGTTTTTTTGAATTTGTTTTTTCAAAATGTACAGACCAGTATAAAGAACAAACACTAACGAGCAAAACACACATTCACACCTACAATACATTTAATCAAAGTGGTTAGTCAAGGTGATTTGAATTAAAAAAATACTTACGGGTAAAATACCGCTGAATCACTTCTTGCCTTACCTGCATCCCTACATCTGTACTCACACTGTCACCAGATGTTTCTAAATCCTCTGCTTGCTGACTGTTTTCTCCATCATCATGTGGCAGATGTTGTTTCAAACACAGATTATGGAGAAAACAGCAGCAGAACACAATCCTAGTCACCTTGGAGGGACTATACAACAAAAGCCCAGCAGATTTATCCAGACACCGAAACCGAGATTTCAGCACACCAAAACATCTTTCTATCACGTTCCGCGTAGACTTATGTGCATGATTGTAACTGTGTTCAGCAGGAGAATCAGGTTGGGACAATGGAGTAAGTAGCCAAGAGTAGCAGCCATAACCCCCATCACCTGAAAAACAGATATAGGCAACATTAGTACAGGTGTATGATGAGTAATTACCCTAAAAAACAATGGAGTTTGAAGTTACCACACGTACACACAACACACTTGGAACATACCCAGCAGCCAGCCATCAGGCATTTGTCTGTCCTCAAATTTATCGAACAGAGATGACTGACTGAGGATGAAGGAGTCATGGCAGCCGCCAGGGTAACCTGCAACCACACTCATAATGTTGAGATTTGCATCACAAACCACCTGTACATTAGTGGATTTGAATGTACTGGAAGGGAAAGAATTGTCTCTTTGTTGGCGCACTTTAAGGAGAAGAGTAAATATATTTAAAATGTAACTTTTAATTTCATCATATTAAAATACCTGAGAAAGTGAAAAATCACAAGACAACAATCATAAACATTTACATGAAGTGAAATGAATAAAAATAAAAAAAAATATAAAGAATCCTCCTGTGTGTCTTTACTGTATTAATATGATTTATATTTTCTTTGTGTGCCGTTATAACTCAAACTTTTATCTCAAGAACAGTGACTGTTCGGTCAGACCCCTATGTATTGGGGTACCTCTGTGAGTGTAAATCCTAACCCCTGATTATTGGGATATTTCAGAATGTGAGGATATATTACTATGTCCAGCAGTCACCTAAAAATTTTGCGATTAGATTTTATTCTATATTAATAGTCGTGCACTTGCACATGGGACCAAATTGTATCAATTCTATGCACAGCAACTATGAGTAATTATTAGCATAGGGACCAATGATCATAGCTCATTTATGGCTTTATCATACGTTTGTTCTATTGCTGACTAGAAAAATTCCAACAGCCTTTAATTATAATGAAACGGTCCCCAAACCAAGTTTGCAACAATTCGTTACTAGAGTTTCACAATATCTATGTGCTTCTCTAAACAGTGATAAGCACACTTCTTGTGTCTGACAGTTGCACAGAGTGACCTGCAAAAAGCATTTATTGGTCAGGTATGTAGCTGTGTTTGTTGCACAAAAATTTTAGCAGTGTGTTATACTTGATGGATTTATCAAAAATCACAGATTTGTATCTCTCACATATAGCTGCTCTATTACTATTATAACGGATTGCAACACTTCATGGCTCTCATAGTTTTATTCTAAACTTTGCAACAACTGGCATTGGGACTGCATGTCTGTATTTCAATCAGTGTGAGCTGTTTATCATGTGCACTGATTGCTCACAGTTTCCACAGCCAGGTCAGACTATATCTGCATGCTACGATGGTTATAATATTACAGCGTGTTTGGCTATATCTGCATACTGTGCTTGATTATGATATAACAGCGTGTTGGGCTTATAACTTTGCCCTTAAGCAGTTGTCCACTTTCACTAATGCACCAGTGTAATATTCACAGCTGATGTCACGCTGTGCTTGCACATTAGGCTGTTTGGATAAGGTGTACTAATACACGTGTGTGAGAGGATTAGCTCTATCTCACTGAAAATAAGAATTTACTTACCGATAATTCTATTTCTCGTAGTCCGTAGTGGATGCTGGGGACTCCGTCAGGACCATGGGGAATAGCGGCTCCGCAGGAGACAGGGCACAAAAATAAAGCTTTAGGATTAGGTGGTGTGTACTGGCTCCTCCCCCTATGACCCTCCTCCAAGCCTCAGTTAGGATACTGTGCCCGGACGAGCGTACACAATAAGGAAGGATATTGAATCCCGGGTAAGACTCATACCAGCCACACCGATCACACCGTATAACTTGTGATCTGAACCCAGTTAACAGTATGACAAACGTAGGAGCCTCTGAACAGACGGCTCACAACAATAACAACCCGAATTTGTTTGTAACAATAACTATGTACAAGTATTGCAGACAATCCGCACTTGGGATGGGCGCCCAGCATCCACTACGGACTACGAGAAATAGAATTATCGGTAAGTAAATTCTTATTTTCTCTAACGTCCTAAGTGGATGCTGGGGACTCCGTCAGGACCATGGGGATTATACCAAAGCTCCCAAACGGACGGGAGAGTGCGGATGACTCTGCAGCACCGAATGAGAGAACTCAAGGTCCTCCTCAGCCAGGGTATCAAATTTGTAGAATTTTGCAAACGTGTTTGCCCCTGACCAAGTAGCAGCTCGGCAGAGTTGTAATGCCGAGACCCCCCGGGCAGCCGCCCAGGATGAGCCCACTTTCCTTGTGGAATGGGCCTTGACAAATTTAGGTTGTGGCAAGCCTGCCACAGAATGTGCAAGTTGAATTGTGCTACAAATCCAACGAGCAATCGTCTGCTTAGAAGCAGGAGCACCCATCTTGTTGGGTGCATACAATATAAACAGTGAGTCAGACTTTCTGACTCCCGCCGTTCTTGAAATATATATTTTCAATGCCCGGACCACGTCCAACAACTTGGAATCCTCCAAATCGTTAGTAGCCGCAGGCACCACAATAGGCTGGTTCAGGTGAAACGCTGACACCACCTTAGGCAGAAAATGAGGACGCGTCCGCAGTTCTGCCCTGTCCGTATGGAAAATCAGATATGGGCTCTTATATGATAAAGCCGCCAATTCTGATACTCTCCTGGCTGAAGCCAGGGCTAGTAGCATGGTTACTTTCCATGTAAGATACTTCAACTCCACCGATTTGAGCGGCTCAAACCAATGGGATTTGAGAAAATCCAAGACTACATTAAGATCCCACGGTGCCACTGGGGGCACAACCGGGGGCTGTATATGTAGTACTCCTTTTACAAAAGTCTGGACTTCAGGAACTGAAGCCAATTCTTTCTGGAAGAAAATCGACAGGGCCGAAATTTGAACCTTAATGGACCCCAATTTGAGGCCCATAGACAATCCTGTTTGCAGGAAATGTAGGAATCGACCCAGTTGAAATTCCTCCGTGGGGGCCTTCCTGGCCTCACACCACGCAACATATTTTCTCCAAATGCGGTGATAATGTTGTGCAGTCACCTCCTTCCTGGCTTTTACCAGTGTAGGAATGACCTCTTCCGGAATGCCTTTTTCCCTTAGAATTCGGCGTTCAACCGCCATGCCGTCAAATGCAGCCGCGGTAAGTCTTGGAATAGACACGGTCCCTGCTGAAGCAGGTCCCGTCTTAGAGGTAGAGGCCACGGATCCTCCGTGAGCATCTCTTGAAGTTCCGGGTACCAAGTTCTTCTTGGCCAATCCGGAGCCACTAGTATCGTTCTTACTCCCTTTTGCCGTATAATTCTCAGTACTTTTGGTATGAGAGGCAGAGGAGGGAACACATACACTGACTGGAACACCCACGGTGTTACCAGAGCGTCCACAGCTATTGCCTGAGGGTCTCTTGACCTGGCGCAATACCTGTCCAGTTTTTTGTTGAGGCGGGACGCCATCATATCCACCATTGGTTTTTCCCAACGGTTCACAATCATGTGGAAGACTTCTGGATGAAGTCCCCACTCTCCCGGGTGTAGATCGTGTCTGCTGAGGAAGTCTGCTTCCCAGTTGTCCACTCCCGGAATGAATACTGCTGACAGTGCTATCACATGATCTTCCGCCCAGCGAAGAATCCTTGCAGCTTCTGCCATTGCTGTCCTGCTTCTTGTGCCGCCCTGTCTGTTTACGTGGGCGACTGCCGTGATGTTGTCCGACTGGATCAACACCGGCTGACCCTGAAGCAGGGGTTTTGCCAGACTTAGAGCATTGTAAATCGCTCTTAGCTCCAGTATATTTATGTGAAGAGACATCTCCAGGCTTGACCATACTCCCTGGAAGTTTCTTCCCTGTGTGACCGCTCCCCAGCCTCTCAGACTGGCATCCGTGGTCACCAGGACCCAGTCCTGTATGCCGAATCTGCGGCCCTCTAACAGATGAGCACTCTGCAACCACCACAGAAGAGACACCCTTGTCCGTGGCGATAAGGTTATCCGCTGATGCATCTGCAGATGTGATCCGGACCATTTGTCCAGCAGATCCCACTGAAAAGTTCGTGCGTGGAATCTGCCGAATGGAATCGCTTCGTAAGAAGCCACCATCTTTCCCAGGACTCTTGTGCATTGATGCACAGACACTTTCCCAGGTTTTAGGAGGTTCCTGACAAGTTCGGATAACTCCCTGGATTTCTCCTCCGGAAGAAACACCTTTTTCTGAACCGTGTCCAGAATCATTCCCAGGAACAGCAGACGTGTCGTCGGGGTCAACTGAGATTTTGGAAAATTCAGAATCCACCCGTGTTGTTGCAGCACTAGTCGGGTTAGTGCTACTCCGTCCTCCAGCTGTTCTCTGGACCTTGCCCTTATCAGGAGATCGTCCAAGTAAGGGATAATTAATACGCCTCTTCTTCGCAGAAGAATCATCATTTCGGCCATTACCTTGGTAAAGACCCGAGGTGCCGTGGACAATCCAAACGGCAGCGTCTGAAACTGATAATGACAGTTTTGCACCATGAACCTGAGGTACCCTTGATGTGAAGGGCAAATTGGGACATGCAGGTAAGCATCCTTTATGTCCAGGGACACCATAAAGTCCCCTTCTTCCAGATTCGCTATCACTGCTCTGAGTGACTCCATCTTGAACTTGAATTTTTGTATGTACAGGTTCAAAGATTTCAGATTTAGAATAGGTCTTACCGAGCCGTCCGGCTTCGGTACCACAAATAGCGTGGAGTAATACCCCTTTCCCTGTTGTAGGAGGGGTACCTTGACTATCACCTGCTGAGAAAACAGCTTGTGAATGGCTTCCAATACCGTCGCCCTGTCTGAGGGAGACGTTGGCAAAGCAGACTTTAGGAACCTGCGAGGGGGAGACTTCTCGAATTCCAACCTGTAACCCTGAGATACTACCTGCAGGATCCAGGGGTCCACCTGTGAGCAAGCCCACTGTGCGCTGAAATTCTTGAGTCGACCCCCCACCGCTCCTGAGTCCGCTTGTAAGGCCCCAGCGTCATGCTGAGGGCTTTGCAGAACCCTGAGAGGGCTTCTGTTCCTGGGCAGGGGCTGCTTGCTGCCCTCTCTTACCCCTTCCTCTGCCCCGAGGCAGATATGACTGTCCTTTTGTCCGCTTGTTCTTATAGGACCGAAAGGACTGCGGCTGAAAAGACGGTGTCTTTTTCTGTTGGGAGGGGGTCTGAGGTAAAAAGGTGGATTTTCCGGCAGTTGCCGTGGCCACCAGATCCGATAGACCGACGCCAAATAATTCCTCCCCTTTATACGGCAATACTTCCATATGTCGTTTGGAATCCGCATCACCTGACCACTGTCGCGTCCATAAACTCCTTCTGGCAGATATGGACATCGCATTTACTCTCGATGCCAGAGTGCAAATATCTCTCTGAGCATCTCGCATATAAAGGAAAGCATCCTTTAATTGCTCTATAGTCAATAAAATACTGTCCCTATCCAGGGTATCAATATTTTCAGTCAGGGAATCCAACCAGACGACCCCAGCACTGCACATCCAGGCTGAGGCGATGGCTGGTCGCAGTATAACACCAGTATGTGTGTATATACTTTTTAGGGTAGTTTCCAGTCTCCTATCAGCTGGATCCCTGAGGGCGGCCGTATCAGGAGACGGTAACGCCACTTGTTTTGATAAGCGTGTGAGCGCCTTATCCACCCTAGGGGATGTTTCCCAGCGCGCCCTAACCTCTGGCGGGAAAGGGTGTAATGCTAATAACTTTTTTGAAATTAGCACTTTTCTATCTGGGTTAACCCACGCTTCATCACATACATCATTTAATTCCTCTGATTCAGGAAAAACTACAGGTAGTTTTTTTACCCCCCACATAATACCCCTTTTTGTGGTACTTGCAGTATCAGAGATATGCAAAGCCTCCTTCATTGCCGTGATCATATAACGTGTGGCCCTACTTGAAAATACGTTTGTTTCATCACCGTCGACACTAGATTCAGTGTCTGTGTCTGGGTCTGTGTCGACCGACTGAGGTAAAGGGCGCTTTACAGCCCCTGACGGTGTCTGAGACGCCTGGGCAGGTACTAACTGGTTTGCCGGCCGTCTCATGTCGTCAACTGATTTTTGTAATGTGCTGACATTATCACGTAATTCCATAAACAAAGCCATCCATTCCGGTGTCGACTCCCTGGGGGGTGACATCACCATTATCGGCAATTGCTCTGCCTCCACACCAACATCGTCCTCATACATGTCGACACACACGTACCGACACACAGCAGACACACAGGAAATGCTCTTATCGAAGACAGGACCCCACTAGCCCTTTGGGGAGACAGAGGGAGAGTTTGCCAGCACACACCCAAGCACTATAATATATATGGGAACAACCTTATATAAGTGTTGTTCCTTATAGCAGCTTAAATATATCAAAATATCGCCAAAAAATGCCCCCCCTCTCTGTTTTACCCTGTTTCTGTAGTGCAGTGCAGGGGAGAGTCCTGGGAGCCTTCCTCACAGCGGAGCTGAGCAGAAAAATGGCGCTGTGTGCTGAGGAGAATAAGCCCCGCCCCCTATTTCGGCGGGCTTTTCTCCCGGAGTTTTAGATATCTGGCATGGGTTAAATACATACATATAGCCTCAATGGCTATATGTGATGTATTCTTTTGCCATAAAGGTATTAAATATTGCTGCCCAGGGCGCCCCCAGCAGCGCCCTGCACCCTCCGTGACCGCTTGGTGTGAAGTGTGTGACAACAATGGCGCACAGCTGCAGTGCTGTGCGCTACCTTCATGAAGACTGAAGAGCCTTCTGCCGCCTGTTTCCGGACCTTCAATCTTCAGCATCTGTAAGGGGGGTCGGCGGCGCGGCTCCGGGACGAACCCCAGGGTGAGACCTGTGTTCCGACTCCCTCTGGAGCTAATGGTGTCCAGTAGCCTAAGAATCCAATCCATCCTGCACGCAAGTGAGTTGAAATTCTCTCCCCTAAGTCCCTCGATGCAGTGAGCCTGTTGCCAGCAGGACTCACTGAAAATAAAAAACCTAAAAACTTTTTCTAAGCAGCTCTTTAGGAGAGCCACCTAGATTGCACCCTGCTCGGACGGGCACAAAAACCTAACTGAGGCTTGGAGGAGGGTCATAGGGGGAGGAGCCAGTACACACCACCTAATCCTAAAGCTTTATTTTTGTGCCCTGTCTCCTGCGGAGCCGCTATTCCCCATGGTCCTGACGGAGTCCCCAGCATCCACTTAGGACGTTAGAGAAAATAACATTACTAAAAATACATTAGATTCTAGTCCTTGTTACAATGATCACTAGTCACCTACACATTACTGACTCCACTTTCGTCCCATATGCTGCGCTAAACCTAATTCCAATGATCTCTAGTCTCTTTCACATTACTGACTGCACTGTCATCTCATTTGTTGCGCTAGACTTAATTACAATGATCACTAGTCTCTTTCACATTACTGACTACCCTTTTGCCCTGATGAAGCGAAAGTGAAACGTGCACGTGGGCGTTTCAGAGCGGCGGCAGCACGCCAGCTCAATATGTGTCTATATTAAGAATTCATTTAGTGTGTGAAATGTCAAACTCATTCCAATAATTTAGAATACAAAATGCAGCAAATGGGACGACAATTCAGTAAGCAATGAGAAAGAGATTAGTGAGCACTGGAATAAAGTCTAGCGCAGTAAATGGGACGACAGTGTAGTCAGTAATGTGAAAGAGACTAGTGATCATTGTAATTAAGTCTAGCGCAACAAATGAGATGACAGTGCAGTCAGTAATGTGAAAGAGACTAGAGATCATTGGAATTAGGTTTAGCGCAGCATATGGGACGAAAGTGGAGTCAGTAATGTGTAGGTGACTAGTGATCATTGTAACAAGGACTAGAATCTAATGTATTTTTAGTAATGTTATTTTCAGTGAGATAGAGCTAATCCTCTCACACACGTGTATTAGTACACCTTATCCAAACAGCCTAATGTGCAAGCACAGCGTGACATCAGCTGTGAATATTACACTGGTGCATTAGTGAAAGTGGACAACTGCTTAAGGGCAAAGTTATAAGCCCAACACGCTGTTATATCATAATCAAGCACAGTATGCAGATATAGCCAAACACGCTGTAATATTATAACCATCGTAGCATGCAGATATAGTCTGACCTGGCTGTGGAAACTGTGAGCAATCAGTGCACATGATAAACAGCTCACACTGATTGAAATACAGACATGCAGTCCCAATGCCAGTTGTTGCAAAGTTTAGAATAAAACTATGAGAGCCATGAAGTGTTGCAATCCGTTATAATAGTAATAGAGCAGCTATATGTGAGAGATACAAATCTGTGATTTTTGATAAATCCATCAAGTATAACACACTGCTAAAATTTTTGTGCAACAAACACAGCTACATACCTGACCAATAAATGCTTTTTGCAGGTCACTCTGTGCAACTGTCAGACACAAGAAGTGTGCTTATCACTGTTTAGAGAAGCACATAGATATTGTGAAACTCTAGTAACGAATTGTTGCAAACTTGGTTTGGGGACCGTTTCATTATAATTAAAGGCTGTTGGAATTTTTCTAGTCAGCAATAGAACAAACGTATGATAAAGCCATAAATGAGCTATGATCATTGGTCCCTATGCTAATAATTACTCATAGTTGCTGTGCATAGAATTGATACAATTTGGTCCCATGTGCAAGTGCACGACTATTAATATAGAATAAAATCTAATCGCAAAATTTTTAGGTGACTGCTGGACATAGTAATATATCCTCACATTCTGAAATATCCCAATAATCAGGGGTTAGGATTTACACTCACAGAGGTACCCCAATACATAGGGGTCTGACCGAACAGTCACTGTTCTTGAGATAAAAGTTTGAGTTATAACGGCACACAAAGAAAATATAAATCATATTAATACAGTAAAGACACACAGGAGGATTCTTTATATTTTTTTTTATTTTTATTCATTTCACTTCATGTAAATGTTTATGATTGTTGTCTTGTGATTTTTCACTTTCTCAGGTATTTTAATATGATGAAATTAAAAGTTACATTTTAAATATATTTACTCTTCTCCTTAAAGTGCGCCAACAAAGAGACAATTCTTTCCCTTCCAGTACATTCTCTTCCATTTTTTATTGTCTATGGCGGCACCCCCATATAACATCATGAATTAACTTATAATAAAAAATTGGGGAATCATATTAGTTTATTATCTTTGATATCAAACAGAATTAAGTCCAGTGCAGAGGAGTTTATCCTTTCCCCTTCCCTTGAATCTATAATCATTAGTGGATTTGTCCATATGTCGATTAGTATATATATATTGTCGGCCCCTAGGTTGTCTCAGCTCAACGTGTGTGCAATCTATGGCCCCCAGCACATTGGGCATGCCAGCAAGCTCATAGAAAGCTACCCTGACAGCATGCCACTGCGACTCCTGGGTAGGGAAGCAGATAGAGGCATTTATATGTGGTTCCAAGACATCCAAAACCTGAGTGGACATTAATAAATATAAGGTGAGTGTCATGATCTGTATTCAATACAATACTGTGTTTTAAGACCTAACAGAAGCAACACTTAGATATAGACGTGTGTATATATATTTCAACTCACCTGGTTCAAATATTTGTAAAAGGTGGGCTGGGAGATACCGATGACGTCGCCTGTCACAGCCTGGAAGCTCCCAGTAGCCATAAAGTGTAACACAGCCAGGAGTTTGTGCAGGCCTGAGACAGAGTGAGAGCGTGCTGTCTCAGGGTCTAGTCCCAGTTTGACAAGGTCATACAGACGGAAAATGTTGTTTCTATTTAGGCGAAACATCTGTATGACCCTATCATCAGACAATGCGTTTAAGTTTAAACGTCCCCTAAAAAATCGCGGCTGGCGCAGCCTCCGCGGCACCTGCTCAACCTGCTGACCATGTTCACTTACCTGGCCCTGATTTATGGACGAGTCATGGATCACTCTCAGGTATCCCCCAGCAAACAAAAAATCGGTAGCACACACCACAGCAGCCATTTCAGAGTGAGAGATATTCAAAATGTGCCTTGGACCCTTTTTATAGGGCCAAACATTCAGGTGTGACTAATGGATAATTGAATACACATGTAAACACGCTTCTCAAAAGCAGGTCTACTTTTTTTTAGGACTTTTTTACGATTTGTATTTTTTCACGACCGCAAAAGCATTTTCACGGTAGACATTACAAATACGAATGGTTAGTAAATGACCGTGATTCATACCTAAACAGCCGCGTTTTGACCGATGGTGTATTCATTCGTATTTTTTTACTACAACTTCCAAAATATTACGAATGCCCTCATCACTGCCGTGATTTTTGCTTAGTAAATTACCGAGATGACACTTTGAAGAAAAAACGGCATCTCGGTCAAAATCGGGAGCTTAGTAAATATACCCCATGGTTTTGGTTCTGGTTCCATGCTCGTATTTTGGATCTGGATTGGTTTTGCCAAAACCACCCTATCGTGTTTTGGTTTTGGTTTTGGATCTGGATGATTTTTGAAAAATATATAAAAACAGCTAAACTCACAGAATTTGGGGGTAATTTTGATCCTACTGTATTATTAACCTCAATAACATTAATTTCCACTCATTTCCAGTCTATTCTGAACAACTCATACCTCACAATATTGTTTTTAGGCCAAAATGTTGCACCAAGGTGAATGTATGACTAAGCTAAGTGACACAAGTGTGTGGCACAAACACCTGGCCCATCTAGGAGTGGAATGCACATTTATTGGTAAGCTGCTCAATCAGATTGTGATGTCACTCAGGTGCTAAAAGGGAGGGGTAATTCTGGGCAAGAGAAAAACATTTTGCTGTCCCTAATGCACACTGAGTGAGAATAAATAGCACTACATAATAATCAGATAATACAGAGATCTTAGTTGCGTATATCTGCAGATATAGGGTTAAGCCCCCAGGCCGAACGGCAAGGCTTCTCTGTCACTGGGGGTCCCTAATACTAGATGTGGGTCCGGGGTGCGGGACCCCATCATGTCGGTACAGGCCGGCTACCCCAGTGCAGCACACAGGTGAAAATTAGTAAGGGTTAATAAGAAGCACATAAGTGCTATGTAAGTGAGGTGTGATTAAAATAATACAAATATATATACAATGTGATAGGGAAAAACAGAAGTGTTAATAAAGTGTTAGGGTGTGCCGACCTGAAGTAGCCCAGCCATACCAACACAGGGAAAATCGCACCCCAAACCCACCGCATAAACAGTGACAAATATGTCTGGGTATAATAGCCCAGTGTAAGACCACATGATAATGGCGACTACAGCAACTGAGAGCCAGCTTACCTGGAGACACCCCTAGCTTCTCCAATGGCACTCTGGAGTCAGCAATCCCTCCTAATGCTGACCCATCCATGCCTCTCTGAAATACAATGCACATTTATTGGCAATCTGCTCAATCAGATTGTGATGTCACTCAGGTGCTAAAAGGAAGGGGTAATTCTGGGTAAGAGAAATACATTTTGCTATCCATAATGCACACTGAGTGAGAAATAACACTACATAATAATCAGATAATACAGAGATCTTAGTTGCGTATATATCTGCAGATATAGGGTTAAGCCCCCAGGCTGAACAGCAAGGTATCTCTGTCACCGGGGGTACCTAATACTAGGTGTGGGTCCGGGGTGCCGGACCCCATCATGTCGGCACAGGCCGGCTATCCCAGGGCAACACACAGGTACAAAATAGTAAGGGTTAATAAGTGCACATAAGTGCTATGTAAGTGAGGCGTGATTAAAATAATATAAACATATACACAATGTGATAGGGAAATACATAAGTGTTAATAAAGTGTTAGGGTGTGCCAACATGAAGCAACCCAGCCATACCGACACAGGGAAAATCGCACCCTAAACCCACCCCATAAATAATGACAAATATGTCTGGGTCTAATAGCCCAGTATAAGACCACATGATAATGGCTCCTACAGCATCTTAGAGCCAGCTTACCTGGACACACCACTAGCTTCTACAGTGGCCCTCTGGAGTCAGCTATCCCTCCTAATGCTGACCCATCTATGCCTCTCTGAAATACAATGCACATTTATTGGCAAGCTGCTCAATTAGATTGTGATGTCACTCAGGTGCTAAAAGGGAGGGGTAATTCTGGGTAAGAGAAATACATTTTGCTATCCCTAATGCACACTGAGTGAGAAATAACACTACATAATAATCAGATAATACAGAGATCTTAGTTGCGTATATCTGCAGATATAGGGTTAAGCCCCCAGGCCGAACGGCAAGGTATCTGTCACTGGGGGTCCCTAATACTAGGTGTGGGTCCAGGGTACCGGACCCCATCATGTCGGCACAGGCCGGATATCCGACGGCAGCACACAGGTGAAAAATACTAAGGGTTAATAAGTGCACATAAGTGCTATGTAAGTGAGGTGTGATTAAAATAATATAAACATATACACAATGTGATAGGGAAATACATAAGTGTTAATAAAGTGTTAGGGTGTGCCAACGTGAAGCAACCCAGCCATACCGATACAGGGAAAATCGCACCCCAAACCCACCCCATAAATAATGACAAAAATGTCTGGGTCTAATAGTCCAGTATAAGACCACATGATAATGGCTCCTACAGCATCTTAGAGCCAGCTTACCTGGACACACCCCTAGCTTCTACAGTGGCCCTCTGGAGTCAGCAATCCCTCCTAATGCTGACCCATCCATGCCTCTCTGAAATACAATGCACATTTATTGGCAAGCTGCTAAATCAGATTGTGATGTCACTCAGGTGCTAAAAGGGAGGGGTAATTCTGGGTAAGAGAAAAACATTTAGCTTTCCCTAATGCGCACTGAGTGAGAAATAACACTACATAATAATCAGATAATACAGAGATCTTAGTTGCGTATATCTACAGATATAGGGTTAGGCCCCCTGGCCAAACGGCAAGGCGTCTCTGTCACTGGGGGTCCCTAATACTAGGTGTGGGTCAGAGGTGCAGGACCCCATCATGTCAGCACAGGCCAGCTACCCCAGGGCAGCACACAGGTGAAAATTAGTAAGGGTTAAGAAGAAGCACATAAGTGCTATGTAAGTGAGGTGTGATTAAAATAATAGAAACATATATACAATGTGATAGGGAAAAACAGAAGTGTTAATAAAGTGTTAGGGTGTGCCAACATGAAGCAACCCAGCCATACCGACACAGGGAAAATCGCACCCTAAACCCACCCCATAAATAATGACAAATATGTCTGGGTCTAATAGCCCAGTATAAGACCACATGATAATGGCTCCTACAGCATCTTAGAGCCAGCTTACCTGGACACACCCCTAGCTTCTACAGTGGCCCTCTGGAGTCAGCTATCCCTCCTAATGCTGACCCATCTATGCCTCTCTGAAATACAATGCACATTTATTGGCAAGCTGCTCAATTAGATTGTGATGTCACTCAGGTGCTAAAAGGGAGGGGTAATTCTGGGTAAGAGAAATACATTTTGCTATCCCTAATGCACACTGAGTGAGAAATAACACTACATAATAATCAGATAATACAGAGATCTTAGTTGCGTATATCTGCAGATATAGGGTTAAGCCCCCAGGCCGAACGGCAAGGTATCTGTCACTGGGGGTCCCTAATACTAGGTGTGGGTCCAGGGTACCGGACCCCATCATGTCGGCACAGGCCGGATATCCGACGGCAGCACACAGGTGAAAAATACTAAGGGTTAATAAGTGCACATAAGTGCTATGTAAGTGAGGTGTGATTAAAATAATATAAACATATACACAATGTGATAGGGAAATACATAAGTGTTAATAAAGTGTTAGGGTGTGCCAACGTGAAGCAACCCAGCCATACCGATACAGGGAAAATCGCACCCCAAACCCACCCCATAAATAATGACAAAAATGTCTGGGTCTAATAGTCCAGTATAAGACCACATGATAATGGCTCCTACAGCATCTTAGAGCCAGCTTACCTGGACACACCCCTAGCTTCTACAGTGGCCCTCTGGAGTCAGCAATCCCTCCTAATGCTGACCCATCCATGCCTCTCTGAAATACAATGCACATTTATTGGCAAGCTGCTAAATCAGATTGTGATGTCACTCGGGTGCTAAAAGGGAGGGGTAATTCTGGGTAAGAGAAAAACATTTAGCTTTCCCTAATGCGCACTGAGTGAGAAATAACACTACATAATAATCAGATAATACAGAGATCTTAGTTGCGTATATCTACAGATATAGGGTTAGGCCCCCTGGCCAAACGGCAAGGCGTCTCTGTCACTGGGGGTCCCTAATACTAGGTGTGGGTCAGAGGTGCAGGACCCCATCATGTCAGCACAGGCCAGCTACCCCAGGGCAGCACACAGGTGAAAATTAGTAAGGGTTAAGAAGAAGCACATAAGTGCTATGTAAGTGAGGTGTGATTAAAATAATAGAAACATATATACAATGTGATAGGGAAAAACAGAAGTGTTAATAAAGTGTTAGGGTGTGCCAACCTGAAGCAGCCCAGCCATACCAACACAGGGAAAATCGCACCCCAACCCACCCCACAAATAATGACAAATATGTCTGGGTCTAATAGCCCAGTGTAAGGCCACATGATAATGGCTACTACAGCAACTGAGAGCCAGCTTACCTGGAGACACCCCTAGCTTCTCCAATGGCACTCTGGAGTCAGCAATCCCTCCTAATGCTGACCAATCCATGCCTCTCTGAAATACAATGAACATTTATTGGCAAGCTGCTCAATCAGATTGTGATGTCACTCAGGTGCTAAAAGGGAGGTGTTATTCTGGGTAAGAGAAAAACATTTTGCTTTCCCTAATGCGCACTGAGTGAGAAATAACACTACATAATAATCAGATAATACAGAGATCTTAGTTGCGTATATCTACAGATATAGGGTTAAGCCCCCAGGCCGAATGGCAAGGCGTCCCTGTCACTGGGGTTCCCTAATACTAGGTGTGGGTCAGAGGTGCGGGACCCCATCATGTCAGCACAGGCCGGCTACCCCAGGGCAGCACATAGGTGAAAATTAGTGTTTTCCCGATCACATTGTATATATGTTTGTATTATTTTAATCACACCTTATTTACATAGCACTTATGTGCTTCTTATTAACCCTTACTAATTTTCATTCTTTCAATGGTGACAGAATCATATGCAGTGACAGTAAACATGTCAGTAATTGTTGGCAGGTCCTTCAGTCCAGACCAGATGTCAGCACTCGCTCCTGACTGCCCTGCATCACCGCCAGCGGGTGGGCTAGGAAATCTTATCCTTTTCCTCGCAGCCCCAGTTGCGGGAGAAAATGAAGGAGGAGCTGTTGATGGGTCACATTACGCTTGATTTGACAATTTTCTCACCAGCAGGTCTTTAAACCTCTGCAGACTTGTGTCTGCCGGATAGAGGGATACAACGTAGGCTTTAAACCTAGGATCGAGCACGGTGGCCAAAATGTAGTGCTCTGATTTCAACAGATTGACCACCCTTGAATCCTGGCAAAGCGAATGAAGGGCTCCATCCACAAATCCCACATACTTAATGGAATTGCTCCGTCTTAGCTCCTCCTTCAATTTCTCCAGCTGCTTCTGCAAAAACCTGATGAGGGGAATGACCTGACTCAAGCTGGCAGTGTCTGAACTGACTTCACGTGTAGCAAGTTAGAAGGGTTGGAGAACCTTCCACAAGACGGAAATCATTCTCCACTGCGCTTGAGTCAGGTGCATTCCCTCTCCTTTGCCTATATTGTAGGTGGATGTATAGGTTTGAATGGCCTTTTGCTGCTCCTCCATCCTCTGGAGCATATAGAGTGTTGTATTCCACCTCGTTACCACCTCTTGCTTCAGTTGATGGCAGTGCAGGTTCAGGAGTGTTTGCTGGTGCTCCAATCTTCGGCACGCAGTGGCAGAATGTCGAAAGTGGCCCGCAATTTTTCGGACCACTGACAGCATTTCCTGCACGCTCCTGTCATTTTACAAAAAAATCTGCACCACCAAATTAATTGTATGTGCAAAACATGGGACGTGCTGGAATTTGTCCAGATGTAATGCACGCACAATATTGGTGGCGTTGTCCGATATAACAAATCCCCGGTCCATACAGAGATGATCTGGTCCTCTATGGCCGTTTCATTGATGATTTATTTATTATTTGGAAAGGGGGTTATCACCGAGCACTTGAATTTGTTGAGTATTTGAATAAGAATGAATTTAATTTAAATTTCACTTACACTTTCAGTTTTGAGAACACAGTCTTTCTGGATATTGCACTCTCTGCTAGGGATAATATTATCATTCCATCCAATCATATGAAATCAGTGGGAGCATCTAATTATCTACACTACATGAGTAGTCACCACAGACCGTGGATTAAAAATATCCCAAAAAATCAAATAGTACGTTTTAGAAGAAACTGTGCAGGAGACGAAGATTTTCATTCCCAAATGGAAATCATGTTGGTGCACTTTAAGAGAAGAGGTTACCCTGATAATCTTTTAGACAATGCTAGAAAGTATGCGAAGAAATTGTGCAGAAAAGATCTATTAAGCATGCAACCCTCTAACAAAATCACAATAGGAACATCATTTAGCTCAAGAAGGGAAATATCTACAACTAACACAGGAGAGGCTGAAACCCCTAGTCAAAAGAAAGAAGAATGTGAAAACATCCTTTTCTTATCGAAATTTAACAATAAATCAAAAGAAATTAAGAAGATTATCTGTAACAATTTTGTGCTACTAGAACAGGACCCCATTTTGAGAAATGTAATCAGAAAGAAACCGGCAGTGGTATTTAGAAAGAACACTAACTTGTGGAATTTATTAGCCCCAAGTATGTTAAAATCTTTAGAAGAAACGGAAAATCCAAAGAACTGGTTGAAAACTAAAATGGTGGGTTCATATAGATGTAATAACACTATTTGTTTAACATGCAAATTCATGCTTAATAAAACCACCAGCATAACTTCAAGTTCCAATGGGGATACTTTTGATATAAAACAATACATCAACTGCGAATCTACCTACTGTGTTTATGTCCTTCAATGTCCATGCTCCCTACAGTATGTAGGAAGGACTACTAGAAGTATAAAGAGTAGGTTTAGGGAACATAGATGTAACATCATAAATAAAAAAATGACACATAGTGTTTCACGTCATTTTGCAAGACATCATGGAGGAAACCCCATGGGTCTGTCTATTATAGCAGTGGAAAGATTTACAAATACAAAAAGAGGTGGAAATAGATTCAGAAAATTGTGTATTGGTGAGTCCTCCTGGATATTTAAACTAGAGACTCTTATACCTAAAGGTTTAAATGAGGCACTTGACTACACATGTCTTGACGATTGAATATGTGTGAAGGTAGAGTCTGGTCTAAATATTAAATATTGAATAGATATACTGAGACAAAAACAGTTTTGTAATATCTTTTACTATTTGGTTTCTTCATCTGTTTCCCCCCTCCTTCCTCTCCCCCCTTTTCCCCCTCATTTCCCCCCCCCTCCCCCCCTTCCCCTTTCCCTACTCCCGTTCCCCTTTTTCCCTTCCCCCCCCCCTCCCCCTTTCCCTACCCCCGTTTCCCTTTTCCCTCCCCCCCCTCCTTTTCTTCCTCCTGTTTCATCCCCTTCCTTGTGGCACAACAATAATATTAAGATTAACATCATTAATAGTAAATTCTTCTTCTCTAGCAAAACACACTTTTTTCCTATTTAGCAAATTGTGCATATTTTAGAACTTCTAGATAAAGGAAAAATTATTAAAAAAGTCCTCCGGATAAGTGTTCAATTATTATTTTATTATTATTTTTTTATTTTATTATATTATATATAATTATAACAAAGAAAACTATGTTTTCATTTTTATTATTATTATGACTTTTTCTCTCTTTTCCTCTCTATTATATTATTTTCTTTCCTCTCTGATATTTATCTTTTATATATAGAGAAATTTGGCAGCGTATATCAGCTTCAATATCTGATTGCTTGAAATTCTATTCAGCTGAGATATACTAAAGATATAAATGCCTTGTGTAAATCTTAAATAATTAGAGTGTAAGGTTGGGAGACCTTTTTGTTATATATATTTTATTTATTATTTGTGTTAAACATCTATTTTTATAATTAGCATGATATTTTTTATAAGCATCTGGAACTAAATAAAGGATAAATACTGATCTATATGGAAATTCAGAGACTATGTGTGGTTTTAAAACCAATCTGTTGCAAATGGCTGAAATCAATTAATTAATTAGTGATCATTGCTAGCTATATAAAAAAGGAACATCCTAACTAAATGGTAGTCTTGAGGAAGTCCCAAGGCATTGTGGGACGAAACGCGTTGACGCTACATTGGACATCCAGCAGTGCATTGATCCACCGGGATAAACCGATTTGGCTTTTTGAAAGTATATAGAGAGATTCTGCAGCCGTATCATCATCAGTAAGCACCTTCCTACATTGTTAACCTGTCTGCTGAATACCATCACACTGCAGCACATCGACAGCAGGATACTTGTGGGCGGCATCTACGAACACTTGGAGTACATCACCCGGGGCGGTGACAGCCTCACCACCGGGAGAGGGAAGATGGCACAATACTTCAGCAGGAACGATCCGTGAGTCCTTTGGCTCTTATTTATTTACGGACACACAACACTTCACGCCCGGGGCGGTGACAGCCTCACCACCGGGAAAGGAAGGACGATCTCAGTCACAATTGTGACAGCCACAGGCGGTAAATATTAAACTTTCAGTTTACTCTGAATCAATCTCTATAGCCGGGACGCCGGCATATAAAGCCATCTGCTAAACCCGTGTGGATCTTGCAAAGGATTGTACTTATTGATACATATTGTCTCTAAAAAGGATACGCAGTATTTATTTAAATACAATATAGTATATGCATCTGAGCTGTTACAACAGTCATATTTATTTATATATCTAGGAATGCTTTATAATTATTAAGTGTTTGATGCTTGCATAGAAATTTTATAAATATATTTTATCTCTACATTCCACATGGTGGAGTATTTGGTTTAAAATAAAAGGTATTTTATTGTTTATAAACAGTCTCCCGACATCATTTCTGACAGCTTCACAGCCTTATTCTTACATTTATAGAAATTCATTCTTATATGTATATTTAATTATTATTTAATTAATAGCGCAATGTTTCCTAGATCTAAATTAAATCCCCAGGAGAGTCTAAGGGGGGTAAGCCATTGTAAAATGATGTCCCTCAGTTTCCGTAAGAGGTTGTCAGCAGTGTGCCTCTTACAGAAAGCGGTGATACACAGCGTAGCCTTCCTAGAAATGAGTTGGCATTTGTGAGATGCTGCTACTGGTGCCGCTGCTGCTGTTGCTGCTGCAGGAGGCAATACATCTACCCAGTGAGCTGTAACAGTCATATAGTCCTTAGTCTGCCCTGTTCCACTTGTCCACATGTCCATGGTTAAGTGTACACTGGATACAACCGCATTTTTTTGGACACTGGCGACACCTTTCCTGACGTTTCTGTACATTCTCGGTATCGCCTGCCTAGTGAAGTGGAACCTAGATGTCTAAATCCCACTGCACTTATGGCAGATACCGGACGCACGTCTAACACCAACATAAGTGTCAAGGCCTCAGTTATCCGCTTTGCAACAGGATGACTGCTGTCATATTTCATCTTCCTCACAAAGGACTGTTGGACAGTCAATTGCTTAGTTGAAGTAGTACAAGTTGTCTTCCGACTTCCACTCTGGGATGACGATTGACTCTCAGCAGCAACAACAGCATGTATAAGGGAGGATGTTCCTAGGTGGTTAACGTCCTTACCCCCTACTTATTATGGATTGACAGAGGCAACACACGGCTTGAGACCTGTTGTCCGGATTTGTGGAGAAATAATTCCACACTGAAAAGGTTGGCATTTTTGGTATTTTGCCCAGGCATCACAATGGGCTTATTCATCCCATGACAACAACTGTCTCCCCCGGTGCCTGATCTAAACAAACCACATCACCATCAGAATCCTCATCGTCAACTTCCTCCTCAGCACCAGCAACACCCATATCCTCATCCTGGTGTATTTCAACAGTGAAACTAGACTGTGGGCGCTCCTTCCAGCACTTGCAGAGGGCATGCAAATGGTGGAAGGAGCCACCTCTTCCCGTCCAGTGTTGGGAAGGTCAGGCATCGCAACCGCCGACACACTTGGACTCTCCTTGGGTATTTGTGATACCATCTTAGAATGCACAGTTCTTTGCTGTGCTTTTGCCAGCTTAACTCTTATCATTTTTCTAGTAGGAGGATGAGGGCTTCCATCCTCATGTGAAGCTGAACCACTAGTCATGAACATAGGCCAGGGACTTAGCCGTTCCTTGCCACTCCGTGTCGTAAATGGCATATTGGCAAGTTTACGTTTCTCCTCAGACCATTTCAATTTTTTGGGGGGGGGTCTTTTTACTGAACTTTGGCTTTTTGGACTTTACATGCCCTCTACTATCACATTGGACATCGGCCTTGGCAGACGACGTTGATGGCATTTCATCATCTATGTCATGACTAGTGGAAGCAGCTTCAGCACTAGGAGGAAGTGGTTCTTGATCTTTCCCTAATTTATCCTCCAAATTTTTGTTCTCCATTATTTTGCTGGAGTTATATAACACAATATGCGGTACAGGAGAGCGTACCTCTACACCACACAGGGCAAACCCTGTGGAAAAAATTTGGATTAAATATTAATAACCCCTTTATTTGGAGTAAATAATATACAGCACAGGACAGCACCACTGAACTTATACGGCAGCACCACTGGACTGGACTTATACGGCAGCACCACTGGACTGGATTTATTTGGCAGTACCACTGGAATTATATGGCAGTACCACTGGCAATATATGGCAGTATCACTGGAATTATATGGCAGTACGACTGGACATATACGGCAGTATCACTGAAATTATACGGCAGTACCACTGGACTTATAAGGCAGTATCACTGGAATTATATGGCAGTATCATTGGAATTATACGGCAGTACCACTGGACTTATAAGGCAGTACCACTGGACTGGATTTATATCGCAGTATCACTGGAATTATATGGCAGTACCACTGGATTTATACGGCAATATCACTGGACTGAATTTATACGGCAGTACCACTCGATTTATACGGCAGTACCACTGGACATTTACGGCAGTACCACTGGAATTATATGGCAGTACCACTGGACATATACTGCAGTATCACTGGATTTATACGGAAGTACCGCTGGACATATACGGCAGTATCACTGTACATATACGGCAGTATCATTGGACATATTTGGCAGTACCACTGGACATATGCAGCAGCACAGGGACACCACCAATGGACTGATGCAGGACAACACAGCACCACTGCAATGGACTGGACTTATACAGCAGCACTGGACATATGGCAGCAGAGGACACCACCACTGTGACTGGACTGATGCAACACAATACACCATCACTGAACTGATGCAGCACAACACAGCACCACTGGACTGGACTTATACAGCAGCACTCAGCACTGGACATATGGTAGCAGAGGGCACCACCACTGTGACTGGACTGATGCAGCACAAGACACTACCACTGTACTGATTCAGGACACTGAGGATGGAGACACATCCCCTCGCTACACTCTCCAATGCCAGAATGAAAATGGTGGCGACATGTGGCTCCTTATATGGAATCCAAACCCTGCGAGAATCCGACAGTGGGATGATGACGTTTTGCCTCGTTGTGGTTTCCGAGTCCGGCAAGAAAACCCAAGCTGGGCTCGGATCCGGGCTCGGGTAGTGAAGCCCGGTAGGGTTCGGTTCTCAGGGAACCGAACCCACTGATCTCTACTTAAAAGCAGAGCACTGCAGCATCACTTCCCATTGCCTTGAGGAAGAGCAAACAGCTCAAAATGCATTGGCTTAGCAGAGACACTTATTGAGTGGAGACACTTATTGAGTGGACTCATTATATGGACAATAGCTGATAAGGACCATCCATCTACCGAAGAACATTCTGCCACTTTATTAGATATCTGTACTCTGATCACTATACCAGGACCATCTGTGTGAGACGAAAGAGTTGGTGACCCATATCCTTAATGTTATCATCAACTTCAAGAGGATAATTGTTTATGTTCATCAGCCGACAATGAGTCATCGACACATTGATCCCCCAATTAGACAAGGGGAGAATATATATGTTCTTTTACAACATCGATTTTACATTTATTAATTGGGTAGTCGGATACACTGTTTATGTGAGTGCTAGTGCCAAAAGTGCTATCCACATATTTTAATGATACTGTTTTTCCAGGTTGGATGTAGAACCCTGGGTAGTACTAGGCTGCTCACACTCTATACAGTGCCACAAGTGTTTTCCATGTACCAAACTACTTAGGAGATTGTACTGCCAGATCAGCATGTGCATTATGAAAGGCACTTGGTAGATTGTACAGCTGGATCACCACATGCATGGTGGAGAGCACTTAGGAAATTGTACAGCCAGATCACAGTGTGCATGATATTAGATTGGATAACTAGATTGGATAACCAGGACCTCATTTGCATGGTTGGAATACACAATTAGGAGTACAAAGGAAAGTTGTGGGTTCTTTGAATCCACTGTACAAGCCATGATGGTGGTAGAATAAGAATCGTTGCACAATTTATCAAAATAATGTATTAGAATGTACACCCAGATGGGTTCTAATGTATAGGTCAACAGTGTCTAATTCAACAGTCAATTGGTTGACCCCATTTGGTCAACATTCATTAGCTCGAAATTGTCGAAAAGTCAATTGGTAAAAGGCAAACAGTGCTTAAGGTCGACAGGTACAAAAGGTTTACATTGTCAAAAGGTCAACATTACAATGGTCGACATGACAATGATCGAAATACACACGGTTGATGCATGTTTGTTTTTTTCATGTTTTTCCAACTTTTGCTTGATTTAATATCCGCGTGAACTATGATTCGTAATAGTAATCTATGGTGAGCGCAGCTGTAGCGGAGTGAGCCACCTTGCCTGAAGCGTGATGAGCAAAGTGAGCCCATGAGGGTACACATTTCCACTGATTGTGTTTAGATATGGTTAAGTATACAAAATTACACTAAAATTCTTGTGTTGACCTTTTTTATGTCAACCAGTGTCATGTAAAGCTTTTGACCCTGCTGAACTAATGTATGTGGACCATATGGGGATGATCTAATGACTGTATATCTAGCCAGTGTAGATCCTCTAAACCAGGGGTGGCCAAAAGGTAGATCGTGATCTACTGGTAGCTCGCAGAGCATCTGCAGGTAGATCATGACCAACTTAACTAATCTTAACTAGCTCCCAGTAGTGCAGCGCGCCGGTGATGTCATGATGTTACCCACGCGCTGTAAGGGGCCCGCTACTGCTGCTTCTCTTCCTTCGACTGCCCGGCCTGTCTGTCATGGCCTGCTGTCATGGGGAGCTGCTGTACCGCCAGGCTGCCTGCTCGGTAGTTAGTATGTGTTATTTAAGTGTTATATGGAGAAGGGAGAGGGAGGAGGACCCGGGGACTGACACAATTTAATATATATTTTGTTTGTTTGTGGGGGACAATTTTTTCTTATGTCCTAGAGGATGCTGGGGACTCCATAAGGACTATGGGGTATAGACGGGCTCCGCAGAAGACATGGGCACCATAAAGAACTTTTAGTATGGGTGTGCACTGGCTCCTCCCTCTATGCCCCTCCTCCAGACCTCAGTTAGATTCTGTCAGTCCAGAGGTTTATATTGCTGCCCAGGGCGCCCCCTCTGCGCCCTGCACCCATCAGTGCCTGTCAGTGTGTGTAATGTGTGGGAGCCTCAGGCAAGATCTGAAGTCTTCTGCCGCCTTTGAAGTCTTCTTTCTTCTTATACTCACCCGGCTTCTATCTTCCGGCTTTGCGAGGAGGATGGCGGCGCGGCTCTGGGACGAACGGTGGGGGGAGACCTGCGTTCCGATCCCTCTGGAGCTAATGGTGTCCAGTAGCCTAAGAAGCAGAGCCTATCACTTAAGTAGGTCTGCTTCTCTCTCCTCAGTCCCACGATGCAGGGAGCCTGTTGCCAGAAGTGCTCCCTGAAAATAAAAAACCTAACAAAATTCTTTTATCAGAGAAACTCAGTAGAACTCCCCTGTAGTGCACCCATTCTCCTCTGGGCATTTTTAATATATGGGCTGCGGAGGCAGTAGATATATACATTCCCCGCCATTATTTGTACATTTGAGAGGGACCGAAGCCCGCCGCTGAGGGGGCGGAGCTTGGTCTCACAGCACTAACCAGCGCCATTTTCTCCACAGTGACCTGCAGAGAAGCTGGCTCCCCGGACTCTCCCCTGCTGAACGGTGATACAGGGCTGAAAAAGAGGGGGGGGGGGGGCACATGTAGGCGCAGTGAGTGTATATCACAGTTAATATATATACAAAAGCGCTTTATCTGGGAATTGTTTCCAGTGTCAGTTGGCGCTAGGTGTGTGCTGGCATACTCTCTCTCTGTCTCTCCAAAGGGCCTTGTTGGGGAACTGTCCCCTTATAGATATATCCCTGTGTGTGTGGGGGGGGGGGTGTTGGTACGCGCGTGTCGGCATGTCTGAAGCGGAAGGCTCATCCAAGGAGGAGGTGGAGCAGATGATTGTGGTGTCTCCGTCGGCAACGCCGACTCATGATTGGTATGATATGTGGAATATTTTAAATGCAAATGTGACCTTATTACATAAGAGAATGGACAAAGCTGAGTCAAGGGAAACAGCAGAGAGTCAATCCACGGATTTGACTGGGTCACAGGGCCCGTCAGGGTCTCAAAAGCGGCCCCTATCCCAAATAGCAGACACTGATACCGACACGGATTCTGACTCCAGTGTCGACTATGATGAGGCAAGGTTACACCCAAGGGTGGCCAAAAGTATTCATTATATGATTATGGCAATAAAAGATGTTTTGCATATCACAGATGAACCCTCTGTCCCTGATACGAGGGTGTGCATGTATAAGGAAAAGAAACCGGAGGTAACTTTTCCTCCATCTCATGAACTGAACGAATTATTTGAAAAAGCTTGGGAAACTCCAGTAAAAAACTGCACATTCCCAAGAGGATTCTTATGGCGTATCCTTTCCCTGCAAAGGACAGGGTACGGTGGGAATCCTCGCCCAGGGTGGACAAGGCTTTAATGCGTCTGTCCAAGAAGGTGGCGCTACCGTCTCCAGACACCGCAGCCCTCAAGGATCCTGCAGATCAAAGACAGGAAACTACCTTAAAATCTATTTATACACATACGGGTGCTTTGCTCAGGCCGGCAATAGCATCGGCATGGGTTTGTAGCGCAGTGGCAGCGTGGACAGATCCCTTATTAGCTGACATTGATACCCTGGACAAGGATACCATTTTACTGACTTTAGGTAGGTCACATTAAATACGCAGTCTTATATATGAGAGATGCTCAAAGAGAAGTGGGGCTGCTTGGTTCCAGAGCAAACACCATGGCAGTTTAGGCGAGATGAGCTCTGTGGACCTGCCAATGGTCGGGTGATGCCGACTCAAAGAAGCATATGGAGGTTTTACCTTACAAGGGTGAAGTTCTGTTTGGGGATGGTCTCGCGGACCTGGTTTCCACAGCTACCGTGGGTAAATCTACATTTTTACCTTTTGTTCCCCCACAGCAGAAGAAAACTTCACAATATCAGATGCAGTCCTTTCGGTCGCATAAGTCCAGAAGAGGTTGGGGCTCCTCTTTCCTCACCAGAGGTAAGGGTAGAGGTAAGAGAACACCTGCTGCGGCTAGTTCCCAGGAGCAGAAGTCTTCCCCGGCTTCTGCTAAATCCACCGCATGACGCTGGGGCTCCTGTGAGGGAGTCCGCGCCGGTGGGGGCACGTCTTCGACTCTTCAGCCAGGTCTGAGTTCAGTCAGACGTGGATCCTTGGGCGTTGGAAATTGTATCTCAAGGTTACAAACTGGAGTTCGAAGAGGTGCCCCCTCGCCGATTTTTCAAGTTGGCCTTGCCAGCCTCTTCCCCGGAGAGGGAAGTAGTATTAGATGCAATTCAAAAGCTGTGTCAACAGCAAGTGATTGTCAAGGTTCCCCTGGTCCAACAGGGAAAAGGGTACTATTTAACCCTGTTCGTGGTCCCGAAGCCGGATGGTTTGGTCAGACCCATTTTAAATCTAAACTCCCTAAACCTGTACTTGAAAAAGTTCAAATTCAAGATGGAATCGCTCCGGGCTGTGATATCCAGTCTGGAAGGAGGGGATTTTATGGTGTCGCTGGACGTGAAGGATGCCTACCTCATCATCAGGAGTACCTGAGGTTCGCGGTACAGGACTGTCATTACCAGTTTCAGACGTTGCCGTTTGGGCTTTCCACGGCCCACGAGGATTTTCACCAAAGTGATGGCGGAAATGATGGTGCTCCTGTGCAGGCAGGGAGTCACAATTATCCCGTACTTGGATGATCTCCTGTTAAAGGCGAGATCGAGAGATCAATTGCTGAAAAGCATGTCGGTCTCCCTGAGAGTGTTACGACAACACGGTTGGATTCTCAATCTGCCAAAGTCAGAGTTGATTCCAACGACTCGACTATCATTCCTAGGCATGATTCTGGACACAGAACAGAAGAGGGTTTTTCTACCAATGGAAAAAGCCCAGGATCTCCAGAACATGGTCAGGGACCTGCTAAAACCAAAAAGAGTGTCTGTTCATCAATGCACTCGAGTTCTGGGAAAAATGGTGGCAGATTACGAGGCCATCCCCTTCGGCAGGTTCCATGCGAGGACGTTTCAGTGGGACCTTCTGGACAAGTGGTCAGGGTCCCATCTGCAACTACATCAAAAGATAAGCCTGTCCCCCAGGGCCAGGGTGTCTCTCCTGTGGTGGCTGCAGAGTGCTCACCTTCTAGAGGGTCGCAGGTTCGGCATTCAAGACTGGGTTCTGGTGACCACGGACGCGAGCCTCCGAGGATGGGGAGCAGTCACAAAAGGAATACATTTTCAGGGTCTATGGTCAAGCCAGGAGGCTTGTCTACACATCAACGTGCTGGAATTGAGGGCCATATACAACGGACTACGACAAGCGGAGTATCTTCTTCGCGACCTACCGGTTCTGATTCAATCAGACAACTTCACAGCCGTGGCTCATGTAAACCGCCAAGGCGGGACAAGGAGCAGAGTGGCAATGGCCACCAGAATTCTGCGCTGGGCGGAAAATCACGTAAGCGTTCTGTCAGCTGTCTTCATACCGGGAGTGGACAACTAGGAAGCAGACTTTCTCAGCAGACACGATCTCCATCCAGGAGAGTGGGGACTCAAGGGACCCTCAGGCAGTAGCGGTAGACGCCCTAGTGACACCATGGGTGTTTCAGTTGGTCTATGTGTTCCCTCCTCTGCCTCTCATCTCAAAAGTACTGAGAATCATAAGACGAAAAAGAGTACAGACAATACTCATTGTTCCAGATTGGCCTCGAAGGGCCTGGTATTCGGATCTTCAGGAGATGCTCACAGAAGATTCGTGGCCTCTTCCTCTCAGGGAAGACCTGTTGCAGCAGGGGCCTTGCATGTTCCAAGACTTACCGCAGTTGCGTTTGACGGCATGGCGGTTGAACACGGAATCCTAGCTGAGAAAGGTATTCCGGAGGAAGTTATCCCTACTCTGATAAAGGCTAGGAAGGAGGTAACGGCGAAGCATTATCACCGTATCTGGAGGAAGTATGTATCTTGGTGTCAAACCAAGAATGCTCCTACGGAAGATTTCCGTCTGAGTCGTTTTCTCCACTTCCTCCAGACAGGAGTGGATATGGGCCTAAAGTTAGGCTCCATTAAGGTACAGATTTCGGCCCTATCTATATTCTTTCAGAAGGAATTGGCTTCTCTCCCAGAAGTCCAGACTTTTGTGAAGGGAGTGCTGCACATCCAGCCTCGTTTTGTGCCACCAGTGGCACCATGGGACCTTAACGTGGTGTTACAGTTCCTTAAATCACACTGGTTTGAACCCCTTCAAACGGTTGAGTTAAAATTTCTCACCTGGAAGGTGATCATGTTATTAGCCTTGGCATCTGCAAGGCGGGTGTCAGAGTTGGCGACCTTGTCTCACAAGAGCCCCTACTTGATTTTTCATGTGGATAGAGCGGAATTGAGGACTCGTCCTCAATTTGTGCCTAAGGTGGTTTCTTCATTTCATATGAACCAACCTATTGTGGTACCTGTGGCTACGAGGGACTCCAAGTCCCTGGATGTAGTCAGGGCCTTAAAAATCTATGCAGCCAGGACGGCTAGGGTTAGGAAGACAGAGGCTCTGTTTGTCCTGTATGCAAAGGTTGGCTGGATTGCCGTTACCAAATTCGGTAAAGGCCCATTCCACTAGGAAGGTGGGCTCTTCTTGGGCAGCTGCCTGAGGAGTCTCGGCATTACAGTTGTGCCGAGCAGCTACTTGGTCGGGTTCAAACACTTTTGCAAAATTCTACAGGTTTGATACCCTGGCTGATGAGGACCTCGCGTTTGCTCAATCGGTGCTGCAGAGTCATCCGCACTCTCCCGCCCGGTTTGGAGCTTTGGTATAAACCCCATGGTCCTTACGGAGTCCCCAGCATCCTCTAGGACGTAAGAGAAAATAAGATTTTAAACCTACTGGTAAATCTTTTACTCCTAGTCCGTAGAGGATGCTGGGCGCCCGTCCCAGTGCGGACTAAATCTGCAAGACTTGTATATAGTTGTTGCTTACATAAGGGTTATGTTACAGTTGAGATCGGTCGTTGACTGATGCTGTTTTTTGTTCATACTGTTAACTGGTTGTGTATATTACGGGTTATACGGTGTGGTTGGTGTGGGCTGGTATGAATCTTGCCCTTAGATTACAAAATCCTTTCCTCATATTGTCCATCTTCTCTGGGCACAGTTTCTCTAACTGAGGTCTGGAGGAGGGGCATAGAGGGAGGAGCCAGTGCACACCCATACTAAAATTTCTTTATAGTGCCCATGTCTCCTGCGGAGCCCGTCTATACCCCATGGTCCTTACGGAGTCCCCAGCATCCTCTACGGACTAGGAGAAAATATTTACCGGTAGGTTTAAAATCTTATTTTTTTTTCTTGTATGGAGCAATGTATTTTTCCTACTGTGTGTGGGTAATATATTTTTACTACTGTGTGGGGACAATGTATATTTACTACTGTGTGGGGACCAATGTGTTTTTACTACTGTGTGGGGGCCAATGTGTTTTTACTCCTATGTGGGGGCCAATGTGATTTTAACTCCTGTTTGGGGGTCAGTGTGTTTTTACTACTGTGTGAGGGCCAATGTGTTTTTGCTCCAATGTGATTTTAACCCCTGTGTTGGGGCTAAAGTGTTTTTTTTCTCCTGTGTGGGGGTTAGTGTGTTTTTACTACTGTGTGAGGGCCAATGTGTTTTTGCTCCAATGTGATTTTAACTCCTGTGTTGGGGCTAAAGTGTTTTTTTTTTCTCCTGTGTGGGGGTCAGTGTTTTTTTACTACTGTGTGAGGGCCAATGTGCTTTTCCTCTTGTATGGGGGCCAATGTGTTTTTACTACTGTGTGGGGGCCAATGTGTTTGAGGTTTTTACCTGTGGAGGGCCAATTTGTGATTTTGGGTGAGACAGTCCCTACACCCTGTGTAGCGAGGAGGTACACCCCCTTTTTGTCTCACCATGCCCCTTTTTTGGATGCGCGCCTATGTCGCACGCTATTGTCCCACATAGGTAGATCATGAAAGCTATTTAGCTTTCAAAGTAGATCGCCAACTCCAAAAGTGTGGCCACCCCTGCTCTAAACCATACCTCACCAAGGTCAAAATGTGCATGGGTAAAATGGGATGCAGTCAGGATCCCGCCTGTCGGGATCCCAGCTGTCATATTACTGACGGTGGAATCCCGACACTATTTGGAATGCCAACACCGGCATCCCGAATAGGTAGACATACCAGCATCGGAATCCCGACAACCGGGATACCGAACATCCTAACACCGCGCAGCTGAAGAGGTAAGCCGTGGTGGGGAGGGCAGTTAGGGTTAGGCTGCGGGGGGCAGGGACGTGCAATCAGGGGAGGCAGGGGAGGCAGTGCCTCCCCTGTCTAATGATTAAAATAATACAAAGAAGTATATGCTTTAGACTTTGTATTATTTTAATAATTTTTACATTGTAAATACTGTTTAAAATGTGTGTTGGAGGCACCACTCTCGGTGCCTCCCGCTATTAATATGAAATGGCCGGAAGCGGGGGGCGGGGCTAAGAAATGGGCAGCGAAAGCCCATTAAAAAAAGCACCTGAAGCGGCACTTACAGTGCCTCTGTGACAGTTAGCTGTGATTGAGCAGTTGTAGGGGGTAGCACTAAACTGTGCAGCGTCAAGAGCCGGCCTCCGACCCCCCCCCCCCCCTCTCCCCTTCCTTCCTTCCACCCGGGACCTGTACACACCTTCTCCCCTTCGGCGGCGGCACCCTCACACACCCGCCTACCGTCCGGCACCTGCACACCCTCAAGGAGGATGACGGACACTGACAGCTGCTCCCTGCTTGCGGCTGTCCGAGCTCTCCCGCCGCGCTCGTCCCGCTCGGCTATCCTGAGGAACCCTGAGTCGAGCTGATACTGAGCTGGAGAGCAGCCTGCTACACTCTTGACTGTGCTGAAGGGGCCATGCACTGCTGCTGGAGCTCCGGCCGAGGTCAGGAGATCACTACCCAGGTGCGGGCTGCACAGGGAAGGGGGGCTATGAGGTGTGCATGTGGGGGGATAGTGAGAGTAGGTTGTGTGGTGGGGGTAGTAGATTATTGGGTGTATGTGAGGGAACAGGGGGACTAGCTTATGTGTTGAGGCAGAGGGTTGTATGTGGGAAGACTAGGGTTTGTGAGGTGGTGATAGAGTTTATGGGTTTTATGTGAGGAGACAAAGGGATTAGGGTGTGTGAGTGATAGAGGGATATTAGGTGTATATGGGGGGAAGGAGTGCTGGCTATATTGGAGCAGAGGGATATTTATTGTATGTGGGGAGACAGGGGGAGTAGGGTATGTTGTGGGGTAGAGGGGTATGCAGTGTATGTGGTAAGACACGGGAAGTAGGTTGTGCAGGGATATGCGTTGTATGTAGGGAGGGCAGGGGGAGTAGGGTGTGTATAGATGATATGGAGATAGAGGTCGGATATGGGGCGATAAGGGGCATATGTGGACTGTGGAAGATTATGGGGATGTGTAGGGTTAACGGATAGGGTACTTGGTCAGAGGCCGAACTAGCGGTGGTGCAGCAAGTGCATTGCATTGAGATGCAAATTAGTGACAAGGGAGGCCAGGGGGTTGATGGCTGCGATTTTGAAGGCCATTGGCTGGGCAGCAGCCATTGGTAGTGGCGGTAGGGAGCACTGGCTTGAGGGTGGTAGCGGGCATCGGCAAGACTCAGTGGACATTATGGTTACAGTGCCTCACCAGCCACTGACCTCACCGCACGCCACTGGCGGGGGGGAACCTTAGGCTGCACCCCGGGAGAGTTAGAGTACAGGGAGGGGGGGTTAGGCACCCCCATCCGAGGGTCAGGGTTAGGCTGCGGCCCGGTAGGTTCAGGTTTAGGCAGCGGGGATGGGAGATTAGGTTTAGGTAGTTACGGGGGGAAGGTTATGGTTAGGCATTAAGGGGTAGATCAGGGTTAGACAGCGGGTAGGGAGGGTTAGGGGGCTTCTTCGCAATCGGGACCCCAATGTTGGCATTTTGACCTTTGGGATCCCAGACGCCGGATTTCCATACTGATCCCGTTAAAACACTTGGAGATTGAACAGCCAGATCCTCATGTGTGTGGTGGAAAGCACTTCATAGATTGTTCAGCTGGATCCCTATGTGCTTGAGGATTGAGTGCAGTTTGCAGACATACTGCAGGATAGCTATGTGCATTATGTAACCTCAAAACGATTCCATATGAGAACCAGGTCATTATGAGCTGCTACTTTCACATTATTTTCTGTAAACAAGCATGATAGTTCTGTATCTTGGGTCACCAATATATGCTTGGTAAAATCTTGTGTTTTATATCATTATCTATTCATTACAGTTTAATATGCCAAATTTTATTATATTATTGTATTATATTTTTTACACTGTTTTGAAGTGTATTAACTGAGAACCTATACAACAACCCTAAATGGCTGTCTACCTGAGCTCCAAAAGTGGATACGACTGAATCCTGACAAAACAGAGGTCTTTATGTCAAAGGACAAGACTGAAGCATAGAGAGCCAATTGGACTTATGCTTGGGGGTTCATAATTACAAAATACTGAACATATGCGGAATCTTGGGGCTCAATTAGGTGCGAGACTGGAAATGCAGGTTTTTTTCATGAAACTTGCAGACTTCAATGGAAATGTGAGATGTAATTAGAAATACTCGCGGCAAAGTTCTGCAAATTTTGTACAAAATACAACCTGTGAGAAGTGCATGAAAAAGTGGAGAGACCTTCCTGGTCCCCAAAAAACGTGACAACTTTGTTAGCAGATTAATTGGCATAAGGAAACTACTGGACACTCTTAGATGGTGTCAAATGGCTGTTTTATGCATTTGTAAAATTATAATAAATGTCATTGAATTACAAAGGCATTAATTGAAAAATGCAAAAAAAAGTAGGAAAAAAGGTGATTGTGAGGCCACTAAACATTTTTTCAAGGAAATTTATAAACAAAAATTATAAAAGCAATTATTTTTCGTTTAAATAAATACTTTACTTTTTTGTGTGTATTACAAAAATGAAAAAGTTGATTTTGGGGTAATGTGAGACTTTTTTTAATACCAATAATGACATGTAATTATTGTCCCAATAAAGCTAATTGATAACGTCCAAATGCTGGAGGATGTCCAAGGGGATCTGAAATGAGTCTCGACATTTTTTACCTTGAAATTAAGATTTTCCCTACCTTTTCACACCCTAATTATGGTGTGCACAAAAAAATGTCTCTGAAAAAGTAATGTGAGTTTGGTATTGGATTGCAAATGCAATTCATAGTGCAAATTTCCCATAACACCGACTCGCACATGCCAACTCACACCTAATTGGATTGACCCCTTGGTGTTGTCCTAGATCAGACCTGGCCAACCTGTGGCTCTCCAGCTGTTGTGAAACTACAAATCCCAGCATGCCCTGCCACAGTTTTGCTATTAGGGAATGCAAAACTTGTGGCAGGGAATGCTGGGAGATAGCTGGAGAGCCACAGGTTGGCCAGGCCTGTCCTGGATAGTGACTTGCAACTTAAAAATCAGGTATAAAGCCATAATCAAATCCTCATTATTTCATCTGAGAAACATAGCCAGAATCAAGAACTTGGGCCCTGATTCAGTATGAGTTGCAGTTTTGCGAGAAAATGCAAAACTACAACTCTTCTCTCTAGCATGCGGGGTCCGCCAATCACAGGGCAAGGCTGCCCCACATGCCAGGTGCCCCCCCCTGCTGAAATGTGAACGCATCACTAAACACTGATGCGCTTGCATCTTAAGGGTAGCCCTCGGCCTTTGCAGCCAAGCTGCGAAGGCAGTCGCCGGGCCGCCATGTTTTGAGTTGCAGCGGCTGCATGGTATCAAACGGTCTAGACACACCACCATTGTCTGGACTGCGTCCCCCCAACGCCATGTCGCCGCCTCTATAAGGCAGCGATACCACCTCCTGCAGGCACTTAAACTGCGAATGCATGCGCAGAAGTGCGGAAATTACCAAACTGCAGAGAACAATGCTGAATTAGGGCCTTAATGCCTTCAGAAGATCTGCCTAAAGTCATACATGCATTTGTGTCATCTCAATCAGACTAATATAGTGCCCTCTACCAGGGACTGCCAGCAAAAGAATTGCACCACTTGCAGCTGGTACAAAATGCAGCTGCCAATCTATTAAGCAACCAGCCACATAACACCCATTCTGTACTACCTTCCCTGGCTGCTGTAAGATCATGAATCGATTTCAAAATTGGTTTACTAACTTCTAAAGCCCTACATGACCAGTGCCCAGGGTACCTGAAGCAGTTTCTGGTTCCTTACTGCCTTGGAGCTTACTGTGATCTGTAACTGAAGGACTATTAGCAGCACTTAAATCTCCATGAATTCATCTGAGGGTCGAGCTTTTAACTGAGGTTTTGACTATATGGAATTTGCTGCCCCGCTAGGTTCAAGAAGCCGGCACTCTAGAAACCTTCAAAACAGACTAAAGACTTAGCTTTTTACTCAAGCAAATGCATAGTTCTCTGGTCTATGAATCTAATTTTGTATTTTTTTGCAAAAGTAATGTGCTTTGAGTACTATAATAATAACATTAATATAATATTATTATTATTATTATTATTATTATTATGATTTTGATGATGATGATGATGATGATGATGATGATGATGATGATGATGATTACTAGTTAACAAATATAATACAGGATTCTTCCAAGTGCACCAGCTTTCTTTCCAATCTGAATTTATTACTTAATTATAACGATAATTTAGTCTCAATTTATTTTATTCTTCCATTTTAAATTCTAGATCGACTCTTTTTTTAATTAGATTTTAATTAGAATTTAGTTTGTGTGTTTCTTCATGTTTCAAGATTCTATTTTTTAAACTGAAAAAAAAAAATATATTAGATAAGCAGGTACTCAAATATTCCTCAATCCCTGTAGATTGTGAAATCCAATGAAGAGATACTAATATAACATTTTATTTTGGTGCATGATCAGTAACTAACAATTCACCCACACTGCTGAAGATGTTTTTATTTTGTGAATCAGCAAATATGCTGTACATTTCATTAATGTATTCCTAGACAGAGCTTACTTAAAATATAATTAGGTTAAAGGTTTTTAGGGTACTCTTTAATCCTTCATGAAAAAAAACATGTGTAGCTTGCAAAATACCAATTATATATATATATATATATATATATATATATATATATATTACATCAAGTACTAATGTAATATAAAACGAACTGACTTTGCCGTTTACATGCACGTCAGCGTAATATGCTGCAGATAAGTATTCACAGAACAATGATCCCTTTGTCTACAGAAGCTGCCAGTGACTTTTCATGAATAACTAGTCATGCGTGGAGTTTTTGGCAATCAGCTGCTAAGGTGTTAGATAGAGCTGGTAATTGTAGCCAGTTTAAATTGGACTGAGCTGCCTCCTGCTGGGTAAATGAGGTAGGACCTTTCTAGGACTGCGCTAACCCAACCTGTCTCACACTTCATGCTGAGAAGTAAGCTGTACCTAGCTCTATCCCATACAAATCCATTTCAGCGTGCAGAAATACGTTATGAGTTATTTTAAGGTGGCCACAGACAATTATGAACGTTTACAGTTGCTGCAGAGCATTTGCACAAAAAATACACATTGCTTGTTATGTATAATAAACTTACATTGGTGGGATAAAACCGTTTATAGAAAAAATAATAATAATTAGATAGATAGATAGATATATAGATAGATAGATAGATAGATAGATAGATAGATAGATAGATAGATAGATAGATAGATAGATAGATAGATAGATAGATAGAGGGAGAGAGAGAGAGAGAGAGAGAGTTATTTAGTTTTTTCAGGTAATAAAACACAAAAATAGCAGAACAGTTCAACGGCTGCTACAGTCAAAAATAAATAAATAAATAAATAAACAAACAAACGTAGTCATCTCTCACACGTTTTATGGTGCACAGTGTAGTTTTACAGGAAATTTGTATCGAGTCTTTATAGTGCTGCGACTGACATACACAATATTACAGTCATACAGTATGGGCACTTCATAGAGTTTAAGCACCGTTGGATTTTTTTCTTTTTTTTCTTTTTATTTCGTTTCAGTGGGAGAAACAGGATATCCTCTTACTGGAGATGGAGTAAGATTAATAATGTACTTTTTAATTAGCTCAGGGAACTGTCTCCACAAGAAAATTAGGACTTCTCTATGTTTTGAGACTCACGCGACAAGTACTTCTTACATTTGCCCTAATATTAAGACTTCCACAATACTAGGAATATGGTGCACCCAATAAACTATTTTCCATGTTTCTTGTATGATAAAATAATTTAAACAAAATAGAAGCGTCGCTGCTTACTATATATATATATATATATATATATATATATTTATTTATTTAAACACACACGAAGCGAGTAGCAAGTAGATAAAAACCGTGTATTTCACGTGACAATAAAGAAAACCAACCAAGCGTGTTTTTCTTTCTTCTTTTTTTCTTCTTCTGTTATTAATAAATGTAATCGATCTTGAAATATAATAATTTTAAACCCATTGCCACAAAGTGTCGTCCAGCACAGTTTAATATGCTGGTAAGAACCAAAAAGCCTGCGAGGGGAATTTGTATCACGAAATTGCACTGGGCGAAGCTGTAAGAATCTGGAATGTAATAATTATTCACCTGGAACGCCTGGATTTTATCTGAGGAAGCCGGCTACTAATTCTGGGAAGTCAGTTCTCTTGTACTTTGGTGGCTGTTTCTGTGTTAATGGAAATGAAGCAGTGAGGTCCCTAGATGGGAGTCCTAGCTCACCAGACAAGGAGATGGGAAGGGGGGAGATAAGTCATATTTTTAAAACCTATCTGAACCCTCCAGGGTGTACAATGTGAAGGTCAAGTGTCACATCCTGTCTCAGTCAGCTTTCAATATCCCTTTTAGTGTCTGAAGAGAGATGGAATCATTATCTGTGGGCGTGTGGCTGTAGATGAGAATCATTTACACACACACACACACACACACACACACACACACACACACACACAATTACACTAACACATACACACAATTACAATAACACTAGCACACAAACATACTCACAAACATAATTACACTAACACACAGACATGAAAACACATAACACATACATATGCAAACACATTGAAAACACATATAGGTAATCTCACACTAACGACAATGTCTTATATAATACACATTATATTGTGATTAATTATGTGTATCGAATATTCCTTATACGAATTATTACTGAATCTATGGAAAATTTCAAATAAGCGTATTTACTTTACTTACCTTGCATACAGAACAAATGACATAAAGCATGGAACAATGAGACACTGCGACATTACAGCAAGCACTACTGTAATAAATGTCCAATTCAGTGCAATAATTAAAACTCACAGCTCATTTTCTGCGCTAAATGAGAAGGTCCTTTGGCAGCACTTGGCTCAGATCTATATCATATAATTAGAGTGAACAATAAAACCCAAACTAGCAATTGTTTCCGAGGAATAATCTCAAGTCAAAACATTAATTAGCTTTTGAAAACCACAATACTTGTTCCTCTGCTATGACTTTGGGATACACTGAAATATGTGTAGGATGTAATGCAACTAATAGGATAATGATATGTACTGTAGGATGTAACCTTATCTTTAAGATAAAAAGTATAAACTCATGATTTTCTCAATTTCGGTAAGATTAAGCTGCAAACTACAATTGCTCAGCCGCCCATTAAACATGTAACATCACATAAGAACATTGAATTTAGTTATTGTACGGTCTGATTTATCCAGTCTTATATCTACTCCAGTGATGTCATGTAATTATTAACAATGTAATATTGTGTAGAGATATATGCAATTACATCTAATATAATAAATGTACTACTACTACTACTACTACTACTACTACTACTACTACTACTACTATTATTATTATTAGCAATAGAAATAATAGTGTTCATGGAATTTATGATCTTATTTAAGGAAATATAACTAGTCACATGGAAAGGCATGTATATTAGATACACTTTAACAACCATCCCCCCCCCCCCCCCCCCCTCCCCCAAGAATGGCGCAAAGACACTGCGGCAAATGTACTGTTTAATTAATTTATGAGTGAAAAAATAACCACATGATATTTAGCCAGCCATTCTGATGATGAAATTATACTCTTAAAGACCTTAAATTAATTGTAAATTTGTAATATTGTGCCACCAAAAATACATTACTGGGGTTTTAGCGAAAAAAAAGTGTTAGCGAGAAAAAGAGAGAGAGAGAGAGAGAGAGAGAGAGAGAGAGAGAGAGAGAGAGAGAGAGAGAGAGTTTTTAATTTGCGTGCGTTAATTGTTTATGTTATATTATGGAAGGTTTTTAAATGTTTTTTTTCTAAAAGTTTAAATTGTGTAACTAATAGATGGCAGATAGCGCACAAACAAGTAATTACTAAAATATGTGCAAAATGTAGTTTCATTAGCATTATTCTCTGTAAATTCCAGATTTGTGGAGGATGTTTATGTATCAGTGAGTTTAGGGTTAAAAAAATTATCTACAGTCACTCTTCCTTAAAATATAGGTGTTAAATACTAATAAACCTTATCGTGTAGTAATGATGTCACTTTTATTAAGACTGTTTAGGCAATTTGTAGCTATCGAGAATGTTAGATAATAAATACAGTTACAGATAGATAGATAGATAAATAGATAGATAGATAGATAGATCGATAAATAGATCAATAAATTGATAGATAATATGTAGATAAACAATAGATAGATAGATAGATAGATAGATAGATAGATAGATAGATAGATAGATAGATAGACATCCTACAGTACAGCGGGCAACCACTGTGCAAGCTACAAGAATATTCTGCCTACTCCCAAAAATGCATATTAGTTACAATCTGAGCCAGAAAATTAAATACAAATATTTATTTTTCTGATTTTTACCCTGCATTTGATTTGATGTTAAACTCCTGATCCAAATATAATTAGTTTTACCACCATCTTTAATAATTAAGTATTAATCGTGTTCAGTAAACTCTTGTAAATCTATTGGTTTGTAAATACTAAATTAAAATTCCACTTTATATTTACACTAGCGCAACCAGCCCTTAATACTTTCCCGAAAAGTTTACCAAGAGTATCACAAAGTGTTGAATATCCATTGATTACTAAAAGGTGGTAAGAGAACATAAACAGCACAAAAACTGAATTATACATGTAAAACCTTATCAAAGCCTGCCAAGATACAAATAGTGAAACTGCATATTGGTTGCAGTAATACTGTATATTCGTTATGCTAGACAAGTGGATGTGATTGTAAATTTCATTTCTATTTTAGATAAAGATATGCATGAAACTGAATTATATCTATATTACTGATGAATATATGAAGATGAAAAAAGATAGATAGATAGATAGATAGATAGATAGATAGATAGATAGATAGATAGATAGATAGATAGATAAGATTAGATCAGTTCAGATCAGAGGTACTCAAAGCAGTCCTCAAGGCACCCCAACGGTCCAGGTTTTCAGTATATCCATGCATGGCCACAGGTGACTTAATAAGTAACTCAGTCAATTTGATTTAACCATCTGTGCTGAGCCATGGCAATATTTAAAACCTGGACCGTTGGGGTGTCATGAGGACCGCGTTTGAGAACCTCTGGATTAGATAATATGTTTGTTGCAGTAATATATTCGCTATGCTAAACAAGTGGATGTGATTGTAAACGTCATTACTATTGTGTATAAAGATATGTATGAAACTGAATAATAACTATATTAGTGATGAATGTATACAGAAAGAGAGAGAGATACTGTAGATAGAGATACGATAGATAGAATATGAAAAAAAGAAATAATTTTTTTTAGATGATAGAAAGAAATATGTATGAAGATGATGATAGATAATAGATGTGTGTGTGTGTGTGTGTGTGTGTGTGTGTGTGTGTGTGTGTGTGTGTGTGTGTGTGTGTGTGTGTGTGTGTGTGCGCGCACGCGGTGTAATAATGTGAAATACTATTCATACACACACACACACGCCTTGTTACTGTGCTATTATATAATGTAATGTTATACAGACAGTGAGTGGGGTTACCTCACAGCCACATACAGTATACACTCCTCACACATGCAGAATACACTCACTCCTCACGTGCAGTATACACTCACTCCTCACATGCAGTATACACTCGCTCTTCACACATGCAGTATACACTCACTCCTCACACATGCAGTATACACTCACTCCTCACATATGCAGTATACACTCACTCCTCACACAGAGTATACACTCACTCCTCACACATGCAGTATACACTCACTCCTCACATATGCAGTACACACTCACTCCTCACGTGCAGTATACACTCACTCCTCACACATGCAGTATACACTCACTCCTCACGTGCAGTATACACTCACTCCTCACACATGCAGTATACACTCACTCCTCACACATGCAGTATACACTCGCTCCTCACATGCAGCTTACACTCACTCCTCACACATAGAGTATACACTCACTCCTCACACATGCAGTATACACTTACTCCTCACACATGCAATATGTAAGGTCATTGGATCAGGACAAGTTTTCACTGAAATTTACCTGCCTATAACAACTGAATTGTCACTGACTGGAGGAGACAGATGAGGAAACGACACTTATACTTTCCGCAGGATGCAATAAGCTCAGTGTCTGGGCTTCAGAATGAGTGTTACCACACACGCACTCACTGTACATACATAGCTCCTGCTCTGCAGGTTATCGTAGCGATCATGAGCTACCACACCACAGCAGTCTCTCTGTGCTCTGCTCTATAGGACCATTCATTCATTTAGGATTTTGTCTACCCCACATTTTCTCTCCCAAACAGGAGGGATTACAAAGCGGGTGTTTGTTATTCTCCTGTCACCCTGGCTTGTCAGGTACTAAGAAATGTAATAAGAGGTCAGGTAAGTGCGAGTGCTGGCAGCTGCTGCGATAGAGACATGTGTCAATCACTGCACTGACAGCCATACATCTCACCTCCTGCCCTTCCCTTCAGCAATGGGCAAAGTCCTAGTCACACAGCCTAATAGCTGACAGAATTAAAATGTCACAAATAGTATTGAACTTACAGTCAGATAAAGGACGTGATGATAGGAAAGTGGAAGCTCTGTTTGCTGTCTCCCACATACAGGTATATCTGCTGCTTGCTCTACATGCCAGACCTCACAGCTCACCTCAATATGAAATTGCCCATCTGTAGCAATAATAATACATAACCAAAGACCATGATTCTTAACTATTATGATTATTGTAATATAAATATCTTTTATTCATAGACTTCAATTGGTCGCCATGAAAATTAATGTGAGTTAAGTTACAAAAAAATTTTTTTAATGTAATATATTTACGAAATAAAATCCATAGTACAATATCAAGTAATATAGAAAGGGAGAGCCCAGCAAGATGTATTTTATCATATAATATAAATTGTTCTAATGTTTTTAAGTGGTGTTTGGCAGGCATCACCTGGCCATAGGCAGACCACTTAGCAGTCCTTACCTGTCCTTATATTATAAATGCCTTTGCATTCTTATTATGTTTTTTGTTCCATTTCTAAACAAAATAAATATGTAGTAACACTGTTTCTACACAAGAATTATTACCATATTTTTTAGTTCAATGACAATTAAAGGATTAATTATGTGTGCCTGTGTCTAATAGTGTTTATGTGTGTATTATGTCAGTGTTATAATGTTTATGTGTTTATGTCTGTGTTATGTGCTTATGTCTGTGTAATAATGTTTATGTGTTACCATGCGTGTTAAAGTGTTTGTGTGTGCCTGTGACTGTTTTAATGTCTATGTTATTGCATGTGTGTTATAATGATTATGTGTGTCTGTGTTTGTTCTAATGGTTATGCGTGGTCATGCATGTTATAGTTTTTGTGTGCCTATGAGTGTTATAGTGTTTATGTATGCGCGCGCGTGCTATAATATTTCTGCGTGTGCCTGCCTGTTATAGTGTGTGTGTGTGTGTGTGTGTGTGTGTGTGTGTGTGTGTGTGTGTGTGTGTGTGTGTGAGAGAGAGAAAGAAAGTGTGTGTGTGTGTGTGTGTGTGTGTGTGTGTGTGTGTGTGTGTCTTTGTGACATTAAGTTTATACTTTTCTCCTGGACTTTAATATTTAAAAAAATAAAATACATTTTAATGTGTTTTAAGCTTTTGATCCGTGTGTTCATTAAAACATTTTTTTTTATAATAAAACTTGCTGTATACTTAATGTTTCTATGTATATATTATTAATGTTACAGGGTACATTTACTATTTTCAAAACTCCAAATCACATGATACACATCTCCTTTTTTTTTTAGTACTTTCAATCGATTTATTGAACCACTCTTGTTTTATTGCTAAATACCTGCGAATGTTGCAAGCAAATAATTATTGCATATGTGACCAAGTAACGATCATAAATAGAATGTTCTGTGTGCACTGAGAAAAGCTCATATTCTATAACAGCCACCAGGAGGAGCAGAGGAGTTAGAACAGTGCTGTGCTTAATGGCTATCTCTGCCTGTGATCCCTGGATGTACCAGTCCAGAAATCATTAGGGTGTTGAAAACAAATTAAAATAACTATAGGAAAAATATATATATTTATATTGCTGATATTGGTAGAGCAAACAAAACACGGCTGGAATTTGTACTATAAAAGACAAGACATATGCCCTGGACTGATAGAATTCCCCAATTTATTTCACGTAGCCATTAATCCTACTTACCTTGCTGATATTCTTAGCTAATCCTATTTCTTCGTGTATTACAATGACTGTGAAATGACATATTTTGTTCCTCTGGCGGATGTTTTACATGACAAATGCATTGTTTGGGTGTCCCTGTCGCCATAGGTATAGAGCTGCTATCTGTGAGCTGGGTCATGCTAGGAAGCTGAAGGCCTTAGGATGTTACATGCTGCAAGGCTAGACAGCAACAAAATGGGACCACTCAAGGGAAACTTCACCAGAAGAAAAAAAAACACATTCAATTTCCTGATTTTTTCTCCCCTTTCAGGGTTATTTATTTTTGCTGCCTCAGAAGTACAAATTGAATGTTCTTTGCAGTGGGCTCAGGCTACATTCCTCCTAAATCCTACTGCTGTTCAAATAAACTGTGGGCTTTCTCCTCTGTCTACCAAACTATCCTGCAATGTGGGAATATAATGCAGGAACTGCGACCTGGAATTAAACCTGCCATTTAGGACCTCAGTACCCATATATTGCTGTAACAGTTCTACCATATCTAATTGTCCAATACTATGCGAGGGGATAAAAGTTCATATATACTCGTGTGTGTGTGTGTGTGTGTGTGTGTGTGTGTGTGTGTGTGTGTGTGTGTGTGTGTGTGTGTGTGTGTATATATATACACACACACACTCACATATATATATACCTTTTATATAATGATGTGTGTTTAATATATATATATATATATATATATAAAACATACAAATACAGTGTGTGTGTGTGTGTGTGTGTGTGTGTGTGTGTGTGTGTGTGTGTGTGTGTGTGTGTGTGTGTGTGTGTGATATGGATAGTCTGAAGCATGATGTACTCATACAGAATTACAACCCAATACATTAATTAATTATCTTTCTCTCACTCTCTCTCCCACACACTCACACCCGACACCCCTATTGACTCTCTCCCTCTCGCTGTCTCCCACACACTCACACCCACACACTCACACCCCTATTGACTCTCCCTCTCTCTCTTTCTCCACACACTCACACCTCACACCCCTACTGACTCTCCCCCCCTCTCTCTCTCTCTCTCTCTCTCTCTCTCTCTTTCTGCCTCTCCCCACACACTCACACCCGACACCCCTATTGACTCTCTCCCTCTCGCTCTCTCTCTCCACACACTCACACCCGAAACCCCTATTGACCCTGTCTCTCTCTCTCTCTCTGTCTTTCTCCTTCTCCCCACACACTCACACCCGACACCCCTATTGACCCTGTCTCTCTCTCTCTCTCTCTCTCTCTCTCTCACTCTCTCTCTCTCTCTTTCTCCCCACACACTCACATCCGACACCCCTATTAAGTCTCCCCCCCCCCCCCCACACACACACACACACACACACACACACACACACACACACACACACTCACACCCGACACCCCTATTCACTCTCTCCCTCTTTCTGTTTCTCTGTTCCTCTCTCACATTTAATTATACAGGTCGCTTTTCGGATAGTGAACTTGGTATTTCTGCCAATGCAGGCTCTGTTCACTTTGAAAACAATGGTGATTGTCAAATGCCTTGAGCTCTCCAGTAGAGCCTTTCTGTGTGCTCACACAGCGTTAAAGCCTTCTGCAGCAGAGTACCAATATCTGACCTATGCCACACAAAGGCAACTTCCACCTTCTGAAACATTAAAGGCATTAAAGAACGGATCGGATAGGAGGGGGCCTGGAAGCTGAACGCAGCCTACTTTAAATACACTTGTCTGTTTTAATTAAAGGTCAGATGTATGCCAATGATGGGATGGGGTCTGGGTTGGCCCTGGTCATGGGGAGCCTGGCTGTCATTGCCATCTCCTGTCTTTGCCACCTCAGCTCTTGAACCGGTGAAAAGTTGCCTTTAAGCTACAAACCTATTAGTTACGGAGTCTTTAACTTAATTTATTTTGCTCATGTAATTGGTCTAATTAAGGCTAGTGTATATGGCGCCATAGAGCCTTGAAGTTGAGTGATTGACAGGAAAAGTTGGATATTAGCGGCTCACTACAGGTGCACTTCTACACAGCAAAACATGTTGTGCCTATTTGTGTAGATGATAGATAGATAGATAGATAGATAGATAGATAGATAGATAGATAGATAGATAGACAGCTAGACAGAAGATAGATAGATAGATAGATAGATAGATAGATAGATAGATAGATATTCTGAGCAAGCTATTCTGGAACTATAAGTTCAAGAATCGCCAATGCTGCCCCTTGTAGTTCCACACCTGTCTCAAACTCACAGATTGCTGTAGATACAAAGCACTGGCATACTTTGGAAACGGCAAAAGTAGTTTAACTCATGAGGAGAGGTCCATCTATCTTAATTAAAATAGCTTCCATAGTACACGTTGTACCCTTATTATTGCCATACTGGATTCCCAGGACAGCAGCTCGCTCCTGCCAATCACTCAGCCTGAACAGGTCTGGCTATTTCCTTTGGGCTCCTTTCTGAGTGTTATTAGAAGTTGCCAATGTGTCCGTCTTAAAAGTTGTTGCTAAATCCTGTCTGCAAATCCTTTGCAGGGGAAGTGTGATAATGGAGTGTGTGCCATCCCCAGCTTTACTGAAGCTTACCCAGTGCAGCCCTGCTCCCAGCTAGTGACCCGTGCAAGGCTGAGAAGTGTGAGAAGATAGCAGCAAAAAGTCAGTAGTGTGAATGCAATCTCCTAATGAGGAGGGCTTGGGAGGGAATGGGGACCTAGCCGGCCACCAAGGGACCTCTTCCAAAGGTTTGTACCAGCTCTATGATGATGCAGGACACTGAGTCATAAGTAAGTGAAGCACAACCACTACTTGTTGCATAGGGATAACTACAGTATATACATTTAGAGTGGCCTGTTAACGTATTTCCTCTTTCTAAATACTAATATTATACTGATGCATATGTATCCTGTAGCTGTAATCTGCTTTAGAAAAGGTATTTTCTCTGAGTTCCATTGGTACTTTGGTACCACAGCGCATTATTGATAGTTTGAATCTCTGGCCACTGGTCTGCTTACAGAACTGGCAAAATATGTTTTCTGTAGCCACCTCTAGTGGGAAGTGTTCCCCAGGTTTTCTATTCATTTTATAGCAGTATCATTCTAACAAGGCGAATAGAAGTTTGCGGGTCAGCAAAAATCACTGACTCATCAGAATATTTCCATGAGAACATTATGTACAGTCAGCCTTTCGCTGAGCCTTCAGCTGGCCTGACAGTCGCCAAGTGTCCCAAATAGATCAGTGCTTAATCCATCAGGATGGCCAAAAATAGGACAGGCTAGGGCCCTGGGATGCATTTCAGTGGAAGTGTGTACAATTCACTATGCAGGTTTATGCTAGGAGGACAAATACACAACTAGAATAACTGCATTTTAAGCCATAATAAAACACCCACATTAACGTATACTATGGGTATTAAGGAGCTATTTTTGTGGGTAATAATAATTTATGCTCTCAATATGAAGAGCAGTGCATGGTGCATATAAAGCATTCCTATGACACTTATACGACACCTTTATTTAACAAGGAAAACATTCATAAATAATCTATTACTGTACCAATGCATTTTAATGTGTCTATTATTACAAACAAAACTGTGTGGAAGACAATTCGAAGATATTTTAAAACTGTATAGTACACAATGGCTGGTGACCTGGTGTATAGTACACAATGGCTGGTGACCTGGTGTATAGTACGTGGTGGCTGGTGACCTGGTGTATAGTACGTGGTGGCTGGTGACCTGGTGTATAGTACGTGGTGGCTGGTGTCCTTGTGTGTAGTACAGTGTGGCTGGTTACATGGTGTATAGTAGGCTGTGGTTGGTGACCTGGTGTATAATAGTATAGTGTGGATGGTGACCTGGTGTATAATAGTATAGTGTGGATGATGATCTGGTGTATAATAGTATAGTGTGGATGATGATCTGGTGTATAGTACGTTATCGCTGGTGACCTGGTGTATAGTAGGCGGTGGCTTGTGAACTGGCGTATAGTAAAGTGTCACTGGTGACTTGATGTATAGTACATGGTGCCTGGTGACTTGGTGTATAGTAGATAGTGGCTGGTGACCTGGTGTACGGTACATGGTGCCTGGTGACCTAGTGTATAGTATATGATAGCTGGTGACCTGGTATATAGTATATGGTGGCTGGTGACCTGGTGTATAGTATATGGTGGCTGGTGACCTGATGTATAGTACTTGGTGGCTGGTGACCTGGTGTATGGTACGTGGTGGCTGGTAGTTTGGTGTATGGTACTGTGTGGCTGGTGATGTGGTGTATAGTAGGCTGGTGTGGCTGGTGACCTGGCGTACGGTACATGGTGGCTGGTGACCTGGTGTATAGTATATGGTGGTTGGTGAACTGGTGTATAGTACATGGTGGCTGGTGACCTGGTGTACGGTATATGGTGGATGGTGACCTGGTGTATAGCACATGGTGGCTAGTGACCTGGTGTATGGTACTGTGTGGCTGGTGATGTGGTGTATAGTAGGCTGGTGTGGCTGGTGACCTGGTGTATAGTACATGGTGACAGGGGAGTTGGTGATCTGGTGTATAATACATGGTGACAGGGGACACGGTGACATGGTGTATAGTAGGCGGTGGCTGGGAATTTTAGGCTGTAAAAGTTCGGTGACTTTTTCAGAGACATCTCTAATTGTGGTTATAATAGCGTGGATGACGACCATGGGTTGTTGGATAATTATAATGCAGTTTTTACATGTGTCATCCTGTAATGTTTTTACTAGGACGGGTTATATACACAAAGCTAAAAGGTCATGTGAGGATATTATCCCATTTGTAGCAAACGCTAATAACAATGACACATAAACTCCGTTGTTTTAGGCTGCTGTCTGGAATCTTATTGTTTTTTGATGGCAGAGCAAGACAAACCGTGTTTATTTTACTATTCATATGCCTTATTTTCTTTGACTCACTTCTATTGGATATTTATTGTTTATATACTTTCAAACAGATCGCAATATATGGCTTTCTAAGTCAATTATATAATTAATAGTATATTTTATATTTGATTCGGCGCATATATGGTCGTATTTTACTTCTTTTACTCAACCCTGAAGTGTTTGGGGTTGAGTAAATGAGTGATCTTTGAATAAGCGTTAAATATGGCTGAACACAGGGAAAACAATCAGTGCCAATTAGTGGATTTTTATTACGTGCAAAGATTGTAATGGAAAGTGATAGGTGTTTAGCTGATCCTGGTATATAACCAATGCTTACACATGCCGCGTAACCCCATCATTTGGGAACATTGGTTTTTATTTAAAATATTAGTTTACTATCACTGTTTTTCTATGCTTTTTATTATTATATTGGAATAATCTTTGTAAATGATGTTTTGACTTTTTTATGTGCTAGTGTATTTCGGTGTTTCAGCAGAGCAGTGTAACTTCTGTTCTTTCAATAAATCGGCAGGGCTAACAATGAGCCCTTTTTCTAATCTTTTGGCTATGTCTAAACGATTTACTGTCTGAAAACAGGTACCGAGATAAGCACTGTAATTAAAGAACCAAATTCACTTATTGCGCTACAGTACTGTACATTATAAATGAACTATCTTGCTGATAGATGGAGCTGCAGCTAAATTCGGTCCACACTATAGTAACCACTGTCGTTTACATTCTTCAACCGTAAGAGCTTCAAATGTGATCTCATAAATAGTAAATCTGATTATAAGATCAATATCTCTGGATAAAAATTCTAGTGCAGATGAAAAAAAACCAAAAACAAAACAAGGATCACTTTTTTTCCTACAAATAAAGTAGTTCTAAGTATACTTTTAGTAAATAAAAGCAGATAATTCCAATATTGAATTCTGTGGCCAGATTTGAATAGTGACTATTATTAACGATTTGCATTAAATATAAGATGAACTAGATTTGATTAAAAGGGCTATCTCACACAGCTACTGTATTGAACTAATAAAAATGGCTTGGTTATTGCCATGTCATGTAGATGACTGGGGGATTTAAATTAAAATCAGATAAGTGCAGATGTATTTTAACTTGTTACTTACTACCAGTGTTTCCATGACAACCACAAGTTTTAAAAACCTTTGACACTCTAAAAAAAGACAGATCATCCTTTTTATTTTATGTTTTTTTTAAAATGATTATAATAAAATAAAATAATAACAAAAGAACATTTTTAATAGGAAATGGGATTCAGTTGTAAAGCACAGTGGAATTTGCTTGCACTATATAAATAAAGGTTAATAAATAGTGAATAATATTTGTGTATAAATGCTAATTAACATTATATAAACTGTAATATGAAATGTAAAATATATATATGGCTACTGTACTTAGTGCTTCCTAATAGAAAAAAAAAGCTAAACATAAAGTAAACTTGGGTGAAAATAGAATGAAAAAAAAAACAAAAACAAAAACAAATATCTTATACTTAATAAATAAATTGTATAATCTTGCTTAACAGATTTTAACACAAAGGTAAACATTGCAGTCTGATGTTCCACGTCACAGTGTATAAACAGTAGAATGTATTACAGCTTTTGTGATGATAAACAGTGTCATATGAAAAGTTAAAGAACAAACAACAAACTATACAAAGGAAATGCAGTAAGAAAAAATCTAATTTCTGAAATATCTAATAGTATAATTAAAATCGTTCATATACATCCAAAAATACATGCGTTGCATAAAAATCAAGTTATCCTGGTTTGTGAAATGAATAATAATAATAATAATAATAATAATAATAATAATAATAATAATAATAATGTTATTTATACGAGTCCTGAAACATTTTTAGTTTTCATGTGTGGAACTTCAATAAAATGTGTCAGAAATTTCCAATATTATAAACAGAAACAATTCAAAATGTATTGAATTGTAGAATTCAGCCATTATACTTGTAATAGGTACTGTATAACAACCTCTAATATTCAGGTGCCCATATCCATAGCCCATATCCCATGAGCAACGCATATTCTTATCACCAAAATATGCTGTAGTGTTTACACTGTAGGGGGTGGAGTAAAGCTACTTAATAGATTTAATAAATTGACTCATGTACATAAATCTGTTCTGTAAAATTTGCATCAAATTAGATTGACAAACAAGGAAGAAAATATTTTATTTATTAAGTTGCAGTAGAATGGAGAAAAGTAATATGGATTCTCTATTTCATAGAATTTTGACAGCCAATAAGAACCACTCGGCTCATCTAGTTAACCATAAATACATGTATGCGCACACACTCATTTCTGTTAGGAGCCAACTAATTTATGATTGTGGGAGGAAAGTGGAGTCCCCACAGGAAATCTACACAAGCATGGGGAGAATATACAAACTCCACACAGTTATAGCCATGGTGGGAATTGAACCCAGGACCTCAGTGCATTGAGGTAGTAACACTAACCATTACACCATCCATACTTTATATGTATAAAATAAAAGCTCTTAATATCAGATTTCTTAAACTGAAATCATGAAATTATATCAATACTCAAAAAGACCCAAGTCTGTCAAGATCATCCTTTCATCATTCTAGTTGTGTTGATCCAAAGGAAAGTAACACCTTCATATTATACAGATTAATTAGGCCACATCCAATGGTGGCCATGAATTTTAAGATCCATCAGCTTGAATCTGTATGCGCTGTGACCACACACAGAGATGGTCAAATTGGGCAGATTCTACTATTTGGCTGTCAAAACATGGGGGCTTCATTAGTGGTCAACCTATCCCCTTGGACATGTCGTGGTCACTGGCAGACTGCTTTGTCTGTTGGAAAGGATTGGAATTTAGATGGTTTTAATTTGTTTTCAGCTATCTCTGTTAGAGCACAATCAAAATTGCCTTATGCATGCCAGATTGAGAAGGCTGTTTTATATATTCTAATACTAGAGCTTCTGCATTCTTTTGTTATTAAGGAAGGCTGCCTTTGGATCTTTAGCTCTTTACTCTTCCATTCTTAGATCACATGAACATGCACCTAGAGCAATATACCATATTTAGTATGTGATATAATCATGCGATTTATACAATGTTAAAACTATGTTGGGATTCTGTGCAATTATTTAATTCTTAATCCATACCACATTTGTTTAGTCCTTGTGGCGGCAGCTTGGCATTAAATACTATTATACAGCTTACTATCTGCTATTCCTAAATCACTTTCCTTCTTTGATCTCCTTAATTGTATATAATTTATAAATTAAATAATTAGCATATGTGTTCCACTGTTCTAGGCATATAATATTACATATATGTATGGTGAATGTCATCTGTCTCATCTAACATAATATTTGTCAATATTAAGTAGACAGTAGAACAATTTAAACATGATTGGGATAGTCATATTAATATCCTTTCAAAGAACTAAGGTTCAAAAAGGGTTGAAATTACCTAAATGATAAAATAAGGTGCAGACTAGATGGACCAAGTGGGTCTTATCTGCTGTCAAATTCTATGTTTCTGTAGTAAATTACAGGCCTTGTCATTATATTCAATATTAGGTATATAAATGAAGGCTCATCTGTGATCAAGTGAATGATAATAGCTTATAGTCTTCTGCACATATGAGCAGCTTACTGCAGGGCTGTAACCAGGGCAGTGCTAGAGAGTTAACCACCCAGGGTGCAGGGAAATTAGGCTAAATTGTAATTAAACCTGAAGGCAAAGGAGGTATCTGTTTTCTTTCTTTCCCTACATGCACAAATGTAGAGCTCTGTCTTACTGTCTTGGTCATGTCTTGGTCATCTCTTAGGTCTATCTATCTATCTATCTATCTATCTATCTATCTATCTATCTATCTATCTATCTATCTATCTGTCTGTCTGTCTGTCTGTCTGTCTGTCTGTCTGTCTATCTATCTATCTATCTATCTATCTATCTATCTATCTGAATTAGTTGCGCTGTACACATTTCAATTGCATCTGCATTTATGACCAGAGTAGTGGGTTGTATATGTAATGGGCTGCTCTCATGTAGGTAAGGTTGGTGAGGGCATGTAGACATAACTGTGGGCTATGTAGATCTGGATTCTGTTTCCGGGGACATCATTTGCACCTAGTATAGGATAGATGCCTATCTACGCTGATGATGATGATGATGGTGATGGCTAGTAGTAAACCTAGAATACACAGAGCGAGAACTGCATACGGATACATAAAACTTTACACATTTCTTCTGTGCACGCATCTCAAGCGTAACAAACACCCAATTTACTTTCCACATCTGCAGCAGGCCCTTACACTGCAAACACAGCAATGCAGCAGCCCTAAGAAACAATAAAAGTATTCTTCTGGTCATCACACAAAATTGGTGCTTCAAGCCCAGGGTGACACATTTACAATATCCTCCCATGCCCATATAATATTTAAGACTTGTCTTGCATGTTTCTGTTAATGGAGCTCATTCATTATGTCATTTAATTGTGTTTTTCTGCACCAAAGTGTTTTTAGAAATGTGCCTTTCTGTTATTTTATATAATGGATATCTGAATTTCAACTGTTACTATTACTATCATTGATTGATTGGTAATGTGCTGTATATATAAAACAGGCTCTTATAAGTAACACAAAATACATATTGAATGTATGATAAAATCTCTTAGAAGGCCTTCAGATATATTCATTTTAATTAGTGATCATTCACCATTTTAATTAGTGATCACCCACCATACAATTTTATAGCAATTGTTTTTGTTTTTGAAATTTTCACTGATATCACTATTTATTATCTTGCTTCAGTTTATCATACAATTTAATATGTCTGTTGTGTCTTTCTACTGTCTTTGTATTAATAATATAATTTAAAACATAGAAACAATGAATTTGATGGCAGGTAAGAACCACTTGACCCATCTAGTCTGCATAATAAATATACATACTAATCATACAAAACAAGTTACTGAGGCGTCTATTTACTAAGCCTTGGATGGAGATAAAGTGGAGGGAGATAAACTACCAGCCAACCAGCTCCTAACGGTCATTTTTCAATCACAGCCTGGGACATTGCAATTAGGAGCTGATTGGATGGTACTTTATCTCCGTCCACTTTAACTCTACCCAAAGCTTAGTAAATAGACCCTTTTAAGAAGCTTTGCGTTTCTTTATAAATGTTACCATGGGTGCTGGTATCATAGTTCAATTTGTTTTATTTGCCATATGTAATAAATTTGCACTGTCAGAGTTCTGGGCATGTATTCTTTTCATTAACAGACTCTTCTTCATTGTGAATTGAAATGTTATTTAGCATGTCCAATTTTAATTGGTTGAACAACAGGATCAGTTCAAACTGTATAAATAATACAAGTAAATATCTGGTTGTCGACAGCAAAGCCTAACAAAAGCAATAAACACTCTCACAATATAACAAACAAGCAAACAAACAAAAAACATAACATTTTATTGTGTAATTGGCATTAATTACTGTGACTTATCATGTATGTGTGTAGTTAATGGGATGCGGTCATGTGACCGCCGCTCGGGATCCTGGCGTTCACCATTCCGATGCCGGGATCCCGAACAATTCTCTTGCCAGCAAAAGGAATGCTGACCCACAGGGACTATTCCCACTCATGGGTGCCCAGGACAGAGTGAGAATAGAGCCTGTGGCGAGAGCCACGAGCCACCGAGCCTGATGCGTGGCAAGCCTGCAAGTGGATTTGTTACGCATTGCCCCCACCCCCTCCCCCGCACTTGCTGGCATTCTATCCTGGGGTCCCTATTTAATTTGTGCTGGTCCCGTGCGATTCTGCCGTATCTTGCTTGCTAAAAATATGCATCTTAGTCGCATAAATAAAACAAGTGGAAGAATTAAAACTACTTAATACGGGTTGAACACGATGGGCAATTTGCCTCTATTCAACCTCAATTACTATGTTATGTTACTATGTTACTATGTATGTTACTTTGCTACATCACACTGATCAAGTTGGTGTGTGACATTTGTACATTTGTGAGCGAAAGAGTCTGAATATGTGTCAGAAGTGCTACAATGCAGCACCAAGTTCCGTTGTACTTCATCTGCGACTTTGTACATGTACATGTATAAAACTAATTCCTGCATGGTTAAAGTCGCAGTCAAGCATATCTAGTACACTGTGAGCAGCTTTTTGCTGCATATGCAATGCAAATTTTAAGGAAAAAGTCCCTAGGCTATACCTCTCAGTAGCTACAGGTGTATGTGTATGAGGACACATCTGCACATATTATTACTTAGCATATAAATATTGGTACATGGGGTAACCTGTCAGACCTCTATGTCTGTCTGTTGTTCCCCAGTTTTGTTCTATTACTGTTCCCCAGTTCTATTACTGTTGTTCTGATTGTAAAGCGCAACGGAATATGCTGCGCTATATAAGAAACTGATAATAAATAATAATATTTTCTAAAAATTAGTTTAAAGTATCTTTTTTACAGAAGTACTTTTATATTGTATACAGTTATAAATACTCTATGCATATAATATTTCCAGGACTAGAAAACTGTATACTTATAATCTTTCCAGATGGTTCTGGGGTGCGGTTCCTCCTGGATTGGAGTGGCCGGGCTGCTGTGGGGTAGCACATAATATTTATTTAGCACGCCCTTTAACACTTTTATTAATCCTTTAGGTCTTTAGTGTATCACTTTTGTATATAGATTTTGCATTCCCTTTAATTAACACATACTAACACTTTACCCTTACACATGTGTGCTGCTCTGGGGTGGCTGGCCTGTGCCGGTTTCTGCGGTTCTGCATTCCAGGCTCAGATATAGTATTAGGACCACCAGGATCAGAGGAGCCCTGTCGAGGCCTGTTGGCTTTGCCATATTTCTGCAGATATACAGTATGTAACTAAGACCTCTGGCTTTCTATTTATATATAGATTTTCAAGTCATGTTACCAGTATAGATTGGTGTGCTGGGGGGCACCATGGGGTTAATCCCCATTCTGTCTCTTGCTTAGAATTACCCCTCCCTGTCAAGCACCTGAAATATATTGTCAAATTGATATGAGCAACTTGCATTGTTTTGCCAAATAATAGTGTTAAAAGCACAAAATGCATTGACCCACAAAGATTTTTTATGTGTATAAGGGCACCTACATAAGGTCCCACATCTCCTATATAATTGCCCAGATCTGTCACTCCGTGACTGTGTGGCTAACGCTGGGTGTGGCAAGGAGCTCTCATTGGGTTAGCAGCAGGTCTATCACACCCAGTCCACAGCTGATTGGGTGAGAAACGCCCTCCCACACAGGTCACATCCAATGAGAGGCACTTCCCTATGGCTGCTGTGTGTGTTCCCAGAGCAGGATTGATAATGGGGCTGATGGAGCTGCAGCTCCAGGTCCACACCCAAAAATAGACCCACTGCATCTGCAGCAATATACCCTCCAACAATTTGCACAGAAAAATCGCTACAAATTAAAAAAGGTGGCGTGACCACGGGTACATGCCCCTTTTCCTATACTTTCAATGGAAGTTTGGAGAGCCAAAAATCGGTACAGACCATAAAAAAAAGGTACAGTACCTGCCAAAAAGGTACAGCTGGAGGGTATGCCACTGCAACTGCAGCAAGTCTCTGTGCTGTAGATAGGGAAAAAAACTTTTATTGCAGCGTGCTATGGGGGTCATTCTGACCTGATCGCTCGCTGCAGTCCATCGCAGTGCAGTGATCAGGTCTGAACTGCACATGCGCTGGCACCGCAGTGCACCAGCAAATGGCTGAAAGCCGATGGCTGTCGTTGCCTAGCGATCACCTCTGCCTGATTGACAGGCAGAGGCGGTCGCTGGGCGGGAGGGGGTGGCACGGCGGTGTCTGCCCCCCATTTTGTGGCCACGGTCCAGCCAACACAGGCGTGGCCGGACCGTGAGGTGGGCGGGCCACAGTGGCTGTGTGACGTCACACGCAGCCGCTGCGACCCGGGAAGCGACGAGTAACTCCTGGCCAGCCGCAGGAGCTGCGCTGGCTGGGAGTTACTCTTCAAGTACAAAAGCATCGCTGCTGTGCGATGCTTTTGTACTTGTGCGGGGGGAACCGGCCTGACATGAGGGGCAGACTAGCCCTGTGCTGGGCGTCCCCTCGCATGTCAGTGTAAGTGATCGTAGCTGTGCTAAATTTAGCACAGCTACGATCAGGTCGGAATGCTCCCCTATGTCCTGCTGCCAGTCCGCCTGCCCCCTCCGGCATCAACAATCCCCACTCCCTAGCTGCGGCGCACGTGGAACAAAACCTGCTTCAGCCCCCGGCATAGATGTGTATGAAAGCGGCGCAGCGGAAGGCCTTCATAGCCCTCCCAGCCCTGCATACTCTCTGAGCCCCGGAGCCTCCTCTGCGCATGATGTCATATAAGTGCCTCCCCACCACAGCTGCGCACAGAACCCCAGAGGCGCTGACTCCGCAACACAGTACCTGGCCGGCCGGCCTGGAAGCCCAGAGATGGCTAATGTATTGGATACAGTGGGTGATATCGCGGAAGGTAATGTCTGGACGCTGACACTGCACAGCACTCTCACCTTTAACATTGATTCAGCGAGTCAGTCAGTTCTGCCAGCCAGTCACTATTGTTAGCGCCGGTGTCCCAAAGTGCCGCATTACATAAACTACAGCTCCCAGCAACCCTTAGCGCCGAAGCATTGAGGCACTAAGGGCTGCTGGGAGCTGTAGTTTATTAAGTGCATCTTCTTGCCTGTAATGCGGTGAGTTGGGACACCGGCGCTAACAATAGTGATACGCTGCTGTGCGAGTCTCCGGGAGTGCCACTGTCAAAGGGAGGGCAGCAGCCTAGCTGCTTCCAGGAGGAGAAGCAGGAGAAGCATTACCCACCCCTCCCCCACTTGCGGTACCTCCGGGCCTCATCCGCAGCACCCGCACCCCCCCTCCACCACCCACTGTGGCTCCGGACCCCCTCCACCACCTGCAGCACCCCTGCACCCGCCCCTCCCCATCCGCGGAGGCTCTGGACCCCCACCTGTGGCAACCGCCCCTCCCCCACCACCGCACCAGCCCCTCCCGTGCCACCCCCGCAAGCACCCTTCCCCCACCCACGGCCCCCCACCCTTGTCTCCCCCGCACCCGCCACTCCCCTTACCACAGCACCTACTAGGTGATTCATCAGGCCCTGCATGCGCTGTTCACGCCATAGCAAGGGGATACAACCCCTTAACCATTGCACGCCCTTTGTCCGTGCAGTATTTAACCACTCACACAATTATGATTGCCGGTAATACTCCATATAATACAACTATTGCACGCCACAAGAGCGTGCAAGGGTTAAGAGGGCATAGCCCCTCACGACGGTGTGAAGAGTGCCCACAGGGCATGATGAATCACCTAGTAAGGTAATAATTGACCTACACCAAGCTTAGGAGATTTGAAGATCTGCCCAGATATGTGTTCTGTAGAAAGGGTACAGCCTACTTCCATTTTGAGACTAGGTATTTCTTCTAGAGATGTGCGCCGGACCATTTTTCCTGGTTTTGGTTCTAATTCATTGTCCGGTTTTTGTTTTGGTTTTAAAATCAGTTTTGTATTTTGGCTGTAACGGGTTTTGGGTTTGTATTTTTTTCACATTTTTAAATAAAAAAAAGGCTAAAATCACATAATTTAGGCCTTTTTGTTTCCTACAGCAGTGGTTCTCAAATTGTGCCGTGGCACCCTGGGGTGCCTCAGGACACTTGAAGGGGTGCCTTGGATTAGTGGTCCAGGACCAATTTAATTTATTTATGGTCAATGTAATAACCAAAACCAGTGCTGGTGGCTGTTAATCATAAATGTGTGGACAAACAGAAGCAAATTCTGTCCTTAACAAGCCTGAGGATGACATATCAACACAATTTACTTAATTTGATATTTCTTTATAAACTTCTCAATAAGAAACTTTTGGGCCAGGGGTGCTGTGAACAAAAATTCTGATACTCTAGGGCACTATGATTCAAAAAAGTTTGGGAACCACTGTTTTAGTGTATTATTAACCTTAATAACAGTAATTTCCACTCATTTCCACTCAGTTTTGACTACCTCACAGCTCACAATATTGTTTTCACCCACCTTAGGCCAAAGACTGCAGCAAACTGGCTGGTTACTGGTTACTAAGCGACAGAGCATTGGTACAAACACACAGAAGTTTATAGCACTTCTAAGAAACATTGCCACATAGCAGTGACAGAAATGAAAAGTGGTGCAAGATGGAATTGTCCTTGGACTCTCCCATCCACCATTATGTTGGATATTAAAAAGGACATGCCCAGTTTAACAGACCAAGCACTTCAGCAACAGGGACTGCCATGTTTATGGCTGAAGTAATTGATTTGTTTGGGATCCCACAAATTCATATTTTGGAAGGACTACCTCCAATCACTAAGGAGGAGGTTGATTGTGAGGGTGTTAATTACATAATAATCTTGTAATTTAAATTTCATGAACTCACTGCAAGTGACATAACATGGAGAAGGTGCCTAGATGGCTAATGACCCTACCTCTACTAACTTTGGCATCACACATGGAGCCAATGCCTTCACAAATGTCAGGATTTGGGTAAAAACAATTCTACACCCAAGAGGTGGCTTTTTTGGTCTTTTGCCTAGGCATCCCAATGGCTTTCAAACAACATCATCAACATCCTCATCCTTAGTGTCAGTTATGAGTAGTAGAACACACATATCCCCCTCATCCTGTTCCCCTTCCACACAAGCATCCTCAATTTCTAGTATGTCATCACCATCTTTATGTACTGCTCCCGACATGTGCAGATGGTGCAAAAATGGTGGAAGGAGACAAAAGAGGCTTCTCTATGAGGACAGTATGAAAAATGTCAGACTTACATGTAGATAACGTGGACACACCTAGACTCTCCTTAGGGATGTTTGACAATTCTGAACACACAGTTTGTTCTACTACTTTAGTGGTTCTCAGACTTTTTACACCTCTACTAGACTCTGAGAGAAAAGGTCTTTCATCATTATGAGAGTCAGAAGAAGATGCCTTACTGACAGTTTCAGAACCACATCTCATAAATAAAGCCAAAAGCCTGATCCTTTCCTTGATACTGTGTGTGGTGTATTGCATGTTGCCAATTTTATGTTTTTCTCTTTCTGCACTAAACTTTCCCTTTAATAGAGGTGTTTTAGTTTTTGTCTTTACCCCTGTAAAATATAGATCTTTTTTTTATTTCAGATACCCTGATTTTTTTAAACCCTCTACGCCCTTGAGCATCAGCTTTAGTTGACGTTGTATGAACAGTATCAGAATCTTGACTGGATGCAGCAACTGCAGTGATAGTATTTGGGTATTGCTCCTGATCTTCACTAAACTGATCACTATTTTTTAACTGGCAGCTCAGTTCACAATGGCCCTCATTCCGAGTTGTTCGCTCGTTCTTTTTCATCGCATCGCAGTGAAAATCCGCTTAGTACGCATGCGCAATGTTCGCACTGCGACTGCGCCAAGTAACTTTACTATGAAGATAGTATTTTTACTCACGGCTTTTTCTTCGCTCCGGCGATCGTAATGTGATTGACAGGAAATGGGTGTTACTGGGCGGAAACACGGCGTTTCAGGGGCGTGTGGCTGAAAACGCTACCGTTTCCGGAAAAAACGCAGGAGTGGCCGGAGAAACGGTGGGAGTGCCTGGGCGAACGCTGGGTGTGTTTGTGACGTCAACCAGGAACGACAAGCACTGAAATGATCGCACAGGCAGAGTAAGTCTGGAGCTACTCTGAAACTGCTAAGTAGTTAGTAATCGCAATATTGCGAATACATCGGTCGCAATTTTAAGAAGCTAAGATTCACTCCCAGTAGGCGGCGGCTTAGCGTGTGTAACTCTGCTAAAATCGCCTTGCGACCGATCAACTCGGAATGAGGGCCCATGTGTGAATTGAGGCTGCTTTTACTCATGCACACTGGGGTACAACATACTTAGGTGCAGTGAACAGAACAGTACAAACAAATTATACAACAATATATTTTTTATTCCTTTTGTTTAGCTGGCAGTATGGCTCACGCTGTGTGGAACAAGACCACTTTTACACACATACACTGAGGAACTTCAGTGTACTGGGGTGCAGTGTACAATACAAACCAATCCAACTATTTTATTTTTATTTTGTTTACTTTTCTATTTTTTTTTTGCTGACAAATGTGGAGTCACGCTGTGTTAATGCAGTTGGGGGGGGGTGTATAGTCAGTGCAGCACCACTGTTATTGAATTAGAGTAAGGGGACTGGACACAGCTTTTGGATGGACACAGTCACTTAGATGGACACAGCCACTTAGATGGACACAGTCACTTGGATGGACACAGCACAGCCCCTTGGATGGACACGGTGACCGTAGCACAGCTCCTTAGATGGACACGGTGACAGCAGTACAGCTCCTTAAATGGACACAGTGACAGCACCTGCATTCTGCGCAGCCACTTGGATGGATACCGCAGAGTAGAGTGCAGCATACAGCAGCGTGACTGGCGTGAAATGACATCTGCATCTCCGTATATGTAATCCAAAACCTGCGAGAATTATCTGATGACGGGAAGATGACGTTCGGCATCTATCTGGAATACAAGTCTGGAGGGAACACCTGAGCCGCTGCTCGGATAGACTCGGATTCCATATGTTTGGAGCGGTTCGGATTCCGGAATGTTTTGCATTATATTTTTTAATTGAATTTGTTAGGTGACAAGGATATAAATAATAATGGGGAAAAAAAGGAAACAAACATGTCAGCCACGTGATACAGCCTAAATTCGAATGTGAAAGCAAACCATCTGTGGTAGCATTAACATTATGCAAAACAAGAACACATGTATAAAAAAGTAGACATGAGATTAAGATGAACTCAGTGAAATACCAAGAGGACTCCAGACCTGACAGAATACAATGTATAGTGGAGTAATTATTCAAAAGGAAGTGAAGTATCCCAGAAATTTAGCTTTGTAACCAAGGACCCTAAATTTTGGAAGATACCACTTTTGGCATGATCAGATGCCAGATACTGCACATGCATACTAATACATGCTAATACTGTATGCACATGTTACTGACACAACTGTTGAATCCCACCAGAAAAGTACATCTGGTTGCCACTAGTTTTCAACATGCATATTGTCGGACACTGATATCTATGAAACAGGATATTCTGGTATTGTCTTGGCAAACACTACTAAAATAAACAATTGAGATGGGTCTTTTCAGGGCTGCAACCAATAAATAAAAACATTACTCAGGTTCTACAAAATGTACCTGATGTCTCTTATGACACTGCACTCCCCAAATTACTGGGAATGATAACATTAGGTATATCATAAAAAGTATGTTTGGCACTACAAATAAATACATATAACATATTAGATGTTATTTCATCCTCATATAGGAGAAAATATAGAGAAGAGAAAGAGAGAAACAAACAATGTGTAAAGGTATAATTCACAATGTAATTTATATGTCTCCATGTGTTTAATCAATGTTGTATCTCCCTATGCAGAAACACATGCAGAAAAACACATATAACCTCAGTGAATATAGAAAAACACTATAAACGTAATGTAGGGATGGCCATCAGTGTGATTGCCATCGATGGTTACCATCGGTGGCAATATGGAAAGTAACCATTTATGGCTACAAAGTAGGGTGTTGATAACCCTCGATGGTTCCCACTATCGATGGTCATCCCTGTTTTTGCACTGGCTGGCTGATGGGCCAATCAGCATTAATTTTTTCTCCCCTCCCCATAATCTTGTCACTTTAGACGGGAGATCAGGTGCACAAAACAGCTGAATCGCCCCCTTTGACCTGTTACAGACTTTTCCCAAGTAGTGTCACTGACAACCAGTGTAGTGTAGTGCAGGGCATGTACAGGGATGGGGGACATAGAATGATGGGACAGGAAAAACTGCAGTATTCCTTTCCCAGCTTCCAAAAATAGTCCGGTAGAGTTCATATGGTCCAAAGGGGTTTGAATCTATGCTCTAAGTTAGTACCATAGTAAGTAATTTAAATTATATGTAATACAGTGTTTGAAACAACTCTGCAGATATTATATTACAGTCAGTGGCGTGCCCTATATATTAATTTGGTTACCGCCTTTAATAAACCTTATTAGGAGAGTCTATCTGTGAAGTAATCAGACAGAGCATACTGTTCTAGTAGTGTCTTCTTAATAATCTTGGGTCAAGAACAGTATAATTAAAACCTTTCTTCTGAGGATAAACCATTATTTTTAACGCAATATTGTGTAAATGATCTTCATTTGTTTTATAAAAAGGAAAAGCAGTTGTCAGTTAAATGGATGCCACTTTTTTCAAATGACAGTTGGGTTATCTGGCATCAGGAAGGGAACTGTGGCAGATGGGTGTCTAGAAGCAGGGAGAGGGAGTACGGCAGATGGGTGACTAGAAGCAGGGAGAGGGAGTGCGGCAGATGGGTGACTAGAAGCAGGGAGAGGGAGTGCGGCAGATGGGTTACTAGATGGGTGACTAAAAGCAGGGAGATGGAATGTGGCAGATGGGGTGTCTACAAGCAGGTAGTGTAGCAAGTGGAGTGCTGGAAGCAGGTAAGAGGTGTGTAGCAGTTAGGATATGTGGCATTAGGTAGGGGAGTGTGGCAGTGTGAAGCAGGTAATCTAGAAGCAGGGAAATGGAGTGTGGTAGATGGGGTGTCTAGAAGCAGGGAAAGGGAGTGTGGCAGATGGGGTGTCTAAAAGCAGCTAAAGGGAGTGTGACAAATGGGGTGTCTAGAAGCAGGGAAAGGGAGTTTGGCAGATGGGATGACTAGAAGCAGGGAAAGGGAGTGTGGCAGATGGGGTGTCTAGAAGCAGGGAAAGGGAGTGTGGCATATGGGGTGTCTAAAAGCAGGTAAAGGGAGTGTGGCAAATGGGGTGTCTAGAAGCAGGGAAAGGGAGTGTGGCAGATGGGGTGACTAGAAGCAGGGAAAGGGAGTGTGACAGATGGGGTGTCTAAAAGCAGGTAAAGGAAGTATGGCAGACGGGGTGTCTAGAAGCAGGGAAAGGGAGTGTGGCAGATGGGGTGACTAGAAGCAGGGAAAGGGAGTGTGGCAGATGGGGTGTCTAAAAGCAGGTAAAGGGAGTGTGGCAAATGGGGTGTCTAGAAGCAGGGAAAGGGAGTGTGGCAGATGGGGTGTCTAAAAGCAGGTAAAGGGAGTGTGGCAAATGGGGTGTCTAGAAGCAGGGAAAGGGAGTGTGGCAGATGGGATGTCTAAAAGCAGGTAAAGGGAGTGTGGCAAATGGGGTGTCTAGAAGCAGGGAAAGGGAGTGTGGCAGATGGGGTGGCTAGAAGCAGGGAAAGGGTGTATAGCAGTTAGGGTATCTGGCAGCGGGGAAGGAGAGTGGGGCTTTTGAGATGCCTGGAAGCAAAGAGGAAATCTGGGCAATGGCCAGCAGTAGTAATTCCAAGGAGACAAGCATTAACAAAGAGGCTTCAGCTGAATGTAGCAGGTGGCCTTTTCAGCTGCATCATTCTCTATTACAATATTGGTGCCATAGATCTCCTGTAAGACCTGTGCTGTAATAGCGAATGATGCAGCCACATGGGCTGCGATTGATACTTAGTAGCTAGTTGCTAGCCCAAGATAATCAGTAAGGATCTGGCCTTACAGACCACAACTGACTGCAATCTTTCAAGCATAAAGTGCATGCAATAGTATAGTTTACTTTTCATCTCACCTCTGTAAAATATTAATCTCTTGTTACACATCTGCCCCACCTCACATAAATTCCCCTATCCATACCCTGTGTAATAATCTCACACTCATAAAACCGATGTCTGCAGTACAGTGACTGGTGGAGAATCAGAGTGGAACAAAAAACGTCCTTGTGGGTTCTATACAGGCCACAGGTTGAAATGTAACTTATGCGTTTTGGCTCCCAGGGCCCCTGAGCCTGATCACGGGGTTTATCTATCAAGGAGCATAAGGAGTGGAGAAGTAGATCAGAGAAGAAGTTGCCAATAGCAACCAATCAGCTTTGATGTAGCATTTCTCAAGTACATTTGATAAAAAGATAGGTAGGAGCTTATTGGTTGATAGGGGCAACTTCACCACTCTTTTCACTGGTTGATATATCAACCCTTTTAAGATTACTCCACGGGAAACAGAGTCTAATAACTAACTGAATATGACATAAAAAAGGAACACGAGAGTTCTATAGATTGTAAACTTGTGAGCAGGGCCTTCCTACCTCTATGATTGTTTGTTATTGCCCAGTTTTGTTATATCATTGTTATTTCCAATTGTAAAGCGCAACGGAATTTGCTGTGCTATATAAGAAACTGTTAATAAATAAAAATAAATAAAGAGTTGCACTGATTAGTTATCATATGACATATGCTTCTTTTTGAGGTTGTTTGTAAGAGTGTAATTGCTGGTATATAGAAGAGACTAAGTGGGTAATTCAGAGTTGATAGCAGCAGCAAATTTGCTAGCAGTTTGGCAAAACCATGTGTACTGCAGGTGTGGCAGATATAACATTTGTAGAGAGAGTTAGATTAGGGTGGGTTATATTGTTTCTGTGCAGGGTAAATACTGGCTGCTTTATTTTTACACTGCAATTTAGATTTCAGCTTGAACACACCCCACCCAAATCTAACTCTCTCTGCATGTTATATCTGCCCCCCCCCCCTGCAGTGCGCATGGTTTTGCCCAACTGCTAACAAATTTGCTGCTGCGATCAAACCCCTAAGCTCTTCGAAAATTTGAGGGCGCTGTATGCCCCAGTTTTTTTTTTTATAACACTCTCTTATTATACTTTCCCACACCAACATATACTGCTTAAGATACATTTTTGTGTGTGCTATATTTATAGTAGTTTTTTTAAGTTTTTATTTTATTACTTTTTAATCTTATTTATTACTTATTTATTATCTTCCAACATTTGGACAGATTTACATAGGAATGTTTCCATGCATTTTGACATTTAAGACATAATAGATCAGAAAGGGATATTTACCCTCGGAAAGCATTCATATGCACTATAAATAGAAACAATACTAGATATTATTTAAAAAAAAATGTAATGAATAATAATTTCTGGGCTTAGTTATGTCTAAAAATGTTTAATTATTTACAAATGCAAATTCAAAAACTTTGTCCAAGTTTCAAGTCAACTGTTGTGATCCATTAAGAACAAGATGAGTGGTCCAATTCCACAGATTTGTATTGCTTTCTAAGCTAGTATTTAAATAGCCAATTAGAAAATTCACAGTCATTCAAATACAAAACATAACAATTAATAGCAATATATATATATATATATATATATATATATATATATATATATATATATAAAAGCAGTTCACTACAGGATATGTATCGATTGCTTATTACAATTTAATCTACAGTTGTGTTCTTAAAAAGTTTGTCTTTACATAACAGAGAGAAATTAGTATTCTGTGTTTCCATCTTTTTTTCTGCGTTTCTATAATGTTTGTTCATTAATTATAATATGATTAGCAGACTTCAAAGCCAAAAGATGCAGTTGTCGAACACATTATATAATATGAGTTAACTGCATTCCACGAATGACATATAGCAAACATCTAAATGCAAAAAGTGTGGGGTCTAGTTGCTAAACCTTGCATGGAAATAAAGTGGACGAAGATAAAGTGCCAGCCAATCAGCTCCTAACTGTCATTTTTCAAACACAGCCTGTAACATGGCAGTTAGTTGTTGATTGGCTGGGACTTTATCTCCAGCGACTTTATCTCCATCCAAGGCTTAGTAAATAGACCCCTACAGTATATACTCAAACTTGGTGAAGTCATTAAAATATAAGTTTGATTTAGCAGCACAGATGGGGTAACGGATAGCGTTAATGCTTCATAGCACTGAGATTGTGGGTTTAATTCCCACCATGTCCTGGGTGCTCCAGTTTCTTTGTACAATCCCAAAAATATACTAGTAGTAAATGTCTCCCTAGTGTGTAAATGTGTACATATACAGTGCAGTACATGTGGCAGGGAATATAGGTGGTCATTCCGAGTTGATCGCTCGCTAGCAGTTTTTAGCAGCCATGCAAATGCTATGCCGCCGCCCACTGGATGTGTATTTTAGCTTAGCAGAAGTGCGAATGAAGGGATCGCAGAGCGGCTACAAAATAATTTTGTGTAGTTTTAGAGTAGCTTCAAACCTACTCAGCGCTTGCGATCACTTCAGACCATTGAGTTCCTGATTTGACGTCACAAACACGCCCTGTGTTCGCCCAGCCACACCTGCGTTTTTCCTGGCACGCCTGCGTTTTTCTGAACACTCCCTGAAAATGGTCAATGGACACCCAGAAACGCCCTCTTCCTGTCAATCACTCTGCGGCTGCCTGTGCGACTGAAAAGCATCGCTAGACCCTGTGTAAAACGACATAGTTTGTTGTAATAGTACGCATGCGCAGAAGTGCCATTTTTTTGCCTCATCGCTGCACAGCGAACGAATGCAGCTAGCGATCAACTCGGTATGACCCCCATAGATTGTAAGCTCAACTTGGGCAGGGACTGATGAGAATTACCATATATTCTCTAAAGTTCTGTGAAATTTGTGCACGCTATATAGATAACTGGCATTAATAAACTAGTGATGTTACTTGTGATGACACATTTCCTGTCAGCTTTGGACCCCTGTTGCTAGTTGTCCCTCCACACAACATTGCTTTCCACCCCGACATTATAAGTATGTGAGTTGCTGTTATTATTAATACAGTGGCAGATAATGATAAAATGATTAACTAAGAAACATATTGGTCGTCATGCTTGTTGTCTTGATGAGGTAAATCTCTGTTACATTCAGGCTTTCAATACATCTAACAAAGATCAAGGCTCAGTACCTCACCTAGGGGACTAGGCCGTGAACAGAGATAAAGTACGAGATAAAGTACGAGCCAACCAGCTCCTAACTGTCATTTTTCAGACACAGCTTGTATCATGGAAGTTAAGAGCTGGTTGGCTGGTACATGATCTTCATCCACTTTATCTCTCTCCAAGGATTAGTGCATATACCCTATAGTCTAAAATGGCTGCTAACTCTTCCGTGTATTGTTTTATATTGTTGTCCTTAGGAACAAGGAATGAAATAGTAAACTCAAACTGCAAACAGGTAAATTATTTATGTGTTTGGTGACCTCGTTTACAACAATTTATACGAGCACAATGACCATTGGTAGAAGAGTGAATTAATTCTTCAATTTAGAAATTGATGTCTAGTTCACTGAATCATTTTCTACTATGGTTGTAGGTGAGGAGGGCTCTGAGGGGGGAGAAGTGAACTATGCCAGACATCTGTCTGTATTTTTTTCTCTGTATTTATTTGGTTAATGCTCTTGGTTTTTGCAATGTCTTGGAGACATTGCCGCTGGTAATTCCATTTTTCTCCCATGGTATTTATTATTTATTGATTTTAATAACTATGCAGATCCCATGCAGTATATGAGATTTTTGTTATTTATATAGTCGAACAAATCATATTTTTCATCTGATTTTGTTCCTGCCATGATCTGAACAGAATTCATCAGCTATAATGGCTACTTTGTGTTTCCCCAAAGATATGTACATGTTGAGTTGTAAACACTATTCATTTGTCTTGTAGATATAGATAGATAGATAGATAGATAGATAGATAGATAGATAGATAGATAGATATGATAATAATGCAATGATAATATGATTATATCATTTGTTCTTAAACATTCAGTAAATATTGATTTTAATTAGTATGCATAATTAAAAGTTTTCTAAGCATCTATCACCACAATAAATTGTTCATACATTACTAATTTTGTGCTTAGTTATATTTATTTAGAATAGATTGTTTCTGTAGTAAATCCATTTAGTTGCATGGTTGCGTTGTTATAAAACTGTGGGGGAATTGTCCCCACTCCACTTACATAACACTACAAAGACGCCACTATAGTCCAGCTTGAACACCTTAATGCTGGGCCCAGGGCTTATTTTCAGTATTGACTAAAAATGACAAATTTGCTCCATATACTGTAAAAGACCTATTCAGTCTTTTGATTCTTACCTGGTCGTTGGAGGTAAATTTTCACTAAATGATGTCTCATCCATTTCTCTCACTTAGGGGGAGTAGACTCAAGACTCAAGACTTTCCTTTTTACTCAAGCATTCCCATAATTGTCCCTTAAGTATCTCCATGCTTCTGTATTTTATGAAAATCTGTTCTGTACTTCATTATTTTCTGTACTATATTATGCTATGTATCTGTTAAGCGCCTTGAGTCCTATTGGAGAAAGAGTGCTATAGAAATAAAATTATTATTATTATTATTATTATTTGTCAAAGCTTGGAGGTGGAAAAAGTGGAGAGAGATAATCAGCTCATTACTATAATTTTTCAAACACATGACAGAAGCTGAGTGGTTAGTACTCTATCTCTCTCTGCTTTATTTCTCTCCAAGCTTTGATAAATCTCTCCCTTATATTCTTAAATAATTGAGATCTTCTTTCCACTGTTTTCTAGCTCCAATCATGACTGGTGTTGAATGGTGCTGACACCACATCTCTCTTGGATAAGACATTTTTACCCTTTCCATATAGTTATGCTGATACCACAAATTACAGATAAGAACCTGACACCCAGCAGTGGAGAACTCATGCCACTTGCAGAGTCCCAACTTTTCTCTAAGCTTTCTAAAAATGCTTCTCAAATCACCAAATCCTGTTTTGAGACATTTTGTAGAGTTCCCCTTTAGGCTATGTACAGATATAATTTCCAAGATGTATAACTCTATACAAACAAACATAATTTCTGTTGGCTAAAAATATTCACAATAATAAATTCAAACATTTCTGATGGAATATATTTAAAATACATAAGGAAGGAATCAATACATTGGTCTTCTTATAAGGTTAATTTTCTACAGCTTGGTTATTTCCCAGAGCTTTTGTGTCTGTTGTTTTGATCTATCTCATCACGTTTCATAAACGTTCTTCAAAATGTAGAAGGAGTATTGGTACAAGATTGCTACAAGATGTTTCAGGTCCCATTGGTCACCATACTGATGCTTACAATCCTGGCAGTTGCATCCCAACGGTCAAAATCCCAATGACTCCAAACTGTGAGTAAAAGGGTTACAGTTAGGCACTAGGGGAAGGGTTAGGGGTTGCCTGATGAAGGGGACATTAGAGTTAGGCTGTGGCACGGCTCAGGGTTAGGATTTCAAGATGTTGGGATACCACTACCAGGATTATGACCGTCAGGATGGTCACAGCCTGGATATTCTACCCAACCCATACAGCCACTACCTTATATATCTTCAGCAACCATTGTTCAACTAAGATGTTGGGCACTTTATAAATGGAAGTTGTCCGTCCAAAAGAGATTTGTGCCTAGTGTTTCCCATGTGTGCTTGATTTGAAGCCAGAATTTCAAAACCAAATTGTTTCTTCATGGTAAGCAAAATGGTGCTGGATAAGGAGCTTCAAAATACCACTGCACCTCATGGAAAATACTCTAAATTAATAGAATTTTGTCCATGTAGCTACCAATCCTGGTTGGTCACTGCCACAGAACATTCTGTGTGTTTGTTGAAGTAGGAGGTGTGACATAATAAAACTAAAGAGCACCTTTGCATCTATAATGACCTACAATCATTTAAAACCATAATACATATTCAAGCTAAAGAGATTACTAAAACTATATTTGTGCAGTGCTAGGGCTCATTATTTCTGTTAGTTCCGCTGCGTTCCATTATGATGACTAAGCATGTAAAGGTCGTCATTTCTGTTCCACTGATTACAATTAACGGCAAAGAGCGAGTTAGATTTATTAAATAAAGAATGTTATACTTTTTATGTCTAGATTTCTCACATATGTAGATTAAGAATTGATTAGCAATGTTTATTTTTAGCCTTATGTATATCACTGAAAACACGCAAAACTGCTCCACACAGTATCCTTAGTTGGTTGTTTACCCTTTCTCACGGCTTCCCCTTCTTACTTTGAATAAAACAAATTTTATATTTGAAGCATTTAATTATTATTATTTTTTTACTTTCAATAGTTTTTAGTGTTTAGAGGTTGAAAAACTTTTGCATTGAGTGAATAAAGATTCTCGGTTAAATAATAGCATATTACAATTTACATTCACCTCAGGTTATTATTTCAATAAATGGTGCATAGGGTCGCTGACAGGAAACCAATATATTTTTTAACTGTCAGCACTTGTAACATGGAAGGAAAAGCTTGAAGCTTTTGACTATGAGGTCCATAAGAAATCTTCCTATCACACCTCGGGGATGAGGAGAATTGCTATTCCCAAGAGGGGTTCTGATTGCCCCTTCTCCTGTTCACCAGAATTGCCAGCAACCTTTTAACTAGTTTAGTGTCTGAGAGTGGGGTATGACTGCAAAGAGCCAGTAATCCTTCCCTTGAGTTATACACCTCACCCGCTTCGAACAAGTTAAAACGTCAGTTCTTGTGAGGGATTACGAAAGCTTTCATGCATGTGTGAGAAAAACAATCCAAGCCTTCTCACTTAGAAGAATGAAATGTTATTTTTACGTGGACAGGAGTGCTGATTTATCAACGTTTTGCAGCACTTTTGCACTCAGGCAATGAACCAGGCAGCTGATATTCTCAGTGAAAGGTAGCGCAATGTTAGAAAAACTGTTGCACTTCACCAAAATTGAGAACAGGCTTGTTATCTATCTATCTATCTATCTATCTATCTATCTATCTATCTATCTATCTATCTATCTATCTCTATATACACGGTCGAGTCACATTATTGTGACCACCTCCTACATTTGACGTTGGCAGCGCTTAGCCCATGAAGTACATCACTTGTTGTCCGCTGGCTTGGTAGGTATATAAGGTGTGCAATAGGCCGTCTGCGCACAAATCACTCGTTACTGTCATGGGTAAAATGTAAGATTTATCCAAGTTGCAAACATTGATGATTACTGGCTTTTGGGCTAAGGGTGGTAATATTTCTGATACAGCGCAGTTATTATTATTATTATTATTAATAATAATTTATTTATATAGCGAACACATATTCCGCAGCACTTTACAGAAAATATTTGGCCATTCACATCGGTCCCTGCCCCAGTGGAGCTTACAATCTATATTCCCTACCACATGTAGACGAACACACATTCATACTAGGGTTAATTTTTGTTGGGAACCAATTAACCTATCAGTATATTTTTGGATTGTGGGAGGAAACCAGAGTACCCAGAGGTAACCCACACAAGTACGGGGAGAATATACAAACTCCGCACAGGTAGAGCCATTGGTGGGAATCGAACCCATGATCTCAGTGCTGTGAGGCAGTAATGCTAAGTTCTAGTGATGTGCACCTGAAATTTTTCGGGTTTTGTGTTTTGGTTTTGGGTTCGGTTCCGTGGCCGTGTTTTGTGTTCGGACGCGTTTTGGCAAAACCTCACCGAATTTTTTTTGTCGGATTCGGGTGTGTTTTGGATTCGGGTGTTTTTTTCAAAAAACCCTAAAAAACAGCTTAAATCATAGAATTTGGGGGTCATTTTGATCCCATAGTATTATTAACCTCAATAACCATAATTTCCTCTAATTTTCAGTCTATTCTGAACACCTCACACCTTACAATATTATTTTTAGTCCTAAAATTTGCACCGAGGTCGCTGGATGGCTAAGCTAAGCGACCCTAGTGGCCGACACAAACACCTGGCCCATCTAGGAGTGGCACTGCAGTGTCACGCAGGATGGCCCTTCAAAAAAATACTCCCCAAACAGCACATGACGCAAAGAAAAAAAGAGGCGCAATGAGGTAGCTGTGTGACTAAGCTAAGCGACCCTAGTGGCCGACACAAACACCTGGCCCATCTAGGAGTGGCACTGCAGTGTCACGCAGGATGGCCCTTCCAAAAAATACTCCACAAACAGCACATGACGCAAAGAAAAATGAAAGAAAAAAGAGGTGCAAGATGGAATTGTCCTTGGGCCCTCCCACCCACCCTTATGTTGTAAAAACAGGACATGCACACTTTAACGAACCCATCATTTCAGCGACAGGGTCTGCCACACGACTGTGACTGAAATGACTGGTTGGTTTGGGCCCCCACCAAAAAAGAAGCAATCAATCTCTCCTTGCACAAACTGGCTCTACGGAGGCAAGATGTCCACCTCATCATCATCGTCCGATTCATCACCCCTTTCACTGTGTACATCCCCCTCCTCACAGATTATTAATTTGTCCCCACTGGAATCCACCATCTCAGGTCCCCGTGTACTTTCTGGAGGCAATTGCTGCTGGTGAATGTCTCCATGGAGGAATTGATTATAATTCATTTTAATGAACATCATCTTCTCCACATTTTCTGGAAGTAACCTCGTACGCCGATTGCTGACAAGGTGAGCGGCGGCACTAAACACTCTTTCGGAGTACACACTGGAGGGAGGGCAACTTAGGTAGAATAAAGCCAGTTTGTGCAAGGGCCTCCAAATTGCCTCTTTTTCCTGCCAGTATACGTACGGACTGTCTGACGTGCCTACTTGGATGCGGTCACTCATATAATCCTCCACCATTCTTCCAATGGTGAGAGAATCATATGCAGTGACAGTAGACGACTTGTCAGTAATCGTTGGCAGGTCCTTCAGTCCGGACCAGATGTCAGCATCAGCAGTCGCTCCAGACTGCCCTGCATCACCGCCAGCGGGTGGGCTCGGAATTCGTAGCCTTTTCCTCGCACCCCCAGTTGCGGGAGAATGTGAAGGAGGAGATGTTGACGGGTCGCGTTCCGCTTGACTTGACAATTTTGTCACCAGCAGGTCTTTGAACCTCTGCAGACTTGTGTCTGCCGTAAAGAGAGATCCAAGGTAGGTTTTAAATCTAGGATCGAGCACGGTGGCCAAAATGTAGTGCTCTGATTTCAACAGATTGACCACACGTGAATCCTGGTTAAGCGAATGAAGGGCTCCATCCACAAGTCCCACATGCCTAGCGGAATCGCTCTGTTTTAGCTCCTCCTTCAATGCCTCCAGCTTCTTCTGCAAAAGCCTGATGAGGGGAATGACCTGACTCAGGCTGGCAGTGTCTGAACTGACTTCACGTGTGGCAAGTTCAAAAGGTTGCAGAACCTTGCACAACGTTGAAATCATTCTCCACTGCGCTTGAGACAGGTGCATTCCACCTCCTTTGCCTATATCATGGCCAGATGTATAGGCTTGAATGGCCTTTTGCTGCTCCTCCATCCTCTGAAGCATATAGAGGGTTGAATTCCACCTCGTTACCACCTCTTGCTTCAGATGATGGCAGGGCAGGTTCAGGTGTTTTTGGTGGTGCTCCAGTCTTCTGTACGCGGTGCCTGTACGCCGAAAGTGGCCCGCAATTCTTCTGGCCACCGACAGCATCTCTTGCACGCCCCTGTCGTTTTTTAAATAATTCTGCACCACCAAATTCAAGGTATGTGCAAAACATGGGACGTGCTGGAATTTGCCCAGATGTAATGTACTCACAATATTGCTGGCATTGTCCGATGTCACAAATCCCCAGGAGAGTCCAATTGGGGTAAGCCATTCTGCGATGATCTTCCTCAGTTGCCGTAAGAGGTTTTCAGCTGTGTGCGTATTCTGGAAAGCGGTGATACAAAGCGTAGCCTGCCTAGGAACGAGTTGGCGTTTGCGAGATGCTGCTACTGGTGCCGCCGCTGCTGTTCTTGCAGCGGGAGGCAATACATCTACCCAGTGGGCTGTCACAGTCATGTAGTCCTGAGTCTGCCCTGCTCCACTTGTCCACATGTCCGTGGTTAAGTGGACATTGGGTACAAATGCATTTTTTAGGACACTGGTGAGTCTTTTTCTGACGTCCGTGTACATTCTCGGTATCGCCTGCCTAGAGAAGTGGAACCTAGATGGTATTTGGTAACGGGGGCACACTACCTCAAGAAATTGTCTAGTTCCCTGTGAACTAACGGCGGATACCGGACGCACGTCTAACACCAACATAGTTGTCAAGACCTCAGTTATCCGCTTTGCAACAGGATGACTGCTGTGATATTTCATCTTCCTCGCAAAGGACTGTTGGACAGTCAATTGCTTACTGGAAGTAGTACAAGTGGTCTTCCGACTTCCCCTCTGGGATGACGATCGACTCCCAGCAGCAACAACAGCAACGCCAGCAGCAGTAGGAAATTGACACTGAGGGAGTTGGTGGTGTGGTTTGCGCGAGCTTGGTTACAAGAGGAAGGGATTTACTTTTCAGTGGACTGCTTCCGCTGTCGCCCAAAGTTTTTGAACTTGTCACTGACTTATGATGAATGCGCTGCAGGTGACGTATAAGGGAGGATGTTCCGAGGTGGTTAACGTCCTTACCCCTACTTATTACAGCTTGACAAAGGCAACACACGGCTTGACACCTGTTGTCCGCATTTCTGTTGAAATACTTCCACACTGAAGAGCTGATTTTTTTGGTATTTTCACCAGGCATGTCAATGGCCATATTCCTCCCACGGACAACAGGTGTCTGCCCGGGTGCCTGACTTAAACAAACCACCTCACCATCAGAATCCTCCTTGTCAATTTCCTCCCCAGCGCCAGCAACACCCATATCCTCATCCTGGTGTACTTCAACACTGACATCTTCAATTTCACTATCAGGAACTGGACTGCGGGTGCTCCTTTCAACACTTGCAGGGGGCGTGCAAATGGTGGAAGGCGCAAGCTCTTCCCGTCCAGTGTTGGGAAGGTCAGGCATCGCAACCGACACAATTGGACTCTCCTTTGGGATTTGGGATTTCGAAGAACGCACAGTTCTTTGCTGTGCTTTTGCCGCAAGTCTTTTCTTTTTTCTAGCGAGAGGATGAGTGCTTCCATCCTCATGTGAAGCTGAACCACTAGCCATGAACATAGGCCAGGGCCTTAGCCGTTCCTTGCCACTCCGTGTCGTAAATGGCATATTGGCAAGTTTACGCTTCTCCTCAGACGCTTTTAATTTTGATTTTTGGGTCATTTTTTTACTGATCTTTTGTGTTTTGGATTTTACATGCTCTGTACTATGACATTGGGCATCGGCCTTGGCAGACGACGTTGATGGCATTTCATCGTCTCGGCCATGACTAGTGGCAGCAGCTTCAGCACGAGGTGGAAGTGGATCTTGATCTTTCCCTATTTTTTTAACCTCCACATTTTTGTTCTCCATATTTTGCGCACAACTAAAAGCCACCACAGGTATAAAATGTAGATGGATGGATAGTATAGTATTATATTACTTATGGACGATGAGTGACGACACAGAGGTAGGTACAGCCATGGCCTACCGTACTGCTGCTTATATATATAATATACTGTATAACGGACCTGGTGGACACTGTCAGCAGACTGCTAAACTAGTATGAAGAAAAAAAACAACAACACAGGTATACAATGTAGATGGATGGATAGTATAGTATTATATTACTTATGGACGACGAGTGCACTGACGACACAGAGGTAGGTACAGCCGTGGCCTACCGTACTGCTGCTTATATATATAATATACTGTATAACGGACCTGGTGGACACTGTCAGCAGACTGCTAAACTAGTATGAAGGAAAAAAAAACACCACAGGTATACAATGTAGATGGATGGATAGTATAGTATTATATTACTTATGGACGACGAGTGACTGACGACACAGAGGTAGGTACAGCCGTGGCCTACCGTACTGCTGCTTATATATATAATATACTGTATAACGGACCTGGTGGACACTGTCAGCAGACTGCTAAACTAGGATGAAGAAAAAAAAAACACCACAGGTATACAATGTAGATGGATGGATAGTATAGTATTATATTACTTATGGACGATGAGTGACGACACAGAGGTAGGTACAGCCGTGGCCTACCGTACTGCTGCTTATATATATAATATACCGTATAACGGACCTGGTGGACACTGTCAGCAGACTGCTAAACTAGTATGAAGAAAAAAAAACAACACAGGTATACAATGTAGATGGATGGATAGTATAGTATTATATTACTTATGGACGACGAGTGCACTGACGACACAGAGTTAGGTACAGCCGTGGCCTACCGTACTGCTGCTTATATATATAATATACTGTATAACGGACCTGGTGGACACTGTCAGCAGACTGCTAAACTAGTATGAAGAAAAAAAAAAAACACAGGAGTGTTTTTCAGGCAGACAAACGTATACTGGACTGGTGGTCACTGTCAGCAAAACTGTGCACTGTACTCCTGCTATAACTGCTCCCCAGTCCCCACAATTAGGCAGTGTGAGCAGAGCAGTGCACTCAGCACAGATATATCATGCAGCAGTGCAGCACACTGAGTGAGCACAGATATGGTGGAGCGTTTTTTTTTCAGGCAGAGAAACAAACAAAGGATTAAACTCACTGGTGGTATAATCAAAACCCTGCACTGTACTCCCTAACAGCTGCTCCCCGTCCCCAATCCTCCCCACAATTATAAGTAAGTCACTCAGTCTTTATACTCAGTCTTTTTCTACTATAACGGAGAGGACACCAGCCACGTCCTCTCCCTATCAATCTCAATGCACATGTGAAAATGGCGGCGACGCGCGGCTCCTTATATAGAATCCGAATCTCGCGAGAATCTGACAGCGGGATGATGACGTTCGGGCGCGCTCGGGTTAACTGAGCAAGGCGGGAGGATCCGAGTCGCTCGGACCCGTGTAAAAAAAAGGTGAAGTTCGGGCGGGTCGGATTCCGAGGATCCGAACCCGCTCATCACTACCACAGTTTGTGAACTGTTCGCATGCTGCTGTGGTAAAGGTGTATCGTGACTGGATAAATGGCACCGTTGCGAATAACCGATGTGTAAACTGTGAAGCACCACGTGCCATTGACGTGAGAAGTGAACGTCGGCTACAAAGGTACTTGAGAGCCGACCAATACACTACAGTGGAGCAGCTCACCATCAAAATGAACCTGGGGGCTACAAGACGTGTGTCTAATATGATTGTTCAGCTTGTATAGCTGCTGTCCATTCTGCACGCAGCAGTTACACTGGCTATTAGCTAACATATATATATATATATATATATATATATATATAATACTGAAGCAATAGATGTATACGTTATAGACTGGGACGCATGGATCTTTCAGAAAAGTACATAAAATGTTTAGTGTAGCAACATCAATTTTCAACCATCCTCGGTTTTGAAGGAGAACCAAAATATATGTTTTTACAACAACCCTCTGTTTTATATCTTTATATATATATTCCTGGTGATTAAAAGCTCTGAAACTTCAATTACATACTCGAGTTCAGTTTCACTGGTCATTAGCTGTCTGGAGTGTCACCCGTATGCATATCTATTTTGGATTCCGTCCCCTGCAGGGAATGGTAATTAGGAGGGCACAGCCGCAAATACCTATATATGAGCATAGGAGTGCTGCCAATCTGTTTTTTTATATATCAAAATGACACTAACATTATTGGACACACTAAATCACATGACCATGCATCATTTAAGAATGACCGCACACCTCCCATTTTATAAGATAGCTGTATAACACCCCTGGGGTTGGTACGATATGTCCAGGTGGTTGAAAGAGGTATCTCAGGTGTTGTGTGGCTATGTAACTGACCTTTCCCCTTTAAGGGGGACATGTACTAAGCAGTCAGGCCCGGCGCTACCTGCTCAGCAAAGGGATGCAGCGCAGGTTGGCACCAGGGTGGAGAAGTGCTCTCCCTGCCCTGCATCCCCGCTGCTGCGCTGCCTGTCCCCCCTGCTGCTGCCGGCTGCTGCACCTGTCACGCTGTGACAGGCAGCGGTGTCAGCAGCTTTAAGCGTCCTCTCCCCCTCCCTGGCTGTGTGACAGCACGGCCATGCAGTGTGCACTGTGCAGGAACGGAAGACCTGAAAAAGGGTGCGGAGCTGCACGGAAAAGAGGGGCAGAGCTACACAGGACCAGGCTGATGATCATGATGATGAGGAACAGAAGATGAACAGCTCCGACCAGCCAGACTTCCTTTTGGTAAGAATGTGTAAAGAGAGTAAGTGAGCTTGAGAAACTGTATGTGAGTATGTGTGTATCTGTATGTGTGTGTGTATCTATGTGTGTGTGCATGTATGTGTGAATATATGTGTGTGTGTGTGTGTGTGTATCTGTTTGTGTACGTGTGTGTGTATCTATGTGTGTGTATGTATGTGTGACTGGGTGGGCAAAATGTGTGTAAGCGGCACTACCACAGGTGGAATTTTGTGTAAGTGGCACTACTAAGAGGGCATTTTGTGTATGTGGCACTACTACAGGGAGGATTTTGTGTAAGCGGCACTACTACAGGGAGGATATTGTGTAAGCGGCACTACTACAGGGGGGATTTTGTATAAGCGCCACTACTAAGGGGGCATTTTGTGTAAGCGGCACTACTACAGGGGGGATTTTGTGTAAGTGGCACTACTACAGGGGGGATTTTGTGTAAGTGGCACTACTACAGGGGGGGATTTTGTGTAAGCGGCACTACTAAGGGGGCATTTTGTGTAAGCAGCACTAATACAGGGGGGATTTTGTGTAAGCAGAACTACTACATGGGGGATTTTGTGTAAGTGGCACTACTACAGGGGGGATTTTGTGTAAGCGGCACCACTAAGGGGGCATTTTGTGTAAGCGGCACTACTACAGGGGGGATTTTGTATAAGCAGCACTACTACAGGGTGTGTGTGTGTGTATCTATGTGTGTGTTTGTATGTATTTGTGTATGTATGTGTATGTATCTGTTTGTGTATGTGTGTGTGTATCTATGTGTGTGTATGTGTGACTGGGTGGGCAAAATGTGTGTAAGCGGCACTACCACAGGTGGAATTTTGTGTAAGCGGCACTACTAAGGGGGCATTTTGTATAAGCAGCACTGCTACATGGAGGATTTTGTGTAAGCGGCACTACTACAGGGAGGATTTTGTGTAAGCAGCACTATTACAGGGGGGATTTTGTGTAAGTGACACTACTACATGGGGGATTTTGTGTAAGCGGCACTACTACAGGGGGGATTTTGTGCAAGCGGCACTACTAAGGGGACATTTTGTGTAAGCGGCACTACTACAGGGGGGAATTTTGTGTAAGTGGCACTACTACAGTGGAGATTTTGTGTATAAGAAGCACTACCACGTGCGGTGTTATGTGAATAAGATTGTGCTACAGTGGCGTAATTTGAAATAGGGGTACTATTGTGTGGCCATGCCCCTTCCTTGTAAGACCACACCCATTTTTTGTTGTGCACCAAAGGCATGCGCTGTCCCTTTGTAAAGTATGGAAGGGTGCAAATTTATAGTTTGCAGGGGGGCGCCGAACACCCTAGCTCCGGCCCTGTAAACAGTGATAAAAGTGGAAAAGTGAGCCAGTGGAGAAGTTGCCCATGGCAATCAATCAGTATTAATGAACATTTATAGTTTGCATACTATAAAAGTAAACAGAGCAGCTGATTGGCTGCCATGGGAAACTTCTCCACTGGCTCACTTCACCACTTTTATCACTGCTTAGTACATGTCCCCTTAAGTGCTTTTCCCCGTATCTCGTCTCGTAGTACCATGCTCAGAGAGGTAAGAGAGATTGATACGAATCAGAAGTGAATCGACAATTCCAACAGGAAGTCTTTTTAATGATCTGCAATGAGCTCTGGATTTAGGATGAATAATGGATTTAGGAAAGTTATTTGGGTGATGAATCACATAAAGAAAAATAAGATTTTACTTACCGATAAATCTATTTCTCGTAGTCCGTAGTGGATGCTGGGACTCCGTAAGGACCATGGGGAATAGCGGCTCCGCAGGAGACAGGGCACAAAATAAAAGCTTAAGGATCAGGTGGTGTGCACTGGCTCCTCCCCCTATGACCCTCCTCCAAGCCTCAGTTAGGATACTGTGCCCGGACGAGCGTACATAATAAGGAAGGATATTGAATCCCGGGTAAGACTCATACCAGCCACACCAATCACACCGTACAACTTGTGATCTGAACCCAGTTAACAGTATGATAAACGCAAAGGAGCCTCTGAAAAGATGGCTCACAACAATAATAACCCGAATTTTTTGTAACAATAACTATATACAAGTATTGCAGACAATCCGCACTAGGGATGGGCGCCCAGCATCCACTACGGACTACGAGAAATAGATTTATCGGTAAGTAAAATCTTATTTTCTCTGACGTCCTAGTGGATGCTGGGACTCCGTAAGGACCATGGGGATTATACCAAAGCTCCCAAACGGGCGGGAGAGTGCGGATGACTCTGCAGCACCAAATGAGAGAACTCCAGGTCCTCCTCAGCCAGGGTATCAAATTTGTAGAATTTAGCAAACGTGTTTGCCCCTGACCAAGTAGCTGCTCGGCAAAGTTGTAAAGCCGAGACCCCTCGGGCAGCCGCCCAAGATGAGCCCACTTTCCTTGTGGAATGGGCTTTTACTGATTTTGGCTGTGGCAATCCTGCCACAGAATGTGCAAGCTGAATTGTACTACAAATCCAACGAGCAATCGTCTGCTTAGAAGCAGGAGCACCCAGCTTGTTGGGTGCATACAGGATAAACAGCGAGTCAGATTTTCTGACTCCAGCCGTCCTGGAAACATATATTTTCAAGGCCCTGACAACGTCAAGCAACTTAGAGTCCTCTAAGTCCCTGGTAGCCGCAGGTACCACAATAGGTTGGTTCATGTGAAATGCAGAAACCACCTTAGGTAGAAATTGAGGACGAGTCCTCAATTCCGCCCTGTCAGAATGAAAAATTAAGTAAGGGCTTTTATATGATAAAGCCGCCAATTCTGACACACGCCTGGCTGAAGCCAAGGCTAACAGCATCGACACCTTCCATGTGAGATATTTTAAGTCCACAGTGGAAAGTGGTTCAAACCAATGTGACTTTAGAAAACTCAACACCACATTGAGATCCCAAGGTGCCACTGGAGGCACAAAAGGAGGCTGTATGTGCAGCACCCCTTTTACAAATGTCTGAACTTCAGGTACTGAAGCCAGTTCTTTCTGGAAGAAAATCGACAGGGCCGAAATTTGAACCTTAATGGACCCTAATTTTAGGCCCATAGACAGTCCTGTTTGCAGGAAATGAAGGAAACGACCCAGTTGAAATTCCTCTGTAGGGGCCTTCTTGGCCTCACACCACGCAACATATTTACGCCAAATGCGGTGATAATGTTTTGCGGTTACGTCCTTCCTGGCTTTGACCAGAGTAGGAATGACTTCTTCTGGAATGCCTTTTTTCCCTCAGGATCCGGCGTTCAACCGCCATGCCGTCAAACGCAGCCGCGGTAAGTCTTGGAACAGACAAGGCCCCTGCAGTAGCAGGTCCTTTCTTAGAGGTAGAGGCCACGGTTCGTCCGTGAGCATCTCTTGAAGTTCCGGGTACCAAGTCCTTCTTGGCCAATCCGGAACCACGAGTATAGTTCTTACTCCTCTCCTTCTTATGATTCTCAGTACTTTTGGTATGAGAGGCAGAGGAGGGAACACATACACTGACTGGTACACCCACGGCGTTACCAGAGCGGCCACTGCTATTGCCTGAGGGTCCCTTGACCTGGCGCAATATCTGTCCAGTTTTTTGTTTAGACGTGACGCCATCATGTCCACCTTTGGTTTTTCCCAACGGTTTACAATCAGGTGGAAGACTTCTGGGTGAAGTCCCCACTCTCCCGGGTGAAGGTCGTGTCTGCTGAGGAAGTCTGCTTCCCAGTTGTCCACTCCCGGAATGAACACTGCTGACAGTGCTATCACATGATTTTCCGCCCAGCGAAGAATCCTTGCAGCTTCTGCCATTGCCCTCCTGCTTCTCGTGCCGCCCTGTCTGTTTACGTGGGCGACTGACGTGATGTTGTCCGATTGGATCAACACCGCCTGACCCTGAAGCAGAGGTTTTGCTTGACTTAGGGCATTGTAAATGGCCCTTAGTTCCAGAATGTTTATATGAAGAGATGTTTCCATGCTTGACCACAAGCCCTGGAAATTCCTTCCCTGTGTGACTGCTCCCCAGCCTCTCAGGCTGGCATCCGTGGTTACCAGGATCCAATCCTGAATGCCAAATCTGCGGCCCTCTAGTAGATGAGCACTCTGCAGCCACCACAGGAGAGACACCCTTGTCCTTGGCGACAGGGTTATCCGCTGATGCATCTGCAGATGCGATCCGGACCATTTGTCCAGTAGATCCCACTGAAACGTTCTTGCATGGAATCTTCCGAATGGAATCGCTTCGTAAGAAGCCACCATTTTTCCCAGGACCCTCGTGCACTGATGCACTGAGACCTGGCCTGGTTTTAGGAGGTTCCTGACTAGCTCGGATAACTCCCTGGCCTTCTCCTCCGGGAGAAACACCTTCTTCTGGACTGTGTCCAGAATCATTCCTAGGAACAGTAGACGTGTCGTTGGAATCAGCTGCGATTTTGGAATATTTAGAATCCACCCGTGCTGACGTAACACTACCTGAGATAGTGCTACTCCGACTTCTAACTGTTCCCTGGATCTTGCCCTTATCAGGAGATCGTCCAAGTAAGGGATAATTAAAATGCCTTTTCTTCGTAGAAGAATCATCATTTCGGCCATTACCTTGGTAAAGACCCGAGGTGCCGTGGACAATCCAAACGGCAGCGTCTGAAACTGATAATGACAGTTTTGTACTACAAACCTGAGGTACCCTTGGTGAGAAGGGTATATTGGGACGTGGAGATAAGCATCTTTGATGTCCAGAGACACCATATAGTCCCCTTCTTCCAGGTTCGCTATCACTGCTCTGAGTGACTCCATCTTGAATTTGAACCTTTTTATGTAAGTGTTCAAGGATTTCAGATTTAAAATTGGTCTCACCGAGCCGTCCGGCTTCGGTACCACAAACAGCGTGGAATAATACCCCTTTCCTTGTTGCAGGAGGGGTACCTTGATTATCACCTGCTGGGAATACAGCTTGTGAATGGCTTCCAAAACTGCCTCCCTGTCGGAGGGAGACTTTGGTAAAGCAGACTTCAGGAACCGACGAGGGGGAAACGCCTCGAATTCCAGTTTGTACCCCTGCGATACTACCTGTAGAATCCAGGGATCCACTTGCGAGTGAGCCCACTGCGCGTTGAAATTCTTGAGACGGGCCCCCACCATATCTGAGTCTGCTTGTAAAGCCCCAGCGTCATGCTGAAGACTTGGCAGAAGCAGGGGAGGGCTTCTGCTCCTGGGAAGCGGCTGCATGGTGCAGTCTTTTTCCTCTTCCTCTGCCCCGGGGCAGAAAGGAGTGGCCTTTTGCTCGCTTGTACTTATGGGAACGAAAGGACTGAGTTTGAAAAGACGGTGTCTTTTTCTGCTGATGTGAAGTGACCTGGGGTAAAAAGGTGGATTTTCCAGCCGTTGCCGTGGCCACCAGGTCCGATAGACCAGCCCCAAATAACTCCTCCCCTTTATACGGCAATACTTCCATGTGCCGTTTGGAATCCGCATCCCCTGACCACTGTCGCGTCCATAACGCTCTTCTGGCAGAGATGGACATAGCACTTACTCTTGATGCCAGGGTGCAAATATCCCTCTGTGCATCACGCATATATAGTAATGCATCCTTTAAATGTTCTATAGTTAACAAAATATTGTCCCTATCCAGGGTATCAATATTCTCAGTCAGGGAATCCGACCATGCGACTCCAGCACTGCACATCCAGGCTGAGGCGATTGCTGGTCGCAGTATAACACCAGTATGTGTGTATATACTTTTTAGGATATTTTCCAGCCTTCTATCAGCTGGTTCTTTGAGGGTGGCCGTATCAGGAGACGGTAACGCTACTTGTTTAGATAAACGTGTGAGCGCCTTATCTACCCTAGGGGGTGTTTCCCAACGCGCCCTAACCTCTGGCGGGAAGGGATATAATGCTAATAATTTTTTAGAAATTAGCTGTTTTTTATCGGGGGAAACCCACGCTTTATCACACACCTCATTTATTTCCTCTGACTCAGGAAAAACTATTGGTAGTTTTTTCACACCCCACATAATACCCTTCTTTGTGGTACTTGTAGTGTCAGAAAGGTTCAATGCCTCTTTCATTGCCGTGATCATGTAACGTGTGGCCCTACTGGACATTACGTTTGTCTCGTCACCGTCGACACTAGACTCAGTATCTGTGTCAGGGTCTGTGTCGACCCACTGAGGTAACGGGCGTTTTAGCGCCCCTGACGGTGTCTGAGACGCCTGGACAGGCACTAATTGATTTGCCGGCTGTCTCATGTCGTCAACAGTTTTTTGCAAATTGCTGACATTATCACTTAATTGTTTAAATACAATCATCCAGTCAGGTGTCGACTCCCTAGGGGGTGACATCACCAACACAGGCAACTGCTCCGCCTCCACATCATTTTCCTCCTCATACATGTCGACACACGCGTACCGACACACAGCACACACACCGGGAATGCTCTGATAGAGGACAGGACCCCACTTAGCCCTTTGGAGAGACAGAGGGAGAGTCTGCCAGCACACACCCAGCGCTATATATATATACAGGGATAACCTTATATAAGTGTTATTCCCTTATAGCTGCTGTTATTATCGTTATTTGCTGCCAAAAATGCCCCCCCCTTCTCTTTTTTACCCTGATTCTGAAGCAGGACTGCAGGGGAGAGTCAGGGAGCCGTCCTTCCAGCGGAGCTGTGAGGGAAAATGGCGCTTGTGTGCTGAGGAGATAGGCTCCGCCCCTTCACGACGTCCTTATCTCCCGCTTTTTTGTGTAAAAATGGCAGGGGTTAAAATACATCCATATAGCCCAGGAGCTATATGTGATGTATTCTTTTTTGCCACCTAAGGTATATACTGTTATATTGCGTCTCAGGGCGCTCCCCCCCAGCGCCCTGCACCCTCAGTGACCGGAGTGTGAAGTGTGCTGAGAGCAATGGCGCACAGCTGCGGTGCTGTGCGCTACCTTAGTCTGAAGACAGGATGTCTTCTGCCGCCGATTTCACCGGACCTCTTCGTCTCTTCTGGCTCTGTAAGGGGGACGGCGGCACGGCTCCGGTGACCCATCCAGGCTGAACCTGTGATCGTCCCTCTGGAGCTAATGTCCAGTAGCCTAAGAAACCCGATCCACTCTGCACTCAGGTGAGTCCGTTTCTTCTCCCCTTAGTCCCACGATGCAGTGAGCCTGTTGCCAGCAGGACTCACTGAAAATAAAAAAACCTAAACTAAACTTTTATTCTAAGCAGCTCAGGAGAGCCACCTAGATTGCACCCTTCTCGGCCGGGCACAAAAATCTAACTGAGGCTTGGAGGAGGGTCATAGGGGGAGGAGCCAGTGCACACCACCTGATCCTTAAGCTTTTATTTTGTGCCCTGTCTCCTGCAGAGCCGCTATTCCCCATGGTCCTTACGGAGTCCCAGCATCCACTAGGACGTCAGAGAAACTTTAATATAAGTGTCACAACTGAGGGCCTGAGCTGACGGGAGGCAGCCTCAGTTGTAGGGGCTGAGATGTACCGGAACCTGGGAGGTTGTATCAGACCCCTGGACATGTAAGTAACATGAATAATAACTGCCCGAAGGCGTGACCACGACAACTTGGATAAAAGTCAATGATGTTTATTATGACAATTCCGCAACACAGCAGCAGTAAAAGAAAACGTAAAAGTCAGCAAAGAATAAATACAGTTCCTGGGTACTACAGGATGGCAGGAGCCACAGGGCACTGGTAGTGTGAGATAGTTCTTATGATCTTCTAGATGGAAAGTCCTTACCAGGCCCGACTGTAGCAATGGAGATAACCCAGGATTGTGCCAGCTGGTGTTCCAGGAAAAGCTGGGTTGCTGAAGATAAAACAGCTGCTGTGGATACTGGCTGGAACCAGACTGTTGTTAGCACGGAGTGGATACTGGCTGGAACCAGTTAAATAATAAATGAACTTGGGAGCGATGAAATATGAACTGAAATGTAGAACTTGAGAGCGGAGAAATAATAATACCGGTGGAGAGTGGTAAAGTGTAGAAAGGACACCGGCCCTTTAAGGGAAGCTGTACTCTGCTGGAAGCTGAGCTGGAAGCAGGTAATGTTGTAGCTGGAAACAGATGAATCCACAATGGATTGGAGAGTCAGGCTACACCGCAGGTGGAATGCTGGTGCGGGTCTCTATGGTGGAAGTCTTGAGACAGGAGCTGGAACCTGGAAGACAATCACAGGAGAGAGACAAACAGGAACTAGGTTTGACAACCAAAGCACTGACGCCTTCCTTGCTCAGGCACAGTGTATTTATACCTGCAGCAAGGAAGGGATTGGCTAGGCAATTATGCAGATTATCAATACTGAGAACGGATTGGTGGAAATGATCAGCTGACAGAATCCAAGATGGCTGCGCCCATGCAGACACTTGGAGGGAAGTTTGGTTTGTAATCCATGTGGTAATGAAAACAGTAATGGCGGCGCCGGCCACCGGAGACAGGAGGCGCCAGGCTGACAGATGCACATCCAACCACGCGGACACAGCGGAGGCCGCGGCTGACGTAATCGCCACTCAGACACTCTGCATGCAAAAGTTCAGGGACGGCGGCGGAGGCCGCGGGAGACGCCATGCCAGGTGTAATATGGCGTTTACTGTGACAGCGTCCCAGAGTGACAGGAGAGGATACAGGAATGTACACATCAGGATAACAGATGGGATCCGGTCCTGGAGCGCTGAGCCAGCCTTAGGAGGCATCTGATGGGTAAGAAATGGCGTCCAGATACCCGGATCGTGACAGCACCCCCCCCTTTAGGAGTGGCCCCAGGACACTTCTTTGGCTTTTGAGGAAACTTGGAATGGAATCTCCGGACCAAGGCAGGAGCATGGACATCAGAAGCATTGGTCCATGAACGTTCCTCAGGACCATAACCCTTCCAGTCAATAAGATATTGTAGTTGACCGTAACGGTGACGTGAGTCCAGGATCTTGGCCACTTCATACTCAACGCCTCGTTGAGTTTGGACTTTCGGAGTTGGAGGAAGTGAGGAATGAAACCGATTCAAGATCAGCGGTTTCAACAGGGAAACATGGAATGTCCTGGGTATTTTTAAGAAGGGAGGCAACTGGAGTCTGTAAGCAACAGGATTGATGACTTGTTCAATCTTGAAAGGACCGATATAGCGAGGTGCAAACTTCATACTGGGAACTCTTAACCTCAAATTCTTCGTGGATAACCATACCCGATCACCCACCTTGAGAGCAGGAACTGCTCGACGCTTCTTATCCGCAAACTTCTTGTACCTGAACGATGCCTTGAGCAGAGCTGATCGTACGCTCTTCCAGATATTGGCAAACTGATGCAAGGTGATATCCACTGCAGGAACAGAAGTTGCTGGAAGCGGTTGGAACTCAGGGACTTTAGGGTGGAATCCAAAGTTAGTGAAGAATGGTGTTGAAGCAGATGAAGAATGATACAGGTTGTTATGACAGAACTCGGCCCAGGGAAGTAATTGAACCCAGTCATCTTGAGAGGAGGACACATAGATGCGGAGGAAGGCCTCCAAGTCCTGATTCACCCTCTCGGTTTGACCATTGGTCTGAGGATGGTAAGCCGTGGAAAACTTTAGCTTGACTTGGAGGACTTGACATAAACTTCGCCAGAATTTGGCTGTGAATTGAACTCCTCGATCTGAGATAATTTCTTCAGGAAGACCGTGGAGTCGGAAGATCTCTTGTATGAATACTTGAGCCAACTTGGAAGCTGACGGAAGACCGGTGAGAGGAATGAAGTGTGCCATCTTGGTGAACCGGTCAACTACCACCCAGATGGTATTGAACTTGTTGCACATGGGTAAATCTGTAATAAAATCCATCGACAAATGGGTCCAAGGTCGACGGGGAACAGATAGTGGAACCAGTTGCCCCGCAGGCGACTGGCGGGATACCTTATGTTGAGCACACTTTGGGCAAGATGCAATAAACTCCAAGACGTCCTTTTTCAGAGTTGGCCACCAATAGGACCTAGAGATAAACTCCAGGGTTTTTTGGATACCTGTATGTCCGGCAAAACGGGAAGCATGGGCCCAATGCATGAGCTTCTTCCTTAGCATCGGTTTCACAAAACTTTTCCCTGATGGGGGCGTAGAGTCCATCCCTACCGTGGAGAATGCCAACGGATTTATAATAGGATGCTTGTCTGAAGACTCTGACTCATTTTCTTGCTCCCATGAGCGGGAAAGGGCATCGGCCTTGCGATTCTGAGAGCCTGGACAGAACTGGAGTTTAAAGTCGAACCTGGAAAAGAAAAGTGCCCATCTGGCCTGACGAGGGTTGAGACATTGTGCGCCCTTCAGATATAAAAGGTTCTTGTGGTCTGTAAGTATGGTGATTGAATGAGAAGCTCCCTCCAACAGATACCTCCACTCTTCTAGAGCGAGCTTGATGGCTAGCAACTCCTGGTCGCCAATGGCATAGTTGCGCTCAGCTGAGGAGAACTTCCGGGAGAAGAAACTGCAAGGGTGTAAATGGCCATCTTTAGCCCTCTGAGATAACACCGCTCCTACTCCAACGGAGGAGGCATCCACCTCTAAGATGAAAGGAGAGTCGATGTCAGGCTGTTTCAGAACAGGCGCAGAGATGAACCTTTGTTTTAAAAGATGAAATGCTTGCATGGCTTCTTCAGACCACTTGGACGGGTTAGCACCCTTCTTAGTGAAAGCAGTAATAGGCGCCACAATGGTGGAAAAGTCTCGTATAAACTTTCGGTAATAGTTGGCGAACCCTAAGAACCTCTGGACCCCTTTGAGGGTTAAGGGTACCGGCCAATTTTGGATTGCTTGTAGTTTCTCAGGATCCATCTCTAGTCTGGAACCGGACACAATGTACCCTAGAAACGGAATGGACTTGACTTCAAAGACGCATTTTTCTAATTTGCAATAGAGATGATTGACACGGAGACGGGACAGAACCTCTTTAACCCAAAAACGATGTTCCTCTAAATCGTTGGCAAAAATGAGGATATCGTCTAGATAATCCACGACATGACGGTATAGAATGTCTCTGAAGATCTCATTGACAAAATGCTGGAAGACAGCTGGAGCATTGCTCAATCCGAAGGGCATGACGAGGTACTCATAATGTCCGTCACGGGTGTTAAAGGCGGTCTTCCACTCGTCACCCTCACGGATCCGGATGAGATTGTATGCACCTCGCAAGTCCAGCTTTGTAAAGATGGTAGCTCCGCTAACTCTGTCAAAGAGCTCAGTAATCAGGGGTAAAGGATAACGGTTCTTGATGGTAATGTCGTTCAAACCTCTGTAGTCGATGCACGGCCGCAGACCACCATCTTTCTTTTTTACAAAAAAGAAGCCTGCGCCGGCTGGAGAAGAAGAAGGTCGAATGAACCCCTTTGCTAGGTTCTCTTTAATATATTCCTCCATAGAATGCGTCTCAGGCAGAGACAACGGATAAGTTCGGCCTCGAGGTGGAACCTTCCCTGGAACGAGATCAATCGGACAGTCCCATTCTCTATGAGGAGGAAGGATATCAGCAGAAGCTTTACTGAACACATCCGTGAAATCTTGATATGGAGGAGGTGGAACATCAGACGACCTGGGGGAGGAAGAACAGACAGGCAATACTTTAAACAAACATGTCTCAGCACAGGAGGAACCCCATGCCAGGATTTGCGTAGTCGTCCAATCAATTGTAGGATTGTGAAGACGGAGCCATGGAAGGCCCAGGACCACAAGATGTGTGGCTCTTGGAATCACTAAAAAAGAAATAAGTTCGGAATGAAGAACTCCCACTCTCAGACGAACTGGTAGAGTCCTTAAAGAAATAACTGCATCAAAAATTTTGCTGCCATCCACGGCAGTCAAAGAAATGGACGAAGGAAGTCTCTCGGTGGGTAGGGACCACCGTTTAACATAGGCTTCGGTAATAAAGTTCCCAACTGCTCCGGAATCAAGGAGGGCAATGACGTTCCGATAACGTTGAGCAACTTGAAGCGAGACTGGGAGATTACAATCTTGAGGAGATGGAGAGGAGATCATTACTCCTAGCCGGCCCTCTCCTTGGCGAGCTAGGATTTGGAGTTTCCCGGACGTTTGGGACAGGCATTAATGGTGTGAGACGGAGCTGCACAATAGAGACAGAGAAACTCGGAGAGACGTCTTCGGCGCTCAGCAGGAGTTAAACGGGAACGGCCAAGTTGCATGGGCTCATCTTTAGATGATGACAGTTGACGAGGAGGAGGAGCAGAAGATTTTGGAGCAGATGACCTTCCACGCTCAGTTGCTCTCTCTCTGAAACGTAAATCAACTTTCGTGCAGAGTGAGATTAGCTCATCTAACTTAGAAGGTAAGTCTCTGGTAGCTAACTCATCTTTAATACGCTCAGATAAGCCATGCCAGAATGCAGCATACAGGGCCTCGTCGTTCCATGCCAGTTCGGATGCCAGGATCTGGAACTGTATCAGATATTGTCCTACAGTACGTGACCCCTGGCGTAAACGGAGAATCTCGGATGAAGCTGAGGTTACCCGGCCTGGCTCGTCGAAGATGCGCCTGAATGTTGACACGAAGGCAGTGTAGGAAGATAGCAGGGTGTCGGACCTCTCCCATAACGGTGATGCCCAATCAAGGGCTGAGCCACTGAGAAGAGAAATAATGTAGGCAATTTTTGTACGGTCACTGGGAAAATTGCCAGGTTGTAGCTCAAACTGAATCTCACACTGGTTGAGAAATCCCCTGCAGAATCTTGGAGATCCGTCAAATTTTGCTGGCGTTGGAAGATGAAGACGTGGAGCAGAAATGGGTAAGGTGGGTGGGGTTATAGCTGGAGTCACTGTGGTTGACGCACCAGACGCGCCTGATCCACGGAGAGTTGTCTGAATCCCATCCAGCCGAGTAGAGAGATCCTGGAGACAGCGGATGATGTGGCCCTGTGCAGCCTCCTGATGTTCTAGTCGGGCTGCCAGTTCTTGCATCGGCCTGGCCACTTGATCCTGGTCTCCGGCTGGATTCATTAGGTCAGTGCTTACTGTCACAACTGAGGGCCTGAGCTGACGGGAGGCAGCCTCAGTTGTAGGGGCTGAGATGTACCGGAACCTGGGAGGTTGTATCAGACCCCTGGACATGTAAGTAACATGAATAATAACTGCCCGAAGGCGTGACCACGACAACTTGGATAAAAGTCAATGATGTTTATTATGACAATTCCGCAACACAGCAGCAGTAAAAGAAAACGTAAAAGTCAGCAAAGAATAAATACAGTTCCTGGGTACTACAGGATGGCAGGAGCCACAGGGCACTGGTAGTGTGAGATAGTTCTTATGATCTTCTAGATGGAAAGTCCTTACCAGGCCCGACTGTAGCAATGGAGATAACCCAGGATTGTGCCAGCTGGTGTTCCAGGAAAAGCTGGGTTGCTGAAGATAAAACAGCTGCTGTGGATACTGGCTGGAACCAGACTGTTGTTAGCACGGAGTGGATACTGGCTGGAACCAGTTAAATAATAAATGAACTTGGGAGCGATGAAATATGAACTGAAATGTAGAACTTGAGAGCGGAGAAATAATAATACCGGTGGAGAGTGGTAAAGTGTAGAAAGGACACCGGCCCTTTAAGGGAAGCTGTACTCTGCTGGAAGCTGAGCTGGAAGCAGGTAATGTTGTAGCTGGAAACAGATGAATCCACAATGGATTGGAGAGTCAGGCTACACCGCAGGTGGAATGCTGGTGCGGGTCTCTATGGTGGAAGTCTTGAGACAGGAGCTGGAACCTGGAAGACAATCACAGGAGAGAGACAAACAGGAACTAGGTTTGACAACCAAAGCACTGACGCCTTCCTTGCTCAGGCACAGTGTATTTATACCTGCAGCAAGGAAGGGATTGGCTAGGCAATTATGCAGATTATCAATACTGAGAACGGATTGGTGGAAATGATCAGCTGACAGAATCCAAGATGGCTGCGCCCATGCAGACACTTGGAGGGAAGTTTGGTTTGTAATCCATGTGGTAATGAAAACAGTAATGGCGGCGCCGGCCACCGGAGACAGGAGGCGCCAGGCTGACAGATGCACATCCAACCACGCGGACACAGCGGAGGCCGCGGCTGACGTAATCGCCACTCAGACACTCTGCATGCAAAAGTTCAGGGACGGCGGCGGAGGCCGCGGGAGACGCCATGCCAGGTGTAATATGGCGTTTACTGTGACAGCGTCCCAGAGTGACAGGAGAGGATACAGGAATGTACACATCAGGATAACAGATGGGATCCGGTCCTGGAGCGCTGAGCCAGCCTTAGGAGGCATCTGATGGGTAAGAAATGGCGTCCAGATACCCGGATCGTGACAATAAGAATACAGGATTATGCTAATTTCTCTACCGTTACACCACAAAAAGTCATCCAAGTGGCAAAAGACAAGTAACAAGAATCATGATGAAGAATTTTTAGAATCAAGATGAGAAGCAATTCAAATCACAAAAATTAACATAAAATCATTGGAATCAATAAAAACAAATCAGACGCTGTGCATTACATTCTACACTGTGATTACAAAAAGAGTAGACAATACATTTCTTTGATTTTAGCTACTGACTTTTAACTTTCCCTACCCAAGGCAACAAGTATCTTCACCGGCAAATATTGTTGGAGCTTTTGTTATAACTTGCTGTGCCACAGTATGTCAATGAGGGAGAAATGGGCACACGATTACTGAGGAGGGGATCCTGGGGTCAAAAAGTTACTTGGGCACAGTTGTTTATTTCAGAGAGGCTGTATCTAGCAAAGGAATGGCAAATGTCTCTTACCAACGGCACTTATAGCACAACAAGGGTCTTTGGGTATGAAACAAACACATGTATAATTAGCTCAGTCCTTCAGCAGTAATTATCTATCTGCGTTACACAAACTCAGTCCTTTAGCACTGATATGTCTCTTTTCCTTTCATCAGAGCTACAAACATTTCCCGTGAACTTAAAATAAACTTAGTCCTGGTTTTAGCCCTTCTGTTATGGGGTCTTAGCTGTTACAAAATGGCGCTGCTGACTGCACCCTTCTCAGTCACTGGTTAGCTTGTAACAGTTTGTGGAGGCTGATTGTCAGTTTCAAACAGTACTCACTCAGTTCCATGGAACGGTATTATGAGCTGGCTGTTCCTGCTGTATTGGCTCCTCACTCTCTTTTGCAAGATGGCCACGGCGTCCGCACCTACTACCAGGCCTGGCAGTGTCCAGTTCTCCAGCTGCAGTGTTTCAACACCAGCTCTCCGGTAACACACCTTGGCGACACTCCGCTGCTTTCTCACCACCCAGCCTACCGCTCTGCTCTGTGTTCCTCCGTCAGCCAGCACACACTATGATCTCCTCACTTCTTCTTCCCAGCATTCCACTCTTCTCCCTGCAGCCTCCTTCCAAACAACTCCCTCTCTTCAACCATGTGTCTGGACCCAGGGCTCAGTTAACTCCTCCTGCACTAGTATTTCTCCTGTTGCTGCAGAGCTTCAGCAAAGGGCTCTTAAAGGGGCACACACAAACACACAGTTCCGGGCTGCCACAGATATACCACTCTTGTTTGTGCTGTTGCACTGTAATACACACATACCTTAGGTGGCTGAATGCACACTCTATTACATATACATATATATATATATACACACAGTAGCGATAAGAGGAGGGGGGTGGGTACTAGTTTCCCAGGCTGCTGGGGTATACCTATATTTAAGGCCGGCACCATCTTCACAGTGATATCTTCTGGAAGATGGCGCCCGCACATTGAAAGCAAAAACTCTGGCACTCTGCCAGAGTCTTCGCTCTCTAGTGCACATGTGCCATCTTCCCAAATATCACTTGCAAGATGGCACCTGCTGAGGAGGAGGGACCCGCTTCCCACAAGCAAGTTAGGAAGTAATCTCCCCCACCCCCCTGCACCCCATACCCCCTGTATTTCAAGGGTACCCCTTGTGGAGGGTGCAGCCCCACAATTATTATTCTTTTACAATTTTTTTTTTAGAGGGTGTGGACAGGGCCCTGCATGGCTCTCTACACCCCTGTATAAACACTCTAAAACAGCATGTGGCTTTCTCATACGATGAATGCTTGTCAGTAATAATGTTGCTGGGGTGGACGGAAGGTGGCAATTGCAATAACACACCCACTCAGTAAACCAAGTTCATTGAATGCTAGCTAAGGAATGGCGCTCACCATTAGAGGATTAAAAAAAAAAAAAAAAAAAAAGGCCCCCGCACCCTCCGCAGATAAAAAGTAGAATAGCTGACTATAAGTGGTGGCATGCACAAATTAAATTCCAGTAAGCAATTTCTTCATTTATTACTTTGGCCAGAATTTATGAATTATGTATATCGAAAGAGTTGCAGGAAAAGAATGTAACAAGTATATGAGCTTTTGTGGCGCTATTTCATATATATATATATATACAGGTTGAGTATCCCATATCCAAATATTCCGAAATACGAAATATTCCGAAATACGGACTTTTTTGAGTGAGAGTGAGATAGTGAAACCTTTGTTTTTTGATGGCTTAATGTACACAAACTTTGTTTAATACACAAAGTTATTAAAAATATTGTATTAAATGACTTTCAGGCTGTGTGTATAAGGTGTATATGAAACATAAATGAATTGTGTGAATGTAGACACACTTTGTTTAATGCACAAAGTTATAAAAAATATTGGCTAAAATGACCTTCAGGCTGTGTGTATAAGGTGTATATGTAACATAAATGCATTCTGTGCTTAGATTTAGGACCCATCACCATGATATCTCATTATGGTATGCAATTATTCCAAAATACGGAAAAATCCCATATCCAAAATACCTCTGGTCCCAAGCATTTTGGATAAGGGAGACTCAACCTGTATATAAATATACGGAGAAGAAAGGCGGCACTCGGAGACTGGCGAATTTGGTGAAACAAACCGTCAAGTGTTTTAATCACAACTACGTTTCGGGGGACGTACCCCCTTCCTCAGGACAAACCAAAACCTGAGGAAGGGGGTACGTCCCCCGAAACGTAGATGTGATTAAAACACTTGACGGTTTGTTTCACCAAATTCGCCAGTCTCCGAGTGCCGCCTTTCTTCTCCGTATATATTGAGGTAGCAACAACCTCTAAGGAGGGCACCGGAGTCAGTAACCTGCCGGGAGCGGTGAGTGCCGGACCACACAGAGGATTATATAATATATATATATATATATATATATATTTTTTTTTTTTTAATTATTTTTTTTTTAAATAAAACTATGGCCCTCATTCCGAGTTGTTCGCTCGCTAGCTGCTTTTAGCAGCCATGCAAACGCTAAGCCGCCGCCCTCTGGGAGTGTATCTTAGTTTAGCAGAAGTGTGAACGAAAGGATCGCAGCGTGGATATAAAAAAAATTTTGAGCAGGTTCTGAGTAGCTCCAGACCTACTCCTACCTTGCGATCACTTCAGACTATTTAGTTCCTGTTTTGACGTCACAAACACGCCCTGCGTTCGACCAGCCTCGCCCGCATTTCCCCAGGCATGCCTGCGTTTGTATCTGACATGCCTGCGTTTTTCAGCACACTCCCTGAAAACGGTCAGTTACCTCCCAGAAACGCCCCATTCCTGTCAATCACTCAGCGATCAGCAGTGCGACTGAAAAGCGTCGCTAGACCTTGTGCAAAACTGCATCGGCTTTTGTGAAAGTACGTCGCGCGTGCGCACTGCGCCGCTTACGCATGCGCAGAAGTGTCAATTTTTAGCCTGATCACTGCGCTGCGAACAACGGCAGCTAGCGATCAACTCGGAATGACCCCAAATGTGTTTTAGTCCAAAACAGTTAACTAGGTTTTTCTAATGTAAATACCTATTTAGCAATTTATTCCACCCAGCTGACAACATAGGCCTGATTCAGAGATGTACAGTTATGACAACATAGGCCTGATTCAGAGATGTACAGTTATGACAACATAGGCCTGATTCAGAGATGTACAGTTATGACAACATAGGCCTGATTCAGAGATGTACAGTTATGACAACAATAGGCCTGATTCAGAGATGTACAGTACAGTTATGACAACATAGGCCTGATTCAGAGATGTACAGTTATGACAACATAGGCCTGATTCAGAGATGTACAGTTATGACAACATAGGCCTGATTCAGAGATGTACAGTTCTGACAACATAGGCCTGATTCAGAGATGTACAGTTATGCATTTACAGCTGAAATCCTGTTCGCAGTGGATTTGTGAAAATATGCTAATGGACTCCCCAAGCTTAGCATCTGCATACAGTCACACAGACCCCATAATCAACTATCTCTGTAACCCAATGGTCAGGCAGAATGGCCATGGGAACAGAGTTGCTGGTGCCATGTTTTCTGCGTACGAGATTGCATATGTAGGCTGATGCCCCGAAAATTGTTGCGACACGCATGCTTTTTTGTTGCCACTTCAATAACTGCGCCCAATCGGTCCCTCACTGTCAGTCACTTTGCAAATAAATCCTCACTGCGAGTGACTTTGGAAATGTACCTTGGCACGTGCACCATGCAACTGTAACGTATGCTTAGTTGGCCGATAATTGATGGGCTGCTTTAACAAGCTGCATCTTTGTAAAAGTACCCCTACACTTTTTATAGTAGTTTAGATGTCTGAAGCTCGAAGCACAACCTAGAACTTACTGAAACTAGGCATTGGGTATGGGATGCTGGTGGCCGGGATCTTGCCGGTCAACATACCAACGCCGGGATCCCGGCCACTAGAAAGCTGGCTGGGGGGCAAGCGCAAAGAGGCACTTGCCACCGGTTCTATTTCCACTCTATGGGTGTCATGAACACCCACGAGTGGGAATAGCCCTTGTTAGCCGGGATTCCAGCTGGCGGTATTGTCAGTGGCCGGGATTCCGGCGTCGGTATCCTGGCTGCCGGGATCCCAACTGCCGAAACTGTAACTACATCCCGTATTTAGTTTGTATGTTTGTTTTCATAGCACTGTAAAATGTGCTTTGTTTCTTTTGCCTGTGTCATTGGTTCATGGCGAGGTTTTTGCAAATGGTGATCACTTCTAGTCTCATTTGCAAGATAATGGTTTATTGCACCACTCTAATATTAACTGTGGTATAAAAAAGAAATTATCCACATGAAACTAAACTGAATTAGAAAAATAATCAGTGGAAACGTTTAGACTTATATTGTTGCAGACACAGTATTCCCATGTGGCATAATAGTATTTTTGTGATAATGAGGAATGTCTTTCTCAGCTGCTTTGATAAAAACGACTGCTATGATCAATTTAACTGTGCAGATATTTGAAAGTGCTACAAAATTGCTAACTTGGACCTTTCGTTCAGCAGAGAACTTAAAAATGTTTTTCAGTGTAGTCTTTAATTCTATTTATATCCAAAGCAGCATTACCAAAACCACACTGACATGTTTAGAGAGCTGTTTGCTGGTACCAGATGACACAAACCCTTATGTAATAGCCTGGGAGTTGCAGGAACCAGCCTTTTAAATGATCTGCGCTTTATATTATCTACGGGCTAAGAGCCTTATCAGTTGCAGTTTTGCAAAATCGTAAATTGGACGATTATCGGATGACTGCGCATGCGCTGCATACACATTGTGCATGCATCATAGACATTGCAGCCAGGGCCGGTTCTTGCCCTTGTGGCGCCCCGGGCAAAAATATAGGGGCGTGGCTTCATATGGGGGCGTGGTCAGTTACGCCCCCATTTTTCCCCCTTTAAGCGCCGCTGAAAGAAAAAAAAAGAAAAATTTATACTTACGATCCCCGCTCCTGATTCCAGACCGCTGCAGACCTCCGCCAGCACCGCTCTTCTCCTCTCCTCTCCTCCGATCTCTCTCCCATAGCACAGCATAGACACTAGAGGTCAATTATGACCCCTAGCGTCTGTGCCACAAAGCTGTGCGGTGCGTGATGACGTCATCGCGCACCGCACAGCAAAGGTCCTCTCCACGAAGGGAGGCACAGTGGCGGATCTTGCCATGGTGCGGCGCCCTCCAGATGACGTCGGCGCCCTCCGGAAGGCAGCGTCCCGGGCAAAAGTTCTGCTTGCCCGTGGCAAGATCCGCTACTGATTGCAGCCCAGCAAGATGCGATCACATAGCGATTGCCAGGAAATGTGTTTTTGTGGGAGGTTACATGGCATTTGTGGGGAGAGGTTGGAAAAATGCAAGCGGATCATGGCCATTTTCGGGGCATGTATCTAAAGTCAGTTGCAATGGATTGTGACTAAAAACACGGTGCCGGTGCAACTGCATTCTCATTATTCTGAGTAGCCCTGGGTCAACCGCAACTGTTAATGGTACTTGATTTCTGCATATGCATCGCAATTATACAACTGCATATGCTCATTTGCGAATGAATCAGTAGTTGTCTCTTACCTTTCTGGGTGGCTCTTCACATGCATAATTTTAGAAGAAGCAGCATTGAGAAAATCGCAATTTCTGGCTCAATAGCGATCCAAAGAGAAATGTATCTGCACACTGTACAGTAAGTGAACTAATTGGGTTATATCAACCACAGAAACCCCATTGGAGTATCTCACTCTGATTATAGAGATGATAGTGTGGGGGTGCGGCCCATATGCAACTCAAATTTAAAGTGGAACAGGAAAGACAACAACGAAAAGTAGTTGCTTGGTTGGGAGCACAAATGAAATTTGTATTGATTTTAAGATTTAAAACGTAGCTTTTATTGCTTCACCTTCTAAAATACCCCCTTTATATGGGAATTACACAGCAAAACATAGAGGTTAAAATTGGTACATACAAACATATAAGTGAAAAGAAAAGATGTGAAAGTGTGAGTAGATTTAAAAGGCGGTACTTCCACTATTACTCCAGCAAGGTGTAGGGATGAAATTGCTTATGGAGCCCCTGAGAGTCTGAAGTATATTGACAAATAAAAACCTCCTAGTGTGAGATAGCTTTGATCACATAGAGGGTCAGTTGTGACAATTCAAAGGTCATTCCATATATTGTATATATTGCAAATTTCAAATATGTATTGTATTTGTGAAAGCCATATGTTAACCAGTTCAGATATGGGGATTCATTACTCAAAATAAATTATTGCTGTGAATGTAATACGTGTTCAAATGTGGAGATTCATTAATCACATTAAAATAATACTGTGAATATAATGTGTGTTGTACTGTGTGTTTACTTGTACTCTGTAACTTTAATATCTTTTATTTTTTATTTTGATGTTTTAAACACATTCGTCTCATATTCTGTGTCACTGGTGTTTATTGAAGAGAGCGGGAGTAAATATCCCTATTATGTAAGATCACTAATCAAAGGGTAGGTCAGATGATTTGTCTTACACCCCTAAATTGATATAGGTGACAGACCAATCATTCACACAGTACCAATATGTTAGTAAACACTGATAATCTCTTATTAGATCACTGCAGTGGCCTGTATTTCATGCAGGAATAATTTTCACTGCAATAGTATTTTTTCTCAGGCTACAAATGTGATTAGATATATTGTGTCAGAATATATAAGCCAGATCCCTTCCTTCCCGTATCACTGACTTGTATCACTGAGGTATTGTAGTAACCTGTGTTTACTATCTTGTAATACAGGATTATTATTTGCTACTAAAGTATCCTTCCTTAGGCTTGTATTTGTACTTTAGATACACTGTATTGGGGCATGTTAGCCTGTTCCCTTCCTATGCGTGTCACTGCCTACTACTAAAGGGCTGGCAGATATACACTTAGTCACTGATAAGAGATTAACCGGAACAACACAGTCACATATATATGTTATTAATCAGCTTGATCGAGCAGTACTGCTGTAATCATATTGTTGTATTAACTGATTGCGTGCTGAGTCTGACACATTAACTGGTAACCATCCGGCAACCACACAATACTGATTAACTGAATACTAGTCAGTTAATCACAGTCTCTCAGGTGGATTATATATACTATCCGTGCTCCCTAACAGCCAACATTGACACTTGAACTTATTCCTAATCACCCCATTATACGAGGGTGCCAGTGAGGTCTGTTAAAACTCGAGCCTCGTTAAAGCTATACAGCGAAACGTGCACGTCGGCGTTTCGGCGGCTTACCACACTCCTAATTTTAGCATATGGGAGGTCATTCCGAGTTGTTCGCTCGCAAGGCGATTTTAGCAGAGTTGCTCACGCTAAGCCACCGCCTACTGGGAGTGAATCTTAGCATCTTAAAATTGCGAACGAAGTATTCGCAATATTGCGATTACACACCTCGTAGCAGTTTCTGAGTAGCTTCAGACTTACTCGGCATCTGCGATCAGTTCAGTGCTTGTCGTTCCTGGTTTGACGTCACAAACACTCCCAGCGTTCGCCCAGACACTCCTCCGTTTCTCCGGCCACTCCTGCGTTTTTTCCGGAAACGGTAGCGTTTTTTCCCACACGCCCATAAAACGGCCTGTTTCCGCCCAGTAACACCCATTTCCTGTCAATCACATTACGATCGCCAGAACGATGAAAAAGCCGTGAGTAAAATTACTAAGTGCATAGCAAATTTACTTGGCGCAGTCGCAGTGCGAACATTGCGCATGCGCATTAAGCGGAAAATCGCTGCGATGCGAAGATTTTTACCGAGCGAACAACTCGGAATGAGGGCCATGGTGTAGAATTGTAATAGGAAAGAGAAAAAATACTATTGCAGTGAAAATTATTCCTGCATGAAATACAGGCCACTGCAGTAATCTAATAAGAGATTATCAGTGTTTACTAACATATTGGTACTGTGTGAATGATTGGTCTGTCACCTATATCAATTTAGGGGTGTAAGACAAATCATCTGACCTACCCTTTGATTAGTAATCTTACATAATAGGGATATTTACTCCCGCTCTCTTCAATAAACACCAGTGACACAGAATATGAGACGAATGTGTTTAAAACATCAAAATAAAAAATAAAAAATATTAAAGTTACAGAGTACAAGTAAACACACAGTACAACACACATTATATTCACAGTATTATTTTAATGTGATTAATGAATCTCCACATTTGAACACGTATTACATTCACAGCAATAATTTATTTTGATTAATGAATCCCCATATCTGAACTGGTTAACATATGGCTTTCACAAATACAATACATATTTGAAATTTGCAATATATACAATATATGGAATGACCTTTGAATTGTCACAACTGACCCTCTATGTGATCAAAGCTATCTCACACTAGGAGGTTTTTATTTGTCAATATACTTCAGACTCTCAGGGGCTCCATAAGCAATTTCATCCCTACACCTTGCTGGAGTAATAGTGGAAGTACCGCCTTTTAAATCTACTCACACTTTAACATCTTTTCTTTTCACTTATATGTTTGTATGTACCAATTTTAACCTCTATGTTTTGCTGTGTAATCCCCATATAAAGGGGGTATTTTAGAAGGTGAAGCAATAAAAGCTACGTTTTAAATATTAAAATCAATACATATTTCATTTGTGCGCCCAACCAAGCCACTACTTTTCGTTGTTGTCTTTCCTGTTCAATAGCGATCCAAGCTGAATGAGGTCCTAAATCCGCAAAATTGCATTGGCTCCTGCAACTCTCAGACTATTATATAATAGTTGATGGAATTGTGCCAAACATCAATTTTATTAGACATTTGTTTTGCTTGAAAAATAGGCTTTGGTAATCCTTGAAAAAAACTCTCAAATACATCAGATACAACTCTTCAGCTTGTGTACAAATTAAATGAATCCCCCACACACACACACACACACACACAAAACCATAATCTACACAGCAAAAAAGAAAGCACCTATAAGCATCAGCTGCAACTTCACAATAAGCCAATTACAAGGGGTTTCTTTTGTTTAATACTTTGAGCCTCATACAGATTTGGATGGGGTGTGGATCGTTGGGTCGACAGTAACTAGGTCGATAGTCATTAGGTCGACCAGTATTGGTCGACAGTGACAAGGTCGACACTGTCATTAGGTCGACATGGAAAAAGGTCAACATTAGTTTTTTTATTTTTTTGGCTTTGCTCGCCATGCTTCAGGCAAGGTGCCTCGCTCCCCAAACGCTGTGCTCAGAACAGGTTAGTATTCCCAATCGTAGTCCACATGAATCGTAAAGTATGAAAAAGTAAAAAAATTTGTAAAAATGTGAAAAACTCATGTCAACATTTTCATGTGTCGACCGTTGCCAGGCCGACCTAGTGACCATGTCGACCTAATGCATGTCGACCAATAGTGGACGACCTAATGAGTGTCGACATTCGTGTTGTCATCCTAAAGACTGGATCAATTTGGAGGGGATTTGCATGAGGCCCACCTTCTACCTATGATGAGTTTGGTGCAAATGTGTGAACCAACCATCTCTGTCTAGGTAGTAAAATGCAAGACAGATTCTACATTTGCAAATGGAACTATGGGGGTAATTCTGAGTTGATCGCAGCAAATCTAACTCTCTCTGCAAATGTTATATCTGTCCCCCCCTGCAGTGCACATGGTTTTGCCCAATTGCTAACAAACTTGCTGCTGCGATCAACTCAGAATTATGCCTTATATGCAGTGCTCGAAGTGGGCTGGTATACACCAGTATGGCATTCTGGTACTTCAAGCACTGACCCCTGCTGCCTTTCAAATTCCGCGCTGACAAGCGCTAAAACCAGCAGCCAATCAGGAGGGTTTGTGCGGATTTTTTAAAATGATGGCGCCACGGTCATAGGTACCGAAGGCCATCTCCACACTGTCGCTACCCTGGGCCTTCTTCTCTTCGCCGCCGCCACCCATGTCCATGTCTTCCGCTGCTGCTGCCCATGTCATCCTCCACACCGCCACTCTGGACTTCTCCTGGTCACTGCCGCTGCCCAGGGCCTTCTCCTCACGGCCGCTGACTTCAGCCTCTGCACCGCCGCCGACCACAGCCCCATCCACTGCTCTTTAGGTACTGTCACTCTTTCTGTCCCTGTGTCACTGCTGTCACTCTGCCTGTCCCTGCTGTCACTCTCTCTGTCACTGTCCCTGCTGTCACTATCCCTGTCCCTATGTCCCTGCTGTTACTTTCCATGTCCAGGGTTAGACTGGCCATCAGGAGTACAGGGAAAACACCCGGTGGGCCCCACCGCCTAGGAGGTCCCATCTCCTCTTCTAGGGATCAGGTTCACTTGAATTATACATAGAAAACTGCACAGGACTGTGGTATATTTTGTACAGTATATTGCTGTTATTAATCTGGTACATTATCATACATGACCTAGCAGTATTTACTATATATATTATCAAGGAGCCCAGACCATTCACTCTCTAATGGTTAGCCAAACCACTGTAGAAGCTGGCCACACCCCTAAATATGGGCAACCTACCACTGCATTCCCCCGGTGGGACCTTCATGTGCCAGTCAGACACTGTCCCTGTCCCTGAATTTTGGCTAATACTGTGTGGTGTAATGTGAATTTTGGCTCATTCCATGGGAATTTTGGATCATTCAGTGTGGCATAATGTATAAGGGGCACCAGTACTAGATAGTATAAGGGGTCCTTACTATTGTGGTGCATAATGTGTATAAGGGCTATATGATGTGGTACACTACACTTAAGGACACACCCCTTTTGAGTGGCCATGCCCCCTTTTGAGTGGCCATGCCCCCATTTCCGGAGTGTGCGCCGTGAGAAAAGCCCTAGTGAATACATCCCTGTGTTGACCAACCTAGGGCTGAGTTAGAACTATGGCAGGGGGACCCAACACTGTGTGTTTCTGCTGCGGGGTACACTGGGCTCCACAAGGAATGGACAATGGGGTGTAGAGTAGGCTCTTGATCCGAGGCACCAACAGGCTCCAAGCTTTGACTGTTCCCAGAATGCATAGAGCTTCCTCCTATATCACCCCGCCTCCCTGCACAGAATCTCAGTTTTGTAGTTGGTGCTGCAGTAGCAGGCACTTAACAGAGGGGCTGCTCCAAGTAGCCCTAAGAAGAGCTTTTTTTCTGAGGAAAAAAGTGAAGACTTCAAGGGCAGTGTTACATGTCAGTGGACATTCATGGCTGCAGCTCCGGCTGTCCCCAGCGGCGCTGTACACTCCCGAGTCCTGGTTGCCGGGTAACTACAGCAGGAGGCTCCGGTTTTCTTCTTGTCAGGCACACACGATGGGGGCTCGCCGGGATCGCGTGGCCGCGCTTCGGGAGGTGGTAAGTGGGTCCCGCTTGCGGGACCCGGTCTTTATCGCGATCCGGTGCGGTCAGTGGGAGGCGGGCCGCGCGCGCTGGCGGTGGACACTGTGACAGTACAGGTGATCCCACTAGATCACCAGGGCATGGAACAGGTCAGGTTTTCTCTATAAACCGTTTTATTAGAGCCCGCAGTACCCGGTGGTTTTGCCAGCAGGGGGATAGAGCTTGGACCTGAAGCTCCTCCCCCAGCCCCAGGGCGCCATTTTCTGCAAATGTTCCCGCCCTGGAGCTGCATATCTGTCTCTCCCTCACTCCCTGGCAGTGTTTGCGGCGCCATTATCCCTCAGCTCACTGTTCCTGGGAATGCTTGGGCAAATCCTCCTATGTAAAGCCGCCTGGTTGTCAGTGCTGTGACTTTACAAGACACTTAAGTATTCTATCTGCCTTTTTTAGTCAGTGTTAGTTAAGAAAGAGTGCACTTAATCAGGGTTTCCTAGTACAATTACCCTGTGATATACATCCAGTTCTTACTGTGTACTGTTATATCTATTGTTATATAGCTGTGTAAGCTAGTCCAGTGCAGTATTATTGTTAGTAATAACCTCTGCATTGTATAGACTGTGACTATTTGTGTGTGCATTTGATAGCTGAGTGGTGTCCATTTCGTGTCTTTTACTCAACCTGCTATCCCTATATTCTATAACCTGAGGTGGCTTGGTGCGTCAGGTTTTATCTAATATAGGATTTTCACAAAGATATACTGTATTACGTATTTTTCTCTGTGATTTAGTCACCATATCTCTCCTTTATCTCTGCTGGTGCTGACTACACTGCACAGAGGTTTGGGCTAGAGGTATTGTGCTGCTGACAAATTGTACTGTGTTACCTGATACTGCAAGTTATATCATGTCTGCTTCTGAGGGTAACGGATCTGGGGCTGAACACACTGCCGGTGTTGCTGAAGCCGCAGATACCTATGAGTAGAATATAGCAGCTTTGGGCTGTGGTTCTGGGGGCTCCTTGCCCCCCAGTGGGACGGTGGCAACGGGGGCAAATAATGACCCGCCGTGGCCCGCATTTTATACACTTCTGCATATGCTAGTTCATAAACTAACACCCCCTATGGGACCCCCAATGCCGGTGCAACCGTTTGTGGTCCCTGCAGCTAAACCGCCGTGGGCGGACGATTTATCTGCTCAAATAAGGAAGTTGAACCAGTCCCTGACTACTAAAAAGTCTGACCGTCGCTCGCCTACGTCCAAGGGGTCCTCTAAGCGAGCGCTTGTCTCCTCACAAGCCACTGCGGTCACTGACACCTCATCGGATGAAGACGGCACTTACACTGACCCCACAGGTTCTGACTCAGATACGGCTGATGGGGAGGGTGGTTCACATGTGGATGTTCCTGATCTTTTGGAGGCTATTAAGTTAATTTTACAGATTACGGATGATCCCGAGCCATCCGTTCCTCCTAAGAAACCAGATAGGTTCAAGCGTCAGAAGGTGATTAAACAAGTTTTACCTCACTCTGACCACCTAATTGATATACGTCAGGAACCCTGGGAAAACCCGGGTACGAAGTTTGTGCCTCAAAAGAAGATGCTGGCTCGCTATCCCCTCACGGCGGTGCTGTCTAAGAATTGGGAAACGCCTCCTCCAGTGGACTCACATGTGGCTAGGATGGTGGTTTCCTCAGCTCTACCGGTCACCACCGTCACGTCTCTAAAAGAGCCTACGGATAAACGTGTGGAGGGTTGTCTGAAAGCGATTTACACCCTCACGGGTGCTGCACAAAGGCCCACTATTGCAGCTACTTGGGCTGCAGAGGCCATTGAAGCATGGGCCTTGGAGTTAGATGCTGAAATCTCCTCTGACCATGCTAGACAATGCTTGTCTTATATTGTCACAGCTTCTCGTTATATTAAAGAGGCGGCTTCTGGTGCCGGTATCCTGGCAGCCAAGGCCTCTACTACGTCAGTCCTGGCTCACCGGATATTGTGGCTGAGATCCTGGTCTGTGGATCTGGACTCTAGAAAAACCCTGGAGGTATTCCCTTTTAAGGGAGATATTCTGTTTGGGGAGGATTTAAATAAGATTGTGGCTGACTTGGCTACTGCCAAAACTGCCTGTCTGCCAAGTACTGCTCCTTCTGTGTCGAAGGCTAAAGGTACTTCCTTTCGCCCCTTTCTTCCTTCAGGTAAAGCAAAAGGTCAGGCGTACAACAAGCAGGCCCGCACTTCCAAACCTGGTAAGCCTAAGCCCAAAAGAGCCTGGGCGACCCATCAGCCAGCTTCCAAGACAGATAAGCCTGCCGCATGACAGGGCGGGCCTCCCCCTGGGGGATCCCAGGGTGGGGGGCCGGCTTCTAGGGTATACCCAGGAATGGTTGAAGACCACTTCAGATGCCTGGGTAAGGGAAGTCGTCACTCGAGGTTACGCCATAGCCTTCAAAAACCGACCCCCTCATTGATTTTGCCAGACAGATGTACCGTTGGACAAGACAAAGGCCAACACTCTACATTCGGTGGTACAGACCCTCCTGGATACAGGAGTCGTAGTACAGGTGCCTCTTGCGCAGAGGGGCTGGGGGTACTATTCTCTGCTGTTTCTAGTCCCGAAACCGTATGGGTCCTCCCGGCCCATTCTCAACCTCAAGGCATTGAACAGGTTTGTGAAGGTTTCCAAGTTCCGGATGGAAACCCTTCGCTCTATAGTTCTGGCCTTGGAACCTGGGGACTTCATGGTCTCCCTGGATATACAGGCTGCTTACCTGCATATTCCTATAGCAGTGTTTCATCAGCAATACCTGATATTTGCGATTGGCAACTGCCATTACCAGTTTCGGGTGTTACCTTTTGGTTTAACAACGGCTCCGCGAGTCTTTACAAAAGTCATAGCGGTGATGATGGTGGTACTCAGGATACTGCCGTATTTGGCCGACTTGTTAATCCTGGCAAATTCCCCAGAACTTCTCCTGCGTCATCTAGATGTGACGGTCCAGTTTCTGCAAGCCCACAGGTGGCTCATCAACTGGAAGAAGTCATCCCTGATCCCTGCTCAGAGCATGGTGCATCTGGGAGCACTATTGGACACTCACAACCAGTGGTTGTACCTGTCTCAGGAGAAAGTCCTGAAACTTCAGGACAGGATTCGTTGCTTCCTATTTCATCCGCAAGTGTCGATACATTCGGCGATGCAGGTGCTGGGCCTCATGGCGTCAGCATTCGACATGGTGGAGTACGCTCAATTTCACTCTCGCCCTCTCCAAAGGCTGATTCTAGCCAAATGGGACAGCCTGCCTCACCGGATCATGTCTCAAATGATCTATTTGATTCCGGAGGTCCGTCTGTCGCTGCTCTGGTGGCTCCGGGACCAACAACTGTGCAGGGGCCATCCGTTCTGGATATCCGACTTGGTCCTGCTGACGACAGATGCCAGTCTAAGAGGTTGGGGCGCGGTGCTGGAGCAACACTCCCATCAGGGGCGATGGACTAAGGAGGAGTCCCTCCTCTCGATCAATATTCTGGAGTTGCGGGCGGTCTTCAATGCCTTGAACCTAGCCCAGCATTTAATTCAGAACCATCCTGTTCAAGTACAGTCGGACAACGCCACCACAGTGGCTTACATAAATCATCAAGGCGGCACTCGAAGCCGCCTAGCAATGAAGGAAGTCTCACGGATTCTACAGTGGGCAGAACGCCATCTACCGGCCATATCGGCAATATTCATTCCGGGAGTCCTGAATTGGGAAGCGGACTTTCTCAGTCGTCAGTACGTGCATGCCGACGAGTTGGGCATCTATCCAGAAGTGTTTCAACTCCTAGTGGAAAGGTGGGGCCTTCCAGACGTAGATCTGATGGCGTCTCGACACAATCACAAGGTTCCGGTCTTCGGAGCAAGGACAAGGGATCCTCAAGCAGCATTTGTGGATGCGCTGACGGTACCGTGGAGGTTTCGGCTGCCGTACGTGTTCCCTCCGGTGTCACTCCTGCCCAGGGTAATTCGGAAGTTCAAGCAAGAAAAAGGAAATCTGCTTCTCATAGCTCCAGCGTGGCCCAGACGGCACTGGTTCTCAGACCTGCAAGGCCTATCGTCAGAGCGTCCAATTTTACTTCCACAACGCCCAGACCTCCTCATTCAGGGCCCCTGTGTCTACTAGGACCTAGCCCGGCTGTCTTTGACGGCGTGGCTCTTGAAGCTTCCGTCTTAAGGGCTAAAAGGTTTTTTGAGGCGGTCATTCAAACTATGTTGCGGGCCCGGAAACCGGCTTCTGCTCTGATTTACTATAGGGTCTGGCATTCTTACTTTGTTTGGTGCGCATCTAACGATTATGACGCTTCCGAGTTTAATATAGCCAAGTTGTTGGCTTTTCTTCAGCAGCGCCTGGACTTAGGCCTGCGTCTGGCCTCCCTCAAGGTTCAAATTTCTGCCTTGTCGGTGTGTTTTCAGAGAAAAATTGCGACCTTACCTGATGTGCATACCTTTACTCAGGGCGTGTTGCGTATCCAACCTCCCTATGTCCCGCCTGTCGGCTCCTTTGGACTTATCGGTGGTTTTGGAGGCGTTACAAGAGTCTCCGTTTGAACCTCTTGGTTCAGCTGACCTTAAGTGGCTTTCCCTTAAGGTGGTGTTTCTGCTAGCTATTGGTTCAGCTAGAAGAGGGTCGGATTTGGGTGCATTGTCCTGTAGTTCCCCATATCTGATATTTCACCGTGACCGGGCGGTTCTTAAGACTCGTCCCGGCTATCTACCTTCTGCGAGGTACACTGGGCTCCACAAGGCGCCCACCCTGACGCACTTAGCTTATTTGGGCTGGTGTGGCATTAGCCGCTGACACGTCTCCTGTCGTGAGTATGCGGTGTTGTGGCTACTAACCGTTGTCGTCTCTTTTCCTGCTACTGCATTGGACTGGTTAACTAAAAACTGAGATCCTGTGCAGGGAGGCGGGGTGATATAGGAGGTGGCGCTATGCATTCTGGGAACAGTCAAAGCTTTGAGCCTGTTGGTGCCTCGGATCAAGATCCTACTCTACACCCCATGGTCCATTCCTTGTGGAGCCCAGTGTACCTCGCAGAAAGAGTTTTAACAAAGGTAAGTTCTTACCATAAAACTCGTTTTCTCTTTGCCATAGTGCCATCAGTCCTGGCTGGCAGTCTATTTTGCTGCTACTAGTCTAGGCTAATGGACTATTTCATTTTCTTTCTTTCCTTTTTTTTGGGGGGGGGGAGGGGCATGCTGTTATTTCTTAAAATAATCTGCTATTTGTTTTTCTAATATGTAATACAAAAGATCTGTAGTGGGAATCATCTTTCATCAAGTTAGAAGCAGCAACACAGGTGCAGTGTTATCTGTTCTGTTGGTGCTTGGAGATGACATCATCTCCAAGTGCCGGGGATCCGGTTCTCCCTATGCTGTATACAGGACCTGCGTTACCCGTTCACACTGCCCTTAACCTGGGTCATTCCCATGTCCAACCCTGCAAGCTACCTGGGTTGGATTCCTGTTTCACTGGTCCCAGGTTATTTTTGGAGGACAGTTTCACACCGAACTGCTACCCGGGTTATATAGGCAATAATCCGGGTCGAACCAGTGCTATAATGCAGGTGTTATGTAGCACAGAGGCAATACATTTAGCTCTGTAATAGCACCTCCAGCTCTATAGAATGTTAAAGACATGTAACTATTGCCTTAAGGTGCCATATCTGTGGTTGCCTCTTCCAAAAAGGAAAATCCTGTCCTACCCCAAACTGAAATCTGTTCCAATAACTAGTACTTCTTTTCCATAAAGTAAGGTACTGGAACTCCCCTAAATTCACTTTCAACTTGCTGAAAGTCCAGTAATAAAGTAAGTGTGTCTCACTGTTACAAGAGGTACAGTAGCTGGAATGGGGGATAAAAGTTCCAGACAGGGGAGTTAATATAGCAGCACCGATGGTTAAAACACTGTCCCTTTCTGGAAAATATAAAGTTGCCATTCTGCCTGAGACTAAAGTTCAAATGATACATGTTATGTAGATGAAAGCCCTATAGTTAGCCCTATTCTCCATATATTATCATTGTGGTTTAACTTATAAGGAGTAGATTCGTCCACAACAACTTCAAGGGAATGGGTTATTACAATCAACTGATTCACAATTAAAATTATGGCAAATCTTCAACATATGGCTCCAGATAATTCAAAGATTGGAACATCCCACAATAAGTCAAACTTTACATTGATGGAGCTTTGGAATTTAAAATACAGAATATATCCTCACCACTTTTACCTCTTATCCCTGCTTGTTCAAAACATAAGGCTTTGGGGGTCATTCCGACCCGTTCGCACGCAGCATTTTTTCGCTGTGGTGTGAACGGGAGCGGAATGCGTGTGCGCGGCAGCCGCTGTGCACGTGCGCGATGTTGCGTTATGTCGCGGCTAGCGACAGAAGCGGTCGCAGAGGTGACCTCTAAGAAGATTGATAGGAATGAGGCGTGGCAGGGCGGATCCGGACCGTTGGAGACCGTTTTCGGGGAGTGGTGAGTAAAACGCAGGCGTGTCTAGGACAACGGAGGGCGGATGTCTGATGTCAAAGCCGGGCCCATCATCGCTGGATCCATCGCACAGGGTAAGTATGTCCAGGGCGGGTCTACTTCTGCTTGAATTTTTTTTTGCTTAGCAGGGATGCACAAGCGATCGCAGCACTGCTAAGCTAACATATACTCTCCCATAGGCGTGGACTATTGATCGCAGCAGCAGCAGCTAAAAGTTGATGGCTGCGATCAACTCGGAATGACCACCTTAATTCAGATCTGATCGTAGCTGCAAATTTGTTAGCAGTTGCGTAAAACCATGTGCACTGCAGGGGGGGCAGATATAACATCTGCAGAGAGAGTTAGATTTGGGTGGGGTATGTTAAAACTGAAATCTTAGTTGCAGTGTAAAAATAAAGCAGACAGTATTTACCCTGCACAGAAACAATATAACCCACCCAAATCTAACTCTCTCTGCACATGTTATATCTGCCCTCCCCCCCTGCAGTGCACATGGTTTTGCCCATCTGCTAACAAATTTGCAGCTACGATCGATCAGGTCTGAATCAGGGCAATAGTTTCATCCAGCCTCTATGGTCAATGGGTTGAGTCGAGGAAGGGGTGGGGGGGGGGGGTGTGCCTCTCTGGTGCTTCAGGAGAGGTGGGCCCTTCATGAGTTTTCAGTAAATTTGCAAATTACACATTATCCTCTGAGGGGTGGAATACTCTTGGCTTAGGTAGAGGGCCAAACTTTTTGAGTATATATATATATATATATATATTAGTGATGAGCGGGTTCGGTTCCTCGGGATCCGAACCCCCCCGAACTTCACCCATTTTTGCACGGTTCAGAGCAGACTTGGATCCTCCCGCCTTGCTCGGTTAACCCGAGCGTGCCCGAACGTCATCATCCCACTGTCGGAATCTCGCAAGATTCATATTCTATATAAGGAGCCGCGCGTCGCCGCATTTTTCACTCGTGCATTGGAGATGATAGTGAGAGGACGTGGCTGGCGTTCTCTCAGTTTCTGTGTTCAGTGTGCTGCAAATATCTGTGCTCAGTGTGCGGCAAATATCTGTGCTCAGTGTCCTGCAAATATCTGTGCTCAGTGTGCTGCAAATATCTACGTTCTCTACCTGAAAAACGCTCCATATCTGTGCTCAGTGTGCTGCAAATATCTGTGCTAAGTGTGCTGTATTGTGGGGACTGGAGACCACCAGTATTATATAGTAGGAGGACAGTGCAGAGTTTTGCTGACCAGTAACCACCAGTATTATACGTTCTCTGCCTGAAAGATGCTCCATATCTGTGCTGCATTGTAGTATATAGTAGGAGGACAGTGCAGAATTTTGCTGACCAGTGACCACCAGAATTATATCAGTACGGTACAGTAGTCCATTGCTCTACCTACCTCTGTGTCGTCAAGTATACTATCCATCCATACCTGTGGTGTATTTAAGTTTTTGTACGCAGTATATATATAGTAGTAGGACAGTGCATAATTTTGCTGACCACCAGTATATTTTATATAGCAGTACGGTACAGTAGGCCACTGCACTACCTACCTCTGTGTCATCAAGTATACTATCCATCCATACCTGTGGTGCATTTAAGTTTTTGTGCACAGTATACATATAGTAGTAGGACAGTGCATAATTTTGCTGACCACCAGTATATAATATATAGCAGTACGGTACAGTAGGCCACTGCTCTACCTACCTCTGTGTCATCAAGTATACTATCCATCCATACCTGTGGTGCATTTAAGTTTTTGTGCGCAGTATATATATAGTAGTAGGACAGTGCATAATTTTGCTGACCACCAGTATATAACATATAGCAGTACAGTACAGTAGGCCACTGCTCTACCTACCTCTGTGTCGTCAAGTATACTATCCATCCATACCTGTGGTGCATTTAAGTTTTTGTGCACAGTATATATATAGTAGTAGGACAGTGCATCATTTTGCTGACCACCAGTAAATAATATATAGCAGTACGGTACAGTAGGCCACTGCTCTACCTACCTCTGTGTCGTCAAGTATACAATCCATCCATACCTGTGGTGCATTTAAGTTTTTGTGCACAGTATATATATAGTAGTAGGAAAGTGCATAATTTTGCTGACCACCAGTATATAATATATAGCAGTACGGTACAGTAGGCCACTGCTCTACCTACCTCTGTGTCGTCAAGTATACTATCCATCCATACCTGTGGTGCATTTAAGTTTTTGTACGCAGTATATATATAGTAGTAGGACAGTGCATCATTTTGCTGACCACCAGTATATAATATATAGCAGTACGGTACAGTAGGACACTGCTCTACCTACCTCTGTGTCGTCAAGTATACAATCCATTAATACCTGTGGTGCATTTAAGCTTTTGTGCGCAGTATGTATATAGTAGTAGGACAGTGCATAACTTTGCTGACCACCAGTATATAATATATAGCAGTATGGTACAGTAGGCCACTGCTCTACCTACCTCTGTGTCGTCAAGTATACTATCCATCCATACCTGTGGTGCATTTAAATTTTTGTGCGCAGTATATACATAGTAGTAGGACAGTGCATAATTTTGCTGACCACCAGTATATAATATATAGCAGTATGGTACAGTAGGCCACTGCTCTACCTACCTCTGTGTCGGCAAGTATACAATCCATCCATACCTGTGGTGCATTTAAGTTTTTGTGCACAGTATATATATATAGTAGTAGGAAAGTGCATAATTTTGCTGACCACCAGTATATAATATATAGCAGTACGGTACAGTAGGCCACTGCTCTACCTACCTCTGTGTCGTCAAGTATACTATCCATCCATACCTGTGGTGCATTTAAGTTTTTGTGCGCAGAATATATATAGTAGTAGGACAGTGCATAATTTTGCTGACCACCAGTATATAATATATAGCAGTACGGTACAGTAGGTCAATGCTCTACCTACCTCTGTGTCGTCAAGTATACTATCCATCCATACCTGTGGTGCATTTAAGTTTTTGTGCACAGTATACATATAGTAGTAGGACAGTGCATAATTTTGCTGACCACCAGTATATAATATATAGCAGTACGGTACAGTAGGCCACTGCTCTACCTACCTCTGTGTCATCAAGTATACTATCCATCCATACCTGTGGTGCATTTAAGTTTTTGTGCGCAGTATATATATAGTAGTAGGACAGTGCATAATTTTGCTGACCACCAGTATATAACATATAGCAGTACAGTACAGTAGGCCACTGCTCTACCTACCTCTGTGTCGTCAAGTATACTATCCATCCATACCTGTGGTGCATTTAAGTTTTTGTGCACAGTATATATATAGTAGTAGGACAGTGCATCATTTTGCTGACCACCAGTAAATAATATATAGCAGTACGGTACAGTAGGCCACTGCTCTACCTACCTCTGTGTCGTCAAGTATACAATCCATCCATACCTGTGGTGCATTTAAGTTTTTGTGCACAGTATATATATAGTAGTAGGAAAGTGCATAATTTTGCTGACCACCAGTATATAATATATAGCAGTACGGTACAGTAGGCCACTGCTCTACCTACCTCTGTGTCGTCAAGTATACTATCCATCCATACCTGTGGTGCATTTAAGTTTTTGTACGCAGTATATATATAGTAGTAGGACAGTGCATCATTTTGCTGACCACCAGTATATAATATATAGCAGTACGGTACAGTAGGACACTGCTCTACCTACCTCTGTGTCGTCAAGTATACAATCCATTAATACCTGTGGTGCATTTAAGTTTTTGTGCGCAGTATGTATATAGTAGTAGGACAGTGCATAACTTTGCTGACCACCAGTATATAATATATAGCAGTATGGTACAGTAGGCCACTGCTCTACCTACCTCTGTGTCGTCAAGTATACTATCCATCCATACCTGTGGTGCATTTAAATTTTTGTGCGCAGTATATACATAGTAGTAGGACAGTGCATAATTTTGCTGACCACCAGTATATAATATATAGCAGTATGGTACAGTAGGCCACTGCTCTACCTACCTCTGTGTCGGCAAGTATACAATCCATCCATACCTGTGGTGCATTTAAGTTTTTGTGCACAGTATATATATATAGTAGTAGGAAAGTGCATAATTTTGCTGACCACCAGTATATAATATATAGCAGTACGGTACAGTAGGCCACTGCTCTACCTACCTCTGTGTCGTCAAGTATACTATCCATCCATACCTGTGGTGCATTTAAGTTTTTGTGCGCAGAATATATATAGTAGTAGGACAGTGCATAATTTTGCTGACCACCAGTATATAATATATAGCAGTACGGTACAGTAGGTCAATGCTCTACCTACCTCTGTGTCGTCAAGTATACTATCCATCGATACCTGTGGTGCATTTAAGTGTTTGTGCGCAGTATATATATAGTAGAAGGACAGTGCATAATTTTGCTGACCACCAGTATATAATATATAGCAGTACGGTACAGTAGGCCGCTGCTCTACCTACCTCTGTGTCGTCAAGTATACTATCCATCCATACCTGTGGTGCATTTAAGTTTTTGTGCACAGTATATATATAGTAGTAGGACAGTGCATAATTTTGCTGACCACCAGTATATAATATATAGCAGTAGGTACAGTAGGCCACTGCTCTACCTACCTTTGTGTCTTCAAGTATACTATCCATCCATACCTGTGGTGCATTTAAGTTTTTGTGCGCAGTATATATATAGTACAGGTTGAGTCTCCCTTATCCAAAATGCTTTGGACCAGAGGTATTTTGGATATGGGATTTTTCTGTATTTTGGAATAATTGCATACCATAATGAGATATCATGGTGATGGGTCCTAAATCTAAGCACAGAATGCATTTATGTTACATATACACCTTATACACACAGCCTGAAGGTCATTTTAGCCAATATTTTTTATAACTTTGTGCATTAAACAAAGTGTGTCTACATTCACACAATTCATTTATGTTTCATATACACCTTATACACACAGCCTGAAAGTCATTTAATACAATATTTTTAATAACTTTGTGTATTAAACAAAGTTTGTGTACATTAAGCCATCAAAAAACAAAGGTTTCACTATCTCACTCTCACTCAAAAAAGTCCGTATTTCGGAATATTTCGTATTTCGGAATATTTGGATATGGGATACTCAACCTGTAGTAGGACAGTGCATAATTTTGCTGACCACCGGTATATAATATATAGCAGTATGGTACAGTAGGCCACTGCTCTACCTACCTCTGTGTCGTCAAGTATACTATCCATCCATACCTGTGGAGCATTTAAGTTTTTGTGCGCAGTATATATATAGTAGTAGGACAGTGCATAATTTTGTTGACCACCAGTATATAATATATAGCAGTACGGTACAGTATGCCACTGCTCTACCTACCTCTGTGTCGTCAAGTATACTATCCATCCATACCTGTGGTGCATTTAAGTTTTTGTGAGCAGTATATATATAGTAGTAGCACAGTGGATAATTTTGCTGACCACCAGTACATAATATATAGCAGTACGGTACAGTAGGCCACTGCTCTACTTACCTCTGTGTCGTCAAGTATACTATCCATCCATACCTGTGGTGCATTTCAGTTTTTGTGCGCAGTATATATAGTAGTAGGCCATTGCTATTGATATATTACTGGCATATAATTCCACACATTAAAAAATGGAGAACAAAAATGTGGAGGATAAAATAGGGATAGATCAAGATCAACTTCCACCTCGTGCTGCAGCTGCTGCCACTAGTCATGGCCGAGACGATGAAATGCCATCAACGTCGTCTGCCAAGGCCGATGCCCAATGTCATAGTAGAGAGCATGTAAAATCCAATAAACAAAAGTTCAGTAAAATGACCCAAAAATCTAAATTAAAAGCATCTGAGGAGAAGCGTAAACTTGCCAATATGCCATTTACGACACGGAGTGGCAAGGAACGGCTGAGGCCCTGGCCTATGTTCATGGCTAGTGGTTCAGCTTCACATGAGTATGGAAGCACTCATCATCCTGCTAGAAAACTTAAAAGAGTTAAGATGGCAAAAGCACAGCACAGAACTGTGCGTTCTTCTAATTCACAAATCCCCAAGGAGAGTCCAATTGTGTCGGTTGCGATGCCTGACCTTCCCAACACTGTACGGGAAGAGGTGGCGCCTTCCACCATTTGCACGCCCCCTGCAAGTGCTGGAAGGAGCACCCGCAGTCCAGTTCCTGACAGTCAAATTGAAGATGTCACTATTGAAGTACACCAGGATGAGGATATGGGTGTTGCTGGCGCTGGGGAGGACATTGACAAGGAGGATTCTGATGGTGAGGTGGTTTGTTTAAGTCAGGCACCCGGGGAGACACCTGTTGTCCGTGGGACGAATATGGCCATTGACAAGCCTGGTCAAATTACAAAAAAAAAATCACCTCTTCAGTGTGGAATTATTTCAACAGAAATGCGGACAACTGGTGTCAAACCGTGTGTTGCCTTTGTCAAGCTGTAATAAGTAGGGGTAAGGACGTTAACCACCTAGGAACATCCTCCCTTATACGTCACCTGGAGCGCATTCATCAGAAGTCATTGACAAGTTCAAAAACTTTGGGTGACAGCGGAAGCAGTCCACTGACCACTAAACCCCTTCCTATTGTAACCAAGCTCCTGCAAACCACACCACCAACTCCCTCAGTGTCAATTTCCTCCTTAGACAGGAAAGCCAATAGTCCTGCAGGCCATGTCACTGTCAAGTCTGACAAGTCCTCTCCTGCCTGGGATTCCTCCGATGCATCCTTGAGTGTAACGCCTACTGCTGCTGGCGCTGCTATTGTTGCTGCTGGGAGTCGATCGTCATCCCAGAGGGGAAGTCGGAACACCCCTTGTACTACTTCCAGTAAGCAATTGACTGTCCAACAGTCCTTTGCGAGGAAGATGAAATATCACAGCAGTCATCCTGCTGCAAAGCGGATAACTCAGGCCTTGGTAGCCTGGGTGGTGAAAAATGTGTTTCCGGTAACCACCGTTAATTCACAGGGGACTAGAGAATTGATTGAGGTACTGTGTTCCCGGTACCAAATACCATCTAGGTTCCATTTCTTTAGGCAGGCGATACCGAAAATGTACACAGACGTCAGAAAAAGAGTCACCAGTGTCCTAAAAAATGCAGTTGTACCCAATGTCCACTTAACCACGGATATGTGGACAAGTGGAGCAGGGCAGACTCAGGACTATATGACTGTGACAGCCCACTGGGTAGATGTATTGCCTCCCGCAGCAAGAACAGCAGCGGCGGCACCAGTAGCAGCATCTCGCAAACGCCAACTCGTTCCTAGGCAGGCTACGCTTTGTGTCACCGCTTTCCATAAGAGGCACACAGCTGACAACCTCTTACGGAAACTGAGGAACATCATCGTAGAATGGCTTACCCCAATTGGACTCTCCTGGGGATTTGTGACATCGGACAACGCCACCAATATTGTGCGTGCAGTACATGTGGGCAAATTCCAGCACGTCCCATGTTTTGCACATACATTGAATTTGGTGGTGCAGAATTATTTAAAAAATGACAGGGGCGTGCAAGAGATGCTGTCGGTGGCCCGAAGAATTGCGGGCCACTTTCGGCATTCAGCCACCGCGTGCCGAAGACTGGAGCACCAGCAAACACTTCTGAACCTGCCCTGCCATCATCTGAAGCAAGAGGTGGTAACGAGGTGGAATTCAACCCTCTATATGCTTTAGAGGATGGAGGAGCAGCAAAAGGCCATTCAAGCCTATACAGCTACCTATGATATAGGCAAAGGAGGGGGAATGCACCTGACTCAAGCGCAGTGGAGAATGATTTCAACGTTGTGCAAGGTTCTGCAACCCTTTGAACTTGCCACACGTGAAGTCAGTTCAGACACTGCCAGCCTGAGTCAGGTCATTCCCCTCATCAGGCTTTTGCAGAAGAAGCTGGAGAGATTGAAGGAGGAGCTAAAACAGAGCGATTCCGCTAGGCATGTGGGACTTGTGGATTGAGCCCTTAATTCGCTTTACCAGGATTCACGGGTGGTCAATCTGTTGAAATCAGAGCACTACATTTTGGCCACCGTGCTCGATCCTAAATTTAAAACCTACTTTGTATCTCTCTTTCCAGCAGACACAAGTCTGCAGAGGTTCAAAGACCTGCTGGGAAAAGTTAGTTTTTTCGCCCGAAAAGTCTGTAATCACAGCTAATTGAATACTTCCCTTAGAACAGGTTCAGTATGATATGCCGGTGCACGGGATGCTGACGGTCAGAATAACAATGCCAGCATCCCGACAGGGAGAAGGTAAGAGTGTTCCACCCTGTTCCCTACTCCCTAACCCTAACCATCCATTTCCACAGCCTAACCCTAATCTCCCCCCGGAGGTGCCTAAACCTAACTTCCCTTGTACCGCAGCCTAATCCTAACCTTCCCCCCTTAGTGCCTGAACCTACCCTCCCACGGTGGTGCCTAACAATAACCCCCCATCACAGTCTAAACCTAACCCCTCCGGGCGACGCCTAAACCTGGCACCAGTGTAGCCATTCCCACTAGCAGCATGTGGCCACGCCCCATCACAACACATGACCACGCCCATTTTTCAGCACTCAGTACCCATAAGAAAATATTTCTACTTGCACCACTGCCTAGCACACACACCCCCTTCCCGGCCCTAACCCACCCGCTATACTTACTTTTGGGATGCCGGCTGTTGGGATTCAGGCATCGGTCTCCTGACCCTGTCGGGATTCCGGCATCTGCATGCTGACGGCTGTCAGGATTCTGGCATTGGCATTCTGACTGCCGGGATCCCGTTAGCCAGCATCTTCACTGCATCCCCTTAGAACATCTCCTGAATATTTGCACTGTACTTTCCCACTGAAATGTCCTAATGCTTTGAGATCTAGAATCACTTATTATTAGAGATGAGCGGGTTCGGATTTAACTCCAGAATTAACGCCAGTTCGGTTTTATCCGTATTTTTCCTATTGGTTATCCAAAACACGTGACATCTATGTGCCAATAAGATGCCGTTTTGAGAACCTAGTAAATCCGAGTAAAAGCGAGTAAATCCGAATCCGTTCATATCTATTTATTATATCTACTGTGCTGCTAACACTGCATTAAGTAGTCATGTATGTGTCACCATTGCTTCTCTATGGTACGTTTTCTATATTCACTGTCTACAGATAGTGCTACAGTCTTGCTTATGTCTATGCGGGCACATCTCATTATTATTTTTTTTCCATTTATTATACATGGTTTAAAAACTGATTACGGGGCATAAAGAATTGATAGTACAGTTGCTTCAGGGTGTATTTTCAATTGCTAACCAAAGTAGGGAAGAAACGTATTCTTCCTCAGACATATTAGATTTGCATGCAAAACATCTTTCTTGCATTCTTGGATTAAGCAGGCATATATAGAGGGAATCTTGATGAGAAGAGCAAGCTAATTTATTTCATGTAAACGACAACATCTGATTCTGAAGAGGAAAATGTACTGGCGCCAAGCCTTCCAGGGGACATAGCTGGATACATCCACTGGCGTGATATGTAAATAAGCGCCACACAATAACAGTTCATAAACTCAAGCCTCCATCGAGATTGATTTACTGGAGTGAAGTAAATAAATGCTGTAGTAATTTTTGTAATACGAAACGTTCCCATCCCTTGTTTTAGAATAACTGATCGTGGTTTATCTGTTTCATTAAACTAAACCAGTGTCTGGCAAATATTTCCATCTGCAGCATTTGTCTAGGGGACATCAGCGTAGATTTGTCTCTTAAAATGGTCACACACATTAATGGGGAAATGGAGAAGAAACAGATGAAGTGAGGAATCTGCTTTCTGCTCAGTATCTAAATGAGTTTATCTGTTCCTAGCATTCCATCCTTTACTCTTCGTATAAGGTCCTATCAATGTCTCTCAAGATGAAGGATACACAAGTGTTCATTCTATTACATCTGTTAATTTGCTTGTTCTTCCATGATTGCACTTTTGTTAGATTAAAAAATCAATTACTAAAAAGTTTTAAACTAACCTAAAACGCAAGTAAGCAATAAATAATACAGGTGAGGTGTCTTTGTTGTATAACAATGAGCTATGGGATCCGGTCAGGACCACAGCTGTCAAAATACCAATGCCATAATCCCAACACTACTTTGAATGCCAGCGCAGGAATCCCGACATTCATCACTATCCCGTTGCCGGCATCCGGACCGCCTGAATCCCGAATGATGCTTGCACGGGCTGCCAGAGAGGTAAGTCATGGGGAAGGGGGAGTTAGGGTTAGGCTGAGGGGGGAGGATTAGGGTTAGGCACCCCCGAGGAGGGTTAGGGGTAGGCTGCAGGAGAGGGAGGGTTAGGTTTAGGATGCAGGAAAGGTGGGTTAGGGATCAGGGTTTGCTACCTGAATTCTCCAGTGTCGGTATTCTAAACTTTGGGATGTCGCTGGCTGTCTTTTGACAGCCGCCATCTCAACCGTCGGGATCCTGATACCAACGCCTTGCTATGGCACTTGACCCCTGATGAGGGAGAATCTCCCATTAGACTCCACTGACCTATACGTCATATGCCATGTAGGTAGATAGGAGAATATCATGTAGTAAACTGCAAAAGAGCCAGCACCATCACAGCATCTTAAATTCTGATATAACACCTCCATATAGTTACAGAGCACCCATTCTTTTGATAGTATGTGATAGTCGAATTGAACCTCTGTGGAGGTTTGGGTCCCCCAGGATCAAGACCCATCATAGCTGTAACCTCTGTAGTTATGACATTGGACATACTTATATGATTATTATTGAGCAGTTCTTTCTAATAGAAATTGAACTGAAACTTCCATATACTATATTAGGCAGATTAAGGAACAAGATAAATGTAAAATGTTAGGATCAAAGCCAGATCTAGGAGACAATGAAGCTGTTGCATTGGATGAAAGAAGGTTTGTGGTAAAGGTTTAACTCTGAAGTAACTCAGTAAGGATTATTTACAAACTGTGGACAGCACATATGGTATAATGGTTAGCATTACTGCCTTACAGCACATAGGTCATGGGTTCAATTCACACCATGGCCCTAACTGTGTGGAGTTTGTATATTCTCCCCATGCTTGCGTGGGTTTTCTCTGGGTACTCCAGTTTCTTCCTACAATAAAAAATTATACTGGTAGGTTAAATGTCATCCCCCCAAAAAAATAACCCTAGTGTGAATGTGTGTGTGTGTGTGTGTGTGTGTGTGTGTGTGTGTGTGTATGTACATGTGGTGGGGAATATAGGTTGTAAGCTCGACTGGGGCAGGGACTGATGAGAATGGCCAAATATTCTCTGTAAAGCTCTGTGGAATGTTTGTTCTATACTGTATAAATAACTGGTAAAAATAATAATAATAACAACAATAAACTGTGAAAGGTTATTAGTGGATCGTCAATGTGTTCCAGTGCTACTGCATTTCAGCATACACACCCACTATAATATCTTTGGAATAACCAAAAAAAAAAACCCCGTCTGAGCCTCAGGTTGGAGGATACCTCGGAAAATGTATCTGGTGGAAACAGTAAACACACCACATCAAAGTCCAAGATTTTCCAGCTTGACCAATCCATTGTCAATAAAACTGGCTTTATTTACTGATTGCTCTATGGACTAAACTATATAACATTAAGTGAAAGGAACTTTCACTAACATCAGGTATAGAGTAGTTTTATAAAAGATTATCCATGTTGTTGGTTAGGTCTTGGTATCCACAACAAACTGAGAGTTTGTATACTATAGCAAAAGTCCTTTTTTTTAAATGACCACCTTTCATAACTATTAGACTCCCTGAATTGTATAGGATCAATCCAGATGCCTTAACATTGAAACTGAAAATATGATATTGCCCTTACTCCTCTGTTGTCCTGTTGAATAGGAAGAGCAATCCACAAATTATTAATCCTTCTCTGTGGTGTATATCTGAATGATGTGGTAGACAGCTACGTGTTGTGTCTGCATAATATAATATAGGCATTAATAGAATAGTGATTGGGTACTGCATAGTTATGGGAAAGAGGTATACCAGGTTGGCTTGACAGTTATAGGGTATCCTTATTTCTTAATAAACTAGCATCGGGATTATTTAGCCAGGTACAGTATATAATCCATATGACAGAGAGGCAGGAATTATATCCCCCTAGCATTACATTATGTACTGCCTAGGTGGTGAGTTTATTTGTCTAACTCTGTTCCAACTAGAGATGTGCACCGGAAATTTTTTGGGTTTTGGGTTTTGGTTTTGGGTTCGGTTCCGTGGCCGTGTTTTGGGTTCGAACGCGTTTTGGCAAAACCTCACCGAATTTTTTTTGTCGGATTCGGGTGTGTTTTGGATTCGGGTGTTTTTTTTTTTAAAAACCCTAAAAAACAGCTTAAATCATAGAATTTGGGGGTCATTTTGATCCCAAAGTATTATTAACCTCAATAACCATAATTTCCACTAATTTTCAGTCTATTCTGAACACCTCACACCTCACAATATTATTTTTAGTCCTAAAATTTGCACCGAGGTCGCTGGATGACTAAGCTCAGCGACCCAAGTGGCCGACACAAACACCTGGCCCATCTAGGAGTGGCACTGCAGTGTCACGCAGGATGGCCCTTCCAAAAAACACTCCCCAAACAGCACATGACGCAAAGAAAAATGAAAGAAAAAAGAGGTGCAAGATGGAATTGTCCTTGGGCCCTCCCACCCACCCTTATGTTGTATAAACAGGACATGCACACTTTAACCAACCCATCATTTCAGTGACAGGGTCTGCCACACGACTGTGACTGAAATGACGGGTTGGTTTGGACCCCCACCAAAAAAGAAGCAATTAATCTCTCCTTGCACAAACTGGCTCTACAGAGGCAAGATGTCCACCTCATCATCATCCTCCGATTCATCACCGTGTACATCCCCCTCCTCACAGATTATCAATTCCTCCCCACTGGAATCCACCATCACAGCTCCCTGTGTACTTTGTGGAGGCAATTGCTGCTGGTGAATGTCTCCATGGAGAAATTGATTATAATTCATTTTAATGAACATCATCTTCTCCACATTTTCTGGAAGTAACCTCGTACGCCGATTGCTGACAAGGTGAGCGGCGGCACTAAACACTCTTTCGGAGTACACACTTGTGGGAGGGCAACTTAGGTAGAATAAAGCCAGTTTGTGCAAGGGCCTTTAAATTGCCTCTTTTTCCTGCCAGTATACATACGGACTGTCTGACGTGCCTACTTGGATGCGGTCACTCATATAATCCTCCACCATTCTTTCAATGGAGAGAGAATCATATGCAGTGCCAGTAGACGACATGTCCGTAATCGTTGGCAGGTCCTTCAGTCCAGACCAGATGTCAGCATCAGCAGTCGATCCAGACTGCCCTGCATCACCGCCAGCGGGTGGGCTCTGAATTCTGAGCCTTTTCCTCGCACCCCCAGTTGCGGGAGAATGTGAAGGAGGAGATGTTGACAGGTCGCATTCCGCTTGACTTGACAATTTTCTCACCAGCAGTTCTTTGAACCCCTGCAGACTTGTGTCTGCCGGAAAGAGAGATCCAAGGTAGGTTTTAAATCTAGGATCGAGCACGGTGGCCAAAATGTAGTGCTCTGATTTCAACAGATTGACCACCCGTGAATCCTTGTTAAGCGAATTAAGGGCTCCATCCACAAGTCCCACATGCCTAGCGGAATCGCTCCGTGTTAGCTCCTCCTTCAATGTCTCCAGCTTCTTCTGCAAAAGCCTGATGAGGGGAATGACCTGACTCAGGCTTGCAGTGTCTGAACTGACTTCACGTGTGGCAAGTTCAAAAGGTTGCAGAACCTTGCACAACGTTGAAATCATTCTCCACTGCGCTTGAGACAGGTGCATTCCACCTCCTATATCGTGGTCAGTTGTATAGGCTTGAATGGCCTTTTGCTGCTCCTCCAACCTCTGAAGCATATAGAGGGTTGAATTCCACCTCGTTACCACTTCTTGCTTCAGATGATGGCAGGGCAGGTTCAGGCGTTTTTGGTGTTGCTCCAGTCTTCTGTACGTGGTGCCTGTACGCCGAAAGTGTCCCGCAATTCTTCTGGCCACCGACAGCATCTCTTGCACGCCCCTGTCGTTTTTTAAATAATTCTGCACCACCAAATTCAAGGTATGTGCAAAACATGGGACGTGCTGGAATTTGCCCAGATTTAATGCACACACAATATTGCTGGCGTTGTCCGATGCCACAAATCCCCAGGAGAGTCCAATTGGGGTAAGCCATTCTGCGATGATCTTCCTCAGTTGCCGTAAGAGGTTTTTAGCTGTGTGCGTATTCTGGAAAGCGGTGATACAAAGCGTAGCCTGCCTAGGAAAGAGTTGGCGTTTGCGAGATGCTGCTACTGGTGCCGCCGCTGCTGTTCTTGCGGCGGGAGTCAATACATCTACCCAGTGGGCTGTCACAGTCATATAGTCCTGAGTCTGCCGTGCTCCACTTGTCCACATGTCCGTGGTTAAGTGGACATTGGGTACAACTGCATTTTTTAGGACACTGGTGAGTCTTTTTCTGAGGTCTGTGTACATTTTCGGTATCGCCTGCCTAGAGAAATGGAACCTAGATGGTATTTGGTACCGGGGACACAGTACCTCAAACAAGTCTATAGTTGGCTCTGCAGTAATGATGGATACCGGAACCACGTTTCTCACCGCCCAGGATGCAAGGCCTCAGTTATCCGCTTTGCAGCAGGATGACTGCTGTGATATTTCATCTTCCTCGCAAAGTACTGTTGGACAGTCAATTGCTTGGTGGAAGTAGTAAAAGTCGTCTTACGACTTCCCCTCTGGGATGACCATCGACTCCCAGCAGCAACAACAGCAGCGCCAGCAGCAGTAGGCGTTACACGCAAGGATGCATCGGAGGAATCCCAGGCAGGAGAGGACTCGTCAGAATTGCCAGTGACATGGCCTGCAGGACTATTGGCATTCCTGGGGAAGGAGGAAATTGACACTGAGGGAGTTGGTGGGGTGGTTTGCGTGAGCTTGGTTACAAGAGGAAGGGATTTACTGGTCAGTGGACTGCTTCCGCTGTCGCCAAAAGTTTTTGAACTTGTCACTGACTTATGATGAATGCGCTGCAGGTGACGTATAAGGGAGGATGTTCCTAGGTGGTAAACGTCCTTACCACTACTTATTACAGCTTGACAAAGGCAACACACGGCTTGACACCTGTTGTCCGCATTTCTGTTGAAATACTTCCACACCAAAGAGCTGATTTTTTTGGTATTTTCACCAGGCATGTCAATGGCCATATTCCTCCCACGGACAACAGGTGTCTCCCCGGGTGCCTGACTTAAACAAACCACCTCACCATCAGAATCCTCCTTGTCAATTTCCTCCCCAGCGCCAGCAACACCCATATCCTCCTCATCCTGGTGTACTTCAACACTGACATCTTCAATCTGACTATCAGGAACTGGACTGCGGGTGCTCCTTCCAGCACTTGCAGGGGGCGTGCAAATGGTGGAAGGCGCATGCTCTTCACGTCCAGTGTTGGGAAGGTCAGGCATCGCAACCGACACAATTGGACTCTCCTTGTGGATTTGTGATTTCGAAGAACGCACAGTTCTTTGCTGTGCTTTTGCCAGCTTAAGTCTTTTCATTTTTCTAGCGAGAGGCTGAGTGCTTCCATCCTCATGTGAAGCTGAACCACTAGCCATGAACATAGGCCAGGGCCTCAGCCGTTCCTTGCCACTCCGTGTGGTAAATGGCATATTGGCAAGTTTACGCTTCTCCTCCGACGATTTTATTTTAGATTTTTGAGTCCTTTTTTTACTGATATTTTGTGTTTTGGATTTTACATGCTCTGTACTATGACATTGGGCATCGGCCTTGGCAGACGACGTTGATGGAATTTCATCGTCTCGGCCATGACTAGTGGCAGCAGCTTCAGCACGAGGTGGAAGTGGATCTTGATCTTTCCCTATTTTTGGAACCTCAACATTTTTGTTCTCCATATTTTAATAGGCACAACTAAAAGGCACCTCAGGTAAACAATGGAGATGGATGGATACTAGTATACTTATGGATGACGAGTGACTGACGACACAGAGGTAGCTACAGCCATGGACTACCGTACTGCGTCTGCTAGTATAGAGATGATAATGATATAAAAAATATATATATATATCACTACTGCAGGTATATATAATATAATGACGGACCTGCTGGACACTGTCAGCAGACTCCTAAACTACTAGTATGAAGAAGATAGAAAAATAAACCCCACCACAGGTAGGTATACAATTATGGACGAGCACTGACGACACAGAGGTAGCTACAGCCGTGGACTACCGTACTGCGTCTGCTAGTATAGAGATGATAATGATATAAAAAATATATATATATCACTACTGCAGGTATATATAATATAATGACGGACCTGCTGGACACTGTCAGCAGACTCCTAAACTACTAGTATGAAGAAGATAGAAAAATAAACCCCACCACAGGTAGGTATACAATTATGGATGAGCACTGACGACACAGAGGTAGCTACAGCCGTGGACTACCGTACTGCGTCTGCTAGTATAGAGATGATAATGATATAAAAAATATATATATATCACTACTGCAGGTATATATAATATAATGACGGACCTGCTGGACACTGTCAGCAGACTCCTAAACTACTAGTATGAAGAAGATAGAAAAATAAACCCCACCACAGATAGGTATACAATTATGGACGAGCACTGACGACACAGAGGTAGCTACAGCCGTGGACTACCGTACTGCGTCTGCTAGTACAGAGATGATAATGATATAAAAAATATATATATATCACTACTGCAGGTATATATAATATAATGACGGACCTGCTGGACACTGTCAGCAGACTCCTAAACTACTAGTATGAAGAAGATAGAAAAATAAACCCCACCACAGGTAGGTATACAATTATGGACGAGCACTGACGACACAGAGGTAGCTACAGCCGTGGACTACCGTACTGCGTCTGCTAGTATAGAGATAATGATATAAAAAATATATATATATATCACTACTGCAGGTATATATAATATAATGACGGACCTGCTGGACACTGTCAGCAGACTCCTAAACTACTAGTATGAAGAAGATAGAAAAATAAACCCCACCACAGGTAGGTATACAATTATGGACGAGCACTGACGACACAGAGGTAGCTACAGCCGTGGACTACCGTACTGCGTCTGCTAGTATAGAGATGATAATGATATAAAAAATTATTTATTTATTTTATTTATTACCAGTTATTTATATAGCGCACACATATTCCGTAGCGCTTTACAGAGAATATTTGTACATTCACATCAGTCCCTGCCCCAGTGGAGCTTACAATCTATATTCCCTACCACATGTACACACACATTCACGCTAGGGATAATTTTGTTGGAAGCCAATTAACCTACCAGTATATTTTTGGATTGTGGGAGGAAACCGGAGCACCCGAAGGAAACCCACGCAAGTACGGGGAGAATATACAAACTCCGCACAGTTAGCGCCATGGTGGGAATCGAACCCATGACCTCAATGCTGTGAGGCAGTAATGCTAACCATTACACCATCCGTACGGCCCCATATATATATATCACTACTGCAGGTATATATAATATAATGACGGACCTGCTGGACACTGTCAGCAGACTCCTAAACTACTAGTATGAAGAAGATAGAAAAATAAACCCCACCACAGGTAGGTATACAATTATGGACGAGCACTGACGACACAGAGGTAGCTACAGCCGTGGACTACCGTACTGCGTCTGCTAGTATAGAGATGATAATGATATAAAAAATATATATATATCACTACTGCAGGTATATATAATATAATGACGGACCTGCTGGACACTGTCAGCAGACTCCTAAACTACTAGTATGAAGAAGATAGAAAAATAAACCCCACCACAGGTAGGTATACAATTATGGACGAGCACTGACGACACAGAGGTAGCTACAGCCGTGGACTACCGTACTGCGTCTGCTAGTATAGAGATGATAATGATATAAAAAATATATATATATCACTACTGCAGGTATATATAATATAATGACGGACCTGCTGGACACTGTCAGCAGACTCCTAAACTACTAGTATGAAGAAGATAGAAAAATAAACCCCACCACAGATAGGTATACAATTATGGACGAGCACTGACGACACAGAGGTAGCTACAGCCGTGGACTACCGTACTGCGTCTGCTAGTATAGAGATGATAATGATATAAAATATATATATATATATCACTACTGCAGGTATATATAATATAATGACGGACCTGCTGGACACTGTCAGCAGACTCCTAAACTACTAGTATGAAGAAGATAGAAAAATAAACCCCACCACAGGTAGGTATACAATTATGGACGAGCACTGACGACACAGAGGTAGCCACAGCCGTGGACTACCGTACTGCGTCTGCTAATATAGAGATGATAAAGATGATAGAGATGAACAAAAAAAATATAACACTACTGCAGGTAAATATTTATATAATATAATGAATGACGGACCTGCTGGACACTGTCAGCAGAATGCGTTTATAGAATAAATAAAAAAAAACACCACAGGAGTGTTTAACTTTTTCAGGCAGACAATATACTGGTGGTCACTGGTCAGTCACACTGGCAGCAAAAGTGTGCACTGTACTCCTGCTATAACTGCACCCCAGTCTCCCCCACAATTCAGCTGTGTGAGCAGTGAGCACTCAGCACAGTCAGATATACATAGATGATATTATCATGCAGCACACTGAGGCTGAGCACAGATATGGTATGTGACTGTGTATCGTTTTTTTTCAGGCAGAGAACGGATTATATTAAATAATAAATAAAACTGGTGGTGGTCACTAGTAACTATCAGCAAAACTCTGCACTCTGAGTACTCCTAATGCTCCCCAAAATTACTAAGTTAGTAGTAAATCAACTCAAGTGTCTCTATCTTTTCTAACGGAGAGGACGCCAGCCACGTCCTCTCCCTATCAATCTCAATGCACGTGTGAAAATGGCGGCGACGCGCGGCTCCTTATATAGAATCCGAGTCTCGCGATAGAATACGAGCCTCGCGAGAATCCGACAGCGGGATGATGACGTTCGGGCGCGCTCGGGTTAACCGAGCAAGGCGGGAAGATCCGAGTCTGCCTCGGACCCGTGTAAAAAGGCTGAAGTTCGGGGGGGTTCGGATTCCGAGGAACCGAACCCGCTCATCTCTAGTTCCAACATATTTAATTCATTTCCTTCATGGGCATGAACAGTATATTTCAAGTTATAAAATACTGAAAATAAAAGTGATTACTTTGAAATAGTCCATATGGCTTCTAACCACAATGTTGATATATTGACAATATAATTAATGCAATATATAAAAAAAGATTGTATCTCTTGCACTACTACTTCTGGACATTGCAGCTCCCCCTAGAACATATGAAACACATGAAAACAACATTCTTATAAAGATCTTCTACCTATTTGTCATATTGCCCTTATCCAGCTACAGATAGTCAGGGGTATTTTAAACCTTCTAAAGAGGACAAATTGAGAAGTTGCTCATAGCAACTAATAAGCTTCTAGCTACCATTTCTCAAGTTGCATTCTATAAAATAATAACTAGAAGTTGATTGGTTTCTATGGGTAAGTTCTCCACTTGTCTATAGGAGATTTGATACATTACGCATACTTTAGCTCACGCAGGGGTCTAGGAACTTAGGGGGACATGTACTAAGCAGTTATAAAAGTGGAGAAGTGAGTCAGTGGAGAAGTTGGCCATGGCATCCAATCAGCTGCTCTGTATTCTTTTATAGTATGCAAATTGTAAATGTTACGTCAATTATGATTGGTTGCCATGGGCAACTTCTCCACTGGCTCACTTCTCCACTTATATCACTGCTTAGTACATGTCCCCCTAGTCTTGGAGAGTGATAATGTTGAGATAGATAAAAGTTATCAGCTCCAAACTGCCATGTTACAGGCTGTGTGTGAAAAATGATAGTTAGTAGCTGATTGGTTGGTACTTTATCTACATCTACTTTGTCACTCTCCATGGCTTGGTACATCTGACCCCCAGGGTCTGCGTGGATCCAGAACAGTGCCTGAAATGATTAGTGGAGAGGGAGGGAGTCACAGTGCCAGAGACAACAGCGCTTGCACAGGTGTCCGGGAAAATGGCGCGATGGCCATTTTTCCGGAGACCTGCACATGTTCTGTATACTCTGGCACTGTGCCAGAGTCTCTAGTGCTCAGAGCATTAACAGCACAACACACACTGCACCCGTTATGGATATGCCACTGTACTGGTCTTATGGGATGCCTGCAGCAGGCAATATGATTTATTCATTTTCCAACTGATCCAATTTTAAAAAGACAAATATATTAACATTGTGCGTGTGTGTGTGTGTGTGTGTGTGTGTGTGTGTGTGTGTGTGTGTGTGTGTTGAGGGGGGGGCTGGGAAGTTGGGTAGTGAATTTTCACTTGGAGTGCTTTACTCCTCACTTGTAGGGGCTGTGTGTATTGTATGTTGGTCTCTGGAATGGTTGTGGTATAGAAGATCTACATTCGGTGGGTCTACAGTCATTAGGTCGACCGCATATTGTCGACAGGCAAAAAGTCGACATGGACAAAGTTTCAATATGGACAAAAGTCAACATATGAATGGTCGACACTGGAAATGTTGACGGGAAGAAAAGGTTGACATGAGAATTTTCAACACAAAAATGATCGACACACTTTTTTGCATTTTTGGGGTTCGTGTGGATAGTTTTTTCATCTGGGACCACCATTTGTAGAAACATGGATCCTCGTGGCCTCACTTCACTCGCCACACTTCGGGCAAGGTGTCTTGCTTTGCTCACCACAAGGTTACTAAAGGTTATGATTTGTGACATGGATATTCAAGGAAGGAAAAAATCCAAAAACATGAAAAAAAAATATGCCGACCATATAAACCTGTCGGCCTTTTGAACCTGTTGACCTTTTTAAGCGTCAACCCTTCATATGTCGACATTTTGTCCATGTCGCCATTGTGCCTGTCGTCCATATGGGGTTGTTCTAATGAATGTCGACCTTTAGTCTGGTTCCCCTCTGGAATACTCTTTGTGTTAGGGAGTGTTCTCTATATTGTATTACGATCTCAGGAGTGCCCTCAGCAGGGGCGGAACTGTGGGAGGCAGTGGAGTCGGCTGCCGCCGGGCTCCTGACCACAAGGGGGCGCATCTCCTCCACTGTCTCCCGCAGCCTGAGAACTGCGCTGCTATTGTGGACGGAGGAGCAGTCACTGACACGGAAGCTGCCTCCTGTAGGGAGAGATGGCACTGGCTGCAGCTAGGGGGAGCTCCAGAGCACAGCTCCTCTTCTAGCCAGCCGAGGGAAGCTCTCTGCTCCGTCAGCCTGATGATGAAAGCCAAAGGTAGACACTGTGTGGGGGGTAGGGGAGAGGTGTATTTGGGGGGAAGCACTGTGTTTTGTGTGTGCTTGTTTTTAAGTGAGGTGTGTGTGTGTTTTTAATGAAAGTTGTGCATTCAAGTAAAAGGCATGTGTGTGAGTGATGTGTGTGTAAGTGAGAGACATGTGTATGTAAGTGAGAGGCATGTATGTGTGTGTAAGTGGGAGGCATGTGTATGTAAGAGAGACTTGTGTGTGTAAGTGAAAGAGACGTGTGTGTGTGTGTTTAAGTGAATGAGGCGTTTGTGTTTTTTTTATATATATATCTAGTGTTCACGCTAGGTGTCTGCACCTTTTTTTAGACAGATGAATCCCACCCTGCCCGTTTTTGTGCGCCCTACCAACCCGCCGTTTTCTGCCTGCCGTACCCCGCCACGCCGCCAGACCCAGCCGTGCGCCGCCGGACCCGGTAAGCACATGAGAGTCCCCCTGGGCTAAATTAACCTTGTAAGTATTTTGCAGCTGTAAACTTCAATCTCAGTGCTCTCTACCTGGTGCAGTGTGCCTCAGTGCTCTCTACCTGGTGCAGTGTGCCTCAGTGCTCTCTACCTGGTGCAGTGTGCCTCAGTGCTCTCTACCTGGTGCAGTGTGCCTCAGTGCTCTCTACCTGGTGCAGTGTGTCTCAGTGCTCTCTACCTGGTGCAGTGTGCCTCAGTGCTCTCTACCTGGTGCAGTGTGCCTCAGTGCTCTCTACCTGGTGCAGTGTGTCTCAGTGCTCTCTACCTGGTGCAGTGTGCCTCAGTGCTCTCTACCTGGTGCAGTGTGTCTCAGTGCTCTCTACCTGGTGCAGTGTGTCTCAGTGCTCTCTACCTGGTGCAGTGTGCCTCAGTGCTCTCTACCTGGTGCAGTGTGCCTCAGTGCTCTCTACCTGGTGCAGTGTGCCTCAGTGCTCTCTACCTGGCGCAGTGTGTCTCAGTGCTCTCTACCTGGTGCAGTGTGCCTCAGTGCTCTCTACCTGGCGCAGTGTGCCTCAGTGCTCTCTACCTGGTGCAGTGTGTCTCAGTGCTCTCTACCTGGTGCAGTGTGCCTCAGTGCTCTCTACCTGGTGCAGTGTGTCTCAGTGCTCTCTACCTGGTGCAGTGTGTCTCAGTGCTCTCTACCTGGTGCAGTGTGCCTCAGTGCTCTCTACCTGGTGCAGTGTGCCTCAGTGCTCTCTACCTGGTGCAGTGTGCCTCAGTGCTCTCTACCTGGTGCAGTGTGCCTCAGTGCTCTCTACCTGGTGCAGTGTGCCTCAGTGCTCTCTACCTGGTGCAGTGTGCCTCAGTGCTCTCTACCTGGTGCAATGTGTATAACGTGCTCTATCTGTCGCAGTGTGTAGGAGGTTCTATCTGGTGCAATGTGTATTAGGTGCACCACCGTGTTGTAATAAAGTGTTTGGCCCCTATTATGAAACAACGCCGCTAGATTTTTGGAGCGCGCCTTCGGCGCGCACTGTCCATGTTTTGGCCCATAGGTATGGGAGCACCAAGCATTATAGTATGTACCTAAGTTTGCCCATCCCTCCCCGTGATCAGCACCCTGCCGTAAAAAAAATCCTACAGTGAACACTAATTATATCGGCACACCACTGCGCCAAAGCATCTCCATCGAGACCTGCTGGCGGGTGAGGGAGCACTGTAGGTGTACTATAATGGTATGCTGGTGTCTGTTTTATTGTAATAACTGACTTGGTGTGCGTCCACTTTGTATGTGTATCTATATTACTACTGGGAAAGGTACCTGAGCACGCTGCTACTGTTCACCCTTAGTGCCGGATAGCTACATATGGTATGTGTGTGTATGTGTATATGTAGGGGGGCACCAACATTTATCATGCCTCCGGGCGACTGGGACGAACTTACGCCACTGGCCCTCAGCATTGGTCATCAGTCTTTGGAATGCTTTCTGTGTATTAGCCTAAGGCACCCTTAATCCGGCTCTGCTCTTGATTACAGCAAGAGGGAAACCAGCCCTTCTTTTCATAAGACATCCATATACCATTATACCAACCTGATTAAAGAAAAAAGTCAGCTCTGCAGGAGGACAGTCTTCTCTTTATATCTGACAGCCAAGTCTTTTAAACACATTTCATTTATTCCAAGGTGAAAAAATAAAAGTAACTTAATTGACTGAAAGAACAAGATATTGTAAAACACCTGTCCTGTTAACAGAAGTGGGGTAATCCATACGGGTGTGGTTCATCAAATCGACAGTATCTAGGTCGACAATGTTTAGGTCGACCACTATAGGTCGACAGTCACTAGGTCGACATGGATGGAAGGTCGACAGGGTTTCTAGGTCGACATGTGCTAGGTCGACAGGTCTAAAGGTCGACATGAGGATTTTTATTTTTTTTGGGGTGTCGTTTTCTTCGTAGAGTGACCGGGATCCCAAATTAGTGCACCGCGTCCCCTCGCATGGCTCGCTTCGCTCGCCATGCTTTGGGCATGGTGCCTTTGCTTCGCTCGGCACAGATTACCATTCCAATCGTAGTCCACATGGATCGTTAAGTATGAAAAAATTCAAAAAAACATATATTTTTTTAAAAACTCATGTCGACCTTTAGACCTGTCGACCTAGCACATGTCGACCGAGAAACCCTGTCGACTTTCCATCCATGTCGACCTAGTGACTGTCGACCTATAGTGGTCGACCTAAACATTGTCGACCTAGACAGTGTCGATCTTCAGACCGGATCCTATCCATACAGTGGTTTTGAAGTCATAAAGCCAGGGCCGGTTCTAGCCAAGTAAAGCCAAGGGCGAAAATTTCCTTTGGCACCTCCCTCCCTACCAGAAAAAAAATCATCAAAAAAGAAAATGAACATATCTTAGTTTGAACATAACGATACTTGGTGCTTGCAGGGTGGTAGGGTGCAGATTGTGTTGAATCTCTGACCTTTTCCCTTTTTTTGTATTTTTACTGACCCCTCTGTACCCTACACTACATCACTGTCCCTTCTATACCCTACACTACTAACCCCTCTATACCCTACTCTACATCCCTAACCCCTCTATACTCTACATCCCTAACCCCTCTATACCCTACTCTACATCCCTAACCCCTCTATACTCTACATCCCTAACCCCTCTATACCCTACACTACATCACTGACCCCTCTATACCCTACACTACATCACTGAGCCCTCTATATTTTACTCTACATCCATAACCCCTTTATACCCTACAGACATCACTGACCCCTCTATACCATACATCCCTGACCCCTCTATACCCTACACTACATCACTGACCCCTCTATACCCTACTCTACATCCCTAAAACCTCTATACTCTACACTAAATCACGGAGCCCTATATACCCTACTCTACATCCTTAACCCGTCTATACCCTACACTACATCACTGACCCCTCTATACCCTACACTACATCACTGACCCCTTTATACCCTACTCTACATCCCTAACCCCTCTATACCCTACTCTGCATCCCTAACCTCTCTATATCCTACTGTACATCCCCAACCCCTCTAGACTGACCCATCTATACCCTACACTGCATCCCTAACCCCTCTATACCCTATACTACACTGCCAACACCTCTATACCCTATTTTACATCCCTAACCCTCTATACCCTACATTACATCCCTAACCCCTCTATACCCTACTCTACATCCCTGACCCCTATATACCTTACACTACATCACTGACCCTTCTATACCTTACACTACAGACCCTCTATTCCCTACACTACTGACCCCTCTATACCCTACTCTACATCCCTAACCCTTCTATACCCTACTCTACATCCCTAACCCCGCTATACCCTTCTCTGCATCTCTAACCCCTCTATACCCTACTCTACATACCTAATCCCTCTATATTCTACACTACATCACTGACTATGGAACAAGGCGGTACTCTCAGTGTGGTGGTTGGTTGGGCAATGCTCCCAGGGGAAGGCTCCAGCCAGCATCCAGTCTGCTGCACACCACTTTCCCTCCTCAGCTCTGCCCATACACCGGCGTCTTCTATCCTGCTTACACCCAGGGTGCAGAGCCAAGGCTGCGGACAGCGCAGTGACAGGCTGGGCTCCATTATAGCCATCCCAGGCTGTTGCCACTTGTCCTCTCTTTACGTGCTGCTGCTGGCTGGGTGATAGGAGTGTTCTTGCTGAGGCAAGTCAGGGTCTCTCAGGCTGGTGTGGCTGGCTGCTGACAGACTACAGATATGATTGTGAGCGGTGGGAACAGCCTAGTGGGTGGTGTGGGGGTCTTTGCTGGTTACCGGGAGGTCTCTGTATGGCACTGCTCTTGGGCAAGAGCAGGTAGGCACCTTCAGACTGATGGCACTGGCTGGGTCAACCTCAGGCCGCTGCAACCTGAGCGATTGCCCTGCTTTCTCATGTTATATCTGCCCCCCCCTGCAGTGCACATGGTTTTGCCCAATTGCTAACAAATTTGCTGCTGCGATCAGATCTGAATTAGACCCAAGTGCACTGCAGGGGGAGGGGCCGATATAACATGTGCAGAGAGAGTTAGATTTGGGTTGGGTGTGTTCAAACTGAAATCTAAATTGCGGTGTAAAAATAAAGCGGTCAGGTTTTGCCCATTAGCTAACAAATTTGCTGCTGCGATAAGATCTGAATTACCCCCAATGTACTGTGAAGGGGTAGAGTTATGATTCAGGTGGCTTTATTAGGCTTGGTGTGTGTTTTTTGTTTGCTGATCATCCACCATGGGTATGGTGGAGTCTGGAAGAACAAACTCATGTTGCTATAGCAGGTACTCTATCTCCACAGTGGTGTTTTGGCTGTTAGCTTCTTTCCGGAGTCCAGTGACTCCATCTTTCTGGATGGGCCATCTTTTGGGACCTTTGGAGCTATGCACCAGGGGGACAGTCGTTGATGCCGCTGTGAGGCAGCACTGTAATGGTATATTATGATCCGCCTATTCCCTTCATCCTCCTGCCACCATTTTATATTAGTTCAACTGTTATCATAAATGATAACAAAATTAAAACAACATACCCTACCTACTTAATAATTAGTTGTAATTAGGTGGGTTTTTATATAAGGTGACAAGCTGGCATGTCCAAAAAGAGTTTAATACACATTTAAACAGCTTTGTCTCAGTGGAATGCTAGCCCCATATGGTCATCTGTCTGTGCGTGGTCTTGCAGGGAAGGGTGTGGCCATGCAATAGTACCCCAAATTCAAATTATGCCTCACAGTAGTGCAATCTTATTCACATTACACCACACAGTAGAGCCTTTTATTCATGTTATGTCACACAGTAGAGCCCCTTATTCATATTACATCACACAATAGAGCCCTTTATTTATATTATGTCACTCATTAGAGCTCCTTATTCATGTTACATCACACATTGGTACCCGTTATTCACATTACATTACACAATAGAGCCCCTTATTTACGTAACGTCACACAGTAAAGCCCCTTATTCACATTACACCACATAGTAGTGCCCCTTTTTCACATTATACCACACAGTAGTGTCCCTTATTTCCATTACACCACACAGTAGTGTCCCTTATTTCCATTACACAACACAGTAGAGCCCTTTATTCATGTTTTCTCACACAGTAGTGCCCCTTATTCACATTATGTCACACAACAGATCCCTTTATTTACATTATGTCACACATTAGTGACATAGGCCCCCCAGGAGGGAAGAGCCCCTTATTCACATTATGTCACTGATTAGTACCCCTTATTTATGTTGTGTAACAAAATAGAGACTCTTATTTATATTATGTCACACAGTAGAGCCCCTTATTCATGTTACTTTACACAATAGAGCCAGACATTCACATTATGTCACACAGTAGTGCCCCTTATTCACATAATGTCAAATAGTAGTACCCATTATTCATGTTATGTCACACAGTAGTGCCCCTTATTCATGTTACATCACACAGTAGAGCCCCTTTGCATATAATGTCAAATAGTAGTACCCATTATTCATATTACATCACACAGTAGAGCCCCTTATTCACATTACATTACAAAATAGATACCCTTATTTATGTAACATCACACAGTAATTCCCCTTATTCATGTTATGTCACAAAGTATAGCCCTTTATTCATGTTACATTACACAATAGGGTCCATTAAAAATGATCTCCCTATCAAACCGCCTCCCCTACCCCAGCCAGCCAGCCAGCCAACCACCTCTGGCTCATCACAGACCTCAATTCCAGCAGGTAAGCAGACAGGCAGCAGTTCTCTTTCTCCGCGCCAGCGGCTTCTTTGACAATAGTGAATCACTCCTTCCCCTGTCACCTCAGGCTAGTCTCTCCCCCAAATCTGGTGCTCCACCGCCTCCCTCTCCTGTGGTTCTGCACAGCAAATGGGCCTTATCCCCTGGCTACTCTGGAGTCTGCTGATTCTCCTCTTGGATAGCGTGGGACTGTTATTTCCAGTGGTGACTAGTTCCGCCCACAGGGCACATATGCTCTGAGCCTGATTTAGATGTGGTTGCAATGCAGACGCAGCAATTATACTTTTCAGTGATGGAATGATGAGGCATCGCGAGTGTAGCAGCCACCCACAAGTGAATAGGGAAGCCCATCAAAACTATCACAACAATCAAAGCAACTGTGTACTCTGTCATAACCGTGATGCAAATGCAAGGAACATCCAGTAGGTATGGAGTGCCAGTCATTAGTGACCTAGGCCCCCAAGGAGGGAAGTACAGATTGGGAACTGAGAATAGGCATGTGCTGGGGGCATGTGCACTTGTGTAGGGAGCATCCACATCTGCTGTTGCTAGTTACACATTGGGGGGTTTTCTTTGCTTTTTGTTAGCTACTCCTACTTTGGATCAAAACCATCTGTAAGGAAATGTGTGATTTAGCCCCTGAAATGCAACATCAATTTATTTTAGATTGATTTGAAATCAATGAAAATAGATTCAAATTGACATTTAGTAAATTTACCCCCCCCAGCCAAACATTTAGGACAATTAGAAGTATGCCTACCTCCGAATACAGACAATCATTGGTGATATAGGCAACAAGTAGATAAAAAACTAAGGGGGAGATGCAAGAATAATGGTAAGTCAAATGCACCATAAACAGCGCTACTTTACACTTACAAGACTCACTATGTATGAAAGCAGATAACGTAGAGAAAAATTACTTTTCTCTATGATATCTGCAAATATCTCGCGATTTTGTCATCACCATACTATTGTATGGTAACGGAAAATCATTCCGATGTATAAAAAATGGTAAACGCAACAGGAAGAGCTATAGCAGCATGATAAGTACCGCTTAAGGACATCTACCCCTGAATCTGTTAGATGTTAATCGAAGTGGTAGAGTCATGGGTCCTAACCACAACCTCACCCAATCCCATTCCTTTAAGTGTAACTGGCCTATGTATTCTTAGCAGCTTGTAAGGTAAGATAAACTGCCCCTATGCTGCGAGTTCATAAGGTATGAGTAATTAAAGGAAACTACTGAAGTTTACAAGGATTGATGGTTAGTGAACCTTTTTGAAAATGGAATCCTGCAGCACTGGACAACCATCAGGAAATTGAGCATGTACAAAATGTCTAAGCTGATGATAATGGTAAAAGTATGCATTTAAGATATTCACCTCAGAGCAAATTTGAGAAAACAGTTAAGAGCCCTTAACTGTTCTATCATGTATTGACTCAACTGAGCAAGTCTCCACAGAAGAGTATAAACACTTAGAGCTCCCAGCAGATCATTAATTATAACAAAGTTAAATATTTTATTTTTTAAACAATGATTTTTATTTTATTATTGAGATCAGTTTTGATACAAAAGTATACAATACATTTTGACAAAGTACCATAAAAAGACTGTAAATATAAAAAGACAAAATACATGGTACAGCAAACATAGACAATAAAAGATAGATAAGAACAGGCAAAAACACAGAGAAACCCTGACAGCGTAAAAAGCAAGGGAGCAACCGGGTGAATACTATTAGCAACAACAGAATAAAAAATGTAAAAAAAAAAGAAAAGGATACAAGGGATCATTAGCAGAGTCCAGGGAGAGGGGAGGAGTGAGAAAGATACCAAGAGGATCTTATATTATGAAAATTAGTCCTGGGGTTATTTAGTGAACTCGTATTGTACTCCATAGAGGCTACAAAATGAACATGAACAAGCATGAAGGGCAGTGATTGATTTAGCCATCAAGGATTTCCAATTCTTAGCGACCAGTGATTTAGCGGCATTACATACGTGGACAATTATCTTGGTGCTTACAGACAGAATGAACCAGGGCATTCAGTAATGCCACTGTAACATTGCTCAATATGGTTGTACCCAAAATCCTTGACAGCAGTTCCTATACTTGGGTCCAAAAATCTTGTATGATTGGACGTATCCACGATATGTGAAAGAATGTGCCTACTTCTCCACAATTTCTCCAACATAAGTTTGAGGATAATGAAAAAATGGTGTGAAGCTTACATGATACTGTTACGAACTGAGTGCCGGAATTCAGGAGCATGGGTGGCAACTGGTGAGTTCCTGGTCCTGACTTGGGAGCTGCAGCTGGGAAAGGGAAATGGCTGCAACACTGACTCTACCCCTAACTCCGTTATTTCTCCCAGTAGTCGGTTGGCGCCTGCAGAGCTAGTCTTCTCCTTTAGCAGCCTCGTTTGAATGGGTGAATTAGGTTCTCCCAGACTCCGATGTCCCCAGATCTTCTGAGGTAACAAGGCACCAACCAAGACTGAGGGAGAATAAGGGGAAAACTAGCTAGGACTAACGATACTACCAATGGGAGAGAATACAGACAGGACAATGAACAGATTATATGCGGCACTGCCGCCAAAATCCCAACATAGGAACCAAGGCACAGAGTATTGAAAGCTAAGACACTGAATATATGAGTGATTGTGAATGCAACAATGCATGAAGATGTTATAAGTGACTTAATAAACTCTGAAAGTAAAAATGCTAGAAGATGTTATAATACAGAAATACAGGCAAGCAGTGTCTGTGTGTGGGAACTCCACAAAAACCTGAGCACAAGGCTAGCTGGTTCTGGTCAGATAATCAAACTGGCAAGGTCTCCGGGTCACGGGTTCAACACAGGCAGACAGGATCTAATACAAGCTGACAGGTTCTCACTGAATGCTCTAAGATGTAATAATACAGAGATATAAGCAAGACAGTGTCTGTGTGGAACTCCACACACTGCTTAGCAAAAACCTGAATACAAGGCTGGCTGGATCTGGTCAGGTTATCAATCGAGCAGGGTCTACTGGTCACGGGTACAACACAGAAAGAATGGATCTCTCACGAGCTGACAGGTTCAAGATTCCACCATAGAACAGGGGCTGGACACAGGTACAGACAGGAACATGTATCTATCACTGGCCTCAGGTGAAAGGCAGGCTGGGTATTAAAGGAAGCACACCCCAATCAGGATGGCTGGAAGCCAGACACAAGGTAATGGCCTAAATAACTGACAGGTGAGACAGCACAAGCCACACATACAGGAGACATGCTGAAGTTACACAGACTCACCACATAATGGCCTAATTACCTGACCGGTGAGGCTGCACAGGCCACACATACAGGAGAGAGGCTGCAGTTACACAGACTCACCAAAGGTGGCTTGCAACAGTACTCTAAACAAGTACATGAGAAAACCTGGCATACAAACAGAAATATACAATAAAATATATAAAAAAAATGCAAACAGGAATGAGCCACAGTAGTGGCTCATGACAAGTACCAAGTACCATCTTGTATGTACCTTGTAACATGTCTCTTTGGTGGTCACACTGGTCACACCAATAGAAGCTTTATCAATTCTAGACCGAATAACAGACCAATCCTCATCATCAATAGGGTACAGAAGGTCTGCCTCTCATGCTAATCCATGAAGTTCTCGGTCGGGGGTAGCTGGGGCCAGAATGGAACAATATATGGCAGAGATGTTACCTTTTCAACTGAAGGAGTATGAACATAGACGTTCAAAATGAGAAAGCATTCGAAGTTTACTATAGGGAAAGTGAGAATTGACAAAGCTCATTATTTGAGTATATTGGAACTGGGGGAGGCAGTCAATTTGCCTGCCGCGCCCGCCACACAAAGGGGACATGCTGCGCTCACTGAAGTATTCCGGTGGCGGTTTGCTGACTGTCGAGATCCCAACAGCCGGCATATTATACTGATCCCGTTAAGAGGTAGGACTTGAGTAGTTAGTTTGTAAGTTGGCCATTCTGGCCATACTAATATTTTGATTGCCTGGCATAGTATGGGAATTCTAAACTTGGCCTCTCTCTCTACTGCTAAGGCTTGAAGAAGGGAGTGACTAGAATCACCCCAGCAACCAACAAACCTACAAATCCTAATTTTCTCCACCTCTCACCAAATCACATAGGTGAGACAGTTTAAATGCAAGATAATATAGCCTACATTGTGGTTGTGCCAGTTAACCTGATGACCTAGATCTAGAGGCTATAGCCAATTTAATCGAAGATATTGATCCATCCAAACCAAAAAGTAGACAGAGCTATCAATTGTCTAAACACCTGGAATGGTATAAATTCTGGGAGCTGCTGGAAAACAGTTTTTTGGGGGCAGAGTGATAATTTTTATGACAATGACCCATTTTGTTAGTATTTGGGGTAGCTTGCAGAAAATCTGCATTTTAGTTTTAAGATATTCTATTTGTGGGTAAATGTTTAGCTTAGTATAATATGACATATTAATAGTAATTATAATACTCAAATACCTGAAGCAGGGTTCCCCCATCAAGGGTATATCGAGATGGCTATAGGACAAGCACCATTCATACCCCTTTTCCAAAGACTAGAAAATCACAGGTTATTGCATGTAAACATGTTTTTTTGTCAGTGGAAAAGGCTCAACCTGGGTCCAGTGATCGGGAATCCAGCCCTGCTAATAAGCAGGGTCTTTCCCCGGATGAGGCTCAGTATAAATAGGTAACCCAGGTTGGTCCAACCCAGAACCCATTTACAGCATAGGAAGAGCCAGTGATCTCATCAAGTGCCAGCACTGCACCTTTGTGCCGACCCGGTAAGAAGCTGGGTCCAGCTTCTTGTCTGAAAGGGGTCTAAGCCAGGTCACCTCCAGGCTGAATCCATGTACAAAATCCTGGGTGTGACCTGGCATTTTGATCTGAAAGGGGTATTGGAAGGAGTATTTGGGATTTTCCCCATTGATTTGAAGTCCTGTGTAAGGGTTCACCTGTTGAAGCAGTTTAGTCAAGGAGGTATCGGAGTCAGAAAGGAAGAGCAACATATCACACACATATACTGTAGTATATTATATCCATCATCTTACCGAGTTGGAGTTTTGATACCCAAGTGCATTCTCAGCCAGCAGACCTATAGTTCAATCGCAATTGCAAAGATGGTTGGCGATACACAGGGTGTTGTTAATTAAACATTGGTGCAGCTTTGGGTGAGGAAAGAAACGGCGATGCCTTTGCACTTCAGGAGTAACTCCCGGCCAGCACAGCTTTAGCGAGCTGGCCGGGAGCTACTCCTTGCTCCCCGGCCGGCAGCGGCTGTGTATGACGTCACACAGCCGCTGCGGCCCGCCCCCCGTTCGGTCCGGCCACGCCTGCGTTGGCCGGACCGTGCCTACAAAACGCAGGCCAAATGCCACCATTTCACCCCCTCCCGTCCATTGATCGCCTCTGCCTGTCAACCAGGCAGAGGCGATCGCTGTCCTGCCACGGCCGTCGGCCGTCCCGCATGCGCAGGTGCAAAAAGGCACCAGCGCATGCGCAGCAGGGACCCGTTCTCTCTGCTGCGTGAAAACGCAGCGAGCGAACGGGTCGGAATGACCCCCTTTGATCCCATTGCATGGCCAATTAGGAGGTATTAGGAGGTATTTCTCACTTCACGCAACACTGCTTGTGAAGGGTGAATGGCATTTACTTAGCCGTAAATCTCATATATGAGTTGAAGACTGGCCTACACTGGCTAAAATGAAGAAGAATCAGTCAGCTGAGGTGACTAGAGCATTTATAATTCATTCCTTCTGCAGCTGGCCACGTCACTCCAGTGGTCTGCCTTTCAATAGGTCTCTATCGTGCATTCCCCCGGTGGACCCTTCATATCCAGTCTGTCACTACTGACTATGTTCATTGACAGTCTGCAAAAAAAACACATTTTAATAATATTAAATTCCTCAAATTGCTTTAGATTCGATTCCCCTTTATTAGGCTGTGCATAGCTCTGACATTATCATTATAATTAAGATTAAATATAAAACAGACTAATTAAATTCTTTATTTTGTAGTTTTTAACAAATAATTAGATAGAGCAATCCAAGAGAGAACCCCATTAACATTTTTAGGGATAGGATGCAGTCATAATGTTAACATTCATAATGTCAATACTGTAATGTTGAAACTGAGGAAATATCAGCATTGAACATGTCGACAGCTGCAGAATGACAACATGTTCAAAATGTGGACATGTAACATGTCAACATACTGCAGGGACCGAAGGGTTACGCTGTGGGAGGAGAGGGTAAAGGTTAGTCACTAGGGGGAGGGTTAGGTTGTGAGATAGGAAATTAGGGTTAGGCACTAGGCGGAGGATTAGTTGTTAAGGATATACTCATCACATGATGAGCTAGAAGTCATCAGCAGGTCACCGCCAGACCCAGATGAGACCACAACAGCCACCAGACCTACTGTACCATTAGACCACAAGGGACATTTTGTCAACATTCTAATCACTGTTGATTATACTGTAATGAATGTCGATGTCAACATGCCAAGTATGTTAACGTGCTGCATGTCAACATCACAAACAATTTAAACATGATGAATCTCGACAAAATATACCACATACCCAGAGACTGTTACAATAAAACATCCTTGATTGTGCTTTTTAACAGGGCCTTCTTTCTGGCTGCTTCAGACACACATACATGAAGATCACCAACCAGAGGAGGACTCCACAGGACAATAGCCACTGCTGTGTCACACAGAGAGAAATAGGAGTGAGATAATACAGGGTGTATTGTAGAGATGAGCGCCGGAAATTTTTCGGGTTTTGTGTTTTGGTTTTGGGTTCGGTTCCGCGGCCGTGTTTTGGGTTCGACCGCGTTTTGGCAAAACCTCACCGAATTTTTTTTGTCGGATTCGGGTGTGTTTTGGATTCGGGTGTTTTTTTCAAAAAACACTAAAAAACAGCTTAAATCATAGAATTTGGGGGTCATTTTGATCCCAAAGTATTATTAACCTCAAAAACCATAATTTACACTCATTTTCAGTCTATTCTGAATACCTCACACCTCACAATATTATTTTTAGTCCTAAAATTTGCACCTAGGTCGCTGGATGACTAAGCTAAGCGACCCTAGTGGCCGACACAAACACCGGGCCCATCTAGGAGTGTCACTGCAGTGTCACGCAGGATGTCCCTTCCAAAAAACCCTCCCCAAACAGCACATGACGCAAAGAAAAAAAGAGGCGCAATGAGGTAGCTGTGTGAGTAAGATAAGCGACCCTAGTGGCCGACACAAACACCGGGCCCATCTAGGAGTGTCACTGCAGTGTCACGCAGGATGTCCCTTCCAAAAAACCCTCCCCAAACAGCACATGACGCAAAGAAAAAAAGAGGCGCAATGAGGTAGCTGTGTGAGTAAGATAAGCGACCCTAGTGGCCGACACAAACACCGGGCCCATCTAGGAGTGTCACTGCAGTGTCACGCAGGATGTCCCTTCCAAAAAACCCTCCCCAAACAGCACATGACGCAAAGAAAAAAAGAGGCGCAATGAGGTAGCTGTGTGAGTAAGATAAGCGACCCTAGTGGCCGACACAAACACCGGGCCCATCTAGGAGTGGCACTGCAGTGTCACGCAGGATGTCCCTTCCAAAAAACCCTCCCCAAACAGCACATGACGCAAAGAAAAAAAGAGGCGCAATGAGGTAGCTGTGTGAGTAAGATAAGCGACCCTAGTGGCCGACACAAACACCGGGCCCATCTAGGAGTGGCACTGCAGTGTCACGCAGGATGTCCCTTCCAAAAAACCCTCCCCAAACAGCACATGACGCAAAGAAAAAAAGAGGCGCAATGAGGTAGCTGTGTGAGTAAGATAAGCGACCCTAGTGGCCGACACAAACACCGGGCCCATCTAGGAGTGGCACTGCAGTGTCACGCAGGATGTCCCTTCCAAAAAACCCTCCCCAAACAGCACATGACGCAAAGAAAAAAAGAGGCGCAATGAGGTAGCTGTGTGAGTAAGATAAGCGACCCTAGTGGCCGACACAAACACCGGGCCCATCTAGGAGTGGCACTGCAGTGTCACGCAGGATGTCCCTTCCAAAAAACCATCCCCAAACAGCACACGACGCAAAGAAAAAAAGAGGCGCAATGAGGTAGCTGTGTGAGTAAGATAAGCGACCCTAGTGGCCGACACAAACACCGGGCCCATCTAGGAGTGGCACTGCAGTGTCACGCAGGATGTCCCTTCCAAAAAACCCTCCCCAAACAGCACATGACGCAAAGAAAAAAAGAGGCGCAATGAGGTAGCTGTGTGAGTAAGATAAGCGACCCTAGTGGCCGACACAAACACCGGGCCCATCTAGGAGTGGCACTGCAGTGTCACGCAGGATGGCCCTTCCAAAAAACACTCCCCAAACAGCACATGACGCAAAGAAAAATTAAAGAAAAAAGAGGTGCAAGATGGAATTGTCCTTGGGCCCTCCCACCCACCCTTATGTTGTATAAACAGGACATGCACACTTTAACCAACCCATCATTTCAGTGACAGGGTCTGCCACACGACTGTGACTGAAATGACGGGTTGGTTTGGACCCCCACCAAAAAAGAAGCAATTAATCTCTCCTTGCACAAACTGGCTCTACAGAGGCAAGATGTCCACCTCATCATCATCCTCCGATATATCACCGTGTACATCCCCCTCCTCACAGATTATCAATTCGTCCCCACTGGAACCCACCATCTCAGCTCCCTGTGTACTTTGTGGAGGCAATTGCTGCTGGTCAATGTCTCCACGGAGGAATTGATTATAATTCATTTTAATGAACATCATCTTCTCCACATTTTCTGGATGTAACCTCGTACGCCGATTGCTGACAAGGTGAGCGGCGGCACTAAACACTCTTTCGGAGTACACACTTGTGGGAGGGCAACTTAGGTAGAATAAAGCCAGTTTGTGCAAGGGCCTTTAAATTGCCTCTTTTTCCTGCCAGTATAAGTACGGACTGTGTGACGTGCCTACTTGGATGCGGTCACTCATATAATCCTCCACCATTCTTTCAATGTTGAGAGAATCATATGCAGTGACAGTAGACGACATGTCCGTAATCGTTGTCAGGTCCTTCAGTCCGGACCAGATGTCAGCATCAGCAGTCGCTCCAGACTGCCCTGCATCACCGCCAGCGGGTGGGCTCGGAATTCTGAGCCTTTTCCTCGCACCCCCAGTTGCGGGAGAATGTGAAGGAGGAGATGTTGACAGGTCGCGTTCCGCTTGACTTGACAATTTTCTCACCAGCAGGTCTTTCAACCCCAGCAGACTTGTGTCTGCCGGAAAGAGAGATCCAAGGTAGGCTTTAAATCTAGGATCGAGCACGGTGGCCAAAATGTAGTGCTCTGATTTCAACAGATTGACCACCCGTGAATCCTTGTTAAGCGAATTAAGGGCTCCATCCACAAGTCCCACATGCCTAGCGGAATCGCTCCGTGTTAGCTCCTCCTTCAATGTCTCCAGCTTCTTCTGCAAAAACCTGATGAGGGGAATGACCTGACTCAGGCTGGCAGTGTCTGAACTGACTTCACGTGTGGCAAGTTCAAAGGGCATCAGAACCTTGCACAACGTTGAAATCATTCTCCACTGCGCTTGAGACAGGTGCATTCCACCTCCTATATCGTGCTCAATTGTATAGGCTTGAATGGCCTTTTGCTGCTCCTCCAACCTCTGAAGCATATAGAGGGTTGAATTCCACCTCGTTACCACTTCTTGCTTCAGATGATGGCAGGGCAGGTTCAGTAGTTTTTGGTGGTGCTCCAGTCTTCTGTACGTGGTGCCTGTACGCCGAAAGTGTCCCGCAATTCTTCTGGCCACCGACAGCATCTCTTGCACGCCCCTGTCGTTTTTTAAATAATTCTGCACCACCAAATTCAAGGTATGTGCAAAACATGGGACGTGCTGGAATTTGCCCAGATTTAATGCACACACAATATTGCTGGCGTTGTCCGATGCCACAAATCCACAGGAGAGTCCAATTGGGGTAAGCCATTCCGCGATGATCTTCCTCAGTTGCCGTAAGAGGTTTTCAGCTGTGTGCGTATTCTGGAAACCGGTGATACAAAGCGTAGCCTGCCTAGGAAAGAGTTGGCGTTTGCGAGATGCTGCTACTGGTGCCGCCGCTGCTGTTCTTGCGGTGGGAGTCCATACATCTACCCAGTGGGCTGTCACAGTCATATAGTCCTGACCCTGCCCTGCTCCACTTGTCCACATGTCCGTGGTTAAGTGGACATTGGGTACAGCTGCATTTTTTAGGACACTGGTGACTCTTTTTCTGAGGTCTGTGTACATTTTCGGTATCGCCTGCCTAGAGAAATGGAACCTAGATGGTATTTGGTACCGGGGACACAGTACCTCCAACAAGTCTCTAGTTGGCTCTGCAGTAATGATGGATACCGGAACCACGTTTCTCACCACCCAGGATGCCAAGGCCTCAGTTATCCGCTTTGCAGCAGGATGACTGCTGTGATATTTCATCTTCCTCGCAAAGGACTGTTGGACAGTCAATTGCTTGGTGGAAGTAGTAAAAGTGGTCTTACGACTTCCCCTCTGGGATGACCATCGACTCCCAGCAGCAACAACAGCAGCGCCAGCAGCAGTAGGCGTTACACGCAAGGATGCATCGGAGGAATCCCAGGCAGGAGAGGAATCGTCAGAATTGCCAGTGACATGGCCTGCAGGACTATTGGCATTCCTGGGGAAGGAGGAAATTGACACTGAGGGAGTTGGTGGGGTGGTTTGCGTGAGCTTGGTTACAAGAGGAAGGGATTTACTGGTCAGTGGACTGCTTCCGCTGTCACCCAAAGTTTTTGAACTTGTCACTGACTTATTATGAATGCGCTGCAGGTGACGTATAAGGGAGGATGTTCCGAGGTGGTTAACGTCCTTACCCCTACTTATTACAGCTTGACAAAGGCAACACACGGCTTGACACCTGTTGTCCGCATTTCTGTTGAAATACTTCCACACCGAAGAGCTGATTTTTTTGGTATTTTCACCAGGCATGTCAGTGGCCATATTCCTCCCACGGACAACAGGTGTCTCCCCGGGTGCCTGACTTAAACAAACCACCTCACCATCAGAATCCTCCTGGTCAATTTCCTCCCCAGCGCCAGCAACACCCATATCCTCCTCATCCTGGTGTACTTCAACACTGACATCTTCAATCTGACTATCAGGAACTGGACTGCGGGTGCTCCTTCCAGCACTTGCAGGGGGCGTGCAAATGGTGGAAGGCGCATGCTCTTCACGTCCTGTGTTGGGAAGGTCAGGCATCGCAACCGACACAATTGGACTCTCCTTGTGGATTTGGGATTTCGAAGAACGCACAGTTCTTTGCGGTGCTTTTGCCAGCTTGAGTCTTTTCAGTTTTCTAGCGAGAGGCTGAGTGCTTCCATCCTCATGTGAAGCTGAACCACTAGCCATGAACATAGGCCAGGGCCTCAGCCGTTCCTTGCCACTCCGTGTGGTAAATGGCATATTGGCAAGTTTACGCTTCTCCTCCGACAATTTTATTTTAGGTTTTGGAGTCCTTTTTTTACTGATATTTGGTGTTTTGGATTTGACATGCTCTGTACTATGACATTGGGCATCGGCCTTGGCAGACGACGTTGCTGGCATTTCATCGTCTCGGCCATGACTAGTGGCAGCAGCTTCAGCACGAGGTGGAAGTGGATCTTGATCTTTCCCTAATTTTGGAACCTCAACATTTTTGTTCTCCATATTTTAATAGGCACAACTAAAAGGCACCTCAGGTAAACAATGGAGATGGATGGATACTAGTATACTTATGGATGGACTGCCGAGTGCCGACACAGAGGTAGCTACAGCCGTGGACTAACGTACTGTGTCTGCTGCTAATATAGACTGGATGATTGATAATGAGATGAAATCAATATATATATGTATGTATATATAATATCACTAGTACTGCAGCCGGACAGGTAGATAATATATTTATTAGGTAATGATGACTGATGACGGACCTGCTGGACACTGTCAGCTCAGCAGCACCGCAGACTGCTACAGTAAGCTACTATACTCTATAGTAGTATGTACAAAGAAGAAAGAAGAAAAAAAAACCACGGGTAGGTGGTATACAATTATGGATGGACTGCCGAGTGCCGACACAGAGGTAGCTACAGCCGTGGACTAACGTACTGTGTCTGCTGCTAATATAGACTGGATGATTGATAATGAGATGAAATCAATATATATATGTATGTATATATAATATCACTAGTACTGCAGCCGGACAGGTAGATAATATATTTATTAGGTAATGATGACTGATGACGGACCTGCTGGACACTGTCAGCTCAGCAGCACCGCAGACTGCTACAGTAAGCTACTATACTATAGTAGTATGTACAAAGAAGAACGAAAAAAAAAAACCACGGGTAGGTGGTATACAATTATGGATGGACTGCTGAGTGCCGACACAGAGGTAGCTACAGCCGTGGACTAACGTACTGTGTCTGCTGCTAATATAGACTGGATGATTGATAATGAGATGAAATCAATATATATATATGTATGTATATATAATATCACTAGTACTGCAGCCGGACAGGTAGATAATATATTTATTAGGTAATGATGACTGATGACGGACCTGCTGGACACTGTCAGCTCAGCACAGCACCGCAGACTGCTACAGTAAGCTACTATAGTAGTATGTATAAAGAAGAATGAAAAAAAAAAACCACGGGTAGGTGGTATACAATATTATATATATATATTATATACAATTATATATATATATATATATATATATATATATATATTAAACTGGTGGTGATTGATTATTAAACTGGTGGTCACTTCAGGACAGGTCACGTTGCAACTTGCAACTAGTACTCCGAGGCCTAAGCAGACAATCACAAAATATATTATTATACTGGTGGTCAGTGTGGTCACAACAATGGCAGTGTGGCACTGACTCTGGCAGCAAAAGTGTGCACTGTACGTTATATGTACTCCTGAGTCCTGCTCTCAGACTCTAACTGCTCCCCACTGTCAGTGTCTCCCCCACAAGTCAGATAATACACTTACAGTCACACTATCTAATCTATATATCACTTCAGCAAGTAGTATAGTAGTATACAGTAGTACTCCTCCTAATAATGCTCCCCGAAAATACTGTGTCTCTCTCTTCTCTAAACGGAGAGGACGCCAGCCACGTCCTCTCCCTATGACTCTCAATGCACGTGTGAAAATGGCGGCGACGCGCGGCTCCTTATATAGAATCCGAGTCTCGCGATAGAATCCGAGCCTCGCGAGAATCCGACAGCGTGATGATGACGTTCGGGCGCGCTCGGGTTAGCCGAGCAAGGCGGGAAGATCCGAGCCTGCTCGGACCCGTGTAAAAAACCTGAAGTTCGGGCGGGTTCGGATTCAGAGGAACCGAACCCGCTCATCTCTAGTGTATTGGGAGAGGTGACATCCTGCTTTTGGATTTCTGTGATGGCTGTGTTGGTGCTAGCCATTATACTTGGCTGTTACACACAGTATGCACTGAGCTACCTGGCCTGCATGCAACGGAGAGGACACAATCTCATCAGTGAAGCCTGGGGCTAGGGATAACGTGTGGAGAAAAACGTGTGGGTGTCTGAGACACATATGATGTACAAAACTATAAATACAGACATGAAACATCATGTGTGCAGGTGACATTTTGTTATTATTATTATTATTATTATTATTATTATTATTACTCTTATGTAGTTGTCATTAATAGGGTTTTTTGAGTGTATTTAAAAATATTTATACAAAGTTAACACCATATGTTTATTTGTAAAATTACTTTTTCTGTTTGTTCAAATAAAATAAGTTGGATATTTGTCTTATGCTAAATTTTTAAATCTGCGCAATAAAAAATTTGTCTAGTTCCACCCCTGGCTGGGGAATTTCACATGTTCACCAGTGGAATTTGGTCTTAAATATTTTGTACTCATAGGGGGTAATTCATTAAGGATTGTAGATTCTGCTAAAAAGCAGAATCTGCAATCCTTTCTATTGCATGCTGGGGGCCGCCCATCACAGGGCAAGACTGCCCAGTATGCTGAATGGCCTGCCCGGCAGCTGCGACCACAATTTAATTGCGGTCACAGCAACTGTGGAAGAGCCCCTGCAGCCGCAGCCAGGCTGTGTATTCAGGCGGTCCACCATCATTTTCTTGTTTGGAGTGGATGCGTGTGACATCACACAGCCAGCCAAATATGTAGCTGACACATCCCCATTTTGCCAGCATCACCCCCCGCAATGATCTGTCGCCACCCCCCCCAACCACCCCGTGAATGCCTCTGACTGTCAGTCAGACAAAGGTGTTGGCAGTCAATGCAATCAGATTGCATTGGCTACTAGTGCACACACAGGACTCTACCTGCGCATGCGCATTGCTGCCTGGAAAAGGTTATTGCAGTCGCATCACTTAGAGATGTGACCTGAATAACCCCCATATTCCCTATTATATTTAATCCATCTGGAATGATTACATTTTGTGAAAAGGATCAAAAAAGTGAAAGAAATAAAAGAAATGAGGCAAAAAAGAAAAAGAAAAACACAAAAAATAGAAAATTGAACAGTAAGAGAAAATTGCAGTGGAAACAAAGTGAAAAAGGAGGGAAATAAACAGAGAAAAAAAACAGCAAACAAGAGAAAAACAAGAAGAGTCAACAACCAGCGACACTGAAAGAAAAATGGAAGAAGGAAAAAAAAAGATAAACTATCTAAAAAAATAAGGACAGCAGAATTTAAAAGAGTGAAAATGCTAGAGAAAGCTAGAAAACAAGAGTGAAAAAGAAAAGAAGAGACAGATTTGGGGGTATATGCAATTGCGGTCGAATTCCCGAAATTGTCAAAAAACGGGACTTTTTCGCCAAAAAAAAAAAATCGACAATGCAATACAGTACTTTCCGTCAAAAAAACTGACTTTCCAAATTCGACTTTTTGAAATTCGACTTTTGTCAAATTCGACTTTTCTGCAATGGTACAAATGCGGCAATTCGACAAAAGTATATTCAATTGAAGTTTGGAAATTCGACAACAGTGCTTTTAGACAGTAAATTCGTCATTTTCAATCTGGGTGAAACCAATAAAAAAAAATTTAAAACATGTTTTTTTTGGTGTTTTTTTATTGGTAATAGCATATCTATTTATATTAGAAGGGATTAGGTACTTGGTTTGTCTTTTTGGGAGGCACAAGTATTATTTATATATTTTTTAAAATATATTTATTTATTTTTCATTTAGATGGAATGGTAAAATCCCGAAAAAAAATGGCGTGGGGTCCCCCCTCCAAAGCATAACCAGCCTCGGGCTCTTCGAGCCGGTCCTGGTTCTAAAAATCCAGGGGAAAAATGGACAGGGGATCCCCCGTATTTTTAAAACCAGCACCGGGCTCTGCGCCTGGTGCTGGTGCAAAAAATACGGGGGACAAAAAGAGTAGGGGTCCCCCGTATTTTTTACACCAGCATCGGGCTCCACTAGCTGGACAGATAATGCCACAGCCGGGGGTCACTTTTATACAGTGCCCTGCGGCCGTGGCATTAAATATCCAACTAATCACCCCTGGCCGGGGTACCCTGGGGGAGTGGGGACCCCTTCAATCAAGGGGTCCCCCCCCCAGCCACCCAAGGGCCAGGGGTGAAGCCCAAGGCTGTCCCCCCCATCCAAGGGCTGCGGATGGGAGGCTGATAGCCTTGAAAAAATGTAAAGAATATTGTTTTTTCCTGTAGTACTACAAGTCCCAGCAAGCCTCCCCCGCAAGCTGGTACTTGGAGAACCACAAGTACCAGCATGCGGGAGAAAAACGGACCCGCTGGTACCTGTAGTTCTACTGGAAAAAAAATACCTAAATAAAAACAGGAGACACACACCTTGAGAGTAAAACTTTATTACACACCTGCCGACACACACATACTTACCTATATTGACCCGCCGACTGCCACGTCTCCTGATCCGACGATCCGGGGTACCTGTGAATCAAATTATACTCACCTCAATCCAGTGTCCAGATATAAATCCACGTACTTGGCAAAAAAACAAACCGCATTTACCCGGACCACGCACTGAAAGGGGTCCCATGTTTTCACATGGGACCCCTTTCCCCGAATGCCGGGACACCACGTGACTGCTGTCACCGAGGTCCCTTCTGCCAATCAGCGAGTGCAACGTCCTGGCACTCTGCTGATTGGCTGCACGTCTGAGCTGTCAGACAGTGCCTCGCAAAGCCTCTCCATTACTTTCAATGGTGGGAACTTTGCGTCAGCGGTGAGGTCACTCGCGGTCAGCTGCTGACCGCGGGTAACCCCACCGCTACCCGCAAAGTTCCCACCATTGAAAGTAATGGAGAGGCTTTGCGATGCGCTGTCTGAGGTCACACGCGCATACAGCCAATCAGGTGAGTGCAACGAAGTTGCGCTTCCTGATTGGCTGAAGGGACCTCGGTGACAGCAGTCACGTGGTGTCCCGGCATTCGGGGAAATGGGTCCCATGTGTAAACATGGGACCCCTTTCAGTGCGTGGTCCGGGTAAATGCGGTTTGTTTTTTTGCCAAGTACGTGGATTTATATCTGGACACTGGATTGAGGTGAGTATAATTTGATTCACAGGTACCCCGGATCGTCGGATCAGGAGACGTGGCAGTCGGCGTGTCAACATAGGTAAGTATGTGTGTTTCGGCAGGTGTGTAATAAAGTTTTACTCTCAAGGTGTGTGTTGCCTGTTTTTATTTGGGTATTTTTTTCCAGTAGTACTACAGGTACCAGCGGGCCCGTTTTTCTCCCGCATGCTGGTACTTGTGGTTCTCCAAGTACCAGCTTGCGGGGGAGGCTTGCTGGGACTTGTAGTACTACAGGAAAAAACAATATTCTTTACATTTTCTCAAGGCTATCAGCCTCCCATCCGCAGCCCTTGGATAGGGGGGACAGCCTCGGGCTTCACCCCTGGCCCTTCGGTGGCTGGGGGGGGGGACCCCTTGATTGAAGGGGTCCCCACTCCCCCAGGGTACCCCGGCCAGGGGTGACTAGTTGGATATTTAATGCCACGGCCGCAGGGCACTGTATAAAAGTGACCCCCGGCTGTGGCATTATCTGTCCAGCTAGTGGAGCCCGATGCTGGTGTAAAAAATACGGGGGACCCCTACTCTTTTTGTCCCCCGTATTTTTTGCACCAGCACCAGGCGCAGAGCCCGGTGCTGGTTTTAAAAATACGGGGGATCCCCTGTCCATTTTTCCCCCGGATTTTTAGAACCAGGACCAGCTCGAAGAGCCCGAGGCTGGTTATGCTTTGGAGAGGGGACCCCACGCCATTTTTTTCAGAGTTTTTTCCCGTTTTTACCCGTTTTTAAAAAAACGGAACAAATCCGTCAAATCGGCCGTTTTTCGGCAGCGGGACTGTCGAATCCGTTTTTTATTGCATATGGTCAATTTCGGCACCCACTTGCCGAAATTACACTGTCGATTTGTGTCGAATTGAAAAACGGCCGATAATTTGCCGCGATTTGTCGCTAGTTGCATATACCCCTTAGAATAAAAGTATTAAATAACAGAATATTTGTAAAACGTTAGGGTGGAAAAGAGAAATTAAAAATGAAAATGAGAGTTCAGAGCAGAAATAAATAGATATAGTAGAAAAGGATATGCATGTTCCCCAAAAGAAGTAGCACATATAATGGAATATTTCCTACTCATACTCAAGTATTCATTAAACTCATTTTAATTTGCTGACTACCTAGCAAATATTAAGCAGAAGAAAAAGGTCCAGGAGCAGAGAATGAACAAAAATGTACTCCTAAGGATTGATGTGAACAAGTCACCAGTATACAGAGAAATAAAACAAGAAGAATAATGAAAGTCTGGAGAACAAAGGAAACAACCTCTATTTTCACAGTTTTATGGAAGTAAACATGAAATAGCTATTTCTTTTTTTCATTGTTGACAATGATATTGAAAAAGGTATGAAATATTTTTTTTTTACAAAGTAATTTAATTTATTCTTTTAAATAATTATTTACATTTTAAACATCATTTTTATATCCAAATTAGAGCATGGGCAATATGTTCATCTCACATTCCACAAATATATCATGGTCTTGTGGAAACACCTTTTTATTTGGATAGGAGATCTCTATGAGCTAAACCTAATGTACTCTTTGAGATATATCAGTGAAAATTGTTTAGATCATACTGTTTCTAATATTAAACTTACTTTTGATTTTTGTAATCACCATCAATTATTTAATAATGGTATACATTCAGGAAAGAAAGATCTGCATTAAAAATTATACTAAGCCCACTAATTTTCAGTCATACGTTCATGCAGCAAGTTGTACCTTATGAATTAGTTAGATTTAATAACAGGAAGGCAAAGTTAAAGGCTAAAAATGAATTGTACATATAAAGCTATCTTTTTGGATCAGACTAAGACAATGAAGAATTAGTATCATAAAAGTAGTTATAATAAATACAAGTTTTAGAAAATGTTAGGAATATGTATAGAATTTTTTTTCTATTATTATTTATTGGTGTTATTTATTTATTACCAGTTATTTATATAGCGCACACATTCTGCAGCGCTTTACAGATAATATTTGGCCATTCACATCAGTCCCTGCCCCAGTGGAGCTTACAATCTATATTCCCTATCACATGTACACGCACACACATTCACACTAGGGTTCATCTTGTCGGGAGCCAATTAACCTACAAGTATGTTTTTGGATTGTGGGAGGAAACCGGAGTACCCGGAGGAAACCCACGCAAGTACAGGGAGAATATACAAACTCCATAGAGTTAGGGCCATGACCATGACCTCAGTGCTGTGAGGCAGTAATGCTAACCATTACACCATCCGTACACCATCCGTACTGCGGTGTTTTGGTGTTTAGACATTTGGTATGCTAAGTAAAAAATATTTAACATTGTCTCTAAATTAGATGGACTGCAATATTGAAATTATACATTCAAGATCACAAAAGTAACAGTTAACATTTCCAGGTGATCCATGCGGACCCATGTTAAATGTCACTTCTTGTGATGTTTCCCTTTTACATATTTATTGATTAGGATTAAAAAATACCATGGCAACACACAAGACTTTACTAATAAGGAATTCATAGCTTTTACGATTTGATTTTAAATTGTGTAATTTTTTTGCATGTATTTAATTAATCTTTATGTAATAATAATTTTCAGATGTGATTAGCTGTCTATGTACATTCATATGATGGTTGGTCGGCAGCAGTATAAATTTGGAGTTTGTATTCAAAATCTAGACAGTGAAAATCTAGACATAACACCTTATTCAGTAAGGATTGCAATTTCTGATAAGTAGCAGTTTCTGCTATCCAATAGTTGCCGCCTAGAAATTGAGAAAAAATGCCCATAGCAAAAATTGCGAATGCATCGCAATATGAGGGCTGATCGCAAAACCATATGCAATTACTGGAACATTGAAGATTTTTCCTATCTACACAAGAGGCTGGAAGTGGTCAGCGCTGACGTCAGAGGTCCTCCTTAAAAATTCCTGGGCACGCCTGTGTTTTTTCAGACACACCCAGAAACACCAGCTTCCTGTCAGTCAAACAGTGGCTGCATTGCGATCACAATCTGTATGCATTTTTAGTTGCTATTTTGCATAATGCAAATGCTGTGCATGGCCAGTCCTTCGATAATCGGGCGGATTGCGATTTGCAAATTTTGCAATCCTTACTAATGTCGACATGGTAAAAATGTCAACAAACAAAGGTCAACCTGGATATAAGGTCAAAGTGGGCGTTAGGTTGACAGGTAAAATATAAACAACGTGAAAAAGTTGACAAGCAAACTGTGGAAACAGTAAAATGTCAACAATCAAAATGTAGACAGTCTACATAGATAAAATAATAAATAATGCTTATCATTCAATTGGGGAGATTCTAATGTTTGAAAAGTCAGTTGGGTGTCTGTTTTTTCCTATCTAATAGACAGGGAAAAACAGACACCCAACCGACTTTTCAAACATTTGAATCTCCCCCATAGTGTGTACAAGATAGTGGGGGAGATGTATGAAGCCATGAAAAGTGGTACATTTCACAGTGATAAAGTACAAGCCAATCAGCTCCTAACTGCCATATTACAGGCTGGGTTTGTAAAATGACAGTTAGGAGCTGGTTTTTTGGTACTTTATCACCGTGAAATGTATCATTTTTCAAGGCTTAGTACATCTGGCCCAGTATCTTAAAGAGGGAAGAGCACTGCATATGCACAAACACTGATTCTATTCACGTTTCCTTAAATGTTACATAATAAAAATCATTGTCATCACCCTTGCTAGAGAACTTTGCACTTATTAACTGTGCACCCTTTCTGTGACACATCAAAAATTGTTGTGACCATTGCACTAAACCCCATCATGGTAATGCTAAACCCTGTCACAGAAACGCTATTTACATTCATAATTGTGATAAATAAATGATAAGCAAAGCATGCAGACCTGCCCATAGTTTGACTGCAGGTTAAACTATGGGCACTTACCTACAATTTAAATGTCAACATTTTTATTGTCGATATATTGAGATGTACAAAATGTCAGTAGCCAAAATACAAGCCTGCCTAATCACCCTAATTATTGAACTGGTCAAACACTCCATTCTTTTTCCTAGATATAGAGCCTACAGATTGAAAATATTTGGCAGGGAGCTCTTTGATGATATTCTATTTGTGACTTCAGCAGCCATCTATTCCTATTCATGACATGGCTTACATTCCATCTTCTAGTGGCTCGACTTTTTATTTCATTTGATTGGAGACCTTTATGGCCAAAAAGAATTTTATAACGTATGGGTTTTTTTTTGTACTTTATTATTTTATGGTCAATCAAAAACCTAAGATATATGCACTGTCAAGCATTTTTTCTTTTTGGGTACTCCATTCTGCATTGAGCCTTCAGGAAAAAAGGTAATATATCATCTGGAACCTATAGCATCTCATATACAGAATATAGATACAAGTTATCTTTAATATGCCTGAATCATTCTATATCTTGATAGAGTATTACCATAAAGGGTCAACATTCCCCCATGGTGAGATCTCTGTTTTGGTTGGGATATCTAAGACTATCATGACCCAACCTGCATGTGTACATGGAAAAGGCACAACCATTAATATTGTTGGCATAGTGTTGCGTTGTCGGATAGGGATGTTAGTTCACACAACGGCACTTAACCAGGATGATTGGTTTATTCATATAACAGAGATAATAGCTTGTATTATATAGAAGATGTTTTGCAGCAGCAGGAACTCACAGTATACATATGAAGCAGTACAGCGGTAACACAGTGTCTCAGTACACACAGGATGCGGCTGCATACACACAGGGTAGACAAGGTTGCACACACAGGAGAGCAGAAGCTGCACATCAGTGCAGTTGTCTCTCCCAGGAAGAACTCTCTCAGACTGTGCACTAAGCACCTCTTCCGTCACTGAGCTAACACTAGGAGGGAAACACTAGATCAGGGAAGCTGCCTCTAGTGCTGGGAACAAAGACAGACCACAGAGTGATCCACTGTCTAACAACCCCCCTCACTCAAGGCTGTCTCCGGTTACATACAGTTGCATAACACTTTATAAAAACATTTCTCAATAAAGTTTTCATGTAACCGAAGACACATTAATAAAGTATGGTAAGCAAACAGTAAAACAAATCAACATTTCTCAAAAGTATTCCAGTCCACATTTTGTCATGAACATATTCAGCAAGTGTGATGACAGTCCCTTTGTCAACATAGCAGCATTGCTCTCGCTTGCTATGTAATCCAAATTAACAGACTTGTTCTCCAGTAACTCACGGATAAAGTGATGTCTAATGGCAATGTGTTTGGACCGTCCATAATGCTTGGTGCTGGAAGACAAATCAATTACTCCCTTGTTATCACACGCACTGATGATAGTCTCACTGTGATAAAGAAGGCTAAGCTCACATAAAGGGAGGAATTCAAATGTTTTAAAAGTTGGTTGGGTGTCTGTTTTCTCCTGTCTATTATATAGGAAGAAACAGACACCCAACTGACTTTTCAAACAATTGAATCTCCCCCATTGTCTCCTTCATCCATAATGCTTTTTTTGCAGTTTCTGTAAGTGCCGTGTACTCCGCCTCAGTGGTGAATAGGGCAACAGTGGGTTGCTCTCTGCTCGCCCAGCTGACGGCTGCACCTGAAAAAATGAACAAGTATCCCGTGTAGGAACGATGGTCATCCTTATCTGATCCCCAATCGGCATCACAGGAAACTTCCAAAGTCCTACCTTTTGACTTTGTAAACAGCAACTTTAATGAACTTGTACCTTGCAAGTACCTTAAGATTCTTTTGACTGCAATCCAGTGTTGCCTCCCAGGGTAAATTGCAAACTGGCTTGCCCGGCTCACTGCATGTGTGATGTCGGGGCGAGTCCTAATTAGAGATGTGCACCGGAAATTTTTCGGGTTTTGTGTTTTGGTTTTGGGTTCGGTTCCGTGGCCGTGTTTTGGGTTCGAACGCGTTTTGGCAAAACCTCACCGAATTTTTTTGTCGGATTCGGGTGTTTTTTTCAAAAAACCCTAAAAAACAGCTTAAATCATAGAATTTGGGGGTCATTTTGATCCCAAAGTATTATTAACCTCAATAACCATAATTTCCACTCATTTTCAGTCTATTCTGAACACCTCACACCTCACAATATTATTTTTAGTCCTAAAATTTGCACCAAGGTCGCTGGATGACTAAGCTCAGCGACCCAAGTGGCCGACACAAACACCTGGCCCATCTAGGAGTGGCACTGCAGTGTCACGCAGGATGGCCCTTCCAAAAAACACCCCCCAAACAGCACATGACGCAAAGAAAAAAAGAGGCGCAATGAGGTAGCTGTGTGAGTAAGCTAAGCGACCCGAGTGGCCGACACAAACACCTGGCCCATCTAGGAGTGGCACTGCAGTGTCAGGCCGGATGGCCCTTCCAAAAAATACTCCCCAAACAGCACATGACGCAAAGAAGAAAAAAAAGAGGCGCAATGAGGTAGCTGTGTGACTAAGATAAGTGACCCTAGTGGCCGACACAAACACCTGGCCCATCTAGGAGTGGCACTGTAGTGTCACGCAGGATGGCCCTTCCAAAAAATACTCCCCAAACAGCACATGACGCAAAGAAGAAAAAAAAGAGGCGCAATGAGGTAGCTGTGTGACTAAGATAAGCGACCCTAGTGGCCAACACAAACACCTGGCCCATCTAGGAGTGGCACTGCAGTGTCACGCAGGATGGCCCTTCCAAAAAACACTCCCCAAACAGCACATGACGCAAAGAAAAATGAAAGAAAAAAGAGGTGCAAGATGGAATTGTCCTTGGGCCCTCCCACCCACCCTTATGTTGTATAAACAGGACATGCTCACTTTAACCAACCCATCATTTCAGTGACAGGGTCTGCCACACGACTGTGACTGAAATGACGGGTTGGTTTGGACCCCCACCAAAAAAGAAGCAATTAATCTCTCCTTGCACAAACTGGCTCTACAGAGGCAAGATGTCCACCTCATCATCATCCTCCGATTCATCACCGTGTACATCCCCCTCCTCACAGATTATCAATTCGTCCCCACTGGAATCCACCATCACAGCTCCCTGTGTACTTTGTGGAGGCAATTGCTACTGGTGAATGTCTCCACGGAGGAATTGATTCTAATTCATTTTAATGAACATCATCTTCTCCACATTTTCTGGAAGTAACCTCGTACGCCGATTGCTGACAAGGTGAGCGGCGGCACTAAACACTCTTTCGGAGTACACACTTGTGGGAGGGCAACTTAGGTAGAATAAAGCCAGTTTGTGCAAGGGCCTCCAAATTGCCTCTTTTTCCTGCCAGTATACGTACGGACTGTCTGACGTGCCTACTTGGATGCGGTCACTCATATAATCCTCCACCATTCTTTCAATGGTGAGAGAATCATATGCAGTGACAGTAGACGACATGTCCGTAATCGTTGGCAGGTCCTACAGTCCGGACCAGATGTCAGCATCAGCAGTCGCTCCAGACTGCCCTGCATCACCGCCAGCGGGTGGGCTCGGAATTCTGAGCCTTTTCCTCGCACCCCCAGTTGCGGGAGAATGTGAAGGAGGAGATGTTGACAGGTCGCGTTCCGCTTGACTTTACAATTTTCTCACCAGCAGTTCTTTGAACCCCTGCAGACTTGTGTCTGCCGGAAAGAGAGATACAACGTAGGTTTTAAATCTAGGATCGAGCACGGTGGCCAAAATGTAGTGCTCTGATTTCAACAGATTGACCACCCGTGAATCCTTGTTAAGCGAATTAAGGGCTCCATCCACAAGTCCCACATGCCTAGCGGAATCGCTCTGTGTTAGCTCCTCCTTCAATGTCTCCAGCTTCTTCTGCAAAAGCCTGATGAGGGGAATGACCTGACTCAGGCTGGCAGTGTCTGAACTGACTTCACGTGAGGCAAGTTCAAAAGGTTGCAGAACCTTGCACAACGTTGAAATCATTCTCCACTGTGCTTGAGACAGGTGCATTCCACCTCCTATATCGTGGTCAGTTGTATAGGCTTGAATGGCCTTTTGCTGCTCCTCCAACCTCTGAAGCATATAGAGGGTTGAATTCCACCTCGTTACCACTTCTTGCCTCAGATGATGGCAGGGCAGGTTCAGGCGTTTTTGGTGTTGCTCCAGTCTTCTGTACGTGGTGCCTGTACGCCGAAAGTGTCCCGCAATTCTTCTGGCCACCGACAGCATCTCTTGCACGCCCCTGTCGTTTTTTAAATAATTATGCACCACCAAATTCAAGGTATGTGCAAAACATGGGACGTGCTGGAATTTGCCCAGATTTAATGCACACACAATATTGCTGGCGTTGTCCGATGCCACAAATCCACAGGAGAGTCCAATTGGGGTAAGCCATTCTGCGATGATCTTCCTCAGTTGCCGTAAGAGGTTTTCAGCTGTGTGCGTATTCTGGAAAGCGGTGATACAAAGCGTAGCCTGCCTAGGAAAGAGTTGGCATTTGCGAGATGCTGCTACTGGTGCCGCTGCTGCTGTTCTTGCGGCGGGAGTCAATACATCTACCCAGTGGGCTGTCACAGTCATATAGTCCTGAGTCTGCCCTGCTCCACTTGTCCACATGTCCGTGGTTAAGTGGACATTGGGTACAACTGCATTTTTTAGGACACTGGTGACTCTTTTTCTGAGGTCTGTGTACATTTTCGGTATCGCCTGCCTAGAGAAATGGAACCTAGATGGTATTTGGTACCGGGGACACAGTACCTCAAACAAGTCTATAGTTGGCTCTGCAGTAATGATGGATACCGGAACCACGTTTCTCACCGCCCAGGATGCCAAGGCCTCAGTTATCCGCTTTGCAGCAGGATGACTGCTGTGATATTTCATCTTCCTCGCAAAGTACTGTTGGACAGTCAATTGCTTGGTGGAAGTAGTAAAAGTCGTCTTACGACTTCCCCTCTGGGATGACCATCGACTCCCAGCAGCAACAACAGCAGCGCCAGCAGCAGTAGGCGTTACACGCAAGGATGCATCGGAGGAATCCCAGGCAGGAGAGGACTCGTCAGAATTGCCAGTGACATGGCCTTCAGGACTATTGGCATTCCTGGGGAAGGAGGAAATTGACACTGAGGGAGTTGGTGGGGTGGTTTGCGTGAGCTTGGTTACAAGAGGAAGGGATTTACTGGTCAGTGGACTGCTTCCGCTGTCGCCTAAAGTTTTTGAACTTGTCACTGACTTATGATGAATGCGCTGCAGGTGACGTATAAGGGAGGATGTTCCGAGGTGGTTAACGTCCTTACCCCTACTTATTACAGCTTGACAAAGGCAACACACGGCTTGACACCTGTTGTCCGCATTTCTTTTGAAATACTTCCACACCGAAGAGCTGATTTTTTTGGTATTTTCACCAGGCATGTCAATGGCCATATTCCTCCCACGGACAACAGGTGTCTCCCCGGGTGCCTGACTTAAACAAACCACCTCACCATCAGAATCCTCCTTGTCAATTTCCTCCCCAGCGCCAGCAACACCCATATCCTCCTCATCCTGGTGTACTTCAACACTGACATCTTCAATCTGACTATCAGGAACTGGACTGCGGGTGCTCCTTCCAGCACTTGCAGGGGGCGTGCAAATGGTGGAAGGCGCATGCTCTTCACGTCCAGTGCTGGGAAGGTCAGGCATCGCAACCGACACAATTGGACTCTCCTTGTGGATTTGTGATTTCGAAGAACGCACAGTTCTTTGCTGTGCTTTTGCCAGCTTAAGTCTTTTCATTTTTCTAGCGAGAGGCTGAGTGCTTCCATCCTCATGTGAAGCTGAACCACTAGCCATGAACATAGGCCAGGGCCTCAGCCATTCCTTGCCACTCCGTGTGGTAAATGGCATATTGGCAAGTTTACGCTTCTCCTCCGACGATTTTATTTTAGATTTTTGTGTCCTTTTTTTACTGATATTTTGTGTTTTGGATTTTACATGCTCTGTACTATGACATTGGGCATCGGCCTTGGCAGACGACGTTGATGGAATTTCATCGTCTCGGCTATGACTAGTGGCAGCAGCTTCAGCACGAGGTGGAAGTGGATCTTGATCTTTCCCTATTTTTGGAACCTCAACATTTTTGTTCTCCATATTTTAATAAGCACAACTAAAAGGCACCTCAGGTAAACAATGGAGATGGATGGATACTAGTATACTTATGGATGACGAGTGACTGACGACACAGAGGTAGCTACAGCCGTGGACTACCGTACTGCGTCTGCTAGTATAGAGATGATAATGATATAAAATATATATATATAGCACTACTGCAGGTATATATAATATAATGACGGACCTGCTGGACACTGTCAGCAGACTCCTACTACTAGTATGAAGAAGATAGAAAAAAAAAACCCACCACAGGTAGGTATACAATTATGGACGAGCACTGACAACACAGAGGTAGCTACAGCCGTGGACTACCGTACTGCGTCTGCTAGTATAGAGATGATAATGATATAAAAAATATATATATATCACTACTGCAGGTATATATAATATAATGACGGACCTGCTGGACACTGTCAGCAGACTCCTACTACTAGTATGAAGAAGATAGAAAAAAAAAACCCACCACAGGTAGGTATACAATTATGGACGAGCACTGACGACACAGAGGTAGCTACAGCCGTGGACTACCGTACTGCGTCTGCTAGTATAGAGATGATAATGATATAATATATATATATATATCACTACTGCAGGTATATATAATATAATGACGGACCTGCTGGACACTGTCAGCAGACTCCTAAACTACTAGTATGAAGAAGATAGAAAAAAAAACCCCACCACAGGTAGGTATACAATTATGGACGAGCACTGACGACACAGAGGTAGCCACAGCCGTGGACTACCGTACTGCGTCTGCTAATATAGAGATGATAAAGATGATAGAGATGAACAAAAAAAATATAACACTACTGCAGGTAAATATTTATATAATATAATGAATGACGGACCTGCTGGACACTGTCAGCAGAATGCGTTTATAGAATAAATAAAAAAAACACCACAGGAGTGTTTAACTTTTTCAGGCAGACAATATACTGGTGGTCACTGGTCAGTCACACTGGCAGCAAAAGTGTGCACTGTACTCCTGCTATAACTGCACCCCAGTCTCCCCCACAATTCAGCTGTGTGAGCAGTGAGCACTCAGCACAGTCAGATATACATAGATGATATTATCATGCAGCACACTGAGGCTGAGCACAGATATGGTATGTGACTGTGTATCGTTTTTTTTCAGGCAGAGAACGGATTATATTAAATAATAAATAAAACTGGTGGTGGTCACTAGTAACTATCAGCAAAACTCTGCACTCTGAGTACTCCTAATGCTCCCCAAAATTACTAAGTTAGTAGTAAATCAACTCAAGTGTCTCTATCTATTCTAACGGAGAGGACGCCAGCCACGTCCTCTCCCTATCAATCTCAATGCACGTGTGAAAATGGCGGCGACGCGCGGCTCCTTATATAGAATCCGAGTCTCGCGATAGAATCCGAGCCTCACGAGAATCCGACAGCGGGATGATGACGTTCGGGCGCGCTCGGGTTAACCGAGCAAGGCGGGAAGATCCGAGTCTGCCTCGGACCCGTGTAAAAAGGCTGAAGTTCGGGGGGGTTCGGATTCCGAGGAACCGAACCCGCTCATCTCTAGTCCTAATACTTGCATACATTAAGCGACCAACAGCATTTTGATAAGGAATCTCTCATTTCCTCTATCTCCTCCTGGCTGGTTGGTGACATGGCCTTTACCATCTTTATGCTTTTGTCAGTAGGAGTGCTCACTGGTTTTGCATCAGACATTCCATACTTGCAAAGTATTGCTTCAATATATGTGTGTTGATTAGTTGTAACAGTTCCATCTTCCAGGTTTTGTACAATTCTCATGCCTAACAAATAATTTGCAGGGTCTAAATCCTTTAGCTTGAATCTTTGTTTCAGCTGCTGTTTTACATCAGTAATGTGCTCTTCTTGACCTGCTAGCAATAGATCATCCACATATGCAACTATGATGAACCACTTTTTTTCTATAGTTTTGTGATATAAGCAGTGATCAGTCTCAGACTTAACAAAGTTCATCTCTATCAGCGCAGCATCCAGCTTTACATACCAACAATGACCACTTTGCTTTAGGCCGTACAAAGATTTCTTTAAGAGGCAAACTTTTCCCTCTTGGAACATACTCTCATCATAATGCTCAGGTGGTTCCATAAAAATCTCCTCAATTAACTCTCCATTCAGGAATGCAGAATCAAAGTCTAACTGGTATAACAATAAATCATGAAGTGTAGCAATGGCAATAACTGACCTCAAGGTGCTGTATCCTGCGACAGGTGAAAAGATCTCTCCATTGTTGATCCTTGATTTTTGTGTGTATCCTTTAGCAACAAGGGGGGCTTTATAATAAGCAATAGTCCCATCTGCACTTAGCTTTCTGCAAAAGACCCACTTTTTCTTGTTTGTCTTACGGTTATTCAGCCTGTTAACTACAGCCCATGTACTGTTATCATCCAAAGCTGACAGCTCTGTGTCTATTGCTGACTTCTATTCTTTCTAGTCACTACTTGATTTTGCTTCCTGTATATTTTGGGGTTCACAGTAAGCTATATTTGCATATTCTTCACTGTATCTTTTGGATGGAACACCTTTATTGCTCCTCATGGAACTCCTGTTTCCTGATTGGGTATCCGCATTAACACTTTCAGGTTCAGACACGCTTTTTGTTGCCTGTACATCCAGAAATACATATTGTTGCTGTGATTCTTGTTCCACTGTTCCAGTGATTGGTGGAACACTACATCTGCAGACTTTAGAAGACGTTTGTTTGTAATGTCCCAAAGCTTGTATCCTTTGCTTTTTTCACAGTATCCTAGCATAATACATTCCACTGACTTTGGATCTAATTTCTATATTTTCTCCTTAGGTATATGTGCATAAGCTTTACAGCTGAAGACACAGAGATGATTGACAGTTGGCTTTTTCTTGGACCACGCCTCCAGTAGCGTTTTACCTTTTACGGTTACTGTGGGCACACGGTTTTTAAGATATACTGCAGTAGACACTGCTTCCGCCCAAAAGCTTTTCTCCAGGCCTTCGTCACTCAACATAGTCCGTGCTCTCTCAACAATTGTATGATTTACATGCTCGCTTACACTGATTTGTTCTGGTGTGTAAGCAATTGTTAATTGATGCTGTATGCGATATTCTTTCAGGAACTGTGCTAAAACTCTATTGTCATACTCTCTGACATTGTTGGATCTCAATACTTTTAATTTCATACCCATCTGAGTCTCCACCAGGTTCTTGCATTCCACAATTTTATTGACAACTTCACTTTTAGCTTTCATGAAATACACGTGTCATCCTTGTGGCATCATCAATACATAAATGTTATAAAATACCTGTAGCCACTCGTTGATTCCATCTCCATATCGGACCACATATGTCAGTATACACTAGGGCTAGTGGTATTTCCGCTTTACTATTAGTCTTAGGAAATGGGGTGTGAGTCTGCTTTACCCTTATACAACTCTCACACACAGGTCTCTCAGTATTACTCACAGTGATTCCAGTTGCCATTCCATTGAGTAGTTTCTGGATGTTGTTATATCCCAGATTACCTAGGTGCCTGTGCCACAGCTCCATCGACTGGTTTGAATCAGAGGCCGCCATTGCAGAACACTGCTTGGTGCCTAGGACATACAGTTGGTTGCTCCGGGTTGCTGAAGCAATTACAGTGCCTTTCTCATTTTGCACCATACATTTGCCCTTTGCAAACTGGACTCTGTAACCCTTTTTCTCCAGGATGCTTATATCAATGAGATTGCTTCCAAATTATGGCACGAACAAGACATCTTGGATGTCCATAATTACTGTTTCACCTGTGATTGTCCCAAATTAAATTAAATGAAGCAGTAATGACTTTGTCTCCAATCCCTTTTACTGTAATGGATTCACATGATGTCAGTGAATTGAACCATTCCTTATTACAACTGAAATGCCTAGTGGCCCCCGAGTCCATGTACATTCAATGCGGACTCATTTGGTTTGTCACACTTCTTCTGCATACCACTGCAGTTTCTCAGTCTGCAATCTGAGGCCTTGTGCCCCACCTTGTGACATATAAAGCACTTCAACTTGAGCTTTCTGGACTTATTTCCTTTTGTGAATAAGGCAGAACCCTCAGCATGTGTCTCGACAGGAATATGTTCTTGGAACTGCAGCAGCTTGGCTCTTACAATTTCTGTTGTCAGCTTGGTATCATTAGACTCCAAAGCTACTACCAGGAAATCAAATTCTCGTGTCAGATTTTGTAACATCGCCACCACCACTTCCTCATCATCCACCTGTTCCTCCACAGATGCCAACTGCTGAGCTATTGACAGTATTTTATCAATATAATCATTTATGTCTTTACAGGCACTTAACTTTGTCCCATACAGCATACGCCTCAAGTTTATTCTTTTCGTCAGACCTTTCTCCTAATACACCATTTGCAGAGCTGCCCACATGTCTTTGGCTGACACTTTCCCACTAATAATGGAGTAGACTTGTTGTTTCATGGCCTAGCCTATCGTCCCAATGGCCCTATCCACTTCAACTGGGTTTGGATCTGTTCCTTGCTCATTTGTAACTTTTCACAACTTCTCCCGCTTAAGATGCATCTCCATAGTGAATTTCCACATTGTGTCATTCTCTGAGCCTTTTAGCTTTGTACAGTTCATGCTGTTCCCTGTACTGTATATTCTTCTCTGTATTTAATAAAATTACTCCTTCTTTAATCAGCTGCACTTTTATTTCTTATGTATCTCTGTTTTAGAATGCCTTTCCGACTTGTGGTCCCAGGCCCATAACCTGTTGGCAGAGTGTTGCGGTGTCGGATAGGGATGTTAGTCCACACAATGGCACTTAACCAGGATGATTGGTTTATTCATATAAGAGATAACAGTTTGTAGTATATAGAAGATGTTGTGCAGCAGCAGGAACACACAGTACACATGTGAAGCAGTACAGCGGTAACACAGCATCTCAGTACACACAGGGTGTGGCTGCATACACACAGGGTGCGGCTGTGGGGTAGACAAGGTTGCACACACAGGAGAGCAGAAGCTGCACATCAGTGCAGTTGTCTCTCCCAGTAAGAACTCTCTCAGACTGTGAGGAAGCTAAGCACCTCCTCCTGCACTGAGCTGACACTAGGAGGGAAAACACTAGAGCAGGGAAGCTGCCTCTAGTGCTGGGACCGGAGACAGACCACAGAGTGAACCACTGTCTAACAAATATTACATTCCCTGTTGATCCACAATTCCGAATCATGCAAAGCAAGCAACAGCCCAATATGGGAACTCCACTCATGGGTCTTCACAGATTTAGTGGCAGGAGGGGTTTCTGTGTACTTCAAAAATCCCTCTGTTGATCTAATATTGGAGCTCCGCCTGCTGATGGCATAATGCCGTGAATCGTGGGTGTAATTTTGGCTCTGCCGCCGTACACCCACAAATCATGGCATTATATACCCGCAATCACTACTTACACTGTAAATGCTTCTGGAGCGACGAGGACAGGAAGTCCAGTTAGAGCCGCGCAGATGCTACCTCTGTCCAGTCCGTTGATGGTGAGGATGGGCTAAGCAGAGCTGCACTTCTGGGCAGTTGATCTAATGTATCACACAGCAGCAAGTGTCTCTCACACAGCCTGTCCCTGTGGCACACAAGATCTTAGTTTAGCGCTCCATAAATGTAAGTTTGCTTTAGTCTGTAATCTGAAATGTAAAATGTCCCAAAATAATAGTGTGCTAACTGCTTATCACATCAGTCTGGATTTCATCATAGACTGCTGTGATCAGATATTAAATTCAGTTTTTTTATTCACTGGGTGGTTTTCTATATAATCTGTAGACTTTTTTCATTTGTGTAGTGTTTATTTTGAACAGGTAGTCAACCTGATTAAGACAATAGTTTAGATAAATATTTTGGTATTAATTTACACTATATATACAGTATGTATGTATGTATCTATATATCTATCTATTTATTTATTTATCTATCTATATAGATATCTTAAAACACAGCAACCTCTGCCCAAAACTAAAAAAATTAGATTCTGGTTGGTCATGTTTAGGTTGAGAAAATGATATAGAATGGTTGAGAGGAAAGAAGAAACATACGAGTGGATGAAGAGAGAGAGGTATAAGGAGGAGAATAATATGTGTCATCATAATAGTGGTGGTATTGGAGACTGAAGGAGCTGATAAGGTAGCTAAGGAGGAGGTGTAAAGGTAGAAGAGAAAGGAGCAAAGGACAAACAATAGGTGAACACTGAAAGGTAGAGAAAGTGCGGTGGTAGAATCAGAGGTAGAGACAGAAATGGAACAGTAAGTGAGGTAAGAGATTAATCAGCAGAAGACAGACTCTTGTGAGAGTGATTAAATTCAGCATGATATGAATAGTGCCGGGAGGAAGGTCTCTGAGATATTCAACTGTTCCCATCATGCCCTGCACTTAGTCAGGAGATGTCTTAAGCTGGATGTTCAGTAGTGGAAACTGACATTCTCTGACATGCACTATGGTAGAAAACAGCATAGTTTAGTTGTATTTTTGCTCGCACCTCAGGAAGGGTGCGAGAAGAAATTCTCTAGTCGGGCTTAACAGCACAGTCAATTGAATAGCTCCAGGGGCCTTCTTCCCGATGCTATTCATATCCCGCTGAATTGAATTGCCCCCATAGAGACAGATTGAATGGAGGGTTGGAAGTAGAAAGAGATGATCAACTGTGTCAAAAGTGGTGGAAAGCTCTAGCATGATGAAAAATGAGAAGTGATTATTAGTTTTGGTGGAGAGAAGGTTATTGGTAACCCTGGTGTGGACAGCAGGGTTGTTTCCTTGGAGTGGAGTCAACAGAAATCAGATTTTAGTGGGTCAAGAAAAGAGTGGAAGGAAAGATGTAAGTTGGGGTCAAGTGAGGATATTTTAGGGACAAGTAGGACAAGGGCTAAGAAAAGGGCATGCTTTAAGGATAAGGTGAATATGCTGAGAAATGGCCTAACACCTGGATTAGTGCGAGATTTGTCAGTTTTTGGTCATTGTAAACAGGTTGCTGAACAAAAACAAACGTATGCTTGGAGCTCGCCTCATTGGTCACAAATTTGTCAAGGGTACCCTTGATGATTTTTTTTTATTATTATTTTCCTGTAGGATCTGCTTATAGTTTGTAAAAAAAAAAGTAGAACCAACATATTGTTTAGGAGACTCCTATAGATGTATGATGATTACACCCACATTGTCAATGGGGTTGATAATTGTATAGTCCTATTATTTATGGTGAACCCTGCATTGAACATAAACTATGAAGATTGTGTACTTAAATGTTTATCTCTGAACTTGTTACTAACTAGTGCATTATAAAATTCTACCATCTAGTAACTGAATATGGATTCATCTGCATTTACTTGTATTATGAGTACATGGTGTATATTACTAAATTTAATTTTTCTATGCTATTTATTACAATATTTTAATGTATTAAGAAAAATCATATTAATAAGAGGTTTTGTGTTTCTTAGACTTTTTGACCTCTAAATCCAGCCGCAGCAGGAATGCAGACTCCCCTTACAAATATTTTCACTTGCGATATTTTTGAGATGTTCCTACTACTATTAATGTTCCTCACTTATTCCAATGATTTCTCATTTTCTGACATCTCTTTTCTAGTCACTTGTTACCTCCTCTTCACCTCTTCTCTACTTGTGGGCCTTCAAGCTATTGTAATATTTAGCTCTTTTTTTCTCACAGCACTTTATAGCTATTATACAGTCAGGAGCCGTTCTAGGAGTGGGCTATCCGTGTCCGTGCCTGGGGTGCTGCGGCCGCAGTCACCCCGCAGGTGCCTGCCGCCCACCCGCGCCCCTCTTCCCACATATCTCAGTCCCCAGCTGCAGCAGGTGCCATGGGCTGTGTGAACGCACGTTGCAGCCAGCACCATTGTCAGATGCTAGAGGTCCTAATTGACCTCTAGTGTCTGTGTGGCGCTATGGGAGAGACGTCATGACGTCTCTCCCATAGATCCGAGGAGTGGCTGGCCAGAGATGGAGGGCTGCAGCAGTCGGGAAGCAGGAGCGGGGCTGGTGAGTATTGTGTGGTTTTTTTTTCATTTGTGTGTATAAGTGGTGCTACTAGGGGGCATAACTACAGGGGGCACATATACAGCGGCAAATCAACTGGGGACAAATCAACTTGGAGCAAATCTACAGGGGCAAAACTACAGGGGCAAAACTACTGGGGGCACATCTATTGGGGCAAATCTACAGGGTGCACATCTACAGGGGGCACTAACCCGGTTTTGCCTGTCATAGAAGGGGGGGGCAAAGGAAACTTTCACCCTGGGCGCCACATGGTCTAGAACCGGTCCTGTATACAGTATATGTCCTCTGTCTACTTCTCTAATATTTTAATCATTTTTTAGCTCACATTTCTCTCTTCTCATCACCACTGCCAGCTTGCATCTCTCTCTCACCACACCATCTAGTGTGATATTCTTTCTTAATATCAGCAAACATTTTGCCATGTTCTTGTCATTTTACTTTATTTAAAAGCTGCACCATAGGCAAATTGATGCTGTAGTACATTTTCTTTAAAGCTGTCTGATCATTTTATTTGGATGCAGAAAATGGACACCTATAGGAATGTAAAAATTTAAGGATTTAAAAAAGCAAATCACATGTTTCCTCAACATCGCTAGGTTTCTCCCCTGATGTTTCCTCAATGTTTTCTAATAGGTCATCTGATTCAGTGGATGAGGTTGTTCAAAACAGGGGCAGGATCTAATAGCATCTGAGATTGCCGCAGTTGCAGGATGCTGGCTGATCTCTGAGGTTTTTTTTAAAGGGGCAATCACTTACAAGTCATGGTTTTGCCTTGTAAGTGATCACTCCTTTAAATAACCATCTGAGATCAGCCAGCATCCCACACCTCCTGAGATCTCGGACACCATTTTGCATCTCGCCACATATTGGAGAACTAAACACAGATCTTCTGTGGATATAGGCTTGCTCAAACCCCTCTGTCTCTTCATGAAATCCCAGACAGACTCGATGTTGCTTGGACTACATTAGAACATTTTCACTAAGAAATGGGCTAAAGATCCAGCGCTAGAAGTCCTATATGAGTGAAACACATCTATTGAAGGAAAGTTTTCACCTACTCGATTATTTATTGGCAGAAGGCTGCAATCATTGTTCCTAATTATTATTATTATTATTATTATTATTATTATCCTTTATTTATATGGCACCACAAGAGATCCGCAGAGTACATAAACAAATTAATCAAAACAGGAAAATAGTGACTTGCAGTTGAAGACAATATAGGACAAGTACAGAGTAAATAAACATAGCTACAGAAGCAGACGACACTGACATAAGTATAAGGTGGCAGAAAACTGTGAGATTTTGAGCCATCGAAGATGGTTTAAGTAAGAGAAGGATAAGCACATGAAGGGTTGAGGGCCCTACTCTGGAGAGCTTACATTCTAAAGGGGAGAAGCAGACAGACAGGGGTGACACAGATGGGGAAGAATGATATCAGATAAGTTTTTACCAGAGAGAGAGAGAGACTCTGATCTTACTAAAACATAAATAAAGAGCTAAAAAGGTACCAGGATACAAATATGAAGTATTTCAATAAAACAACCAGGCTATTAACTTATAACCAACAGTGATTAAGCAAATATAAAACATAAATGACGTACCTATAACAGTGGAAAGGAATGAAGAAATATCACTATTCACTATCTCACAATGCCAACTGGTCAACAAAGAGATTACATCTGAGATCCTGAGAGGCAGATGTGTCAACCACTGATAATGAAAAAAGAGAAAAACAGTGATTATAAACGAGAATGACCTCTAAATAAGGCTCCTTACACAAGTATAGCAGCACCAAGTACTCACTCGTATTACCACTGTCAGTGTCTGCTAAATATTTCTGTGCAAGAAGACTCTCGACCTCAGAAAATGAGAAGCGAGGCACAAAATAAAAAGATAAACATGATGAAAGATTTATTTCAAAAGAAAGAGTTATAATATATTTGTTCATAGCTCACTATCAATTATAATGTGTTGATGATTTGGTCTCTCCACAGCTTTGAAAGAAACTACAGTCTGATATATCAGTACCTAGGCCTCCCTTAGTTTAGTGTATTTCATACATATGTATAGCCATCTAATTTTGTCGGTCTATATTATGGACGCCTGACAAAGAAACACAAATGCAATGTATATAGTCTAAAACGTGTCCATTCCAGAAAAATAAGCTGCAGTCTGAGAGTAGTAATAAAACAATACAACACATAAAGGTAGTGGACAAAAAACAGGCATCTCTAAGAGAATGAGGGCTTGTGCATTTTTATTAGTGATGTGCACCGGACATTTTTCGGGTTTTGTGTTCTGGTTTTGGATTTGGTTCCGCGGCCGTGTTTTGGATTCGGACGCGTTTTGGCAAAACCTCCCTGAAATTTTTTTGTCGGATTCGGGTGTGTTTTGGATTTGGGTGTTTTTTTACAAAAACCCCTCAAAAACAGCTTAAATCATAGAATTTGGGGGTCATTTTGATCCCATAGTATTATTAACCTCAATAACCATAATTTCCACTCATTTCCAGTCTATTCAGAACACCTCACACCTCACAATATTATTTTTAGTCCTAAAATTTGCACCGAGGTCGTTGGATGACTAAGCTAAGCGACCCAAGTGGCCGACACAAACACCTGGCCCATCTAGGAGTGGCACTGCAGTGTCAGACAGGATGGCACTTCAAAAAATAGTCCCCAAACAGCACATGATGCAAAGAAAAAAAGAGGTGCACCAAGGTCGCTGGATGGCTAAGCTAAGCGACCCAAGTGGCCGACACAAACACCTGGCACATCTAGGAGTGGCACTGCAGTGTCAGACAGGATGGCACTTCAAAAAATAGTCCCCAAACAGCACATGATGCAAAGAAAAAAAGAGGTGCACCAAGGTCGCTGGATGGCTAAGCTAAGCGACCCAAGTGGCCGACACAAACACCTGGCCCATCTAGGAGTGGCACTGCAGTGTCAGACAGGATGGCAGATTAAAAAAATAGTCCCCAAACAGCATATGATGCAAAGAAAAAAAGAGGTGCACCAAGGTCGCTGGATGGCTAAGCTAAGCAACCCAAGTGGCCGACACAAACACCTGGCCCATCCAGGAGTGGCACTGCAGTGTCAGACAGGATGGCAGATTTAAAAAATAGTCCCCAAACAGCACATGATGCAAAGAAAAAAAGAGGTGCAATGAGGTAGCTGTGTGACTAAGCTAAGCGAACCAAGTGGCCGACACAAACACCTGGCCCATCTAGGAGTGGCACTGCAGTTTTCTAGTGAGAGGATGAGTGCTTTCATCCTCATGTGAATCTGAACCACTAGCCATGAACATAGGCCAGGGGCTCAGCCGTTCCTTGCCACTCCGTGTCGTAAATGGAATATTGGCAAGTTTACGCTTCTCATCAGACGCTTTTAATTTTGATTTTTGGGTCATTTTACTGAACTTTTGTTTTTTGGATTTTACATGCTCTCTACTATGACATTGGGCATCGGCCTTGGCAGACGACGTTGATGGCATTTCGTCGTCTCGGCCATGACTAGTGGCAGCAGCTTCAGCACGAGGTGGAAGTGGATATTGATCTTTCCCTATTTTACCCTCCACATTTTTGTTCTCCATTTTTTAATGTGTGGAATTATATACCAGTAATATATCAATAGCAATGGCCTACTGTACCGTACTGCTATATATTATATACTGGTGGTCAGCAAAATTATGCACTTTCCTCCTACTATATATACTGCGCACAACTAAAATGCACCACAGGTATGGATGGATAGTATACTTGACGACACAGAGGTAGGTAGAGCAGTGGACTACTGTACCGTACTGCTATATATTATACACTGGTGGTCAGCAAAATTCTGCACTGTCTTCCTACTATATATACTGCGCACAACAACTAAAATGCACCACAGGTATGGATGGATAGTATACTTGACAACACAGAGGTAGGTAGAGCAGTGGCCTACTGTACCGTACTGCTATATATTATATACTGGTGGTCAGCAAAATTATGCACTGTCCTCCTACTATATATACTGCGCACAACAACTAAAATGCATCACAGGTATGGATGGATAGTATACTTGATGACACAGAGGTCGGTAGAGCAGTGGCCTACTGTACCGTACTGCTATATATTATATACTGGTGGTCAGCAAAATTATGCACTGTCCTCCTACTATATATACTGCACACAACAACTAAAATGCACCACAGGTATGGATGGATAGTATACTTGATGACACAAAGGTAGGTAGAGCAGTGGCCTACTGTACCGTACTGCTATATATTATATACTGGTGGTCAGCAAAATTCTGCACTGTCCTCCTACTATATATACTGCGCACAACAACTAAAATGCACCACAGGTATGGATGGATAGTATACTTGACGACACAGAGGTATGTAGAGCAGTGGACTACTGTACCGTACTGCTATATATTATATACTGGTGATCAGCAAAATTATGCACTGTCCTCCTACTATATATACTGCGCACAACTAAAATGCACCACAGGTATGGATGGATAGTATACTTGACGACACAGAGGTAGGTAGAGCAGTGGCCTACTGTACCGTACTGCTATATATTATATATGGTGGTCAGCAAAATTATGCACTGTCCTCCTACTATATATACTGCACACAACAACTAAAATGCACCACAGGTATGGATGGATAGTATACTTGATGACACAGAGGTAGGTAGAGCAGTGGACTACTGTACCGTACTGCTATATATTATATACTGGTGGTCAGCAAAATGATGCACTGTCCTCCTACTATATATACTGCGCACAACAACTAAAATGCACCACAGGTATGGATGGAAAGTATACTTGACGACACAGAGGTAGGTAGAGCAGTGAACTACTGTACCGTACTGATATAATACTGGTGGTCACTGGTCAGAAAAACTCTGCACTGTCCTTCTAATATATAATACTGGTGGTCCCCAGTCCCCACAATAAAGCACACTGAGCACAGATATTTGAAGCACACTGAGCACAGATATGGAGCGTTTTTCAGGCAGAGAACGTAGATATTTTCAGCACACTGAGCACAGATATTTGCAAGCACACTGAGCACAGATATTTGCAGCACACTGAGCACAGACATTTGCAGCACACTGAACACAACTGAGAGAACGCTGCACACGTCCTCTCCCTATCTTCTCCAATGCACGAGTGAAAATGGCGGCGATTTGCGTCTCCTTATATAGAATACGAATCTCGCAAGAATCCGACAGCGGGATGATGATGTTCGGGCACGCTCGGGTTAACCAAGCAAGGCGGGTGGATCTGAGTCTGCCTCGGAACCGTGTAAAATGGGTGAAGTTCGGGGGGGTTCGGATCCCGAGGAACCGAATCCGCTCATCTCTAATTTTTATGTGAACAACATTTATACGGCATGGAGAGGATCATGTTTAAAATGTTGGGTTGCCCTGTTTGCCTCTAATTATGGCTAGCTTTGCTGCATACATGACACCAGTAACTTATGAGGGTGGATTTTCCAGGAGCTACAGTGACCAAGACAGCTCAATTTGATAAGGTGTCATGAGCAATGATTACTAAGATGATGTCAGCATAGAACTTGGTAAATCACCATCAACAAAGTGCCCCGGTGGCTGCATACCCCAGGTTCATGAGCAGGATATCATAGATTGCAGGGATAAAAAACACTCGTAAGTTCAGTGTTGCTTAAAGCGAAATTAGTGAACTACTAAGAATAGTAGGAAGGTATTTGGCCAGATGAGTTATACTTCACCAAGTTCTTGACAAACAGATAAGTGCAAGTGTGGCACCAGCTATTTAAATCAATCCTAAACACTACTTTATGGTATTGAGTATTGAGTAATCATCTTCACTACATTTTGCATAATTTCTCTCCTAACTGGAGTGTTGTCTTTCAGGTTGAATTTTTTCACATCCACAGAGAATGTGTGGCCATGCATGACATTGATATTATTTATTATACTTATGTTAAAGCATTCTCAGTCATCTGAACCCAGTCAAGTCAGTTGAACTACTTTCTTGTGCAAGAATATTGCTTCACCCACACTGCAATACTCCAGACATTGGTAGACAGTGTCACAAATGGTGGCCCCCATACCCTATTACAATGGTTTCCACACTGTGCGTCACAGCACCCTGTATATAATAATAATAATAATTATTATTATTATTATTATTATAGACAGATAGAATGTGCAGTGTTACATAACAGATTATGGGGTATATGCAATTGCGGTCGAATTGCCGCAAATGTCGAAAAACGGGGCATTTTCGACAAAAAAACCTGTCAAATTGGATTCGACAATGCAATACAGTACGTTTCGACAAAAAACCTGCCGTTTCAGATTCGACTTTTTGCAATTCGACATTTCTCAAATTCGACATGTCTGCAATGGTAAAAATGCGGCTTTTCGACAAAAGTATATTCAATTGAAGAATGTCGATTCGACAACAGTGCTTTTCGACAGTCATTTCGTCAATTTCATTCCGCCTCATTTTGCTGTCGTGATCTAATAAAATTTTTTAAAAACATGTTTTTTTTGTGTTTTTTTGATTGCTAATAGCATATATATTTATATAAGAAGGGATTATCTGCTTGGTTTGTCTATTTAGGATTTAGGATTAAGTATTATTTAATATACTTTAATATATTTTTTAAAATAATATATATATTTTTTTTTACTGACTAAAATAATTTGGAGAGATCAGTGCATGTTTTTCAGTGGGAATGGGTTAAAATTCCTGAAAAAAATTGCGTGGGGTCCCCCCTCCTAAGCATAACCAGCCTCGGGCTCTTTGAGCCGGTCCTAGTTGTAAAAATATGGGGGGGGGGAAGACAGGGGATCCCCCGTATTTTAACAACCAGCACCGGGCTCTGCGTCCGGTCCTGGTGCCAAAAATATGGGGGACAAAACACGTAGGGGTCCCCCGTATTTTTAACACTGGCACCGGACTCCACTAGCTAGAGAGATAATGCCACAGCTGAGGGACACTTTTATACCAGTCCCTGCGGCCGTGGCATTAAATCTCCAACTAGTCACCCCTGGCCGGGGTACCTTGGAGGAGTGGGGACCCCTTAAATCAAGGGGTCCCCTCCCTCCAGCCACCCAATGGCCGGGGGTGAAGCCCGAGGCTGTCCCCCCCATCCAAGGGCGGCGGATGGGAGGCTGATAGCCAAGTGTCAAAAAAAGAATATTGTTTTTTGTAGCAGAACTACAAGTCCCAGCAAGCCTCCCCCGCAAGCTGGTACTTGGAGAACCACAAGTACCAGCATGCGGGGGAGGAAACGGGCCCACTGGTACCTGTAGTTCTACTACAAAAAAAATACCCAAATAAAAACAGTACACACACACTGTGACAGTACAACTTTATTACATACATGCACACCGACATACACACATACTTACCTATGTTGACACGAAGGCTCGGTCCCCTTCTCCACGTAGAATCCACGGGGTACCTGTTTATAAAATTATACTCACAACAATTCTGTGTAAATCGGTCCTCTTCTTAGTTTGTAATCCAGGTACTTGGCAAAATAAAAAAATGGAAACCACGGACCACGAACTGAAAGGGGTCCCACTTTCCGCGACTGCCGGGACCCCCCGTGACTGCTCTCAAAGAGGGTCCCTTCAGCCAATCAGGGAGCGCCACGTCATGGCACTCTCCTGATTGGCTGTGCGCGTCTGAGCTGTCAGGCGGCGCATAGCGCATAGGCGCTCCATTATATTCAATGGTGGGAACTATGCGGTCAGCGGTTGAGGTTACTCGCGGTCAACCGCTGACCGCAAAGTTCCCACCATTGAATATAATGGAACGCCTATGCGCTATGCGCCGCCTGACAGCTCAGACGCGCACAGCCAATCAGGAGAGTGCCACGACATGGCGCTCCCTGATTGGCTGAAGGGACCCTCTTTGACAGCAGTCACGGGGGGTCCCGGCAGTCGGGGAAAGGCGTCCCATGTGTAAACATGGGACCCCTTTCAGTGCATGGATCGTGTTTTGCGGTTTTTTATTTTGCCAAGTATGTGTATTACAAACTAAGAAGAGGACCGATCTACACTGGATTGTTGTGAGTATAATTTTATTTACAGGTACACCGTGGATTGTACGTGGAAAAGGGGACCGAGCCTCGTGTCAACATAGGTAAGTATGTGTGTATGTCGGTGTGCATGTATGTAATAAAGTTTTACTTTCACGTTGTGTGTGTACTGTTTTTATTTGGGTATTTTTTTGTAGTAGAACTACAGGTACCAGCGGGCCCATTTCCCCCCCGCATGCTGGTACTTGTGGTTCTCCAAGTACCAGCTTGTGGGGGAGGCTTGCTGGGACTTGTAGTTCTGCTACAAAAAATATTCTTTTTTTTTTACACTTGGCTATCAGCCTCCCATCTGCCGCCCTTGGATGGGGGGGACAGCCTCGGGCTTCACCCCTGGCCCTTGGGTTGCTGGAGGGGGGACCCCTTGATTTAAGGGGTCCCCACTCCTCCAGGGTACCCTGGCCAGGGGTGACTAGTCGGGGATTTAATACCACGGCCGCTGGGACCGATATAAAGTGTCCCCCGGCTGTGGCATTATCTCTATAGCTAGTGGAGCCCGGTGCTGGTGTTAAAAATACGGGGGACCCCTACGTGTTTTGTCCCCCGTATTTTTGGCACCAGGACCGGACGCAGAGCCCGGTGCTGGTTGTAAAAGTACGGGGGATCCCCTGTCATTTTTTCCCCCGTATTTTTACAACCAGGACCGGCTCAAAGAGCCCGAGGCTGGTTATGCTTAGGAGGAGGGACCCCACGTAAATTTTTTCACGTTTTTTTTAACACTTTTGTGCCATCTATGAAGTCGAATCCAGGACGCACTCTATTCGTCAATTGGTCCGTTTTTCGACAGCGGGACTGTCAAATCCGTTTTTTATTGAATATGTCGAATTTGGGTCCCGGCGGCCGGGATTCGACTGTCAAATTGTGTCAAATCCAAAAACGGTCTAATTCCATACGGAATTCGACCGCAATTGCATATACCCCTATGTCATATTACGCACAATTTACTGCTGATTATATTATATTATTCAGAGGGTATCTGGATGCTAGGTAAACTTGACTAAGGTCGACAGACATTAGGTCGACCACTATTGGTGGACATGCACTAGGTCAACATGGACAAAAGTTCAACATGGCAAAAATGTCGACACGAGAAAGGTTGACACATGAAAAGGTCAACATGAGTTGTTTTTTTAAAATTACATTTTAAATTTTTCCGTGCTTTACCATCCATGTGGACTATGATTAGGAATAGTACTTGTCTGCAGCATGGCAATCTAAGCGAGCCATGCAGGGGGATGCAGTGCACTAACTGGGATTCCTGGTCACTTTACGGAGTAAACAAAAAAAAACAGAATAACTCATGTCGACCTTTTCATGTGTCCACCTTTTCTGTGTCAATCTTTTTGTAAAGTCGACTTTTTTATCATATTAAGTGCCTGTCTAACTTTTGGTGTTGACCTTACTCAGGTATACCTTATGATTAATGGTGCAAGTAGAATTTTTTTCTTAGTGGTACTGATAGTGAAAATGGGCGTGGTCACGTGTCATGAGGGAGCGTTGTCACACAAAACTAGGGGAGTGGCTACATGACAATAGGGGCATGGCCACATTATGCCAAACACTGTAATGCCCATTACACATTATGCCATACACCGTAATACCTTACATATTATACCACACACCGTAATGCCTATTACATATAATGCCACACAGTTATGCCACTGACACCATTTTATGTCCCATACACAAAAATGTCCCTTATAAATTATGCCCCAGTGGAGGGCTGGTGCTACTGCGTACCACTACCATATTTCGTAATGGTACTACCCTATTTTCAGCACTGCCTATGATCCATAACCATTGAGAGAGAGAGAGAGAGTGTGTGTGTGTGTGTGTGTGTGTGTGTGTGTGTGTGTGTGTGTGTGTGTGTGTGTGTGTGTGTGTGTGTGTGCATGCGCGCGCGTATGCGTGTTGCATTTGATTGCAAATTTGCACTTTTTTCACATGCTTCTGTTGGTTATTTTTTAATAGTTATCAAATGGATAATGTGTGATATTTTGTAGAAGCAAAAAAGCACACAACTGGACAAAACCATATTGTACTGCAGGGGGGTTGGGGGCAGATGTAACATGTGCAAAGAGAGTTAGATATGGATGGGGTGTGTTTAAACCAGTAGTGCAAGTGGGCGGGTACGGGTGGGTACGGCGTACCCTTAAGAATTTAGCCACGGGTACACCGTACCCACGCCGATGGGCCGCCGCTACTCGCCGCCGCTGCCCCCCCTCCGCTGCTCACCGGCGCCGCTGTTTGAGGGGAGGAGAGCGCAGCGTTCGATCTCCTTCACCTCAGTGTCTTCCTTCAATTCAGTGCTGGGCCGTGAGCCAATCGGATGGCGCTGAATTGAAGGAAGACACCTGCACCACCGCCGGAGACTGAGGGGCACGAGAGGCACAGGCTGCACTCTCCTCCCCTCACACACACACAGGATCAAGACAGCAGCAGCAGCGGTGAGCAGCAGGGGAAGGGGGGCATGTAAACCTGGCACTGGGGGCATATCTGGCACTGGGGGGACATGTGTATTTGGCACTGGGGGCATCTGGCACTGGGGGGACATGTGTATCTGGCACTGGGGGCATATCTGGCACTGGGGGGATATCTTGCACTGGGGGCATATCTGGCACTGCGGGGGACATGTGTATCTGGCACTGGGGGCATATCTGACACTGAGGGGATATCTGGCACTGGGGGCATATCTGACACTGGGGGGACATGTGTATCTGGCACTGGGGGCAATGTATATCTGGCACTGTGGGGCAATGTATATCTGGCACTGTGGGGCAATGTATATCTGGCACTATTGGGGTCATATGTGTATCTTCCCCTCCCCCCATATGTGTACCCCCCATTTTCATTGCCCATGCCCCCATTTAATTGGCCACACCCATTTTTTGGGGCATGTGCCTACGGTGCATGGCCCTCATTCCGAGTCGTTCGCTCGGTATATTTCATCGCATCGCAGTGAAATTCCGCTTAGTACGCATGCGCAATATTCGCACTGCGACTGCGCCAAGTAATTTAACAATGAAGATAGTATTTTTACTCACGGCTTTTTCTTCGCTCCGGCGATCGTAATGTGATTGACAGGAAATGGGTGTTACTGGGCGGAAACACGGCGTTTCAGGGGCGTGTGGTTAAAAACGCTACCGTTTCCGGAAAAAACGCAGGAGTGGCCGGAGAAACGGAGGAGTGTCTGGGCGAACGCTGGGTGTGTTTATGACGTCAAACCAGGAACGACAAGCACTGAACTGATCGCAGATGCCGAGTAAGTCTGAAGCTACTCTGAAACTGCTAAGTAGTTTGTAATCGCAATATTGCGAATACATCGGTCGCAATTTTAAGAAGCTAAGATTCACTCCCAGTAGGCGGCGGCTTAGCGTGTGTAACTCTGCTAAAATCGCCTTGCGAGCGATCAACTCGGAATGAGGGCCCATGCACACAGTACCTATAAGACATTTTTTCTACTTGCACCACTGGTTTAAACTAAAATCTAAATTGCAGTGTAAAATAAACCTGTCTAACATTTGTGGGCTACGGACCCTATTCAGTAAGATTAGTAGATTCTCCTAAAAAGCAGAATCTGCTACTGCTTCTATCGCATGCTGAGGGTCACCCAGCGCAGGGCAAGCCCGCCCAGCATGCTGACCATCCCGGCCAGCGGCTGCAACTACAAATTAGGTATGGTCACAGCAATTGTGGGCAACTCCTGCCCCCATTTGTAGCATCCCGCTCCACAACACTGCGTCGCCACCCAGTGAATGCCTCTTCCTGTTAATCAGGCAGAGGCATTCGCAACCAATGCAATGCGATCACATTGGTCAAGCTGTGCATGCACAGGATGGTACCTGCATGTGCGTCCTGGCACCGGAGAAGGGAAATTGCAGTGGCATCACGATTGTAATGTGACCTGAATGAAGCCTAACATATAGAAGCAGGCAGTATTTGCCCTGCACAGAACCAATATAACCCACCCCTCTCTAGATCTCTCTGCACATGTTACTTCTACCCCATCTGCAGTGTAATGATTTTGCCCATTTGTATGCTTTTCTGCTTTGCTAACAAACCTGAATCAGGCCCAATGGTCTGTCATAATTTATCTGACACTTCTGCCTCTTGCTATTAGGTAAAACAGACACTGATTAGTTAATGGAAGAATACACTGTCACTCTAAAAGGATATGTCATCTAATATTTTTTATTGGTTGTATTGTCTCATATTGTATCAGCACAAACAAAAATGTATAAAATGATCCGGTCTGAAAAGAATGGAGTACAACTACAGTATATAAAAGTAAATTTACAAAACTAGTATTTTAAAGATATAAAGTAATATTAGATCCCAAATAAATGTGTTTAATCTAATATGGTATAAAAAATATATATATATATATATATATATATATATATATACATATATATATATATATATGTATATATATATATATATGTATTTATTTATTTATTTTCCTTTAAGTACATTTTTAAGAACATTTTATGCAACTTTTAGGATACCTACCATGTAATATAAATATGTTTGTATTAAATCTTTTAAATGTGTGACATGCCTAAAATGTATTGATTCACAGCAACTTACAGATGCCTCATGATATGCAAGGGTTAAACAAATAAGGATATCATTCTATAATGCGCACTTAGGGTATGGTATGAGCCTGAGGCAATTGCTGCAGGGCTGTAAGAGCCGTAGGGTCAACATGGAATGATAAATCTTTCAAGGAAGGTTTTATTATTAGCTATTTTTTTAATACATATAAAATGTTCTTAAGGTTTCATTTTTAATGATTTTTTCAATTTAAATGTAAAAAAGGCTATCTACATATTATTAAAATTGAACAGCCAGAGATTTTATGATTCATTTGATATTCCAAATTAAGAACGCTGCCTATATCACTTGCACTATCATCGTAACCTACACAGTTTACTATTGTAAAAGGCGCTGATAATTAGTTCTTTATGATAACTTGTGTGCCTTCTCATGACTTCTGCTATGTGATACAATGTAGGTCAATAGAATTTTTTGAAAAATAAAAAATCTTTATTGAAATACATTTTTTAAATCTGGAATAGTCACGGCTGTGTTTTCCACACTAAATAAAAATGAGTAGTAATAATTGTTCTGTTGCTTCAGATAATTAGGGTACTCATCAGTACTTTGCTAATTTTAGAAATTAATTTCTGTGTTATGTAATTAATAGCATGTACTGCATTATTAAAGATTAAATAGTGGTTTTGATACAGTTATAATAATTACTGCAAGTAGCTTTGTCAGGTTATTTGATCTTGGTTCTTAATAATTTTTATGTAGACAGGAATAATTTTCATTTCATTGTAGACATTTAAACTTATTGATGACATCCTGCTGTTTTTATGTGAATTCTCTATATCTTCAGTATTATTTATTATTTATTAACAGTTTCTTATATAGCGCAGCGAATTCCGTTGCGCTTCACAATTGGAAATAACAATGATATAGCAAAACTGGGTAATAACAAACAGTCATAGGGGTAGGAAGGCCCTGCTCGCAAGCTTACAATCTATAGGGAAATAGGCATGTATACACAAGGATAGGTGCTATCTATTGCATAGTTGTTCGCCAGATTGCAAAGGTTCTTGGTGGGCTGTATGATATGGTCATACAGAAATGGTCGAGAGGAAGGGAAAGTGAAGAATGAGAAGACATGTGAGGATATGTGTGGACTGTGCAGAGTGGATGCAATTTGATAGGAAGGTTTATGAAAGTTATGTGGGCGGTTCTGGAATTTGATATGCTCGCCTAAAGAGGTGAGTTTTCAGGGAACGCTTGAAGGTTTGGAGAATAGAGAAGAGTCTTATTGTGCGTGGTAGGGCATTCCATAGAGTGGGTGCAACCCGATGAAAGTCCTGCAATCGTGAGTGGGAGCGAGTAATGAGTGTGGATGAGTGACGCAGGTCTTGTGAAGAGTGAAGAGATCGGGTTGGGAGATATTTTGAGATAAGCGAAGTGATGTATGTTGGTGTAGTTTGGTTAATGGCCAGTATTTTATATTGAATACAATAGAATACAGGTAACCAATGGAGGGACTGACAGAGTGGATCTGCAGACGATGAACTTCTAGCGAGGAAGATTAGCCTCGCAGCTGCATTCAGAATGGATTGTAGTGGTGAGTCTCGTTTTGGGAAGACCAGTTAGGAGACTATTGCAATAATCAATGTGGGAGATAATGAAAGTATGGATTAGAGTTTTAGCAGTGTCTTGTGTAAGGTATGGATGTATTTTGGATATGTTTTTTTGATGCATGTAACATGATCTTGAAACAGATTGAATGTGGGGAACAAAGGACATATCAGAGTCAAGGATGACACCTAGGCAGCGAGCTTGTGGGGTAGGGTAGATTGTCAAGTTTTCAACAGTGATAGAGATATCAGGTTGGTACCTACTATTGGCCGGTGGAAATATAATTAACTCTGTTTTTTAAATATTAAGTTTGAGGTGGCGAGATGTCATCCAAGATGAAATGGCAGAAAGGCATTTAGTGACATGGCTCAGTACAGATAGGGACAAATCAGGGGAGGATAGGTAGATTTGAGTATCATCTGCGTACAGACAATACTGAAATACATAAGAGCTGATTAGTTTACCAAGAGATGAGGTATAGATAGAGAAAAGCAGAGGACCCAAGACTGAGCCTTGCGGTACTCCAACTGAAAGAGGTAGCAAAGAGGAGGTAGATTCAGAGAAGTGAACACTGAAGGAGCGATTAGATAAGTAGGATAGGAACCAAGAAAGGGCTGTGTCTTTAAGACCTGGGGATTGTAGTGTTTGCATGAGAAGAGAGTGGTCAACAGTGTCAAATGCAGCAGATAGATCTAGAAGAATAAGTAGTGGGTAAAGGCCTTTAGACTTCATAGTGACCAAATCATTAACCACTTTAGTCAGTGCTGTCTCTGTGGAATGGAAGCCAATAAAGTGTGTGAGTTAAGAAAGTGTGTGAGTTGAGTGTAGGCAAGTCTCTCAAGTAGCTTAGAGAGACAAGGGAGCTGAGAGATAGGGCGGTAGTTTGAGAGAGCGTTAGGGTGAGAATTTTGTTTTTTTCAAAATGGGAGTAATCACTGCATGCTTGAAGAGTGCAGGAAAATACCAGTAGAGAGATAGAGAGATTACAGATGTTAGTTAAGGTAGGGATGAGCACCAGAGACATAGCTTTACTAATTTGTGAGGGTAAAGGATCAAGAGGAGAGGTAGTAGAGAAGCAGGATGAGAAGAGTGATGATACTTCATCTTCATTTGTGGGATCAAATGAAGAGAGAGTGCCAGAGGGTTCAGGTAAAGAACAGAGCAGGTCACTGGCTGCCGAAGAGCATACCATTTCATCTCGGATCTTATCAATCTTCTCCTTGAAGTAGGAAACAAGATCCTGTGCCTTGATAGTGGCTGGCGGGTTGGGTGAAGGAGGGTTGAGAAGTGATTTAAATGTATTAAAGAGTCGTTTGGGGTTAGAGGCTTGAGCAGAGATAAGAGTTTGGAAATATGTTTGTTTGGCAGTGTCCAGGGCATTTCTATAAGAGTGGTAGACAGTCTTATATGTGAGGAAGTCACTTGAAATATGAGATTTACGCCACTGACGTTCAAGTTTACATGTGGGTTTTTGTAGTTGTCTTGTTAATTTAAAGTGCCATGGTTGACATCTATGCCTACATGGAGTGTGATGGGTAGCTGGAGCCACTTCATCAAGGGCTAGTTCTGGAGTCTCGTTACAGCCATCTCAGGAGAGGTGAATGCAGAAATAGGTGAAAGCAGTTGTTGGAGTAAGGTGGAAAGTTCTTGAAGATTAATTGTGTTAATATTTCTGCTGGTTTGAGGAGGATTGGAGGACTTCAGCAACACAGAGTTTGAATTAACGGAGGAGAGCATGCAGGTGATAAGGTTGTGATCTGAGAGGGGGAAAGAAGTGTTAGTGAGTTCAGAGACGGAGCATAGTCTGGTGAATACTACATCAAGGCAGTGGCCCTCCTGATGAGTAGAGGAGTCAGTCTATTGGGAGAGGCCAAAAGAGGAGGTTAGAGAGAGTAGTTTGGAGGCATGAGCAGCAGATTTTGGACAATCAATAGCAATATTGAATTAAGTACTTCAGTATATTCAGTACTGTACAATCTATAAAAAAATAAATACACTTTGATGGTAGCCAGCACTTGCAAATTGCTTGTGAATGATTGTGAATGCACCACTGTTAGTGAGAGATGTTTTCTTGATTGCTTGTACATATACTATGATTTTATGTGTGTGATTTGACCATTTTGTATTTTATACATGATGGACAGTTGTTCCATTGAAACCTAATAGTGAATTCGTATGTTGCAAGAAAATCAAATGGCTAAACACATGAGTTTAAATGAATGAGAGCTATGGTGGGTGTAAAACGAATGCCTTTGCTACTGGTGCAATAGTTGCAGTACTGCATGGACACACAATTATAGCTTTTCTACTGAACTAATTCTAAATTGTATCCAGCTCTGCATCAGACCCTATGCGTTTGCACATGTATTATAGCTGCAGTTTGAGTATGGTATTCACTCAGATAATATGCTTTGGATGTATTTGCACAGAACTTTCATTTCAATGCCCCATTCATTTCATTGGGGGTTTCAGGATCTTCAAACCCAATATGTTGAAACCTCATTGAAATGTATAGCCTATTTAAATTAATGGGAGAAGCTCTGCTTGTATATAGACCTTGTACATCATAGTGAGATTGACCATGCTGGCTTCAAGGTCCTGTCTGCTGATTTATAGGTAGTACATAGGTCCTATACCATCATCTCCTGCTTTTACATTTATCAAACCGACAATAGTTAATAAACTGCCTGAAAGGTGTCTTTAGAGTGAGTGTACAATTTTATAATTTTCCATTTCTATCTTCTCTACTATTGCACCGATATAGGAATCATGTTCTCTGTATGACTGATTATTAAGACATTTTGTACCTCCTGTACTCTGGTCAGTGGTGCCGAGAGAGGGGGAGAGAGGGTGCAAATTACCTGGGCCCAGGTCTAAAGGAGGGGCCCAGTGAGGGCCTAGGCCCACGCCTCCTTTGATTAGGCCATGCCCCCTGAAAAGTACCTGGGCCCAGCCAGGCTCTCTGCTGCTCAAGCTGGGAGGCATGCCATGCTCCTGTGAGTGGGTGCTACTCATATGCTAGACACACAGCCAAAGAGGTGTTGCCATGCCCCCTGCATACTGTGGTCACACCCCCTCCAGGGGGCCTAGAAAGTTGTTGTACCAGGGCCCAGGATTTCTCTTGGCAGCCCTGACTCTGGTCACACCAATTATACTAATTATCATTTATCTTGGCTGCACACTCTCCAATCCAGACACTACTGCAATCTAGTGTAGTGAGATTTCCATGATTACAACAACTATGGGCCCCTCAACAATTGCCTGCTTCAGTGCACTGTAAATAACTTACAACATTAAGTTTCCCTGTCTTTCGGCTCTGCCATTTCCTCCTTTTCTTTTCCATAGTTAAACAACTTTTTGACAGAATCCCACACATCATAAGAGTCACCAACAGCGAATGCTTCCCAGTCCTTCTCCAAGCTCTCCTCCAAGTACTGAACCTCAATTAGAGGATGAAGTTATAGAAAGGATAAAAGTAATGCTTTTGAATTGTACTAAATAATTTAAATCAACATTTCAGTAAGAAAAAAAGGCAACAGCATGATTTAAATCTGAAATCACTTCTCTGTAAGTTTAATGATGTTCTAGTTCATGACCTATCAGCCCTAACAATAGAATTATAATGGATAAAAGTGAGAAAGAGATCCCGAGAACTGACCTCACTACAACAATTTACACATAAAATATATTCCTGAAATAACTGTGCATGTGGCCCTGGATCAGCGTATAGCAGCCTTATGTCAACAGATTCTACATGAAGCAACCACAGATAGTCTACCCTTGGGTCATGTTCTTCATATCCTGCATGTAAGAGGCCCATCAGATCAAACTCCAAGAGACGTTATTATGCACCGCCACTAGTGAAAGTTGAGTCCCCATGTCAAAGGAAATGTGTGATATGGAAATATGAGTTTGTCAGCATCTGTTAAGGCACATTTGTCCTCCTAAGCTTTTTCTAAGAGTAGTCCCATTTATTACTGGCTTATTGCCATGTGCTGGGAAAATGTATAGTGTGCTTTTCTTGCCTAGATTTCTCCTGTTCATGCACCTTTTCAGCCTATAAACTGATTTGAGCCTTTGTATATTACTCCCATGAAGTATATATAGGAACAGCAGCTTGCAGTGAGCCCTGGTCCATATAGTCTTATATAGGTCACTATTTGTAATAACTGCTGTGGGAAAGATCAAGGGTCCAAAACTGAGAACAAGATTTGCCAGTTGGGGAGAGAATTGGTAGGGAGGACTAGAGCATCCCACTAGCATTGAATGTTTTCCAGATCATCTAGTGGGAGTATAGGTGTGTTACTTGAATAACACAACAGATCTACAAGTGGTAGTACTTATTCCTTGAAATACCCCCATACTGTTAGGGTTCCATGAGAGCCGAGTTTAAGAAACTTTGGTCTAGAGTATTGCAAAAAGTATTTCATTCAGATGACTTCCAAAGGAATTCTGATTTGCCATTCTGAGTGGCCTTTAGACCAGTGTTAATTTTGTCAACAAAAATTTTAATTAAAAGTGTTTGTCAACTACAGTTTATTTCAGGACTAAAATTAGACTAAAATGAAAACTGAGATCCACTGACTAAATCTTAACTAAAACAAAGCAAAAAAAAAGTGACCAAGACTAAATCTACATTTTAAATCTTTGTCAAAGGACACTAGAATTTGGGTTTTAAATTCAATTATATCTTCTAGATATTTCTAGAAAATAAATATGATCTGGTGTGAAGCAAGTAGGATTGTGTATTGCACTTGTTTGTTATAACAAGCTTGAGGCATTCATTTGTATATTACATATGGGAGCACTATGGTAAGTCAGACTCCGTAAGTAACACATTCTCAGCCTACTGAGCCAAGATTACTAATCACATATTTAAAAGGTATGCAAACTTATCAAGGGAATTTTAGAGAAATGTTCTTCAGCAAAATCCATTACAGTATCATTACAATGTTTGCAAAAGTTATGACTAAAACATAAACAAAAATTAGACTAAAATGAAAACGTGAGCTCCACTGACTAAATCTGGACTAAAATGAAGCAAAAGAAAAAAATTAAAACAAAATTGAAAATCCTTCTCAAAATGAACAGTGCTATAGACTAAAGTTAATATACCAGTGGTACTTATACTTAGTTTATCTAGCAAGGATTTAAGATGCCTAGGCTATTGTAGGGTAGACCAGGAAATAATTTGTCAGACTTGGGTTCTGAGACCCTTAAAGTTAATTTCATCAAGGTAACAAGTCAGGATCACTTCCTTTTGCTTAATATAGTGCAAATGACAAATATTAGGTATTTCCTCTTGTACACACTGGTGAGCGATTTCAAAAATAATCTCAGAATTTAGGTTCTGGTCAGAAACCTTGTCAAATGGCTTTGTTAATACATCTATAATCACCATTTCAGAAACATATTTTGGGAAATCATGAATTTGGAAGGTCATTGCATTTCAAGAGCATTGCAAGGGCATAGCTACCATAGGTGCAGGGAGTGCAGCTGCTAGGAGGCCCGGAGCTGAGAGGGGCCACTTTCCCTTTCACAGTTACATGTGTTATATACATTTTTCACCACTGGCTGCTATACCGGGGACCTTACAAACTTTTGCCTCTGGGTCTACAATATATCTAGTTATGTCCCTGGACCTGCTCATTATAATGTGGTAAAAAAAAATATCTGGAGGTCATTCTTATGTTATCAAATGTGAATTGGGGAACGGTAATGTGGCACAATATGAACTGGGGACACTGTATGTCATTATGTGAATTGGGGACACTATGGGGCTGATTCATATTTGTAAGTAAAGCAAAGACAGCAAGTAACTTTGTATCTGGAACAAATCATGTTGCCAGTGCCGGTGCAAGGTCTCTCTGCACCCTAGGCATAGCTTCAGGCTAGCGCCCCCTAACCTGCAAACCCCACACACTCTCGGAGGGGAGATGCAGGTGGCCACTAGGTGTTCTGGGGTAAATTACATCATTATACATATACAGTGAAAAGGGACAACACAATAGACACTGCATCTGCATATAGGGTCTGGTGGGGATATTTAAATGTTGATATCCCCATGGATCACTTATCTGAAAGTTGTTTCCTTGTTTTCCCTTGTAATTGGCATGGTTCCTCTTACAGGTGGCAGCAGCATTACAGCGACGCTGCTTGGGCCAGACATGTAGTCAGGTGCTGCTTCCTGCTGGAACGCTGGGATCCATGGGCCTGGAGGAGGTGCATCAGGGCCAGTGGCGCCGAGAGGGGGGTGAGCAGGTACAAATTACCCGGGCCCAAGCTGCTGGAGGGGACCCGATCCGAGACCCCCCTCCAGTACACCTGTATTGTTGCCGGCATAGGAGGTGAGATCTTCCCGGTAATCTCTTTGGGAAGATGGTGCCGCACATAGAAAGCAAAGACTTTGGCGCTGTGCCAGAGTCTTTGCTCTCGAGTGGCCAGGGTTCCCAAATATCACTGGGAAGATGGCACTGGCCGGAGAGGAAAGCCCCGCTTCATGGGCAAGTAAGGCAGGAAGCAGGTGCCCTCCTTTACGTCCCCCCTGTGCTATAATTGCTCCCCCCTGTGGAGTGCGCGGAATGTTTTATTTAAAAAAAAAAAATAGTAATGGGCGTCAGAACAACACCTTTTTTAAGCCAGGCACCCCTTTACCGGGGCCCGGCGTGACTCTCAATGCCCCTGATCATGGCTATGAGGAGGAGCCGTGGGGGCGCCCCTCTGGAGCCATAGTTACATCCGCCTCCTATGTGCTTTCACACAACATGATGTTACACGTGTCAGCACAGAGAAAGCGCTGAGGCACTATGTGGTACAGCCTGATAGTGGCGGCTGCACCTGATTAGACCCACAGCAGCAGCCAGCGCAATGTAATAGGAGGAGGATGCATACAGAGACATACTTCAGTTTTTTGCTACATGAATTCAGTGGTGCCCTCCAGGGTACAGCGCCCCTAGGCAGCCGCCTAAAGCTGCCTAATGGTAGAGCCGGCCCTGCATGTTGCTGTGCAGAGAAGCAAATACATTTACATATTTTCTGTGCAGGGTAAACACTGGCTGCTTTTGCATGCAGCCCACAAAGGAAAGACAGCTTTATTTTTACACTGCAATTTAGATTTAATTTTGTATACACCCCACCCAATCTAATGCTCTCTGAACATGTTACATCTGCCCCACCAGCAACGCAGCACACTTTTGCCTAGTTGCTTGCTGTTTTTGCCTTACGTACAAACATGTTACATAATGTGTACTGACAGCTTTACAATGTGACATAATGTAAACCAGGGCACTACTATGGTTCATAAAATTAACTATTATTATTATTATTATTATTATTATTATTATTACTACATTTTATTTATAAGGCACCACAAGTGTTACACAGCACCGTACAAAGGCCAGTACAGGGAGACAAAACTTAACATTACAGTAAATAAATAACAAAAATAGAGTAGAGGTAACAAAGAGCACAACAATTCTCAAAACATAATACAGCTTAGATGTAAGTAGCGAGTGAGTGATCAATGTACTACTAGGAGCTGGTGGCCATAGATAGAGATGAGCCTTTACCTGCAGGAGAAAAAAAGGTTAATGATGGTTGCTGAGTAGGAGAGGGCTGTGAGTGAAATGTGTCGAGAAGAGGGTTTTGACAACAAGAGGAAAGAGGGCCCTGCTCTGAGGAACTAACAATCTAGTAGGAAGGAGCGACAGACAGATGACATGAGGTGCAAGCAGGCAGGAGGTAGCCTGATGGCAGGGTGTGAGCAAAGCAGAGATGGTCAAGGCACGAGGCAGGGGAATGGAGGAGCAACCTCAGGACTAGGTTATGCATTGGAAGGGTATGCTTTGATGAATAGGTGGGTTTTCAGTGCCCGTTTGAAGCTTTGCAAGGTCGGGGAGAGTCTAATGGAATGGGGGAGCACTATTATGAGGCATAAAACTGACAACTGCTGCAGAGATGTCTCTCTAGAAGCATCGGTACAGGGGCCCCTACAAAATGTTGCTATGGGGCCCACAAAGTTCTGGCTATGCCCCTGGTGCATTGCTTAAAGTTTTGGGAACTGTTGCAGGCCCACTTCTCCTACTTTAACGTTAAAGTCATCTAAGGCCATCCTTGTTCTTAAAGGAAGATAAATCTTTCAATTGATGAGACTTACTAGTCTGTGTTCTAACAATTGGCAGTATTGCTTGGTAGGAAGAGTCTGGAGATGCTTATTATCTTAGTCCTCCTATCTGGTAAGATTTTTCATATTTGAACCTGTTCATGAACATCTTTTAGGGTTGGAAAATCGGAAGTAAACTCTAGGTATTTGTAAGAAATAGGAACTATCTTTCAGTAGCTCTAACAAAATTAGGTATATGTAAACTATATATTTAATCCATAAAATATCATGTGAAAAATTAATTAAATATGGATGTATTCTCAATTATCAAGGTATACAAATAATCACATTGCTTTGTGTACTATATGCCACAGTAATTAACAAAAGTTACTAAAAAGTTAGTTTGCTTCAAATGTTTCATGGTGTTGGAAAGTATTTTTGACCAAAACATCTTATTAAACAATAAAGTACAAAAACCATTGAAGATTGAATGGTTTTTAATCATTACACAGTTGAGGATTTGAGAAATAAGAATGGTCAGCAGTAAGATAGAGATAGGGCAAGATTCTGTGGTAAGATATATAGTTTTTGGCTTATGTATTGTGTTTTGCAGTCGGTGGGCGCTCTGCTTGTACTGAATGCGCCAGTGCCTCATAGCACTGAACTGCAGTGAAGAAGGTTGTTGTCTCTGTGATAAGAACTGCACAGTTCTGCACAACCAAACCTCTCGTTCTGGCAAGATGAGAATATTGAATTCTTGTGAAGGTTTAGATTTAGGATCACAACACAAAGTTTAATTGTATCTATGACAGTAGATGTCACCCATATCTATTACAATAGGAGTTTGTTCAGAAAGTAAGCAGGAAGATTACAAAAAAAAAACTTCCAAGGGGTATATTTACTAAAAGTCAATTTGGGGTCTATTTAAAATCAACCAGAATAGAACCAACATCCCCACAAAATCAATTACGGTGTTTCTATTCCAAATAGCTAATTTACTAAGTTAATTTTCAATTCCATTTTTAAATCACTGAGTGATTTGAGTTCTATTTTAAGTTCTAAATGTGCTCTATTCACCAAAAATCAATAAAAAATCAACCCAAAATTGACCCCAAATAGACAAAATTATACAAAAGCATTAAACAAAATTATACAATTATACAAAAGCATTCCTATTGGCCACATGCACTGTCACATGCACTGTATTACCCACAAACACTTTCACTCCTGTGCAAATTTTCATATCCACATTTTTTTAAATCCTTGCTGTGCCTTTAAATTTCATGATTTATGCAGCCACAGTGCCCCACATGCTTCTCTCCCATGTTTTTTTCCAACATATTGAGGTTTCAGACAATTCCACATTATTTCAAATCAAATAGAACTGTTTCTGATGGTTCTATTAAAAATAATGATTTGTGGTAGATTTTGAGTTGATTTTCAAATCGACTTTTAGTACATATGGATTAGGGATTGAGCTCTATGTTAAAATATTGAAGATTCTATTGTAGTTCTATGTAAGTGTAAAGTTCGATTTCAGTTGATTTTGAGTTGATTTTGACTAGTAAATACCTGTCACACAAAATCGACTGAAAACCAAAATCGACTTTTAGTAAATATACCCCAAGAATCATTAAAATCACCTTGAGATCATGATCCAACCTCTGACCTCATTAGAACCACCCATTACAATAAAATAAATTACAATTGCTTACTGCACAATCCAGATTATGTAAAACTGTTTTTCAACATTTAATTTCATTTTACCAACTTTGCTTCTATGGTTGATTTTTCTTTATTATTTAGATTAGTTTTCTGACTCTTAATCTTTTGATATAGTATGATGATAACACACTCCTTTTATCTCCCCAATTATTTCAGCAGCTACTGCATTAGTTTACACTATCCTACTTGATGAAAGTTTTTGTCTTATAGGGGGAAATGTAATAGGGTGTGAGAATCAGAAAGTGAGAGATTTTGATAAAATTCTCCTGTTTTTTTTTAAAGTGGCAATCGTTTAAATGGAAAAATCAACCTGGTTTTGCAATGTAAATGATTGCCACTTTAAAAAAACAAAAAAAAAAAAAAACAGGAGAATTTGACCAAAATCTATCACTTTCTGATTCTTACACCCTATTACATTTCCCCCATAGTGTTATAGGGGCAACCTGAGGGATGACCTGGGTGAGGAGATAGGGAGGCTCGTGTCAGTCTGATATGCATAAATAATGATGCTTCCTCTTCTCTACCATTGCTGTCATAGAAAGGACTATTGTGTGCATTTGCATCTTGCACCCAAAGTGAAGTTAGGTAAATGCAAAAAAACATAGTGCTGTCAAGCAGATGATCACTAAATGAGCTAAATATAGTGCTACTACTGGGTTGCATAAATTCAACCAATTATAACTTATTGCAAAATCCCTTCTCATTGCAACATGCAGAAGTTAGAAGATACAGGTGGACTGATGAGTGATTTCAAGAATACATATGGCCGACACAAGTTTTTTTGATTTTTGTTTTAATTTTTTTACTTTTTTATACTTTATCATCCACGTGGACTGCGATTGGGAACAGTCACTTGTGCCGAGTGCAGTGGTAGCAGAGCGAGGCACCTTGCCTGAAGCATGGCGAGTGAAGAGGGGCAATAATTGGGGTTGCATGTGCTGAAACCTACAAATTGACACCCCTACAAAATGTCAACCATTTCCATGTCTACCTTTTACCCACGTCAATCTTGTGCATGTCGACCATTTGAGGTCATCCTAGACACTGCTGACCTTTTATACAATAACTAAAAGTAATACAAAACACATATATACCCCGCACATACATATATATATATATATATATATATATATATATATATACATATATGATCAAAGGAAAGAGAAGGGGCGCTCCATAGTGCATAAACGTTTTATTTTTAAAAACATTCAAGGTACTGCTATTAAAATGGTAATGAGAAAGCCCGTACCAAATTGTAACCAGTGTGGGCTGGTTACCACATGATATATTACAAATTCCCACTGGCAAACCGGGACCTTCGCTCTTAGAAAACGGACTCCAAACCTCCTGCCGCTGATCACACAAGGGATTCTCTGCAAGCCGGGTCACGAACACCGCTGAAGGCAGGACACTCAGAAGCCAGGGATAGTAGCGTCACGGAACTCTGGCCTGACCGGTTTCGTCAAAGCACTTCGTCAGAGGGCTGAGTTCTGTGACATTTGAGATGGAATAAATCAGTCGGTACAGCCAATCAGCGAATGGACTTCAACAATTAAAATCAGCTGTCTGGCATATTTATAATTGGATGCTGCTCAGCTTCAAGCACACTACTAAATTTGTAAATGAATCCATATACATATAGAATAATATAAAACTATGACAATAGTATCGTATTGTCTTAATTTATTTTTGCTGCAGCAATCAACTTTTCATATGCCGCTCACAATCTATAAATATACAATGATACATAAAATATAACACAGTGCCAGATTAAGGTCCACATGGGCCTGGAGCTGAAATTTCTGAAGGGCCTATTGTGTGCCACCAGAGGGTGAAGGAGAGGGGGGGTAAATAAAGACTCTTTTTCTATTTTGCATTGGATGTTGCTGGATGCTTACTTCTATCTGAAATCAACATTGTATGAGCCTGGCACTCCGCTCATTGGAATATTAGCTGTGTGCGGCTTGCCTCATGGAGTGGAGATAGATAGATAGATAGATAGATAGATAGATAGATATATTAGAGATGAGCGGGTTCGGTTCTCTGAGATCCGAACCCCTCCGAACTTCACCTATTTTACACGGTTCCGAGGCAGCCTCGGATCTTCCCGCCTTGCTCGGTTAACCCGAACGTCATCATCCCACTGTCGGATTCTCGCGAGATTCGTATTCTATATAAAGAGCCGCGCGTCGCAGCCATTTTCACTCGTGCATTGGAGATTGAACAGAGAGGACGTGGCTGCGTTCTCTCCCTGAAAAGCTCCATAATCTGTGCTCAGTGTGCTGCAAATATCTGTGCTCAGTGTGCTGCAAATATCTGTGCTCAGTGTGTTGAAAATATCTATGTTCTCTGCCTGAAAATGCTCCATATCTGTGCTCAGTGTGCTGCAAATATCTGTGCTCAGTGTGCTGCATTGTGGGGACTGGGGACCACCAGTATATAATTATAGTAGTACAGTACAGTAGGCCATTGCTGTATCTTGCAGCTCTGTGTCAAGTATACTATCCATATCTGTGCTGCATTATTGTTAGCAGTATATAGTAGGACAGTGCAGCATTTTGGTGACCAGCAGTATACATATAGTACAGTACAGTAGGCCACTGCTGTATGTTGCAGCTCTGTGTCAAGTATACTATCTCTGTGCTGCATTATTGTGAGCAGTATATAGTAGGACAGTGCAGCATTTTGGTGACCAGCAGTATACATATAGTACAGTACAGTAGGCCATTGCTGTATCTTGCAGCTCTGTGTCAAGTATACTATCCATATCTGTGCTGCATTATTGTGAGCAGTATATAGTAGGACAGTGCAGCATTTTGGTGACCAGCAGTATACATATAGTACAGTACAGTAGGCCACTGCTGTATGTTGCAGCTCTGTGTCAAGTATACTATCTCTGTGCTGCATTATTGTGAGCAGTATATAGTAGGACAGTGCAGCATTTTGGTGACCAGCAGTATGCATATAGTACAGTACAGTAGTCCATTGCTGTATCTTGCAGCTCTGTGTCAAGTATACTATCTCTGTGCTGCATTATTGTGAGCAGTATATAGTAGGACAGTGCAGCATTTTGGTGACCAGCAGTATACATATAGTACAGTACAGTAGGCCATTGCTGTATCTTGCAGCTCTGTGTCACTTCTAGTATCCTGATCAGTGCTTAATATCTGTGCTCAGTGTCAGTGCTGCATTGTGGTGAGCAGTATACTGCAGTACAATAGTCCAGTGCTGTTCTCGCTGCTCAGTGTCAGTTCTCCGTAGTATCATCAGTGATCAGTATAATCAGTTCTCAGTATAATCAGTGTGCTGTTAGACGTGTGCCCATTTTCCGCCATTAGTGCAGTGGGATTTAGACAATTGATGAAGTTATTGTGTCCCCGGTACAAAATCCCATCTAGATTCCACTTCACTAGGCAGGCGATAGCGAGATTTTACCAATTAATATCAGTGATTTAAAATTATTAATTACAGTGATCTTGCCAAATAATTCCAGTGATTTTGTCATTTTCTTTCAGTGATTTGGACCAATAATACCATTGATTAGAACGAATAATTCCAGTGATTTTGTCATTTTCTTCCAGTGATTTGGACCAATAATACCATTGATTAGAACAAATAATTCCTGTGATATTGAGGTGTTTGTGTCACTTAGCTAAGCCGTCCAGTGACTACAGTGCACCTCTTTTTCTCTTTTCTTTGCATCATGTGATGTTTGGGGCCACTTTTTTAAGTGCCATCCTGTCTGACACTGCAGTGCCACTCCTAGATGGGCCAGGTGTTTGTGCCGCCCTCTTGAGTCGCTTAGCTTAGTCATCCAGCAACCTCAGTGCAAATTTTAGGACTAAAAATAGTATTGTGAGGTGTTCAGAATAGACTGGAAATGAGTGAAAATTGTGGTTATTGAGGTTAATAATACTATAGTATCAAAATTACTCCCATATTCTATGATTTAAGCTGCTTTTGAGGGGTTTTTGAAAAAAACACCCGAATCCAAAACACACACGAATCCGACAAAAAATTTACAGGGAGGTTTTGCCGAAACGCGTCCAAATCCAAAACACGGCCGTGGATCCGAATCCAAAACCAAAACACAAAAAATTTCCGGTGCACATCTCTAATATATATATACATACAGCATTTGGAGGGAAGCAGCAATCTGGAGACTATACACAAGTAAATCTCACCAAAACATTTATTTTGGCTGTTGACGTTTTGGTGAGATTTACTTGTGTATAGTCCCCAGACTGTGTATATATATATATATATATATGCACACGCCATGCTGGGTGGTGCAGAGGCTGTTCAGGGGCAATATCAATGTAGTCTACTGGCAGAAGGCTCATTTTCAGCACTAAATACAGCAGCAGGGAGGTTCAGTGTCAGCAGATATAGGGACTACTGGCAGAGGTGTGACTAGAACATTGTGGACCCCCTGCCATTGTCACTACAATGCCCCTTAGGGGAAGCAGGAGGGAGTGAGATACAAAGATGGCACCAAGGGGAGAATGAGAGGATTTCATGAAAAATTAGGGAATGACAGGAGAGAGAGGAGTGAGAGAGTGTCAGGTAGATAGAAAGGGATGAGAGGGGAGGGAGAGAGAGAGAGAGAGAGAGAGAGAGAGGGGGGGGGCATCAGGGAGATATAGAGAGGAGCAAGAGAGAGAGAGGGAGGTGGTGAGCAGGAGTGAGTGAGTGTGTATCAGTGAGGAAGGGGGCGAGAGAGTGAGTTCCAGGGAGAGAAAGGGTGTCAGGGAGGGAGAGAGACGGTGCCAGGGAGAGAGTGAGGGGGAGAGAGAAGGCAACAGTGTCAGAGAGAGAGAGAAACAGTGTCAGGGAGAAAGAGAGACGGGAATGGAGAAAGAGAGAGATAATGTCAGAGAAAGACAGTGCCGGGGGAGAGAGAAAGTGTCAGGGAGAGAGAAAGACTGGGAGAGAGAGGAGCAAGAGAGAGTTAGGGAAAGGGGGTGAAATGGGGAGGAGCAGCAAGCAGGAGACACTACCTGACTACAGCACTGGAAAAACGGAGGGGGGGGTAGACGAACAGATGGATGGGGGGGCATGGACAAACAGAGCACCATATGGGGGCATAGACTGACAGACCAGGGGTTGGGGGTTTGGCATAGACAGACAGAGCACCATATGGGGGTATACATGGATAGAATGACAAGGAGTGGGGATAGATGGGGGCATAGATGGACATACGGATGAACAGAGCACCATATGGGGCATAGATGGACAGGCGGATAGATGTGGGGGCATAGATGGATGGACAGTACACCACATGGGGTCATAGATGGATAGACTAACAGCGGGAGTGCATAGATGGACGGACGGGGCATAGACGTACAGAGCACCATATTGGGGCATAAAAGGATAGGAGAGTCAGACAGACGTGGGGGGGTCATAGACAGACAGAGCACAGTATGGGGTCATGAAGGACCAGGCATAGATGGATTGGGGTGGGGGCATAGATGGACAGAACACCATATGGAGGCATACTGCAGATGGCTAGATGGATGGGGGCAGGATATAGTCAAACGAACAGGTGGTGGGGGCCATAGACGGACGGACGGGGGGCATCGACAGACAGATGCATGGATGGTAGGGGAGAGGGGGGCTCACCAGCAGTGGTACTGTGTTGCTCTGTCCAAGCACAAACCCGTCGGTCAGCCATGCACCGTCAGCCACGCACTCACGCAGTACTTTTGCTACTACAGATATACTTGCCTGAGGCTCTGTAGTGTAGCCTCGGGTGGGGGGAGGAGTTCCGGCAGAGGGGATTGGGCTTTAATGCCCACGGCTCACTATAACCTCTGGTGGGGGTGAAGGAGTCCGGCCTGCACTGTATGTGGTGGGGTTGTGGGGGGGGGGATCGGGGATTATTGCCCGCGGCTACTTGTAACCTCCGATGGGGGTATGGGAGTCCGGCCTGCACTGTAAGCTCCGAGGGTTGGAGAAGGGGGATCGGGCTTTATGGCCCACAGTTTCCTGTTACCTCCGGTGGGGTTAGGGAGTCCGGCATGCTGTAACCTCCAGACAGGTGTGGTAATGCTAAACGTTAAGCTCTGGGTGTTGGGGTGGCCACGTGATGCCCACAGCTGCACTGTAAGCTTCGGTAGGAGGAGGGGAGGAGGCAGGCACCTGCTGTATTTTACTGGGTGGAGTAGGGAGAGGAGAGGACAGCCAGACCCATCAGGGTTTGCATGGGGCCTTGGAGGACGGCCGCTGGCAGCTTTTGATAGGAACTTTTTTTTCCTGTCAATTCTGCCTGCCTGTCTCCAATGGGCCTATTTTCATGGGGAGGCCTGGAGCTGCAGCTCCACCCGCCCCATTGTTAATCCGGCTCTGTGTATATGGATTCATTTACAAATTTAGTAGTGTGCTTGAAGCTGAGCAGCATCCAATTATAAATATGCCAGAGAGCTGATTTTAATTGTTGAAGTCCATATGCTGATTGGCTGGACCGACTGATTTATAACATCTCAAACATCACAGAACTCAGCCCTCTGATGAAACCAGTCAGGGCAGAGTTCCGTGATGCTACTATCCCTGGCTTCCGAGTGTCCCAGCTTTAGCGATTTTCGTGACCCGGCTTGCAGCGATTCCCTTGTGTGATCAGCGGCAGGACGTTTGGAGTCTGTTTTCTTTTAGAGCGAAGGTCCCGGTTTGCCAGTGGGAATTTGTAATATATCATGTGGTAACCAGCCCACAATGGTTACAATTTGGTACAGGCTTTCTCATTACCTGTCACGAACCGATCCTGCTTATCATTATACCATTCATTGCAATACGTCAGTATATATATGGTGACTAATAATTGTCATTTAACTCCTTACTGGAATTGTTGCCTTTAATAAAATATGAAATGGAACTTTATTCGTCCTCCCTGTTTTCATTATCCTCCGGCACCTACACCTTTGGTTGGTCCAGGGTTAATGGATTCACAACACTCAGACACAAATAGTTCAGTTTATGCAAGCTATGGCAGATCGTTTGGAGGCTCTTCTAACAGCTATAAAGACACCAGAAGTTCAAGTTCCAGCTCCGGTTGTCTCGGCTTCCACAACAGTTTCTCCAGTGACGGTGCCTATCTCTCGTCTGCAGTTACCTTCGCCAAGTAAGTTTGACGGAACCCCAAAGCTTTGCAGAGTATTTCTGAACCAATGCGAGATCCAGTTCGAACTGTTGTCTGCTAGTTTTCAATCAGCCCGTTCTAAGATCGCATATATTATTGCCCTCCTGTCCGATCAGACCTTGGAGTAGGCGTCGCCACTGTGGGAGAGGGGAGATCCTATTCTCTCTAATTATAAAGAGTTCGTATCATCCTTCCGGAAAATCTTCAAATGAACCAGGTAGAACCACCTCTGCATCTTTGGGGATTCTCCGTCTATGTCAAGGTTTACGTCCTGTTAGTCAATATATTATTCAGTTTTGCACGTTGTCTTCAGAGTTAAACTGGAATGAGGAGGCCCTGGTCGCAGCATTTTGGAATGGACTCTTTGAAAGAATCAAGGATGACTTAACCATTCGTGATGTGCCAACTAAGCTGGATGAATTAATTTCCATCTGCAATAAACTTGATCTGCGCTACAGAGAGCGATGTTTAGAGAAATCCAAGGCAGAATGATCTAGTCCGCGCTATTGTCCCTGACCTCGACAAGATTCTTTTTCATCTCAGTCTCCTGTAATGACAGAAAAGCCTATGATGATTGAGCGCTCTCACCTTACGGAGGAGGAACGAATTCGTCGTTGACAGGGTAACCTCTGCATGTACTGCGGGTTCTCCGAACATTTCATTAAGTCTTGCAAACTCCGGCCGGGGAAACTCTCGCTCCTAGCTTATTCAAGAGAGGTTAAGCTAGGAGTTACTTTGGAATCACGTTCCGGGAAGGAGCCAACTTTGCCTATTCGTTTAGAAGTTCAGAGTTCTACAGTTAAAGTTTCAGCTCTCCTAGATTCTGGTGCAGCCGAGAACTTCATCACCTCAGCCTTTGTCATACGATCTAAAGTTCAAACCGTGCCTCTGGAAGTAGCAGTTGCTGTTACAGCAGTGGATGGGAGTCAAATTCTAGACGGCATAATTACTCAGCGAACCGTATGTCTCAAGATGAAAGTCGGTGTGCTCCATTCCGAATATATTTCCTTCCTCATGATTCCCAAAGCCACTCATGATGTGATACTTGGATTACCTTGGCTGCAGAAACATAATCCATAATTTGTGGCTGTCTTCAGTAAACAAGCGGCAGACTCCTTACCCCCTCATCATGAATGGGACTGTCCAATCGTTTTGGTGCTGAGCCAAACACCTCCTAGGGGGCAAATTTTTCCGTTGTCCATCCCAGAGACTCAAGCTATGTCTGATTATATGCAAGAGAATTTATCCAAAGGTTTTATTAGACCATCTTCCTCACCTGCAGGAGCCGGATTATTCTTCGTTAAGAAGAAAGACGGTGTTTTACGACAGTGCATTGATTATCGCGGACTTAATGAGATCACTGTGAGGAACAAGTACCCATTGCCGTTAATTCCAAAATTATTTGACCGGGTAAAGGGAGCTACTGTGTTTACAAAATTAGATCTTCGTGGAGCCTACAATTTAATCCACATCCCATGCAGGGGACGAATGGAAGACTGCCTTTAATACCCGGGATGGGCATTACGACTACCTTGTAATGCCTTTTGGTCTTTGTAATGCTCCTGCAGTTTTCCAAAGCTACAGTATGTGAACGAACTTTTCGAGATCTTCTCTACAAGTGTTTAGTAGTGTACTTGGATGATATCTTGATATTCTCCAAGGATCTGAAGTCTCGGCGATACCAAGTTAAAGAGGTACTGACCCGCCTGAGGAAAAATCGACTATATTGTAAGTTGGAGTAGTGTACATTTGTAGTATCTTCTATACCGTTCCTTGGTTACATTATTTCCGGATCAGAGCTATGTATGGATCCTGTAAAGGTACAAGCTACCCGAGACTGGTCCACTCCTATGACTCTCAAGGGGATTCAGCGATTCCTTGGCTTTGCTAATTTTTATAGGAAATTAATTAAGAATTACTCTACGTTGGCTGCTCCCATCACAGTCCTGACTCGCAAGGGAGCAAATCCTACGAACTGGTCTTCTGAAGCAATCAAAGCCTTCTCCGATTTAAAGCAAGCCTTTGTGTCAGCCCCCATTATTCGACAGCCAGATTTGAACAGTCCCTTTCTAGTGGAGGTAGACGCATCTACAGAAGCAGTGGAAGCTGTGTTGTCACAAGTCTTTGAAGATTAAAAAAAGTCCATCCCTGCAGATATTTCTCCCATAAGTTCCTACCGGCCGAACGTAATTATGCAATTGGGGAGCAAGAATTACTTGCCATCAAATTGGTGTTTGAGGAGTGGAGATACCTTCTAGAGGGAGCACAACACCCCATTACAGTATATACTGATCATAAGAATCTTCTTTATCTGCAGTCGGTTCAGTGTTTGAATCCACGACAAGCTCGATGGGCTCTTTTCTTCACCCGATTTAATTTTAAGCTTACCTATCGTCCAGGATCTCAAAACAAAAAATCAGATGCCCTTTCTCTGTCTTTCAATTCTTCTGAATCAAATGATGCTACCACGAATCAAGCCATTGTGAGTCCTAAGTCCTTTTTAATGACTCGAACTTCACCGGTCCCAGTTCCTCCGCCTGGCAAAACCTTTGTTGCCACAAATCTTCGAAAACGACTACTTACTTGGGCTCACTCTTCATCCTTCATGGGTCATCCTGGAGTCCTAAAGTCTCTCAAATTTATTTAACAGTCTTACTGGTGGCCACGTCTTAAAGCCGATGTTCAAGAGTTTATAGCTGCATGTCCTAAATGTGCCCAACATAAGGGTCCAAGGGGTTCTCCTCCAGGTTTGTTACATCCGTTATCTATACCCAAACAACCATGGACTCATATCTCAATGGATTTTGTGACCGATTTACCTCCATCAAAAGGGTCGAATACCATTTGGGTGATAGTGGATCGATTTTTGAAAATGGCGCATTTCATTCCATTAACTGGATTACCATCAGCCCCTTCACTAGCCAGATTGTTCATTTCTGAGATCTTTAAGTTGCATGGCCTTCCTCGAGAGATCATCTCTAATCGGGGAACACAGTTTGTAGCCAAGTTTTGGAGGTCGCTTTGTTCATCTTTAAACATTAAATTGAATTTTTCTTCGGCATATCATCCCCAGACAGATGGACAAACTGAGAGAGTAAATCAAGATCTTGAAACCTTTCTACGGTTATACATATCTTCCTCACAGGATGATTGGATTGACTACCTTCCATTGGCAGAATTCGCTCATAATAATCTCTTTCATTCATCTTCAGAATCTACGCCATTTTATACTAACTTTGGTTTTTATCCTCGAGTTCCATCCGTTACCAGCACAAGAGGTTCCAGCAGCAGATCAAGTGCTTCAACGTTTGTCTAGAATCTGGAGTTGTGTGCGCAAATTGTTGATTAAATCCTCTGCTCATAAATTTTTCGCAGATAGAAAACGTAAGGCTGTACCAAACTACAAGGTAGGAGACCAAGTTTGGATTTCTACTCTCAATCTTAAGTTCAAAGTTCCTTCTAAGAAGTTTGCTCCCAAGTTTAATGGTCCATTTCCCATTGAAAAGGTACTCAATCCTGTGTCATACAAAGTCAAGTTGCCACCTTCTTTTAAAATTATTCATGCCTTTCATACATCGTTGTTGAAATCTTTGATTCTCAATAAGTTTCATACTGCCCTGTCCAAACCTCTTAAAGTTCACTCTTTGCAGGATGAGGAATTTGAGGTTAAGGAGATTGTGGACTAATGTCGTCGGTATGGACGTCTGCAGTTTCTGGTTGATTGGAAGGGTTATGGTACGGAGTAGAGGTCCTGGGTTTTTGCCGAAGATGTTCATGCTCCAAGACGGGTACAAAAATTCTATTCCAAGAATCCTGGCAAAGCTCAAAGGTGTCCCGAGTCCACCCTTAAAGGGTAGGTACTGTCACAAACCGATCACTCACCTCTGCAGGTTCTAGGGTCCGTCCGTTGCCGGCGCAGTTGCTTGCGGTGCTGTGCGGCCATGTGGGGACGCAGTGTGGTCAGCGGCAGAGGTGATGCAGGTTCTGGGAGCCGGGAGTGCGGGGACCAAATGGCCAAAGGCACCGCTGTGTGTCTGCAGTATAGGAGGTGGCCATGTTGGAGACCAAATGAGCACCTGAGAGCACTTGTGAAACACCTGTGGGTAAGTGTTGGCCAATCCCGTGCTTGTGCTGCCTTTAAGTAGGCTGGGATTATGTTACTCTGAGCCAGTGCTTTGTTGTAGTTACTCTGTACCCTTGCTCTGTGCTCTCTCCGTGGCTTTCTGTGTGATTCCAGTGGTCCAGATATCGCCTCCGCTCCCAGAGGTCTGCCTGCAGCCTTCACTGCAAAAGATCCACCAGCTCCCTGCTGTGCTGTCAGTCAATCGCTCTCCCAGTGGCAACAAGTGAAGTTCCAGTGTCTTGTGAGAGGTTACCCTGTCTGCCTGCTTCAATCACACAGCCTTTGTAGATTCTACTAAACTCAGGTGCTCGTTTAACTAGCTCTCAGTTTAACTCATTCTTCACCATTGTCATCTGCTGCAGTTTCACAATTTGCAAGTATTCTATTCAGTGTTGTATTTTCATTGTTCCTGCAATCAAGGACAATTCTTCACAGCCTTCCAGTTTAACTTTTAAGTTTCAGTACAAGTCTCTACAGTTATTCATTTATGTCTACAAAATCCAGTTAACACTCCTTACAGTTTGGCACCAGTCATTGTTTCATTTGGACAATTCTTCACAAGCCTGTTTAAACTCAGTTATATGAACATTTCTTCAATGCATCTTTAAGACTGTTCCTGCTTATCATTATACCATTCATTGCAATATGTCAGTATATAGATGGTGACTAATAATTGTCATTTAACTCCTTACAGGAATTGTTGCCTTTAATAAAATATGAAACGGAACTTTATTCATCCTCCCTGTTTTCACTATCCTCCGGCACCTACACCTTTGGTTGGTCCAGGGTTAACGGATTCACAAAAACACTCACCCCTGACATTACCATTTTAATAGCAGTACCTTGAATGTTTTTAAAAAAAAATGTGTATGCTCTATGGAGCGCCCCTTCTCTTTCCTTTGTTAGCAGAAATAGCCACCTGAGGAATTCCAGGCTTCATTCTTGAGAGGGGAGCAGCAGCGGTCCTAATATATATAATTGGACTCTGGTGCATCCACATCAGATGTTGTCCTTGAGTGGTTTGACTAAAATATTGGACATTTAGTCATTTGTGGTAAAACGTATTTTTTATGTTTAGAAATTCTCACAGTTGAGTACGGAGATAAGCGCAATACCTGTATATCTATTTTATATATATATATATATATATATATATATAGACGACAGAAAATCCAGCAACATCCAATGTATAACTTTTATATATCTTTCATTATGACAAAAATATTTTTTCTGTAAAGTGCATCATGCAATGACAATAACAGGAGACCGGTAATTCACAGACTGTTTGCAAAGGGCATAACAGCATACTGTTACCTATCCATCAGTCTGATTGTGCATGGGTCCTGCTAAGTAACCGTATGCTATTATGCCCTTTGCAAACAGTCTGTCAATTACCGGTCTCCTGTTTTTGTCATTGCACAATGCACTTTATGGGAAAAATATTTTTGTCATAATGAAAGATATGTAAAAGCCATACATTAGATGTTGCTGGCTTTTCTATCGTCTTTCTATCTACATTTATTAGGCCTTGCACTCCACACTGTTAGACTTTAAAGTGGGTGCTGCTTGTCTCATGAGATATATATATATATATATATATATAATATTTTATTTTTATTATATTTTTTAAATACCCATATCCTGCGCCATTAGTGTTACGTTCCTGATGCTCAGGACTAGAAAGATGTTGCGAAGTGAGTCCAGAGCACCAGGACGTGACGCTGAAATAGGGAGGGAACGGGAATAGCCCCTAGCACCCTACCTCCGTTGTTTTACCCCTGTGGTCAGTTCACGCCTGAGTGACTATGGTTTCTTGGGCCCACAGCAGCCGCGTTTGAAGGGCGGATTAGGTCTGCCCAACTCCTATGCCCCCAGGTCTTAGAGTGAGACAAAGCGTGAACCGAGACAGGATAATAACAAGGGGACCTGTAACTTAAGCAAACAGAAGCTAGGGGCTACTAACTACCCTAAAACTAAATATATGTGCGGCACGCCGCCAAAGGAAAAGAACAACAAAAGATATCACTGTCCACTCCCCCACACAGCACCTCCGAGTTCCGGGGAGGACAGTGAAAAGCGGAAACCTCCGCAAAAACCACCAATACAAAAAGTACCAAAAGGACTAAGCGGCCTAGGCTGCAACATGCGGCAGAAGCCGCTACTCACGAAACCGGGAGAGAACCCCAACAAACGAGAACCCCCAGATGACTGCAACAGGTTCACTTGAACAGGAAGAATTCCCAGGACCGGCTTCAGAACTCCAGGACTCAGGAGCACAGGGAGCAGGATCGACCAGATACAGCTGACCAGGAACAGACGTTACAAGGCAGGAACAGCATACAGGAAGCTATCACCGGCGTCTGTGCCAGGTAGTGAGGGAGAATATAACAGGGAGCCCTCCAATAGCTGCAGCGAAGCTTAATTAGTAATGTCGTGCAGCTGCCCTGCTGCACGACCAGAGCTAACAGGTGTATTGATTGATAGGAAGCAGCGGGGAACGCGGTTCGTCTGTGGCGTCCCCGTTGCTAAGGGTCCGTTGCCAGGGACCCGGCGGCTCAACGCGCACGGCGTCCTGGCATTGCCAGGGACCCGGCGGCTCAGCGCGCATGGCGTCCTGGCGTTGCTAGGCGCCGGGCGGGCAGGAAGGGAGGTGCGGCAGCCGTGAGCGTCGCTCGGAAGCAGACCGAGCGGCACCGCGGACTGCGGCACCTAACAGTACCCCCCCCTTGAGTAGGGGTTAAAGAACCCCTAACGCCGGGTTTCTGAGGAAATTCCTGAAAGAATAATCTCTTAAGTTTAGGGGCATGTAGATCCTTATCCAGGACCCAAGACCTTTCTTCCGGGCCATAGCCTTTCCAGTGTACCAAAAAATAAAGCTGGCCCCGAGAAACTTTGGAATCTAAAACCTTCTCCACCAAGAACTCTTGTTGCCCCTGAACATCCACCGGAGGTCTACCCTGGGAAGTCTTCCGAGGGAATCTCCTGGAAGAAAAATACTGCTTCAGAAGGGAACAGTGAAAAGTATTGCCAATTTTGAGTGATTTAGGCAAGCATAGCCGAAAAGCAACTGGGTTGACCTTCTTAATGATAAGGAACGGTCCAATAAATTTGGGTCCCAATCTAGCCGAGGGTTGTCGGAGCTTGATGTTGCGGGTTGACAACCACACCTTATCTCCCACCTTAAAAGTGCATGGGCGTCGGAACCTATCAGAAAAATATTTTTTCTCGGAAGGCAGCCTTCTTAAGGGCAATCATTCTGAGACGGGAAGTTAAGGTCAACGAGGAGACTGGAAAATGAGGGTAAAAAGAATTGGCTCTAGGATGAAAGCCCAAGACTCCTTGGTGGAAGAATGACAAGAGTTATTATAGGCAAACTCGGCCAAAGGAAGAAATTCAGACCAATCATTCTGAAGTTTGGCCGAATATAGCCGTAAATACTGTTTTAATGACTGATTAACACGTTCAGTTTGTCCGTTAGACTGTGGATGGTACCCAGATGTTAAAGAGAGTTTCATATTTAATGAGGCACAAAAACGTTTCCAGAAACGGACGATGAATTGCGGTCCCCGATCAGAGACAATATCCCTGGGTAAACCATGGAGCCTGAACACATGGCGGAGAAATAAAACTGCCAACCCTTGAGCAGAGGGTAATCGGGGGAGAGCAATGAAGTGGGCCATCTTACTAAAACGGTCTACTACCACCCAAATTACTCGAAATCCAGCTGAAAGAGGAAGGTCCACCACGAAATCCATGGATATGTGTGACCATGGCCTGAGAGGAATGGCTAAAGGTATAAGTTGCCCGACCGGCAACGATCGAGATACCTTGTACTGAGCACAAACCTGACAGGAACGGACAAATTCCCTTACATCTTTAGAAAGATTAGGCCACCACACTGAGCGAGAGATTAACTCCAAGGTCTTAGTAATACCCGGATGACCAGAAACCTTGTTATCATGAAACTCAGCTAGAACAGTGCCTCTCTGAAATTCAGGGACGAAGAGACGATCTGCAGGAGTGACTTTGGGAGCCTGCTGCTGAAGCTGGACTAGCTGTGTAAATAAATCCTGTGTGAGGCCAGCCCAGATGACAGACGATGGAACTATGGGGGTAGTAGCCGGGTGGTTGTTGTGAACCGGAAGAAAACAACGTGACAGGGCATCGGCTTTTGTAGTCTTGGAACCGGGCCTGAAGGTGATAATAAACCTGAAACGAGTAAAAAACAACGCCAAACGTGACTGTCGAGCTTTAAGCCGTTTAGCTGACTCAATATACTGCAGGTTCTTGTGGTCAGTAAACACCGTAATGGTATGCTAGCTCCTTCCAGCCAATGCCTCCACTCCTCAAAAGCCCATTTAACTGCCAACAATTCTCGATTACCAACATCATAGTTGGATTCTGCGGAGGAGAATTTCCTGGACATGAAGGCACATGGGTGCAATTCCTGAGACTCCGGGTCTTCCTGAGAAAGGATAGCCCCCACTCCAACCTCTGAGGCATCTACCTCGACAATCAAGGGGAGCTCCGGGTTAGGGTGTCTGAGTACTGGAGCTGAGACAAAGGCCTGCTTTAAGGCCAGAAAGGCAGACTTGGCTTCAGGCGACCAATTGGAAGGGTCCGCTCCTTTTTTAGTCAATGCTACTATAGGAGCAACCAAATCAGAGAATGTATGAATAAAACGACTATAGTAATTTGCAAACCCTAAAAAGCGCTGAATTGCTTTTAAGTTCGTGGGTTGTGCCCAATTTAGGATGGCCTGGAGTTTTTTTTGGTTCCATGAAAAACCCCTTAGGAGAAATAATATACCCCAGGAAGGACACTTCTGTGATGTGGAAATCACATTTCTCCAGTTTGGCGTATAAATGATTTTCCCGTAACTTCTGAAGGACCAGTCGCACATGGGTAATATATTGTTCTAAAGACTCGGAGTAAATCAAAATGTTGTCTAAATAAACGACCACGAACTTTCCTAGAAAGTCGCGAAGGACGTCGTTAATGAGATCTTGAAATACAGCAGGAGCATTTGACAGCCCAAACGGCATCACCAGGTATTCATAATGTCCCGACTGTGTGCTGAAAGCCGTCTTCCACTCATCCCCAGATTTAATTCGGATGAGATTGTAAGCCCCTCTAAGATCGATCTTGGAAAAGATAACGGCAGTCCGGAGCTGATCAAATAGTACTGAAATCAGTGGCAAGGGGTAGGTGTTTTTAACAGAGATTTTATTCAAAGCCCGAAAATCAATACATGGTCTGAGCGACCCATCTTTTTTCTCAACAAAAAAGAATCCTGCACTCAATGGAGATTTCGAGGGCCTAATGAAGCCTTTTTTTAGGCTCTCCTGTACATAATCATTCATTGCCGTAGTTTCCGGCCCAGACAGGGCATATAGTCTCCCCTTAGGTAAAGAGGCACCGGGAACTAAGTCAGTAGCACAGTTATAGGACCGATGAGGAGGCAGAATATCCGCATTACCCTTGGAGAAAACGTCGGCAAAGTCCTGATATTCCAAAGGAATAAGTTCTGGTGTGACTGCCGCAACCCGGACTGGACGGGAAATACATTCCTTAACACAAAAGGGACCCCATTGGGAAATCTCCCCAGACTGCCAATCTATGGTGGGATTATGAAAGGCAAGCCAGGGGTGACCCAGAACTACGGGGACAGCCGGACAATGGGTAAGGTAAAATTCGATTTTCTCTGAATGTAGGGCCCCCACTGTGAGTTGTACTGGAGGTGTGCGGTGAGTGATTACCCCGTTAGAAAGTGGACCACCATCCAAGCCGTGCATGGTGATACGTTTATCCATAGGTATCTGTGGAACGCCCAAAGCCTGAGCCCAACCAAGATCCATGAAATTTCCCGCAGCTCCACTGTCGATGAAGGCCGACACCAACGAACTGAGGCTACCAAAGGAAATTTTTACAGGAACTAATAAGGAATCATTAGAGGAGATTAACTGCAGACCCAAGTGAACCCCCTCACTATTCACTTGGTCAGAGCGTTTCCCTGCTTATTCGGGCAATTACGTGCGATATGTCCCTTGCCACCACAATACAAGCAAAGACCAGAATTTAGCCTTCTGGCTCTTTCCTCTGGGGACAGCCGGGAGAGACCCATTTGCATGGGCTCCTCGACGTCCTCAGGGAAAGTATACACACATGGACTAGGCCTGAAACTAGCTCCTCTTTCAGCCCTCCGCTCCCGGAGACGACAATCAATTTTAATAGCAAGCTCCATGAGTTTGTCTAGAGTCTCTGGAGCGGGGTACTGAAGGAGACTGTCTTTAATAACTTCAGACAAACCGAGGCGAAACTGACTGCGCAGGGCCGGGTCATTCCAGATACAGTCGTTCGACCAACGGCGAAACTTGGTACAATACGCCTCTGCTGGATTTTTCCCTTGCTTAAGTGCACGCAGGTGGCTCTCAGCCGACGCTTCTCTATCAGGGTCATCATACAAAAGGCCTAAGGACTTAAAAAAGGCATCTACAGATAGCAAGGCAACATCATCGGCTTTTAGCCCAAAAGCCCAGGTTTGTGGATCGCCTTGTAGTAATGACATCACAATCCCGACCCGTTGAGACTCAGTACCAGAGGATCGGGGCCTTAAACGAAAATAAAGCTTACAAGCTTCCTTGAAATTAAAAAAATCCTTTCGGTTACCCGAAAAACGGTTAGGTAGATGCATCTTTGGTTCTGGAATCATACTCGGGGAGGCTCGCAAAAGATCTTCCTGCGATCTCACCCGAAGAGTAAGATCCTGAACCATCTGAGTTAGTTCCTGAATCTGGTTGGCCAAAAGCTGGCTGGGATTCGGTCCTAATACTGCCGGATTCATGAGGCCGAATTTCTAAGCCCACCAAATACAAATAACTTTTTTTTTTTGTGTGTGTGTTTTTGGGAAGGTGATAATGTTACGTTCCTGATGCTCAGGACTAGAAAGCTGTTGCGAAGTGAGTCCAGAGCACCAGGACGTGACGCTGAAATAGGGAGGGAACGGGAATAGCCCCTAGCACCCTACCTCTGTTGTTTTACCCGTGTGGTCAGTTCACGCCTGAGTGACTATGGTTTCTTGGGCCCACGGCAGCCGCGTTTGAAGGGCGGATTGGGTCTGTCCAACTCCGATGCCCCCAGGTCTTAGAGTGAGACAAAGCGTGAACCGAGACAGGATAATAACAATGGGACCTCTAACTAAAGCAAACAGAAGCTAGGGGCTACTAACTACCCTAAAACTAAATATATGTGCGGCACGCCGCCAAAGGAAAAGAACAACAAAAGATATCAATGTCCACTCCCCCACACGGCACCGCCGAGTTCCGGGGAGGACAGTGAAAAGCGGAAACCTCCGCAAAAACCACCAATACAAAAAGTACCAAAAGGACTAAGCGGCCTAGGCCGCAACATGCGGCAGAAGCCGCTACTCACGAAACCGGGAGAGACCCCCAACAAACGAGAACCCCCAGATGACTGCAACAGGTTCACTTGAACAGGAAGGATTCCCAGGACCGGCTTCAGAACTCCAGGACTCAGGAGCACAGGGAGCAGGATCGACCAGATACAGCTGACCAGGAACAGACGTTACAAGGCAGGAACAGCATACAGGAAGCTATCACCGGCGTCTGTGCCAGGTAGTGAGGGAGAATATAACAGGGAGCCCTCCAATAGCTGCAGCGAAGCTTAATTAGTAATGTCGTGCAGCTGCCCTGCTGCACGACCAGAGCTAACAGGTGTATTGATTGATAGGAAGCAACGGGGAACGCGGTTCGTCTGTGGCGTCCCCGTTGCTAAGGGTCCGGCGGCTACGCGCGCACGGTGTCCCAGCGTTGCCAGGGACCCGGCGGCTCAGCGCGCACGGCGTCCTGGCGTTGCCAGGGACCCGGCGGCTCAGCGCGCACGGCGTCCTGGCGTTGCTAGGCGCCGGGCGGGCAGGAAGGGAGGTGCGGCGGCCGTGAGCGTCGCTCGGAAGCAGACCGAGCGGCGCCGCGGACCGCGGCACCTAACAATTAGTATACTAATGGCTGCTTCTCTCGATGGATTTCATGTTAGTATGACCTAAGAAAACCATACCCAAAATATAACTGCACAAAGAAAGGAGTGTTGCCTTTTATTGCTAAGTGCTAGAAAGGAGTTTATCACTTAATAGGGTTAAAAATACTAATTCCAATATGGATGAATATCCAATCAATGCCTTTAGTAACTAATTTATCTATCTATGGGTTCAAGGAACCTTTTTCAACACCCAATATATTCAGGCTTGTGGCATCAAGATAATATCAAAAATCTAAAATGTACTAAAAAAAAAAAAAAATTTCACACAAGAGTTATAAATATAAAGATTTGTGAAACATAGCTGTACAATCCTGATGTCTAGATTTTCACCCCTAATAAAAGGGTGCTGCCATTCAACTGTGACTCCTTATAATGTATATTATGGGGGGAGTGGAATAGAGTCCGAGTTCGCCAGACGTATGAAATGCCGGCCAAACTCGGACATTATTATTAAAGGGGCAGTCATTTATAAGACTAAACCATGCCTTGTAAATTATTGCTCCTTTAAAAAAAATGTCCAAGTTAGGCCATCATCCTGCACCTCAGGCAAACTCGGACACAATTACATCCCGCCTTTATCTTTTATTACCCTATATATACATCACAGATGCTCCACACTCACCATAATAAAGCATGGGGATTTGGGCCCTCTTTCCGAGTTGATCGCACCAAGCAACTTTTTGCTGCTGGTGCGATTAACTAATCTCTGCCTATGGGAGAGTGTATTTTAGCATAGCAGGGCTGCGATCGCTTGTGCAGCCCTGCTATGCTAAAAAAGTTTCACACAAAACAAGACCAGCCCTGGACATACTTACCCTGTGCGACGGATCCAGCGATGATGGTCACGGCTTTGACGTCAGACATCCGCCCTCCGTTTTCCTGGACACGCCTGTGTTTTTCTTACCACTCCCTGAAAACTGCTTCAAACAGTCAGTTGACGCCCCGGAACGCCTTCCTGCTGTCAATCTTCTTGCGGTCGGCGCTGCGACCGCTTTCTTCGCTGTCAGCATCATTGCGATCGCCGGGCAACGATGCATGTGTGCAATGCGAATGCCGCGCATGCGCATTCCAGACCCGATAGCACTGCTGAGAAGAAGTGCCGCATGCAATCGGGTCGGAATGAGAGCCTTAGTTCAGATTTTTATCACAACATATAGCTTGTAGCCCGCATCAAGGGAAAATCCTACTCTGTCACTCAGTATTATATAAATACCAAATACTATCAAGTTAGAACAAAACTTGAGATATGCTTCTTGGTTTGAAGTTCAACTGCACACAGGCATTTCAAGGTATATCAGCCGTAAAAAAAACAGCTGGGAAAACCCCTGACACAAGTTGGATTAAATGAGCTAACAATGGCTTGCTTGCGATGATGTGATCACAAAAAGAGTCATTCAAAAATGAATCCTGTAAACAAAAGATATTGATCCACTGCACTCGCACTCCTAGTTCTGTGGTGAATGTGGTATGTGACGATATTGTTTACATAAAAATCACATTGACATATATTAGTAACTAGTTACCAGCCCGTCAAAATGACGGAACATCATAATAGTAATGTCAGCACTGGTAGCTGTGTGCGCCCGAATGGAGCAACACTTGAATTGCTCCATCGGGCGCCATATAGTGGTCCTCGGCTTGCAAAACACTTGAATTCCCCCCATAGAGGTAAGGAACAGTGTTAGCCTATTATCATATAGGATTCTGGTGATTCTTAATCAATTTTATCACCCTGAACACTAAAGAAATGTTACAGAACTCAAGGAGGAACCCCTGCCTGTCCGTATTCTATCAACCTCCATAGCAGGGCTACATGTTTTTAACACCATAACTACAGAAGTTGCTGTATTTTATAGCTGTCTGGATACCCCTGAGTTCCTTCCCTAAAATCAGACTTAAGCCGGATACACACTATAAGATTATCTGTAAAATCTTTCTGGTTGGAGGAAAAACAGGTAATCTTATAGTGTGTATCCAGCTTTAGCAACTTAAAAATGCCACATATCAGCTGCTTATCATGACAAAATGTTCACAGAGGTAACCCTCACTTCAGGGTTGGACTGGCCCACAGGGGAACATGGGAAACCCCCGGGTGGGCCCCACTGCCTGGGGGCCCCAACTCCTCCTCTAGGGATCTGGTTCCAGAGTGTGCACTTGAATTGTACATTATACATATTATCTACAGTGCATAGCTGTTATTAATCTGGTACATTATCATGTAGGCACTAACAGAATTTACTATATATATTTATCATGAGGCCCAGACCATGGTTAGCCAAGCCGCTGGCAGCTGGCCACACCCCTAAGCATGGGCCTCTACTACTGCATTCCCCCGGTGGACCCTCCATGCCCCAGTCCAACACTGCCTATTCACTCTATTCAGTGCGCTATGCTGACTGCTGAGTGTGGCCAGGCATGGAACTGTGGTACTAGGAATCTTTTGGAGTAAATGGATTGTCCATCAATGGCAGAGTGGGTAGTGCATACTCTGCTTGTTTTATTTTATTAAGATAATAAAATCCAGCAGAGGGCAGCAGGTGTGGGGGAACTTGCCCGGTGTGTACCTCCTTTAATCTGGCTTTGGGCATAAGGGCTATTTAATGTAATAGTGTAGCCAAAGTGGTGTTTATTAGTATAGCTGGGGTGATTTTGTTGCTAAGAAGTTAATGCTAGGCTGAATTACGGAAAAAAGGGGTGCTAATACTAATTAATGTTGGGGCTGTTCGGTGGGGAGGGTGGATTATGTTTAGTTATTAATAATAAACCTATTCATTTTCTCTCAGAGAAGGTTGTACGGAATTAGAACTATTTAATAAATACAAATATTATTTCTGACTCAGTTCCTTGACGGAACCTAATGATTAATGTGTTTTATTAATAAATTAAAAGTACATATTTTTTAGAAGTAATAGGTTCTTCTAATTTATTTTTGTATTTAGATATATCCTCATGAGTGCTGTTTTCTAGTTTAATCTGCGATACAGTTGCATTCCTCATAAACACAATAGTACCTATTAGGGTCTTTAGAAAAAAAAATCTAGTGAGTAACATTGCTGTAATGGCTACCTCAGTGGTTCTCAAACTTTTTGAGCCACAGTGCCGTAGAGTATCAGAATATTTTTCATGGCACACCTAGGCCAAAAGTTTCTTATTGCGAAAATTCAGGGGGAACAAATTAAGTAAATTGTGTTTATATGTAGGTTCAGTTGTGTGGTGAGGGGCAGGATTTGCTTCTGTTTGTCCACATATTTTATGAGTGGAAGCCACAAGCACTGGTATTGACTATTACATTGACCATAAATAATTTGAGTTGGTTCTGGACCAAGAACCTAAGGCACCCCTGCAAGTGCCACGAGGCACCCCAGGGTTCCACGGCACCCAGTTTAGGAATTACTGGGCTACCTGATTCCCCAAATTTTTATCATATGTTCAAATGCTGTGAATTTCCAACCATTAGTTGCTTTGGGGCATAAAAATCTACAATGTGTTGTGGGGTCATACATAGCCCAATATGGAATTTGACAGCATACAAGTAACTTTTAGATATTGCACATCCAACTAGAAAAATTATCTAACACTCTAAAGCAGTGAGCTAACATGTTTGAGCAGAGAGCAATGTATGCTGCATTCTAGAATTAAGATGCTTATGAATTTTTTTTTTCTTTTCTTATCTACTGGAGAAAATAAAAATGAAAGTAAAATCTGGACACCAGAAGGGTTGTGTGTGATTTCCTTACAATGCCCCAAGTACATAACCTTTCATTCATCCATTCTATGCTTTTTGAGCCTGTTCTGTTACTTTAGTTCCATCATCTCTACAGGCTTAACAAGATCCCAGCTCTCCTCTCATAAACCATTGTAACCATATTTGTTCACCTCTAACCCTGGAGCCATAGAGCGTGACCTCTTGTTCTACTAACATTATTCTTTCAATAAAATATTATTCCCCCCTGTAAGTTGGTGATTTTATTTGCTGCCTTTATTATCACCGGCCTCCTCTCTGATATTCTATTTATATCTATAACCAAATCAACTAGTTTCTGATGTTCTGATGGTTTTATCAGCTACGGCAGAGCACTAACCACACAACAACTTGGAGTTTTAATTAGTAAGCATCACGATTATTGCCTTTTTCAGTATTAACTGCTATCTGACTGCTTCTGCATGATGTGTGAATATTCTTAAAGAGATGTGAAACAACTGCAATTGATTTTGTGTTAGGTGAAAACAGAAGACATCTGGGCTGTACACAATAGGGCTGATTCTGAGTCAGACGCAGAAACGGACATAATAGCACCTATTGGCAGTCATCTGTAACTTTATACAGCTGCCACTACAAACTCCTTCCCTTGCATGCATCCATGTCGCCGAATGCGCATTGACTGTGTTGCCCACTTTCAGCCTCAAGAGGCGCAATAATACCAATTGGTGCATCCTGATATGTTACCATTGAAACTTGCATCCGCCCTATGGCAAGTGCAGTATATGCTTGCAACTGTGCATATGCGTATGCAGCTGCTTGCATTGTCACATTTGTGCGTGCATTTCTAGCAATCTCACAATAACCGCCCAGAAACACACATCACTTTTATGCTGCATTTCTGATACTGTCCGTCTCAATCACAACAGGCCTTTGTGCATACACCCTGTGTAACACATACAACATACACTGTGGGAGTTTTTAGGACAGTATTGTATGCAATTTGCGTGTGGCCCTGAATTAGGCCCAGTATGTACACCTTGTATTTACCAGCATTTAAACATTATTATAATATTATATATATATACTGCTCAAAAAAATAAAGGGAACACTAAAATAACACATCCTAGATCTGAATGAATGAAATATTCTTATTAAATACTTTGTTCTTTACATAGTTGAATGTGCTGACAACAAAATCACACATAAATTATCAAGGGAAATCAAATTTATTAACCCATGGAGGTCTGGATTTGGAGTCACCCTCAAAATTAAAGTGGAAAAACAAACTGCAGGCTGATCCAACTTTGATGTAATGTCCTTAAAACAAGTCAAAATGAGGCTCAGTAGTGTGTGTGTCCTCCACGTGCCTGTATGACCTCCCTACAACCCACACAAGTGGCTCAGGTAGTGCCGCTCATCCAGGATGGCACATCAATGCGAGCTGTGGCAAGAAGGTTTGCTGTGTCTGTCTGCGTAGTGTCCAAAGCATGGAGGCGCTACCAGGAGACAGGCCAGTACATCAGGAGATGTGGAGGAGGCCGTAGGAGGGCAACAACAAAGCAGCAGGACCGCTACCTCCGCCTTTGTGCAAGGAGGAACAGGAGGAGCACTGCCAGAGCCCTGCAAAATGACCTCTAGCAAGCCACAAATGTGCATGTGTCTACTCAAACGATCAGAAACAGACTCCATGAGGGTGGTATGAGGGCCCGACGTCCACAGGTGGGGGTTGTGCTTACAGCCCAACACCGTGCAGGATGTTTGGCATTTGCCAGAGAACCCCAAGTTTGGCAAATTCGCCACTGGCACCCTATGCTCTTCACAGATGAAAGCAGGTTCTCACTGAGCACATGTGACAGACGTGATAAAGTCTGGAGACGCCAAGGAGAACATTCTGCTGCCTGCAACATCCTCCAGCATGAACGGTTTGGCAGTGGGTCAGTAATGGTGTGGGGTGGCATTTCTTTGGGGGGCCGCACAGCCCTCCATGTGCTCGCCAGAGGTAGCCTGACTGCCATTAGGTACCGAGATGAGATCCTCAGACCCCTTTTGAGACCATATGCTGGTGCGGTTGGCCCTGGGTTCCTCATAATGCAAGACAATGCTAGACCTCATGTGGCTGGAGTGTGTCAGCAGTTCCTGCAAGACGAAGGCATTGATGCTATGGACTGGCCTGCCCGTTCCCCAGACCTGAATCCAATTGAGCACATCTGGGACATCATGTCTCGCTCCACCCACCAACGCTACGTTGCACCACAGACTGTCCAGGAGTTGGCGGATGCGTTAGTCCAGGTCTGGGAAGAGATCCCTCAGGAGACCATCCGCCACCTCATCAGAAGCATGCCCAGGCGTTGTAGGGAGGTCATACAGGCACATGGAGGCCACACACACTACTGAGCCTCATTTTGACTTGTTTTAAGGACATTACATCAAAGTTGGATTAGCCTGTAGTGTGTTTTTCCACTTTAAATTTGAGGGTGACTCCAAATCCAGACCTCCATGGGTTAATAAATTTGATTTCCATTGATCATTTTTGTGTGATTTTGTTGTCAGCACATTCAACTATGTAAAGAACAAAGTATTTAATAAGAATATTTCATTCATTCAGATCTAGGATGTGTTATTTTAGTGTTCCCTTTATTTTTTGAGCAGAGTATATATATATATATATATATATATATATATATGCGCCAATTAACAGTTGCATTAGCTTCTCCAATATGCTTACTAACTGAGGCTGTAAAGTGCATTGCTACCAGCTACAATGCAGACTTTCAAAAACGATCTGAGTAGGTTATTTCATACTTGGCAATATGACTGCCAGGGAGAGGTTAATGGGGAACTCATGCAGTAATCGAGTCCTCACTTTCTCTCTCTGTATGCTATACAAAGTAATTATTTGTGGTGTTATAAAGAGGGGGTGGGACCACAATGACGTTCAATGCATTAGGAGTGAAACAGAAAACATCCAGGGGGCTGGTCTACTGTACTTAGAGCCAGAGAGCCATCTGAAATTTGGGAATCTCCCAGACTACATGGTAGACTAGGTAATATCAGAGTGTCAGAATCATTTTTCAAAGTACAAGAAATACTGAAGGCCAGAAAAATGAGATGCTTGTGAGAGGAGGGACTGTTCAAACTGCATGCTGTTTAAGCTATCTGGCCATTAGAGTAGGGGAACTTGCAAACTGTGGGCCAAGGTGCAAAAATATGTTTTAGGCTCCACCTCTTCTGCCCCATGGAGCAAGAAAGTGGGTGACAGGGAGAGGCAGTGGGTGACAAAGAAAGGAAGTGGATGGCAAGAGATAGCAAAGGGTTGCATTTGAAAGAATATAGAGTGTGGTACTACACTTCTTCCATGATGTTTACTTGTGAAGCATCTTCCTTTACCAAGATGGCCACTGTTGGGTCTTTTGCGCATGAGTGGCACCATCTTACTTACTGTGTTACGAACACAGGCATATTTGACTCTATCTGCACTAAACATTGATTACCTGCCTTCACACATGACTAGCTGCTACTCATGCTCCACTTCAGCCCCACTACAGCTGCGGCACATGGTTAAGTTCTACCTGGCTGTTGCATCTACTACACATTAATTCTACAAGTGCCTACTATTTAATCTGTGCCTATCACAAAATAGTACGCATATCTCAACAGCAGTGAGAGTCAGACGATGACTGGGGAGATAGTGAGAGTCAAAGGGTGACAGAGGGAGGCAGAGGGTGACAGAGGGAGGCAGTGGGTGACAGGGAAAGGCAGTGGGTGGCAGGGAGAGGCAGGGGGTGACTGGGTAAGGCAGTGGTGTCTGGGAGAGGCACAGGGTATTTAATTAATGTAAGCCACCTGTCCCCTTTTATGTTTAATATTTTTTTTCATTAATTTAAGTTGCATATACCCTAATATGTTTAAGTTATGTTGTCTGCAGTCTTCATTTATATATATATATATATATATATATATATCTTCTTATATATTTAATTACCCTTAATTACCTTGTGCCACCTGCTACCCCTTATATATATATATATATATATATATGTCAATTATGCCCCCTGACCTCCTTTTATATCTTTATGTTGCACCACCTGTTATCGTCCCCCCTTTATATTATATTTATGAATTGTGCCCACTATTCCTCTTTATATATTTAACTTGTGCCCCCTGTCTCCACTCATATATTTATTGTAACTGTGACACCCCACCATCTCCCTTTTCACTTACTGAGCAGGCACAATACACTTAGTAATTATGTGGCTGCTCATTAGAAATTGATTAAAAGGCAAGTATAAATAATAATAATAATAATAATAATAATAATAATAATCTGATTTAATTATTATATTAGGGGAATGAATTAAAGTATTAAGAGAGCAAATATATAGTATTTTATAAGGGCAATACTATTTGATAGGGGTAATAAAATGTATTTATAACAGGAGCAACACTTATTATTTTATTTAATTACAAATTTTCACATCATGAAACAATAAATGTTGGCCCACAGTCCTAAAAACAATTATTCTAAATAATTAAAAGCATTTTTCTAGTTTGCAAATCGCAAATTTCCCATTTGCATTAATGGGAAGTTCACAAGAGGAGCGATTTTAAAAAGATGGAAGCGTTAGACAAGAGAGGAGAGTGGTGTGGTACTATTACAGTCAATGGGCATATGGTGGATCTCAACAAAAGCACATTCAGGACAAGTAAAATGTATTTTCTATAATTTTGATACATGCCACCCCCAGTTGAAATGTATTCAAGGCCTGGCCTGTGAGTGAAGCTTATATTGCATTCTGTAGCTAAGGTATGCCAAATAAGAGGATTGTTCATCCTGCCTGGCCATTCTAAGGGACCACCAGGTGGTGAAGTCGGTCTATCACAGAAGTATATAAAGATGTTCTTTAATGTAATCCAAGGTGGTGATTCCCCACTTCTGCTATCATTAATCCATCCCTATGAATATAGATGGCCTCAAATAATATAATCCTGTTGCTTAGTCCAAGTGAGAAGATCACTATCCAACTTGGCCACTCATGTGCGAAACTACTGGATAGTTTGGACTTTACACTGGGGCTTGTTCGTGTTGTTAGAAAAAGACTGCATAAAGACTGACAGAAGTAATCTGTGTACATTTTCCTACATGAACCATAATGATCCAATCAGTTTCAGTGAGATTACAAACAGGCTCACTTTATAGTCACACTGTAGCAGTGCATAGCCAGTGAGAATCTTAGTAAAGATAAGAACAATAAGACACCACTGTCAATCAAGTCAAATGATTTCTTCATTAAATATATTCATTCAGCAAAACGACTCATGGAGAATTCTTCAATACATCCCTATTGTCTGTCCATCCAAACCTTTCATGGTGCAGACCATGATCCTAACAAGTCCCAGGAGTAAAGTAGCTAGAGCCCTAGGCTGGGATTAGAAAGCAGATCTTACAGGTCCCCAGAAGCAACATAATTGTATATATATATATATATATATATATATAGATAGATAGATAGATAGATAGATAGATAGATAGATAGATGGCTATAGATAGATATATATGTTTGGGCCGGTATGCATTTTATATGTCATTTACAACAAACCAAACTTAGAAATTTAGAATCACTTACATTAAATATATACAGTATTTCATATGGATTTAATTTAAGAAAAAGTTAATCATTACTGAAGAAGAGAGCAATTTAAAAAATATATATAATAGCTAATTCCCTGGTTGCGGTGAGGGGTACATGCAAAGTATGTTTTCTTGCTGGAGCAAATTATGATAGGGGCAATGGATTTCTGCAAAAATGTAGCCATTGGTGGTAATGTAGAGCTTACAGAGCTGCAGGGAATTTCTGAACGAAGCAATTAGACTCTTCAGGATGTGTATTATTGAGCAATTGCGCTCACGTCTGGGGCCCTGCAAAGCACAGGGCTGAAGGCCAGGTTATAATTCCCAACAAGTGCTCTAAAGGCTCTAATAATTTACACTCTAGTGGTTACATTGAAAAATATATATATATATATATATATTTCCTGCTCGAAAATGACACAAAAGGCATTATTATAGGTAGAACATTGAAATAAAATTCAATCTACATTTCTCTTTGCAAAAAGAGTAATTATTTTCAAAGCTCCTTGCAATATGAAAAGATGGCTCTTTACAACTTACAAGCAACTTACGACTTTTTGAATTGTGGCTTGCCACCCTCTCCTACCGTATGAACTCAATTACATTGTGCTGTTTCTGTTAATAATACTATCCCCTCTTATGACCAATGGAGCATTTCACTAAGTCTCCCTAAATTATTATTTTGTACAGTATATAAGTATATGTTTACATGTTTTGGCTACTAAAACAACCAAAGTTAATATGGATAAGAATTATAGTGGCAACACCAGTACTCAGAGCGAACATGGAATTCAGCTGTTAAGAGCAGATTTATCAGAGTGCAAGGATGGAGTTTTAATAGGTTTTCAATACAAGAATATGATATTTTCTTTTGAATGTTTGGGACTCATTTACTTTGCTCAAATTGCAGGCAATTTGATGTGCAATTTGTAAATCGAAGGTTCTACTAAAGGCAAAACCTGCACATAATCTTAGTAAAGATAAGGTCAATAACACGCTGTCAATTCTGCAAATTTAAAACCGCCATCAGAATTTTAATACATGGAAAGTATCATGAAAAAAATTCTTAAATATCAAGAATTAAAAAAAAAATCCATCCTTACATTTTTCTGAAGCTCAGTGCTATGCATAATGCCCTGACAGCATATGACTTTTTTCATGTTGGCAGTTGTAGAACTACAAGTGCAAGCATGCATATCAACTACAGTGCAGTGTTATTATTTGTGTTTGCCCCCTAATAAAGTTAGAAGAGGGTTGTATCCCTATATCAAAAAAATGAAATAGCATTATCTCCTTTACAAGAATAAATAATTATTAATAAATAGTGCCCATTTTGTTCAAAGAAAATAATGAATCGTTTTAACAGATTAATGAGTTGTTCCCCCCTTTATATAATTAATGAATTTATATAAAAAATGAATTATTAGTATGGCCCTAACAAATAACTAAAATCTTCCTTTCGTGTTCTGACACATTCCATATGGAGAATATAACATTGCTGTACCAGTAACCACCCACTCCTAATTAATAACCACTAATACCTTTAAAATATATATTAATTACAATAGATTGTATTTTTATTTACAATAGATTATTATTATTTATGTTTTGCTTGTGTATAATTTAATAATTGTTTTACCTCTTCAATAATCCACTAAATTGACATTTTATTTAAACAGGTTCAGTCTATAGTGCTTTCATTCAAAAAGATACTAGATATGCCTGAACCTTTGTATCCTGTAGATTTATGTCTGCAAATACTATTGGTGCTTTGGACCTTCCTTGTTTCCCAAAATATTGGATTATCTGTGCTGCACCTACTTGCAGGAGATCACCATCTGCTTTCTACATTTACAAATGTTATATTTTTGAATTTCTTATGTGACATTATGAAATCAAAATGGATTTATCCTTAAAATTTACCAATACAACATACTCTGTAAAGTTGAACAAGAAAAAAATCTGTGAATATTTTTCTTAATTAATTATATGTACAAAACCGAAAACTTGATCATGCCCTCCAGTTGAAGGGGGACACAATCTCTGGGGGATGGTGTATGCTTAGTTTTATATAAGGCTTCTTTAATAATATTATTTGGGTATCCTCTTTCAGTTAATCTTTGTGCATACAATGAAAGTTGTTACAAATTTTCTAAGAACTACGATTAAATTAGATACTATGAAATTGAGATGGTGGAATATTTTTCCACCTCCTGAGGTAGCTACTTTCAAAATGCACGTAGCTATTGTTATCTGTGGGTTTAATGTAACTACAAGTAACATGGTAACATAGTAACATAGTTTTTGAGGTTGAAAAAAGACAATTTGTCTATTGGGTTCAACCTATTTGTTGCCTCCTACTCTGTATTAATTGTTAGGATTAATTTAGTCTGTTACTAACAGCGACAGGCTGGGGCTGTAAATTGGCCCGGGCATTTGTGAGGGTGAGCGCGTACGTCACGGGGGCGCGCCGCCACAATGTACGGGGGCGTGCCACAAATCATGGATCCACACCCCCATTACCATGGCGATGCTTGCTTGGGACGGGGATGCGCAGCGAGTCTGAGGGCATGGACTCGCAGCATGCCCCCATTTCCATGGAGACCGGTGGGGGCGGCTGAACCAGAGAGCCGGAGGCGGCCTTCCCTGGTGGCGGCATGTGCTAGAAGTGCCAGATGGCCAGTCCGGCCCTGGTTGCTAATGTTGGCCATTGTGTTTATTCCTCTTTTATTTTTTTTAAATAACTATAGTGCATGACTGCGCACCATAACTCTATATATCCTTATTCATTAGGTACTTATCTAGCCCATTCTTAAAAGTGTTGACTGAGTCTGCCATTACTACTCTCTCAGGCAGGGAATTCCAAACACGTATTGTCTGTGAATAAACCTTTACATATCTCTGTGTGTGAAATCTCCTCTCCTCTAACCTAAGCGGGTGTCCATGTGTCCTCTGTGTTGATCTTACCGAAACAGATCCCCCCGCAAGCTCTGTGTATTGTCCCCTTATATATTTGTAAATGTTGATCATGTCCCCTCTTACCCTCCTCTTTTCCATTGTAAACATGCCCAGCCTTGCAAGCCTTTCCTCGTATTCCAGAGTCTCCATCCCCTTAATTAGTTTGGTCGCCCGCCTCTGAACCTTTTCTTGTTCCAGGATATCCTTTTTGTAGCACGGTGCCCAAAATTGTGCACAGTATTCAAGATGTGGCCTCACTAGGGATTTATATAATGGGAGTATAATACTCTCATCCCTTGCGTCAATTCCCCGCTTTATACATGCTAATACCTTGTTAGCCTTCTTGGCTGCAATTCTACTTTGGGTACTGCTGCTTAGTTTGCTATCTATGTGAACACCTAAGTCCTTTTCCAGTACAGCATCACCTAATTTCACCCCATTTAGTATGTAGGTGTTATTTTTGTTCTTGCTACCAAAGTGCATTACTTTACACTTGTCTGTATTGAAGCTTATTCTCCATTTTGCTGCCCATGCGTCCAGTTTGACTAAGTCGTTCTGAAGAGACTCAGAATCTCCCTCCGTATTTATAACCAACCGCAATTTGGTATCGTCTGCAAAAATTGACTCCATGCTCTCTAAATCTACTGCTAGATCATTAATAAAAATGTTGAACAATAGTGGTCCAAGTACAGACCCTTGTGGCACACCACTTAGTACTTCAGTCCAATTTGAAAAAGTTCCACTTACCACAACATGCTGCTCCCTATTATCTAACCAATTTCTGACCCAAGTGCATATTGTACTCTCTAGCCCTAGTTCTTGTAACTTATAGATAAGTCTCATGTGCGGTAGGTACTGTGTCAAAACCTTTAGCAAAGTCTAAAAAGATTACATCGACTTCCTTACCCTGATCAAGGTTCACACTAACCGTTTTATAAAAGCCTGGTAAGTTTGTTTGACATGATCTATCCTTCACAAATCCATGTTGGTTCCTATTAATAACCTTATTGGCTTCAATGAACTTCTGTATACTGTCCCTTAGAATACCTTCCAGTACTTTCCCCACTATAGATGTAAGACTAACTGGTCTATAATTACCCGGTTCAGCTTTACTTCCCTTTTTGAATATTGGCACTACTTCCGCTATACGCTAGTCTTTGGGAACCATTCCTGTTGTAAGTGAGTCATTGAAGATCAAAAATAACTGTCTTGCTAGTTCGGAGTGAAGCTCCATGAGAACCCTTGGGTGAATTCTGTTGGGATCAGGTGATTTATTAATCTTAATTTCTTTTAATCTGGCACATACTACATCCTCACTTAAATATGCACTTAGTAGTGAGACATTATCTTTGCTGCAATTGTGTGTTAATTCCTGCATCTGGTCCTATCTTGTAAATACCGATAACAAAAACTAATTTCATTTGTAAACATTGTTATTATCGTTTTTGATTAAGACTCCAAGCTTGTCCTTTAAAGGGCCTGTACTCTCCCTCTTCAATCTTTTGCTGTTGATATATTTAAAGAAATTTTTGGGGTTTGATTTGCTTTCCTTTGCATTAGCTTTTCAGTTTCTTCTTTAGCCACTCTTCTTTTTTTGCATATTTTGTTACAATCCTTATAGTGTTGAAATGACTCCGCATTCCCATCTGATTTACATTTTTTGAATGCTCGCCTGTTTTTACCCATTAGTTCCTTAATATTCTTGTCAAGCCACATTGGTTTGGAATATTTAGTCCTTTGTTTGCTGGCCATGGGAATAAATGTATGATTATTACTAACGATTAGTGATTTTAATACCTCCCATTTCTAGAGTCCTAGTTGAGCCAATATAGGACTGCTTATGAAAACTGATGTTAAATGTGACCATATTGTGATAAGCTGTTTCCCATGGGCTCCCCTACTATAATATTCATTCAGTAACATTTTCTCATCAGACACATTAATACCAGGTGGCTTGTAGCATAGCCCCAATATTATCTTTTTTGTTCCCTTTCCCCCACATGCAATTTCTACCCATAATGTCTCAGCAGTATTTAGTCCCCTTGTGAATATCTTCCCATATATCAGGTTTTAAAAACAGCTTTACGTAAAGACATACCCCTCTGCCCTGTTTATTTAATCTATCTCTCCTGAATAGTGTATAACCCTCTAGATTGACTGTCCAATCATGAGATTCATCCCACCAAGTTTCAGTAATGCCTATAATATCATACTGTTTGCTTACTGCAAGGACTTCTAGTTCCCCCTTTTTCCCTGTAAGGCTTCTAGTGTTTACATATATACAATTAAGATAAGTATTTCCCCTTGTGCTAAGGACATCGTTTTCTATATGCAGTAATGATGACCCATAGTCGTCGTTAGTTAGTGTTTCGGCAATACCTTTTGTAATATCCTTGTTAGTACCCATGTTAATACCCTTGCCAGCTGTTCTTTCCCTCCCCCCTTCTCCACGCTCATTTCATTCACTTACTCCTTCCTCACTATTCTCATTGCATGACCCATAGTTTCTAACTCAACCCTCCCCCCATGCAGCTAGTTTAAAAGCTCATCCAACTTTTAACCATCCTTCCCCCACAGCACTGCTGTCCCCTCCTCATTCAGGTGCAATCCATCATGACAAAAAAGATGACGCCTGACAAATAAGTCCGCCCGGTGTTTCAGGAACACAAACGCCTCTTTCCTACACCAGTCTTTAAGCCATACATTTACCTCCCTAATCTCCCTCTGCCTTCCCGGGCTAATGCATGGCATGGGTAATATTTCAGAGAATATTACCTTAGATGTCCTTGCCTTTGGTTTCTGGCCTAAGTCCCTATAATCTTTCTTAAGGACATCTCAAGTATTAATGTTGAATTTATTACTTTCTGAAATGAAATCTAAAAATACAATGATAGGTTTATGGATATTGCCAGTAAATTACTACTAATATTTCAGAAATTAAATAAAAAAAGACTCAACTGGACCATGCCAAACCATCCTCTATGTAGCTTTTATGCAATTTTACAGTCTTACACAATAAATTATTGTTGTAAATAACATTGTTTTCCCATACTCCCATAAATATTTTTGTAAGGTTGGGAGCAAATCTTGTCCCCATAGCTGTACCACAGACCAGTAAATAGACTGTCTCAACAAATTCAATATAGTTATGTTTAAAAATAAATAACATTAATTCACAAACACTAATAATATGAGGATGGGTATTTAAAAACTCTCTACATGTCTCTCTACCATAAGTATGATATATAGATAAATAAAGCACATAAATGGTGATCCATTTACAATCCTGGTAGATATGTTTTCATTTCTCAGTTCACCAGGAGTTTAACTCCTGACTTTGATATAGGCCCTCATTCTGAGTTGATTGCTCACTAGCTACTTTTAGCAGCCGTGCAAATGCATAGTCGCTGCCCACTGGGGAGTGTATTTTTGCTTTGCAAGTGTGCGAACGCATGTGCAGCCGAGCAGTGCAAAAAGTTTTTTACAGTTTCTGAGTAGGTCTGAACTTACTCAGCCCTTGCGATCATTCAGCCTGTCCGGTCCCGGAATTGACGTCAGACACCCGCCCTGCAAATGCTTGAACACACCTGCATTTTCCCAAACACTCCCAGAAAACGGTCAGTTGACACCCATAAACGCCATCTTCCTGTCAATCTCCTTGCAATTGGCTGTGCAAATGGAATCGTCACTAGAAGCATTGCACAGCAACGATGCTGTTTGTACCCGTACAACGTGCATGCACATTGCAGTGCATACACATACGCAGTTTCGCAGTTTTTTTACCTGAGCGCTGCACTGCGAAAACTGGCAGCGTGCAATCAACTCGGAATGACCCCCATAGTCTCTATGTACAGTACAAGCCTCGATCCAACAGAAAATGACCTGGTGATGAGGAATGGATACTGCAGGGAGGGCCGTAACTAGTACATATGCACTGTGGGTGGGGCCCCCGGTGGCACCCCCATGACCCGGGCCTGTCCCCGTGATCTCATCCACCTGCCAGCACTGCCCACATGTAGTGCCAGGTACTGTGAGTGCATTACAGATGCCCGGTCATGTGATTTGCCCCCCTACTGGCTTCCAGCAGAGAACGGAAGTCCTCTCTGAAAGACGGGCAGCATCTGCTCCTGGCTCTCAGCAGAGCAGGTCCTCTCCAGGCAGCAGCGGTGAGCAGGACAATCCTAAAACAGGCGGGGAGAGGGCAGTCAGGGGGTTCAAGGGGACAATAAAAAAAGAGAAATGGGGCTCTGTAATAAAAAAACAGGTGGGAGGGGGGGCAATATTGCAAACAAAACAGCCAAGGGGGCTGCTGTAGTAAAAAACACACGGGAATGGACTAGAGGACTATAACAAAAAAAAACAAAGTGGTGGCACTATAAGGAAAAAAACAGACAGGGAGCACTACAAACAAAAAACTGGGGACGGGGACAATAACAATAAATTAGAGAAGATAGTCTCTGTAACAAAAAACAGACGGAATTGCATTATAGAAAAAAAAGACAGGCTGAATCATTACTGTAACTAAAAACAGTCAGGGGCATCGCTGTAATGGAAATAAAGACTAGGGGGTGCAAAACACAGGGCATGGGACATATACTGTTGTGCCAACTATGTTGATTAGTAAGCTTTTAAAGATTGGCTATGACACACGTATTTGTAATTGGTTATTGGACTTCTTGACAAATCGTCCACAGTCAGGTAGGATGGGCTCTGTTTTGTCATCAGAATTGATATTAAATGTAGGAGTCCTTCAGAGTTGTGTCTTAAGTCCTTTTTATATTATATGTATACTCTCGATTGTACGTCTCATTCAGGTTTACATTTTATGGTAAAATTTACAAATGACACTACACTTGTGGGGTTGATTACTAAAGGAGAGGAGGATAGTTACGGGGAGGAAGTAAAGCAACTAGTTGAATGGGTAGAGCATAGTAACCTGCTGTTGAACAACAAGAAAACAAAGGAAGTTGTGATTAGAGAGTCTAGGAAAACCCCTGTACATCTGATTTTCATCAGTGGTGAGGAAGTGGAAAGGGTCTCAGGAATAAAGTTTTTAGGAATTAATTTCTCTGAAGATCTGTCCTGGTCTTCGCATATCACTGCTGTGGTGTGAAAGGCTCAGCAACGCCTTTTCTTTTTGCATAGACTTCGGGCAGTGGGTTTGCAAAAAATGATTTTAGTTATTTTCTACTGCTAGGTGATTGAGAGTCTGTTGACATATGCAATCACGGTGTGGTATGGTTATACTAAATGTGCTGATCGTAGTACATTGGGTAGTGTAGATAAATCTGCTGTGAGGATTATTGGTCTATCCCTGCCTAAATAGGAGGAAATATTTAATAAAAGGAGTATGGCTAAGGGTAATAAGATAATTAGGGATTGTAGCCATCCTCATTACTCAATTTTTTCTCTCTTGCCCTCCCCATTATAGGTGTCTTAGTTGCCATACTAGCAGGATGAGAAACAGTTTTTTTCCCTTCCATAATTGTTGGTTTGAATTCGAAGCATAAGTGTACTGTATTGTAATTTCACCTCTGCATTTTCTAATGTTTTTAGAGACAATAAACTATCTTATCTTATCTACTGTAGGAGAAGAATAAAGGGACATAGAGGGGTACATACTGACATACAGTAGAAGAGCATGCAACACAGACATACAGATGTGTCCTCACAGTTTATTGCTGCATATAGTGGCGTGGTGGTGCTGCAATGCATAGCATTGGTGTTTATGGAAGCAGAAGAGCGTTCATGCACACACTCCTGCAAATACTTCCCTGAGTACTATGCTGCTTCCATGGGTAGAGGGAGCATTGCTCCCCACTACGCATGTTCTTCACCTGTTGCTGGCTCCCCTAAACCTACTTGGTGATGGGAGTAATGGTACACACTACGCACTTGCTAGTGCTACCATACACTACGGCACACAGCCCCATTAGCATCGCGGGCAATGATGGATCTGGACACATCTGTAGAGGGGCAAATACAGATGTATGGAAGGATGGAACACAGAAAATAAATATAAAGAATAACAAAAACAGAATATATAGAATGCATATAAAATAGAAAAGTTTATCTACTCTGATGTGTTTTTATTAATTTATAAAGGGACGAAACTATGTGTGTGAGAAGTGTGCTTTGCACACAGCACACTTTAGCTGAGAGGGCAACATGTTCTGAGACCCCGATTGGCAGCCCTATTTGTGTTGCAGCCCTGTCTGCTGTAGGCAGCGCTAGTGAGTTCCTTGTCCACCACTGAGCTGTATGAGACTTCCAGGTTGGAGGTGGGCAGTAGGATCCACTTGTGGCAGTGAGTACATGTGGGGGGTAGGGGACACAAACGTACATACGTCCCTTTGTGTAGGTGCTATACCTGGCATAATGTATAAGGGGTTCTTACTGAGCTGCAACGTGTATAAGGGGCTCTGATTGTGCTGTAACGTCTTTAAGGGGCTCTGACTGTGCTGTAATGTGTATAAGAAGCTCTTACTGTGCGGTGTAATTTAAATAACGGGCACTACTGTGTTTTGTAATGTGAATTTGTATTATTATGTAGCCACACCCCTTTCCTGTCCCTATTTTAAATATGAGGGACACCAATTTTCTTCCTGGCACAGGGCACCAAAATGTTTAGTTACGGTTCTGACTGAAGGTATAGACAGGAACTGGAAGTATGAAAATGATAACATCCTACTGCTGAGTTTATTGAGGTAGGGTACCCAATAATAATAATGGGCCTGCTTCAGAGCCTTACAATTCTGCGCATAATGTCGATGTTCATGTATATGAACAATTATCTGCACCTGTGCATGTGCAAAAGTTTCTGAAAACCCCTATGACACAGAGTATGCACATAGCTGATGTTGCGATCAATACATATGGTATAAGGAAGGTGGCATAACAGTGATGGACATTCCGGGGAGATTGTCACTACTGTACTCAAAAATGGGCCATTCAGTAGGTGTATTATGGGAGTGTCATAGTTGTGTTGATGCATGCAACTGCATTCACAGTAGTAAGCATAGGATGCTGTGGTCATACAGAGAAACTGCACCAGCCATAGGGCTATTGCAAGTTTTCATTGTGTGACCAATGGTGGCATATAAAGATAAAGCAGCCAGTATTTACTCTTCACAGAATAAAATATAAATCACCCAAATCAAGATCTCTCTGCACATGTTACACCTGCTCCACCTGCAATGCAACATAGTTTTGCCCAGTTGCTTGATAATTTGCTTTATATGAATCAGGCCCTAAATTCAGAAAGAAAAACTTAAAATTTTCCTGCAAATTTAGAGCCCAATAAAATCCCATTTTGGAGAAAAGCTGGAAGCAGAATGATAGATTACACTATCACATTACTTCCAAGTTTGGCTCTGGGCAAGCTAGCTCATTACTAAAAGTCGCTAAAGGGTAGCCCATAGGCTAATATGGGCTAACACCATCTTCACCATCTTCATGCTTTGCATTCTGGATTTTGGTAAGTGCAACAGGTTAGCAGCCCCCATAGAAACCGATGAAGGCTGATTTTGTGGTTGGAGATGCAGTGGCTGCTGCAGATATCTGAGATAGTTCAGGTGGCAACAAGAGCCTATGTACAAGTATTAGAACCTTCACTTTCTGATCTCCCCTGAAGTTGTAGCATGATTTCTCCTTAAATAGCAAAAGAGATAAGTGGTTATATACACTGGCGTAATAATCGAGGGTGCAGCTGCTATGGGACCAGAGCTGCTTCAAGGGTATTTAGGCCTAATGTTGGGAAGTGCCCACCCCCATCAGAGACCCCTGCTGGAGTCAGGTAATGCTCACTCCCCTTCCCCCCCCCCCCCCTCTCTCTCTCTCTCTCTCTCCCCCTCTCTCTTTTGCTCCTCACTCTCTCTCTCTCTTATAGTCTCTCTTCCTGACGACACTCTCTGTCTCCCTCACTTTCTTCCTGGCACACTCCCTCTCTCTCTCTCCCTGACACTTTCTTTCTTTCTTTCTTTCTTTCTTTCTTTCTTTCTTTCTTTCTTTCTCTCTCTCTCTCTCTCTCTCTTTCTCCCTGACATTGTATCTCTCCCTCCCTTACATACTCTCTATCCCTGACACTGTCTCTCTGTCTCTCTCCCTGACACTGTCTCTCTCTCCCTGACACTGTCTCTATATCTCTCCCTGACACTGGCTCTCTCTATCTCTCTCCCTAACACTGTCTCTCTCTCCTGACACTGCCTCTATCCCTGACACTCTCTTTCTCTCTGATACTGTCTCATTCTCTGTCTCTCTCCCTGACACCGTGTTTTCCCCTGACACTGTCTCTCTCTCTCTCTGACACTGTCTCTCCCTCTCTCCTTCATACTGTCTGTCTCTCTCCCTGACACTGTTTCTCTCTCCCTCTCCCTGACACTGTCTCTCTCCCCCTCTCTCTCTGCCTTTGACACTGTCGCTCTCTCCCTGATTCTCTCCCTGACACTTTATCTCTCCATGACACACTCTCTATGACACTCTCTCTTTCTCCCTGACACCCTCTCTCTCTCTCATTCTCTTTCTCCCACTCTCTCTCCCTATTTCTCTCCCCGTCACTCTCTCTTGCGCCCCTCTTTCTCTCTCCCTCCCTGAAACTATCTCTCTCACTCCCTCTCTCTTTCCTCTCTTTCTTCCTCCTACCCCTTCTCTCTTTGACACACTTTCTCTCTCTTTCCAACACCCTCTCTATCACTGATGCCCTCTCTCTCCCATCTCATCCCTTTCTCTCTTTCTCCCTAACACCCTCTCTCTCGTTCTCTTTCTCCCTCTCTGTCTCTCCCTCTTGCTCTCCGTCACTCTCTCTTTCTCTCTCCCTCCCTAAGACTTTCTCACTCCCTCTAGCTCTCATCCCTTTCTTCCTCCTCCCCCTTCTCTCTCTGGCACACTTTCTCTCTTTCCAACACCCTCCCTATCACTGATGCCCTCATCCCTTTCTCTATTACTCCCTGACACCCTCTCTCTCACTCCTCTCTCTCTTTCTCTCATCCCGCCTTTTCCATTAAACCCTCTCTCTCCCTGACCCCACCCCCCTCTTCTTGCTCCTCTCTTTCTCTCTCTCCCACTTACACTTTTTTTGTCTTTCTCTCCTGCTCACCAAACAGGCATTCTAGTGACAATGGCTGGAGGGAAGGGAAGGGGGGTGGGGGGGTCGGTTGGTCCTTTCATGATTTTGCTATGGGGCACACAAACTTCTAGTTATGCTACTGGTTTTATATATATATATATATATATATATATATATATATATATATATATACAGACCGGCACTCCATCCATTAGCAAAACATGGGTGCATACCAACTTAAAGAAACTTCACCTGTATATTAGCAGCAAGGTCTCACTCCTAGGACTTTCAAATAAACACCACGTACTCAGGACATTTAAGCCAACGTTTCAGATGTATTAAACATCTATCATCAAGGATACAGAAACATAAGTTCAAACTACCTATATAGATATATCTGGGTGTGGTATGTTAGGTAGATTAGACTTAGGTCGACAGTGTCTAGGTCGACCACTATTGGTCAACAGTAAGTAGGTCGACATGGTTTCTCGGTAGACAGGGAGCCTAGGTCGACATATTGTAGGTCGACGTGAGAAAAGGTCGACATGAGGTTTTTTTACTTTTTTTGGTGTCGTTTTCTCCGTACAGTGACCGGGAACCCCAATTAGTGCACCGTATCCCCTCAAATGGTTTGCTTCGCTCCCACGCTTCGGGCAAAGTGCCTCACTCTGCTACCTTCGGCACAGGTTACCGTTCTCAATTGTAGTCCACGTGGGTCGTAAAGTGTGAAAAAGTTCAAGAAATTGAAAAAAAATTGAAAAACTCATAGAAACATAGAAACATAGAATTTGTCGGCATATAAGAACCACTTGGCCCATCTAGTCTGCCCCCTTTTTTTTATCTCTAACCTTAATTGATCCTTATTTCTTTGTAACGATATCCTTATGTCTATCCCATGCATGTTTAAATTGCTCTACTGTCTTAGCCTCTACCACCTCCGATGGGAGGCTATTCCACTTGTCCACTACCCTTTCTGTGAAGTAATTTTTCCGCAAATTTCCCCTGAACCTCCCCCCCTCCAGTCTCAGTGCATGTCCTCGTGTGCTGTTGCTTCTCTTCATTTGGAGAATGTTCCCCTCCTGGACTTTGTTAAAACCCTTGATATATTTGAAAGTTTCTATCATGTCCACCCTTTCCCTTCTCTGCTCCAAACTATACATATTGAGATTTCTTAGTCTTTCTGGGTATGTTTTGTGATGTAGGCCATGCACCATTTTAGTTGCCCTTCTTTGTACAGTTTCTAATGTATTAATATCCTTTTGGAGATATGGCCTCCAGAATTGAACACAGTATTCTAGATGAGGCCGTACCAATGACCTATACAGTGGCATTATTACTTCTTTCTTTCTGCTGCTGATTCCTCTCCCAATGCAGCCAAGCATCTGACTAGCCTTCCTCATTGCTTTGTTACATTGCTTACTTGCCTTTAAGTCATCTGAAATAGTGACTCCTAGATCCCTTTCCTCCTCAGTAGTTTCCAGTAGAGTGCCATTAATACTATATTTAGCCTTTGGATTTTTGAGACCCAAGTGCATGATTTTGCATTTTTTGGCATTAAACTGTAATTGCCACACTCTTGACCATTCCTCTAGTCTACCTAGATCCTCAATCATTTGTTTTACCCCACCTGGTGTGTCTACCCTGTTGCATACCTTTGTGTCATCTGCAAAAAGGCATACTTTCCCTTTAATGCCATTTGCAATGTCACCAATAAAGATATTAAAAAGCACTGGTCCAAGTACAGATCCCTCGGGTACTCCACTGGTAACATTTCCCTCCTGTGAATGCACTCCATTTACCACAACTCTCTGTTTTCTATCCTTCAACCAAGATCTTATCCATTCAATAATCCTAATATCCAATCCCAAACTTTCAAGTTAATTTAGCAGTCTGCGATGTGGAACAGTGTCAAAAGCCTTACTAAAGTCTAGATAAGCTATATCCATGGCTCCACCTTTATCCATCACTTTAGTCACACAGTCAAAAAAGTCAATAAGATTTGTTTGACATGATCTCCCCCCAGTGAATCCATGCTGTTTGGGATCCTGTAAATTGCCGGATTTAAGATAATCTACAACTCTTTCTTTTAAGAGTGTTTCCATCAATTTCCCTACTACTGATGTAAGACTCACTGGTCTGTAGTTGTTTGCCTCTTCCTTGCTTCCACTTTTGTGCAGTGGGACTACGTTTGCTCTTTTCCAGTCCTCTGGAATTACTCCTGTAGCTAATGGCTGGTTGAATAATTCTGTCAATGGTGCTACCAGCACCTCTTTAAGTTCTTTTAGTATCCTTGGATGTATCCCATCTGGCCCCATAGATTTGTCCACTTTCAGCTTTGAGAGTTCTGTTAGGACCTTCTCCTCTGTAAATGTACTTATGTCATTTTCCTGAATATCCCTGAAACTTAACTGTGGCCCCTTCCCCTCTCTTTCAGTAGTAAATACTGAGCAAAAATAATTATTAAGATGATCTGCTATTAAATTGTCTCCCTCAACAAGACTCCCAGTGTCTGTCTTTAGTTTTATTATTCCGCCTTTTGTTTTTCTCCTTTCGCTTATATACCTAAAAAAAGTTTTGCCTCCTTTACCCACTGACTGGGCCATTTTCTCCTCAGCTTGTGCCTTTGCACATCTGATTACCTTCTTAGTATCCTTCTGTCTAACAAGATATATCTCTTTGTCTTCATTATTTTGTGTCTGCTTATATTTCCTAAAAGCCATCTTTTTTGCTTTCACAATATTTGCTACTTCTTTTGCAAACTACACTGGCTTCCTTTTCCTTGTGTTTTTCCTAACACTTTTGATACAAAGGTCTGTTGCCTTTAATATTGCACATTTTAATGTTTCCCACCTCTCCTGCACGGCTTCCAAGTTCCTCCACTCTACCAAAGAATCGCTTACACATTTTCCCATCCCTACAAAATCAGCCTTCCTAAAATCCAACACCTTTGTTTTTGTATGGGATGAGTCAGTCTCTGTCTGTATGCTGAACCATACTGCTTGATGATCACTGGATCCCAGGTTTTCACCCACTTTTACGTCCGATATTCTGTCTCCATTTGTAAGTATTAAGTCTAATATAGCGTCTTTCCGAGTGGGCTCCCTCACCAATTGGTGGAGGGATGCTCCCTGAAGGGAATTTAAAATGTCCCTACTTCTAGTGGAACTAGCAACAGACACTTCCCAGTTTACATCAGGAAGATTAAAGTCTCCCATGATTATTACCTCTCCTTTTAATGCCATTTTAGTTATGTCCTGCAATAGGTACTTGTCGAGTTCCTCTTCCTGACCTGGTGGCCTGTATATCACGCCAATACGAATACTCGACTTTTCCCCTGTTTCTATGGTCACCCAAAGGGCCTCAGTTTTTCTTCAATACTTTGTATTAATGTAGTATTTATGCATTTTTTTACATACATTGCTACCCCTCCACCGATTTTTCCAATTCTGTCCTTCCTAAATAAAGTGTATCCCGGTATAGCTATGTCCCAGTCATGATTTTCATTGTACCATGACTCTGTAATTGCCACAATGTCTAGATCATCCCTTGTCATTATTGCAATTAGTTCTGGAATTTTTTTTCCTAAGCTCCTAGCATTTGCACACATAGCTTTTAGAGTTTTGTTTGTGCTTTTCCTGTTGCTAGCTATGTTCCTCTCTCTGCCTATTTTTATTTGGTTTTGATCTGAATTATCTTCTATTGCTGTGGATATGCTACCTATTCCCTTTGCTTGCAGAAACAATACCTCTGTGTTGGGGGAGCAGATTTCTTTATTCTTGTTTGGTTCACTGCCCCCCTCTGTTAGTTTAAATAGTTCTTGATGAAGCATCCAAACTGTTCAGTTACTATTCTCGTTCCCCTTGAAGATGGGTGCAGGCCGTCACTTTTGTATAAGCTCCTATCTTGCCAGATGGTGTGACTGTGGCCTATAAATCCAAATCTCTCCTCATTGCACCATGTCCTTAGCCAAACATTGAAGTTTCTGATGCGATGAGTTCTGTCTTCCCCTCTGTGTACTGGCAATACTTCTGAAAAAGATACAGTGGTTGCCACCTGCTTCAGAGCAGTCCCTAACTTCCTAAATTCATCTTTTACGGCCATGAGTTCAGCATTTGCCAGGTCATTTGTCCCTAGGTGGACAATGACATCCACCTCCCCATCTTTTCTTGCTGCCTTCACAATTCTTAGCATGCACTCTTTATCCCTTGGAGCTGTGGCTCCAGGTAAGCACCTTGCTTGTTTCTCTACTTCATTTGCATTTCCCAGATGTATTCCTCTAATAATGGAATCTCCCAAGAGAAGTGCAGTCCTTTTTGGGGATGCAATTTTTCTGTTCCATTTCCTGTTCCTATAGTTGGTAGAAGTCCCCATATCCTCCTGTTCTGTAGTAACTCTATTAGTTGTATCTTCCAGCCCTGCAAGAGTAGCATATGAGTTTTGCAGTGTCACCACTTGCGGGAGGTGTCTGTGTCCCTCTGGAAATCTCTGCCCTTGAGAGCCCACAGTAGTCCAGGCAGAATGTCTTCTGGTGGCTCTCTGAGGCAGTGGAGGCTTCAAAGACACAGACATCCTACAAATCTCAGCATGCAGTTTTGCTATCTCCTCCTTCATCAGAGAAAATTGCTCACAGATTGGACAGCAGCCGAGTCTCCACACTGCCTCTTTCAAAACAAATGCTTTACATCCATTGCACTGCACAAGGCCAAACATTGTATCAGATGTTAATGGTATTGCAAATCTTTGTGTCACTTTTTGTGTATTATAAAACTCACCTTTTTCTGTATTCTAACTCACCTGTTGCTGTTTCAAACTCACTTAATAAGCCAAGCCTCACTTTAGAATGCAAGCCTCTCACAATGAGCCTCATGTCGACCTTTTGTCATGTCAACCTAGAACATGTCGACCTAGAGTCCCTGTCGACCTACTTACTGTCGACCAACAGTGGTCGACCTAGACAGTGTCGACCTACTTCCTGTTGACCTAAAGACCGGATCCCATATATCTTGCCCGAATCCTCGACATTGACTCTTAGAGCAAAGATATGTGCTGCTGATGAGGAAGACTATCATCAGCACAGACCTTTGCAGTTTTTAAAAATAAATAAATAAAAGACAGACACATCTGAAACCTGGGCCCTCATTCCGAGTCGTTCGCTCGGTAATTTTCTTCGCATCGCAGCGTTTTTCTGCTTAGTACGCATGCGCAATGTTCGCACTGCGACTGCGCCAAGTAATTTTGCTATGAAGATAGTTTTTTTACTCACGGCTTTTTCTTCGCTCCGGCGATCGTAATGTGATTGACAGGAAATGGGTGTTACTGGGCGGAAACACAGCGTTTTATGGGCGTGTGGATAAAACGCTACCGTTTCCGGAAAAAACGCGGGAGTGGCTGTAGAAACGGAGGAGTGTCTGGGCGAACGCTGGGTGTGTTTATGACGTCAAACCAGGAACGACAAGCAGTGAACTGATCGCAGATGCCGAGTAAGTCTGAAGCTACTCTGAAACTGCTAAGTAGTTTGTAATCGCAATATTGCGAATACATCGTTCGCAATTTTAAGAAGCTAAGATTCACTCCCAGTAGGCGGCGGCTTAGCGTGTGTAACTCTGCTAATATCGCCTTGCGACCGAACAACTCGGAATGAGGGCCTTGATTCAGAGTTGCATGTAATTCCCAATGTGGACAGACTTCTCAGTTGTCATGTACAGCTGAATGGGTGACAATGGATGGAAACGGAGCATTCAAACGTCCTTTTCAGAACCAGGTTTAACAATTGGGCTTCCACATTCAAATAGGCCTATCATCAGTGGCGTAACTGTGGAGGGTGCAGGGAATACAACTGCTGTAGGGCCATGTCATTTGATCGGCCCGTCAGCACAGCGTGCAATCCCACTGCACGTTTTTTTTCATGCATTGTTAGTGGTAGTTTACTTCCTAGTAGAAAGAGGGGGGAGGGGGAGAGGGAGTGACCACCTATTGTAGGGAGACTTGTGAGATGATGATGTAATCTTATGAGTCTGGAGGTGGCTCCACAGCAGCACAGTTGATGGACGGATCGGGGTCTCCGGAGAGGTGCACTCAGCTAACTTGTGATGGTGCTCCCCCCCCCCCACCCACCCACACCACCGAGTGGGATCTGCAGCGGCGGTCAACGGGTGGTCAAAAATACATTTATATAAGCTTGATATACATTTATTTCACACAAACAAGTTTAGGAATAAATTTAATATTTCAACAATATAACCGACACCAATGTTCTATATCAACGTCTGTGTATATGATGTATTTATGTATTAACAATTACTTATATAGTGCCAGCATATTTTGTTGCGCTTTACAATTTTGAACAAAACAAAAACTGGGTGATAGCAGACGGACATATCACACTTCATTATTTCTATTATCTTTTATTTATATGCCAGCACAAGGGTTCCATATCACCATAAATAATGGATAGCATAGTACAACATTACATAAGTACATTAGACAGTTACATACGAGTTTACAAATGAACATATTAATACAGTAATTAATTACAGTCCAAACAATCTGTAATAGAGATGAGCGGGTTTGGTTCTCAGAGATCCGAAAACCCCCTCCCGAACATCCCGTTCCGAACCCGGATCCGAGTCTGGCTCGGGACTTCCCCCAGACTCAGAAACCAGATCGAGGCAAAATGTAATCATCCTGCTGTTGGATTCTCGCGGGTTTTGGATTCCATATAAACAGCCGTGCGTCGCCACCATTTTCATTCTGGACTTGGAGAGTGAGGGAGACAGTACTCTCTGTGGGTGGTGGCGTCGGGTGGGGTTAGTGTGTGCTCTGTAGGGGTGCTGCTGCAGTCACTGTGGTGTACCTGTGCTGTGTTAGGGGTGCTGTCCTGGCTGTCACTGGTGTTTCTGTTTCATGTGCTGTTACAGGTGCTGCAGCTGTACATGGGTGTAGCCAGGGCCGTTGCTAGGGTGTTTGGCGCCCTACTGCAAACTATAAAATTGTGCCCTCCCTCCATTAACTTAAAAAGGGACAGCGTTCGTTACACAAGAGGGTTGTGGTCTCACAAGGAAGGGGTGTGGACACACAATAGCACCTCACAATAGTACCTTCAATTCAAATTATGCCACACTGTAGCACAATCTTATTCACTTTACACTGCATGTAGTCCACATGATTCATATTACGCAACATAGGGGGTATTCAAGTAGGTCCGTATTTTTTGAAAAAGCACGACTTTTCGCTATTTTTAAGGTGAATGGGGATTCACCCTATTCAATAGCAGGAATGTTTTTTTCGCCAATGCCTTAAAAATGGGTAAAACGGGCCGTAAATGTAATAGGCAGGGGGCAAATTTAACAGCCCTGAGATTACGCTGACAGGAAATTAGAGGGAAGGGGAGGGCAGGGGCGCTGACAGGGAGTTAGAAGGGAGGGTGCGTGCATGGATGCTGACAGGGTGTTAGAGGGAGAGTGAGGGCATGGGAGCAGATGGGGTGTTAAAGGGAGGGTGAAGGCAGGGGCACTGAGGGGGAAGTTAAAGGAAGGGTGAGGGCACTCTGAGGGGGGAGCTACAGGTAGGGTGAGGGCAGGGGCACTGAGGGGAGAGTTACAGGGAGGGTAAGGGTATGGATGCTGAGGGGGTAGTTAGAGGGAGAAGGAGAGCACCCTGGGGGGAGCTACAAGGACGGTAAGGGTAGGGGCACTGAGGGGGGAGTTACAGGGAGGGTGAGGGCAGGGGTGCTGAGGGGGGAGTTACAGGGAGAGTGAGGGCAGGGGTGCTGAGGGGGGAGTTACAGGGAGAGTGAGGGTAGGGACGCTGAGGGGGGAGTTAATAGGAGTGTGAGGGCACCCTGAGGGCGGAGCTACAGGAACAGTAAGGGTAGGGGCGCTGAGGGGGGAGTTACAGTGAGGCTGAGGGAAGGGACGCTGAGGGGAGAGTTAGAGGCAGGGTGAAGGCACCGTGAGGGGGGAGCTACAGGGACGTTAAGGATAGGGGCACAGAGGGGGGAGTTACAGTGAGGGTGAGGGTAGGGACGCTGAGGGGGGAGTTAGAGGGAGGGTGAGGGCCCCCTGGGGGGGAGCTACAGGGACGGTAAGGGTAGGTGCACTGAGGGGGGAGTTACAGGGAGGGTGAGGGTAGGGACGCTAAAGGGGGAGTAAGAGGGAGGGTGAGGGCACCCTGAGGGGGCAGCTATAAGGATGGTAAGGGTATGGGGCACTGAGGGAAGAGTTACAATGAGGGAAGGGGCCTAAAAAGTAGCTTTATTAAAAAAATGCTCTAAATCCAAGTGTGGGTTAAACCTTTATGCAGACTATAAGCTATGGAGAGCCCCCACCCCCCATGACTGTCACTTACCAGTTATTTGCGGTATAAGCAGTGCTTCCTCTCTTCTTCAGGTAGAGGCAACAGCTTGTCACAAGTGGGCCTCTACTGCTGAGAATGCGCTGCTGCAGTTATCCATTCGATTGAAAGCAGCCCACTGGAGAGGCGGAGCTCGGGAGAAGAGGACTCAGAGCTGCGGCGCTGTGCATGTTATTTACATGCCTGTGCTATGGGCACCGGCTCTTCATGCTGTTAGCGCTGCTGCTTCCTGTGATAAGCGTGACAAGCTCTGGCAGCAATGGTAGCTGGCAGCAACAGGCATTGCAGTGTGGCACCATTAGTAAAGAGGCAGGGAGGGGGAACCGCTCTTCATGCTGCTGCCACTGCTGCTGCCTGTTAAAGTGACAGGCTCCAGCAGTAACAGAGCACATCAGTAAGGTCGCAGAGTGGGGAGAGCGCCTCTCCGACCTGGCACCTCCCTGATTTGCAGGACCTTGCTGAGCAAATAGCGCCAGGCCTGGGTGTAGCTGTCCTCCTGTATGCTGTAAAATATAGAGGTTCTGCTGTTAAAATAACATTACACTGGCTCTGTATGCTGTTAAAACTCAAGGGTGCAGTTGTTAAAAGTTTAAATCACATTGCTCATGTATGCTGTAAAATAGAGGGGTGCTGCTGTTAAAATAACATTACACTGGCTCTGTAGGCTGTTAAAACTCAAGGGTGCAGTTGTTAAAAATTAAAATCACACTGCTCATGTATGCTGTCAAATATAGGGGTGCTGCTGTTAAAATAACATTACACTGGGCCTGTACGCTGCAAAAATTCGGGGGGGGGGTGTTAAAAATTAAAAGCAGACTGGTCCTGTATGCTGAAAAATATATGGGTGCTGCTGTTAATATAACATTACACTGGCCCTGTTTGCTGTAAAAATTCAAGGGTGTAGCTGTTAAAAATTAAAAGCACACTGGTCATGTATGCTGTAAAAATATAGGGGTGATACTATTAAAATAGTATTACACTGACCATGTATGCTGTAAAAATTCAGGGGTGCAGTAAAATCAATGAACACTGACCCTGCCTTGTATGCTGTAACAATTTAGGGGTGCAGTGAAAATCAATGTACACTTGCCCTGTCTTGTATGCTGTAATAATTTTAGGGTACAGTGAAAATCAATGTACACTGGCCCTGTCCTGTATGCTGTAATAATTCTAGGGTGCAGTGAAAATCAATGTACACTGGCCCTGTCTTGTGTGCTGTAATAATTCTAGGGTGCAGTAAAAATTAATGTACACTGGCCATGTCTTGTATGCTGTAAAAATTCGGGGGTGCTGTGAAACTAAATGTACACTGGCCCTGTATGCTGGGGTGCTGTTGTTAAAATAAAAGTACACTGGTCCTGTATGCTGTAAAAATACAGGGGTACAGTGAAAATAAATGTACACTGGCCTTGTCTTGTATGCTGTAAAATTACAGGGGTGCCGGCACTGTCCACGGTTGCGATGTCTAGGACTGACCTTCACAACACTGTATGGGAAGAGGATGCTCCTACCACCATTTGCACGCCCCCTGCAAGTGCTGGGAGGAGCACCACCAGTCCAGTTGCTGATATTGAGATTGAGGATGTCACTGTAGAAGTACACCAGGATGAGGAGGATATGGGTGTAGCTGGCACTGCGGAGGAAGTTGACGATGAGGATTATGTTGGTGATTTGGGTTGTTTGAATAAGGCACCAGTGGAGACAGTTGTTGCCCATGGGATGAAAAAGCCCATTGTCATGCTTGGGCAAAATTCCAAAAAAGCCACTTCTTCGGTGTGGAATTATTTCTCCACAAATCCTGACAACAGGTGTCAAGCCATCTGCCTCTGTCAATCCATAATAAGTAGGGGTAAGGAGGTTAACCACCTAGGGACATCCTCACTTATACATCACCTGCAGCACATTCATCATAAGTCATTGTCAAATTCAGAAACTTTGGGTAATAGCATAAGCATTCCACTGACAGCTAAATGATGTGGTTTGTTTGAATAGCATTTGTTTGTAAGGATGAGGATGTAAACACTGAAGGGGAGGGGGATCTGAGGATGAGGACGACATTTCGCCACTGTAGAGCCAGTTTGTGCAAGGAGAGATGAATTGCTTCTTTTTTGGTGGGGGCCCAAACAAACCAATCATTTCAGCGCCAGTCATGTGGCAGACCCTGTCGCTGAAATGATTGGTTTGTTAAAGTGTGTATGTCTTGTTTATATAATATTAGGGTGGGTGGGAGGGACCAAGGACAATTCCATTTTGCAAGTCTTTTCTTGCCACATCATTCCAGGGGTGCTGCCCTATATGGGGTGCTGCACCTCTGTCCTATCAGTCCATGGGTGCTGCCTGACTGCCATTTAAGTCCAGGGGTGCTGTTGCCTGTCTGCAGGGGTGCTGCCTATGCTGTATAAATCCAGGGGTGCTGCAGTATAATTCCAGGGGTGCTGCTGTACTTGATCCTAGGTTTAAATGAAAGCCTAGAGCAGATATGAAACAAGCTTCAACATCACAAATAGATTTGTGGAAACTAGCCACAAAGGTGGAAATGGAAATTGCCAAAGTGTTTTTAAATAAAGTGGGGAGTGACCACATTTGTGGCCAAAGTCAGTGTGACTCAGAAGAGAATGAATCATAATCCAATGCAACTGCCGGAGAGGTAAAAGTGATATTTTCTTCCAGAGCATTAGAGAGAGGTTTTTCTCAATTATTTTATGTTAGGGACTCACTCAAATAAATAGCTCAAATTAGTCAACCTTAGCTTTCATTTATTATTGATGTTCCACATTTTGAGATTATCTATTTAAAAGATGCGCATTTGTTGTACAGGGATCTTCTTTTCCTAAGGGCTGTGTAGGGTTATCGCAAGACCTTGCAGTGTTAGAAGAACAGAGTTTCAGTGATCTTGCATTGCACTACAGCACTAGATGGGCCAGGAGCTCCTGTGAGGCACAAATAGTTGCTGAATAAGGCCCAGTATGGAGTCTTATGGTGTCTTACAGCCAGGAAGATGTCTGGCTTGCCATGCTGAGGTATGCTGTGAGCAAGGAGGTTAGCATTACTTCCTCCCACAGTCCTACTTATAGTATGAAATTAGTTTTGCTGTATAGTGGTAAGCTCCACTAGGGCAGGGGCTCAATGACAAAAAAAATTACTGCACAGTCATGTTTAGTACTTTACCGAACCCACCCAAACTCAACTTGCCCATCCGGGGCTGCTGTGGGGGCTCAGGATGGGCTGCTAAAACATCTAAGGGGCTGCTTTATTTAAAAATAAAAAATATGACTAAAATAAATAAGACACACAGGTATACTCACATGCGTGTAACTTGGACACACAGGTATGCTCACATTCGTGTAACTGGGAGCTGTGAAAAACAAAAATAAGGCATCTGCCACAAAATATGTAAATAAAAATGCAATTAAAAAATGGAAGAAGAAAGAAACCCACGAGATTTTCACAAAATAAGTCTCCAGACTATGTGGAGGGGAAAATATCCAATCTTGATCCTGTGGTACTGTTATGCACACCAGTGCCAGCAGGAATGTACTGGTGTCTGAACGGTGTGGGCTGCAAAACAAATGAACTCACAGACAGACTGGGGAATATGACATTACATACACAGAAGGTGATAGGGTAACAAAATAAACACAAAGTGAACAGAGAAGCCCAAAGGCTAAGAAACTGGGTGTCTCCCTAATATTAGGAATGCTCAGATGGAAAGAAGCAAGATGTAGTGATTTAATACGTAGAGAACCCGAAATGCTGTTGCTAAGGGCAACAGCAAAACCCTAAAGGGTTACCAACGGGTGTGGCAGTAAACTCCTTGGTCAGAGATGGAATAATAGACACAAGGAGAGTCTCCACAATCCTTGTCCTCACTTGCAGTGCACTGGTTCAGCTTACTGCCACTAAACTGACACCTGAACACCTTGCACAGTGAGAAAGGATTTTGGCAGGCAAGTCTGAGAATACAGCCGCAAACTTGCTAGGTTCACAGAGTAGCAAAAGAACCCCAGCAGGTTAAACGACTGACTCCAGTCTTACTGCTAGGTCTGGATTGGCAGAGTGTAATACCAAATCCCAAGGCATATTTGCAGTAAGCAACAAACAAATACAAAGTTTACACAGTACTAGCTAGCTTTCAGGAACTGACTAACCAACAAAGATTCAGCAGCATCTGCCTAACCTGAGAAGAGGGTTTATATAGCAGGTGCTGTCCACGCCCCACTCAGACCTCACAGACTGTGAGCACAAAAACCAGCACCGGATCCCCTGCCGTGCACAGAGCCTGTAACCACTGCACAGCAAAAGACCCGAACCGGAGTATCAGCTACGCTCAGGTTACTCCGCTAGCACTTGTCTCCTGGTTTCCATGACGACGTGGCAGCACAGAGCAGGAGACCCTAACAGTACCCCCCCTCTGATGAGGGGTCAAAGAACCCCTACCACCAGGTTTATCGGGGAACTGCGAGAAGAAAAAGCGTAACAGTCTGGGGGCATGAAGATCACAACTGCGCACCCACGACCGCTCCTCCGGGCCATACCCCTTCCAGTGCACCAAAAATGACAGCCGACCCCGAACCATCTTGGAGTCAAGAATCCTTTCAACAACAAACTCCCTCTGGCCACGTATCAGAAGAGGGGAAGGTCTTCCACTGGAAGAAGGATTACTAATCGCCCGTTTTAAAAGGGAACAATTAAATGTTTTATTGATACCCAAAGAACGGGGTAGATCTAACTGAAATGCCACCGGATTGATAACCCTAGTGATCTTATAAGGACCGATGAACCGGGGGCCTAACTTATGAGATGGCTGTCTCAACTTCAAATTCTTGGTAGACAACCAGACGAAGTCCCCTAATTTGAAGCTGCAGGGTCTTTTCCGCTTATCAAAAACCCTTTTGGTCACTAATGACACAGACACAAGGGCTTTCTTCACTTTCCTCCAAATACCTCTAAGGACCGAAACCACAGAGGAACCACCAGGCGTGGAGTCCAGGGGGTCAAAAGAATTGGCCTTAGGATGATGCCCATACACACAAAGGAAGGGAGAGATCCCTGTAGCAGAGTGAGCCGCGTTGTTATAGGCAAACTCCGCCATGGACAGATGAGCAACCCAGTCAGTCTGACACTTGGAGATATAACACCTGAGGAACTGCTCCAAGGACTGGTTCACCCTTTCAGTCTGCCCATTAGACTGCGGATGGTAGCCTGACGACAAGCTGACAGAAATCTGGAGATCGGAACAAAATGCCCTCCAGAATTTGGCCACAAACTGGGATCCGCGGTCAGAGACCACATCAAGTGGCAACCCGTGGAGGCGCACAACATGCAGCATAAATAATTCAGAGAGGCGTCTGGCCGATGGCAGCCCAACCAATGGAACGAAGTGCTCCATCTTCGAAAATCTGTCAACGACAACCCAGATGGCTGTCATCCCCGAGGATTTGGGCAAGTCCACCACAAAATCCATTGAAATGTGGGTCCATGGCTTAGATGGAATAGAGAGTGGATGTAATGGGCCAACAGGAACCCCTCTAGGAGTCTTATTTCGGACACAGATGTCACATGCCCGAACCCACTGATCCACATCCCTAGCCACCGAGGGCCACCACACCGCCCTAGATAGCAACTCCCGAGTTCTGGCAATACCCGGGTGACCTGCCGACTTCTTGGCATGGAATTCCAGGAACACTCGCTGTCTTAACCTAGGAGGCACAAACAAAAGACCTACCGGAAGGTCTGGAGGAGCCTGCTCCTGTGCTCTAAGGACTAATGACAAGAGGTCCTGGGTAATGCCCACTTTAATACATGATGGGGACACAATGGGCAATGGCTCCTCGGTGGTCTCCTGGATTGGAGCAAAACTCAGCGAGAGCGCATCAGCCTTGATGTTTTTTGACCCAGGGCGATATGTTATCAAAAAATTAAAGCGAGCAAAAAACAAAGCCCATCGTGCCTGCCTGGCATTGAGGCGCTTCGCTGACTCTAAATATGCCAAATTCTTATGGTCGGTGAGAATTGAGACCACAAACTTAGCCCCCTCAAGCCAGTGTCTCCACTCCTCGAGTGCATCCTTAATAGCCAACAATTCCCGGTTACCCACGTCATAATTCATCTCGGCAGGCGAAAATTTACGGGAAAAGTAAGCACAGGGATGAAGGCGATTATCAGACACCCCCATCTGAGAGAGCACTGCCCCAATACCCATCTCAGAGGCATCCACCTCCACCACAAAAGGACGCTCTGGATCTGGGTGTCGCAGCACCTTGGCCGAGACAAATGCCCTTTTGAGATGGGCAAAAGCCGCTTTGGCCTCACAAGACCAGTGAGCAACATCCGCCCCTTTCTTAGTGAGTGCCACCAAGGGCGCCACTATAGACGAAAATCCAGTGATAAATCGTCTATAAAAATTTGCAAAGCCCAGAAAACGCTGAAGCGCCTTCAAACTAGTGGGCTGCACCCAATCCAGGACTGCCTGTACCTTGGAACCCTCCATTTGGAAACCTTCTGGGGAGATAATATATCCTAGAAATGCGATTTGCTGAACTTCAAATTCGCACTTCTCCAGCTTCGCCCCAAGCCGGTGGTCTCTGAGTTTCTGGAGGACTAAGCGTACATGCTTCCGATGTTCCTCCAGGGAATGGGAGAAGATTAGGATGTCATCTAAGTATACAACTAAGAATCTATCCAAATATTCCCTGAGCACATCGTTCATGAAGTCCTGGAAGACTGCCGGGGCATTACAGAGCCCAAAAGGCATCACCAAATATTCATAATGCCCTGAGTGGGTATTAAAGGCAGTCTTCCATTCATCCCCCTCTCTTATTCGGATTAGATTGTACGCACCGCGTAGGTCAATCTTAGAAAAAATGGTGGCAGTACGAAGCTGGTCAAACAAGACCGAAATGAGAGGCAGTGGGTATGAGTTTTTAATCGTGATACGGTTCAATTCCCTGAAGACGATGCAGGGTCGCAACGAACCGTCCTTTTTACCCATGAAGAAGAACCCCGACCCAACTGGAGACTGTGAAGGTCTGATAAATCCCTTAGCCAAGTTCTCCTGAATGTACTCTGCCATAGCCTGAGTCTCAGGACATGACAGGGAGTACAACCTGCTCTTGGGAAGCTTAGCATTCGGCAACAAATCAATGGCACAGTGATATGGGCGATGGGGAGGTAGTACCTCTGCAACTCTTTTGGAGAACACGTCCGCAAAATCTGCATAACATCCTGGCAATCCTGGCAAACTTAGCTGCGAAAGCCTGACTGGAAGGCTCAAGCAACTCCTGAAACAATCAGTACCCCAACTAAGAATCTCCCCAGAGACCCAGTCAAATTGAAGATTGTGGGCCCTTAACCAGGGTAACCCCAACACCAATGGGGCAAAAGTACAGACAGTCACATAAAAGGACAATTTTTCAGAGTGTGTGGCTCCAATAGACAAAGAAATCTGGCTAGTGCAAGAGGTAATTTTACCCTGGGATAATGGTTCCCCGTTTAACCCACAAATCTCAATTTCCGATGCCAAGGGTACTAAGGGAACAGAATGTTTCAGGGCGAATTGGCGGTCCATAAAAACCCCGTCGGCCCCACTGTCCACAAAGGCCTCAGTCTTGACAGTTTGACCGAGGATCTTCAAGGTCGCCGGAATGATAAAAGTCTTCTTGGGAAATTCTGACTTCTGGCCTGACAGGATATTTCCCATCACCCTCAGGCCCTGAGTCTGAGGTTCCCTTGGGAAAGAAGGAAACCTCGGTCTCCCTTTCAAGCCTGCGCTCTCTCAGCCGTCTATCCACCCGAATGGATAACTGCATGAGCTGATCCAAGCTATCAGGCAAGGGATATTGTACCAGTTGGTCTTTTAACTGGTTAGAAAGACCTCTTCGGTACTGGTGTCTCAGGGCTGGGTCATTCCACTGGGTATCATGGGCCAACCTCCGAAACTCCGTACAATAAACCTCAACTGGCCTTCGCCCTTGCTTAAGGATCGAAATCTGAGCCTCAGCTGAGGCCGTCTTGTCAGGGTCATCATACAACATGCCCAGTGCCGTAAAAAAAGCATCAACACTTTTAAGCGACGGACAGTCAGGCTGCAACCCATATGCCCAGACCTGTGGGTCTCCTTGTAGCAAGGAAATCACTATGCCCACCCGCTGAATCTCCGACCCAGAAGACTGAGGCCTAAGCTGGAAATATAGCTTGCAGCTCTCCTTGAAACAAAAGAACTGCGAGCGATCTCCAGAAAAACGATCCGGGAGATTTACTTTCGGCTCCTTAACCCCTGAAGGTACTGCTGCTGCGGGAGCTCCGCCAGCGGCCTGCGAGGTGTGCATTTTAATGGACAAATCATTAAATTGTCGAGTCAGGACCTGCACCTGATCGACCACCTGTTGCAAAGTATTTTGAGGGGTATGCTCCATATTCCCACAAAATTTCAACAGGAGTATTAGGCTGCTGAATATGTTATGCACACCAGTGCCAGCAGGAATGTACTGGTGTCTGAACGGTGAGGGCTGCAAAACAAATGAACTCACAGACAGACTGGGGAATATGACATTACATACACAGAAGGTGATAGGGTAACAAAATAAACACAAAGTGAACAGAGAAGCCCAAAGGCTAAGAAACTGGGTGTCTCCCTAATATTAGGAATGCTCAGATGGAAAGAAGCAAGATGTAGTGATTTAATACGTAGAGAACCCGAAATGCTGTTGCTAAGGGCAACAGCAAAACCCTAAAGGGTTACCAACGGGTGTGGCAGTAAACTCCTTGGTCAGAGATGGAATAATAGACACAAGGAGAGTCTCCACAATTCTTGTCCTCACTTGCAGTGCACTGGTTCAGCTTACTGCCACTAAACTGACACCTGAACACCTTGCACAGTGAGAAAGGATTTTGGCAGGCAAGTCTGAGAATACAGCCGCAAACTTGCTAGGTTCACAGAGTAGCAAAAAAACCCCAGCAGGTTAAACGACTGACTCCAGTCTTACTGCTAGGTCTGGATTGGCAGAGTGTAATACCAAATCCCAAGGCCTATTTGCAGTAAGCAACAAACAAATACAAAGTTTACACAATACTAGCTAGCTTTCAGGAACTGACTAACCAACAAAGATTCAGCAGCATCTGCCTAACCTGAGAAGAGGGTTTATATAGCAGGTGCTGTCCACGCCCCACTCAGACCTCACAGACTGTGAGCACAAAAACCAGCACCGGATCCCCTGCCGTGCACAGAGCCTGTAACCACTGCACAGCAAAAGACCCGAACCGGAGTATCAGCTACGCTCAGGTTACTCCGCTAGCACTTGTCTCCTGGTTTCCATGACGACGTGGCAGCACAGAGCAGGAGACCCTAACAGGTATACACCAGTTTATTTGCATCCCAGCATTAAATCCGAGATTATCTTAATCCCTGAAAATGGAGAAAGGGGTACAATTTCTGAGGCTTTGGCCCCTAGTTTTTCAGTTTGTCCAGTAATGTGGTAATTAATAATTATATATTTGCTTGGTTGAAGTCCTTTCTGTTCCATACCAATATAGGAGTGGAGGTGAAAGCCTGTGTGTTGTTCCTGATTGCAAGTGCCTCTCTAATTTTCAATCATCTTCTTGACACTGTCCTCTTCCTTTTGCCTCTTTCTCATAATGTGAAAAGTCATCAATTATGGAGGTGGTATGTTTGTAGCTAGCTATAATTCTGAGAACTTGGCAAACTTTTTCCAGGGGGACCACCTATCGCTGAAATGATGGGTTTATTAAACTGTGCATGTCCTGTTTAAACAACATAAGTGTAGGTGTGAGGGCCCAAGACAATTCCATCTTGCACCTCTTTTTTTTTCTTTGCATTATGTGCTCTTTGGGGCCTATTTTTTAAAACTGCCATCCTGTCTGCCACTGCAGTGCCACTACTAGATGGGCCAGGTGTTTGTGCCGCCCACTTGTGTCACTTAGCTTAGTTATCCAGCAACCTCTGTGCAACCTTTAGGCCTAAAAACAATATTGTGAGGTGTTCAGAATAGACTGAAACTGAGTGGACATTAATATTATTGAGGTAAATCTTACAGTAGGATCAAAATGACCCCCAAATTCTGTGATTTTAGCTTTTTTTTTTTTTTTTTTTTAAATCACCCAGATCCAAAGCCAAAAGCCGAAAGGGTGGTTTTGGCTAAACCAATCCAGATCCAAAATACGAGCGGGGATCCAGATCCAAAACCAAAACACAAAACCCAAAAAGTGTCCTCCGCACATCTCTAATCTATAATAATATAAAGGACATAACAGGGGTAAGCAGAATTGGGGAATGCAGGAAAGCTGGGATGAGGCCTGGTAAACTAATTTGAAAAGATAAATTTTGAGAGCACTTTTGAAGGCTGGGAGTATAGATGAAAGTCTGATTGAGCATGGGAAGGTATATTTGCCCTACATTACAGTGATACACAGAATGGAAGTTGGTCAATCAATTTATTGGCCCATCACAGGTACATGTAAAGGAGGGGTTAATCTAGACAAGAAAAAAAATATTCGACTAGCACTGTTCTATGAGGTATGTAAGGTGTCAGTAGCTGTCGGGTATACTGATCCTTGTAGTGACATATTGGAGGAACCGTGGGTGCCTCCAGGTAATCTAGCTTTCAACTTAGAAATATATAAATATAGAACTCAAATTGGTGCTATTATTATGTAGAGTAGGACCACCAGAGCAGAGACACCTTGCCGTGGCTGGTGGCTTCCTATATGTTTGCAAAATGTGTGTAACTGAGATCTCCACATTTTAATATTATGTAGGTGCAAGTCTCATTTGCTGGTCTACAGTACTGCAGTGTGCTGGAGGAATTTTGTATTTTTTTATTTTATTATAATAGTAAAGCAGAAACAGAAAATTGATCTTTTGTACATACCCAAATTATAACGTTAGACTAAATAAATTCTCTTAGCATTACACCAGGAAATCAATCATAGAAATAGTATTAGTATACAACACACACAAACAAACACACACACACACACACACACACAATGACCAGGAGAGAGATTCATAGGATCCTTCTCCTGCAAAGACTGGAAGCGTATCCGTGATCAGCAGACCACACATATGCAGTTGTGCCACAGTGTCCGAAAGAAGAAGTGATGTGATCACATTAGTGATAACTAGAAAAAATATCCCAAAACAATTATGTGTAACCAAGTGTCCTACCTGACAATCTGCCCAGCTAGGTTTCATCCTGTGTGTCATTTCCACAAACCTGTAGCTACCTGTGAAAAGATAAGGTGAGTATTGGAACAGCCCCAGTAAGTCTGCACCTGGTGTTGTAGTCGTTATATAAGCAAACTAAGTATGTATCACAGGGGGCACCGAAGGGTTCTGTTAAAGCTCCCTTTTTTTATTATTATTATTATTATTATTATTATTATTATTATTATTATTATTATAATTATTATTATTATTATTATTATTATTATTTTATTCATTTCCACTTGATCATTACTGAATAACAAATTTGCCCAGTGATACTAATAAAGGAGGGAGTGTAGAAGAAGGCTATGAGGTCTGAACAATTATTATTTTAGCATGGATTAACTCAAAATACTTAAAATTGTGCCAAATGTAAATAGGTGTACAGCGCTGGCAGCCTTCCTGGTGTGCAGGTAACAAGTACACTTTCATTTGATGCAATACTCGGGGGATGGGTTAAAAAAAGTAGAAGATTTCAACCAGGTCATAAAATGCATTGTCACCTACACATCTCTTAACACGTTCATATGCTGTACCTTCTTAAAAAGAGGTTTTCCCAACTAAAACAAATCAGTGCACTGACAATTTTACAATTGTAGTTGTAGCAACACTTTGCTGACCCCTCTGATCACGTGACATTCCCAACACTCCTGGCAGTTTCCTCACTGATCCAGCATTTACGTATTTATTTGTATTAGATAGGTGGTCCATTTAAGAAAACATATCTTCATAGTCTCTGTCTATTTTCTATAGTTGTGATCCTTTCTCTTTTATAAATAAATGAGCAATTATTTCATGAAAGAAAAAAGCATTGGTCAGATCTCAGAGGTTTCTCTTGGTACAAGAAAATAAGATTTTAAACCTACCGGTAAATCTTTTTCTCGTAGTCCGTAGAGGATGCTGGGACTCCGTAAGGACCATGGGGATAGACTCTGGGTGTGCACTGGCTCCTCCCTCTATGCCCCTCCTCCAGACCTCAGTTAGAGAAACTGTGCCCAGAAGAGATGGACAGTACGAGGAAAGGATTTTAGTTAATCCAAGGGCAAGATTCATACCAGTCACACCAATCACACCGCATAACTTGTGTTAAACTAACCAGTTAACAGTATGAAAAACAACATAGTTTCGGTCCAAAACCGATGAAACTATAACATAACCCTTATTTAAGCAATAACTATATACAAGTCTTGCAGAAGTAGTCCGCACTTGGGACGGGCGCCCAGCATCCTCTACGGACTACGAGAAAAAGATTTACCGGTAGGTTTAAAATCTTATTTTCTCTAACGTCCTAGAGGATGCTGGGACTCTGTAAGGACCATGGGGATTATACCAAAGCTCCCAAACGGGCGGGAGAGTGCGGATGACTCTGCAGCACCGATTGAGCAAACAGGAGGTCCTCCTCAGCCAGGGTATCAAACTTATAGAACTTTGCAAAGGTGTTTGACCCCGACCAAGTAGCAGCTCGGCACAGCTGTAGTGCCGAGACCCATCGGACAGCCGCCCAAGACGAGCCCACCTTCCTAGTGGAATGGGGCCCTAACCGATCTTGGCAACGGCAATCCTGCCCTAGAATGCGCCTGCTGAATCGTGTTACAGATCCAGCGAGCAATAGTCTGCTTTGAAGCAGGAGCGCCAACCTTGTTGGCTGCATACAGGACAAATAGTGCTTCTGTTTTTCTGACTCTAGCCGTTCTGGACACGTAAATTTTCAAAGCCCTGACCACATCCAGGTACTTGGAATCCTCCAAGTCACGCGTAGCCACAGGCACAACAATAGGTTGATTCATATGAAAGGATGAAACCACTTTAGGTAGGAATTGAGGACGAGTCCGCAATTCCGCCCTATCCACATGAAAAACCAGATAGGGGCTTTTATGTGATAAAGCCGCCAATTCCGAGACTCGCCTAGCCGAAGCCAAGGCTAGCAACATGCCCACCTTCCAAGTGAGATATTTTAACTCCACCGTTTTGAGTGGTTCAAACCAATGTGACTTAAGGAAACTTAACACCACGTTAAGGTCCCAAGGCGCCACCGGAGGTACAAAAGGAGGCTGAATATGGAGTACTCCCTTTACAAAAGTCTGTACTTCAGATAGAGAGGCCAATTCCTTTTGAAAGAAAATGGATAAGGCCGAAATCTGTACTTTTATGGAGCCTAATTTTAGGCCCAAATTCACTCCAGTTTGCAGGAAGTGAAGGAGACGACCCAGATGGAATTCCTCCGTAGGAGCATTCCTGGCCTCACACCAAGAAACATATTTTCTCCATATTTGGTGATAATGTTTTGATGTCACATCCTTCCTAGCCTTTATTAGCGTAGGAATGACCTCATCCGCAATACCTTTTTCCGCTAGGATCCGGCGTTCAACCGCCATGCCGTCAAACGCAGCCGCGGTAAGTCTTGGAACAGACAGGGCCCCTGCTGCAGCAGGTCCTCTCTTAGAGGAAGAGGCCACGGATCTTCTGTGAGCAATTCCTGTAGATCCGGATACCAAGTCCTTCGTGGCCAATCTGGAACAATGAGGATTGTTCTCACTCTTCTCTGTCTTATTATTCTCAACACCTTCGGTATGAGAGGAAGAGGAGGAAACACATAGACAGACCGAAACACCCACGGTGTCACAAGGGCGTCCACAGCTATCGCCTGAGGATCTCTTGACCTGCCGCAATACCTTTTTAACTTTGTGTTGAGACGGGACGCCATCATGTCTATTTGGGGCAGTCCCCACCGACTTGCGATCTGCGCAAAGACTTCCTGATGAAGTCCCCACTCTCCCGGATGCAGGTCGTGTCTGCTGAGGAAGTCTGCTTCCCAGTTGTCCACTCCCGGAATGAACACTGCTGACAGTGCGCTTACATGATTTTCCGCCCAGCGAAGAATCCTGGTGGCTTCCGCCATTGCCACCCTGCTCCTTGTGCCGCCTTGGCGGTTTACATGAGCTACTGTGGTGACATTGTCCGACTGAATCAGAACTGGTTTGTCGCGAAGTAATGCCTCCGCTTGACGTAGGGCGTTGTATATGGCCCTCAACTCCAGGATGTTGATGTGGAGATAAGTCTCTAGACTCGACCAAAGACCTTGGAAATTTCTTCCCTGTGTGACTGCTCCCCAACCTCGGAGACTTGCGTCTGTGGTCACCAGGATCCAGTCCTGAATGCCGAACCTGCAACCCTCTTGGAGGTGAGCAATCTGCAGCCACCACAGGAGAGACACCCTGGCTCTGGGGGACAGGGTGATCCTCTGATGCATTTGTAGATGTGACCCGGACCACTTGTCCAGTAGGTCCCATTGGAAGGTCCTCGCATGGAACCTGCCGAAGAGAATGGCTTCGTACGATGCCACCATTTTCCCCAGGACTCGAGTGCAGTGATGCACTGACACCTGTTTTGGCTTCAATAGGTTCCTGACCAGAGTCATGAGCTCCTGAGCTTTTTCCATTGGAAGAAAAACCTTCTTCTGGTCTGTGTCCAGAATCAAGCCCAAGAAGGTCAGACGTGTCGTAGGAACCAACTGTGACTTCGGGATATTGAGAATCCAGCCGTGTTGCTGTAACACCTTCAAAGACAGAGATACGCTGTCCAGTAACTTCTCCCGAGATCTTGCTTTTATGAGGAGATTGTCCAAGTATGGGATAATTGTGACCCCTCGCTTGCGCAGGAGCACCATCATTTCCGCCATTACCTTGGTGAAAATCCTCGGGGCCGTTGAAAGCCCAAATGGCAACGTCTGAAATTGGTAATGACAATCCTGTACAGCAAATCTCAGGAACACCTGATGAGGAGGAAATATTGGAACATGAAGGTATGCATCCTTTATGTCCAGGGAAACCATAAAATCCCCCCCTTCCAGGCTGGCGATGACCGCCCTGAGCGATTCCATCTTGAACTTGAACTTTCTCAAGTATAAGTTCAGGGATTTTAAATTCAAAATGGGTCTGACCGAACCGTCCGGTTTCGGAACCACAAACAGGGTTGAGTAATAACCCTTTCCTTGCTGTAGTAGAGGAACCTTGACCACTACCTGTTGAAGATACAATTTTTGTATTGCATTCAACACTAACTCCCTCTCTGAGGGAGCCGCAGGTAGAGCCGATTTGAAAAACCGTCGAGGAGGCACCTCTTCGAATTCCAGCTTGTATTCCTGAGAAACAATTTCTATTGCCCAGGGATCCACCTGTGAATGAACCTAGATGTGGCTGAAAAGTCGAAACCGTGCCCCCACTTGAGCGGACTCCCCCAGGGAAGCCCCAGCGTCATGCGGTGGATTTTGCACAGGCAGGGGAGGACTTCTGTTCCTGGGAACTAGCTGTGTGCAGCTTTTTTCCTCTGGCAAGAAAGGACGATCCTCGTACTCTTTTGCTTTTATTCGAACGAAAGGACTGCATTTGATAATGAGGCGCTTTCTTAGGCTGTGAGGGAACGTAAGGCAAAAAATTCGATTTACCTGCCGTAGCTGTGGAGACGAGGTCCGAGAGGCCTTCTCCAAATAACTCCTCACCTTTGTAAGGCAAAGACTCCATATGCCTCTTTGAGTCGGCATCACCCGTCCACTGTTGGGTCCATTAGACTCGCCTAGCAGAAACAGACATAGCGATTATTCTGGAACTTAGCAAACAAATGTCTCTTTGAGCATCCCTCATATATAACGCAGCATCTTTTATATGCCCTAGGGTCATTAAAATGGTATCCTTATCTAGGGTCTCAATTTCCGTAGAGGAGTCTGTCCATGCTGCGACAGCACTACAAACCCAGGCCGACGCCATTGCCGGTCTAAGAATTGTACCTGAATGTGTGTAAATGGACTTCATGGTAACCTCCTGTCTGCGATCAGCAGCATCCTTGAGGGTAGCCGTATCTTGTAATGGCAGCACTATCTTTTTTGATAAACGTGTTAAAGACTTGTCCACCTTAGGAGAAGACTCCCATCGTATCCTATCCGTTTGCGGGAAAGGATACGCCATAAGAATCCTTTTGGGAATCTGCAGCCTCTTGTCTGGAGATTCCCAAGCCTTTTCGCACAGCTCGCTCAGCTCATACGAGGATGGAAAAGTGACCTCAGGCTTTTTCTATTTATACATGTGTACCCTCTTGTCAGGGACAGGGGGTTCCTCCGTGATATGCAAAACATCTTTTATTGCAATAATCATATATCGAATGCCCTTAGCCACTTTTGGCTGTAATTTTGCCTCCTCATAGTCGACACTGGAGTCTGAATCCGTGTCGGTATCTGTGTCCATTATTTGGGACAATGTGCGCTTCTGAGACCCGGAAGGTCCCGGTGACACAGGGACAGGCATGGTCTGACTACCTGACTGTTCCCTAACCTCAGCCTTGTCTAATCTCTTGTGTAATAAATTTACACTAGCACTCAAGACATTCCACATCTCCATCCAGTCCGGTGTCGGCGCTGCCTTCCACTTCATACATGTCGGCACACGCGTACCGACACACCCCACACACACAGGGAAGCTCTTATCTGAAGACAGTTCCCCACCAGGCCCTTTGGAGAGACAGAGAGAGAGTATGACAGCACACACCCCAGCGCTATATAACCCAGGCAAAACACAGAATGTTTCCCCAGTAGCGCTGAAAAAACTTGTTTTTCGACAATTATGTGCCCCCCCCCCTCTTGAAAAACCCACTGTCACCTCAGTAAGCAGGGGAGAGTCCGGGGAGCTTCCTCCCAGCGCTGTGCTGTGGAGAAAAATGGCGCTGGTGAGTGCTGAGGGAGAAGCCCCGCCCCCTCGACGGCAGGCTTCTGTCCCGCTCAAATTATTAAAAAACATGGCGGGGGCTCTTTATATACATGTACATTGCCCAGCTGTACATGTATATATGTGTTTATGCCATAATAGAAGTTTATATTGCTGCCCAGGGCGCCCCCCCTGCGCCCTGCACCCTTACAGTGACCGGAGTGTGTGAGGTGTACGGGAGCAATGGCGCACAGCTGCAGTGCTGTGCGTTACCTCAGTGAAGATCACGAAGTCTTCTGCCGCCTTTGAAGCCTTCTTTCTTCTCATACTCACCCGGCTTCTATCTTCTGGCTCTGCGAGGAGGACGGCGGCGCGGCTCTGGGACGAACTCCAGGGTGAGACCTGTGTTCCAGTAGCCTAAGAAACAGGACCTTGAAACTCAGAGAAGTAGGGCTGTTTCTCTCTCCTCAGTCCCACGATGCAGGGAGTCTGTTGCCAGCAGTGCTCCCTGAAAATAAAAAACCTAATTAAAATACTTTCTTAGCAGGAAACTCAGGAGAGCTCCCTGCAGTGCACCCATCTCCTCTGGGCACAGTATCAAACTGAGGTCTGGAGGAGGGGCATTTAGGGAGGAGTCAAAGTCTTTCTTAAAGTGCCCATGTCTCCTGCGGAGCCCGTCTATCCCCATGGTCCTTACGGAGTCCCAGCATCCTCTAGGACGTTAGAGAAATGGGTATTTCTGTGTGTCAACTGGGCATATGCATGGAAAAGAACTGTTATATGTGGGATGTATTCATATGACCGGAGGTCAGGAGACCGACGGTCACATAACCACCCCCTACATCCCGCTCTCTCACAATCCCGACCATCGACATGCCGACCAACAGGGACTATTCCCACTCGTGGGTGTCCATGACACCCATAGAGTGGGAATAGAACCCGTGGCGACCTCAGGGCGCCACCAAGCACGCAGTGTGGCGGACGCAGTGAGCTGGCAAGGGGATTGTTGCGCTCGCCTCCCCCCCCCAGCCGGGATCCCGGCGTCGGTATGCTGACCGCCGGTCAAGCATACCTCAACCTTATACGTAAGTGTTGTGGGCATGTTGCCAGAGTCAGGGACGTAACTAAGGGAGTGCAAGCTGTGCCATCGCCCAAGTCTCTGGGCCCCAGGAAGACCCTATCGCTGCCCAATGGCACCAGCATGTGACTTACAGGGTGCTTGGAACCAGGGCTGCCATCAAGGGGGTACTGTAGGGACAAATGTCCTGGCCCTGCCACTCTGACAGAGAGTGGAGGCACCGGGCTGCCTATACACCCACCCGCCCACTGCTGCCGCTATTGCCGTATGATGAATTAGGCCCCCATCCTCCTGCCGCCACTGCCTAGAAGGTGATGGTGGCAGCCCCCCCCCCCCCGTTCTCCCGCCGACTGCTGCCCATGGATGCAGCAAACTAATGCTGTCGACATTTTAAATGTAGGTATTGTGACCTTGTCGGTATTTTGACCATGTCTGGCTTTTGACCTTGTCGGGATTTTGACCGTCGGTCAATGGTTGTCGGTATTTTGACCGGCAGGATTTTGATTGCAAGTAAATTGACTGCATCCCTGCAAAACATATGTTGGTCTATTAAGGGGGGTACTCACGGAGCGATCGCTGTTTAAAATCTAAGCAATCTGACTAGATTGCTTAGATTTTAAGCAGTGATCTCTCCGTGTGTACCCCTCACAGTGATAGCGATGCGCAGCCCCGCGCATCGCTATCGCTGGTGCTAGATTGGCCTGCATGCAGGCCAATCTAGCAGGTCACTCACTTCACCCGCTGGGTGAAATGAGCGGCTCCCCCCGCTCGCTCAGCAGACATCGCGCTGTGCTGAGCGGGGGAAAAGATGTGTGCTGAGCGGTTCGCTCAGCACACATCTCTCCCTAGATCTGCCCGTGAATACGGGCCTTTAGATTCAAATAACTGCAACATTTTTTCCCAATTCTTGGGGCATTTTACATAAAGCTAATTTCTGTGTATGGTAGTCAGATTTTTGCAGGTCTGTAACAGAGTAGGTTATTAGTAGTTTAGAACAAAAATATAGTGTTATGGATTGTTTGAGGAAGGGGAACCCCAAATCGGTGTCTTGCTTAGGGCCCATGAGGTCTAAATCCGCCTCTGGGTATATGTGTGTCAGAGGTACAGTAGGTGGCTACGGTATGTGTGTGTGAGAGGGAGGTGGCTGGGGCAGGGTATATGTGGTTGGCAGTGATGTGCGCTGAGTTGAATTGCTGGGGAGGCACTGGCTAATCAACAACCAAACAATCGACTCCCCCCCCCCATATATTTATAAACAAAAAGGCATAGGTCCCCCCTATTTGCTAACAACCAGCACCAGGCACAACCAGTTAAGGGTATAATGCCATAGCAGGGGAGACACTCAGTGTGGGGTCCCCCCTGCCATCACATTAACAGCCCCCAAACTGGTCAGCCCAGGGATGGAATTCCTCTGAAAGTGGGGACCCCCAAAAATTAAATGGAGTCCCCTCTCCCGAGCAACAACCAGCACTGGGCTGATAGCCTAGTGCTATGCCCCGCACCCCTGGTGGCTGTGGGTGCGGGGTTCATGGTAGGACAATATTGTTCTTTACAGGCAGCAGGTCCCAGCAAGCCTGCCCCAGCATGCCGGCACTTGAAGAACCACAAATGCCAGCATGCCCGAACATTAAGGGACTGCTGGCACCCATAGTCCGCCTGCAAAGAAAATATTAAAATAAAAACACCACACCTTTTATTTTAATAGTTTATTGCACTGCATCTTCACCAGGGGGCAGCAGCCTTTCAGCTATTTTTCATGGCCGACGCTTCCCCAGGGCTTCCGGCATCTTCCTCCTGCATCATCACCTGGGGGGCGGTGGCCTTTCAGCTCTTTTCAATGGCAGTCTACTCCCCAGGGCTTCTGGCTTCTTGTATCTTCGGGAGCTCTTCCCTGCTCCCTCCCCGCCGATGGACTGACCACCTGCTGCCTCGCACTGGCTTATATAAGCCAGCCAACGGGGCGGGGCGATGAAGCAGTGAGCCGTGATTGGCTAGCTGTGGCCATCTTGAATTAAAAAAATGACACTGTGGTACTGTTTTTGAAATGGGTACCCACTGCCGAACTCTGCAGAATGGCTAGCAGGCAATGGATCCTCCCAGATCCAGGCCTGCCGCCATCCACACTATCTGGCCAGGTCCCGCCGCCACGAATTCCCGCAACCGCCGCTGCATGTGCCCGCTACCCAGCGCTGGATCCGCTGTGCCAATCACATCTGCTGGACTGTCAGGAGCATGCTTTCATGTGGGCTGAAGGCACATCCCCTGTCATTGAGGCACATGTATAGATACCGCTTCTACAGTATATACTTTTTCAGTGGGATTTTATAGCCTGTGGCTTTGCCCCGCCCCCTGTCCGCCCCCTGCTTCCTGAAGCTCACTGCTGTCAGTGGGAGGCACCGCTCTCGTTGCCTCCCACCCCGCTATACATGCATCATCATGGGGGAAATGATTACAATAAAACAAAGAAGATATCTATGACACAGAATCTGTGTTATAAATTTATTCTTTGTATTATTTTAATCATTATGACAGGGGAGGCATTGCCTCCCCTGACTGCGCATCCCTGGTGGTTGGCGTATATGTATGTGTGTGAGTGAGGTGGTGCTGCCATGAGAGCATTTATGTATCATACTGAGGTGGCAGAGGCAGGGCTAGGGTATCATAATCTATATGATAGATTGACATGTTACAATAACACCCATCTCCACAGCCCAAACGTTGACATATTATTTTTTTAACTGGTTTACACACCAATTGATGCCCCACCCCACTGTAGCTCCACCCACATTATCCACAGCTGTACCCCCAGGGGCAACTGCCTATTTTGTCAGTCCCGGACCTCACGATTTCTGATGGCAGCCCTGCTTGGAACTGTATCCTGCTGCAGCTAGTAGCACTGACAAGGGATGCTCCAAGCAGGCACCACTTTGCCTGTGGAGCTGCTGGGAGCATCCCAAGGACACTCCAGGCAGTGCTGTACTTCCTAAAGCCAGCAGCCTCACTCCCTGGATGTCCCAGATTTAAGGGCAGTGGCGACACAAAGCAGCACAGATCCCTGTTCTGGCCCTGGAAAGAGTTACACCGTATCTTGAGACATGCGTATGCCGAGGGGATTCCAGTTTCAGGCGGATCTCATGCACCAAAGTCCAGATCAAAGTTATGGCAGCCATGACGGCAGAGATCCGTGTGACTCGGAACACGGGTACATGCTCACATTAGCATTCAGACCTGTAGGCTCATTATGTTTACTATGAAATGTCAAATTTAGAAGTTAAGGCAAAATGTCCCTTTTATAGCATATCCTCTGTGTACAGTATTTTCTTAATGAATCATTATTAAAATGAAATAAATTGCCTCTTTTAAAATCAGCAGAAAGTAGTATCAACCTTTATCCTATCGCCCATCTAGTTTACTTAATCAGTGATATTATGTTGTATTTACTGCAGCTGAACATCCCAAAAAGATATTCAGATTTGATTAATATGACTAATAAATCTAGATAAATATTCTGCAATTGTTACCATTTTTAATATAACCAATTTTATTTGGAGTCTATATGGTATTTTTCTAAATTTTTATTGTAAATCTGCATTGAGTACAGAAGTGAAACTTGCAATATTACTTAATCAGCTGAGTTCAAATTAAATATTGGCCCTCATTCCGAGTTGATCGGTCGCAAGGCGAATTTAGCAGAGTTACACACGCTAAGCCGCCGCCTACTGGGAGTGAATCTTAGCTTCTTAAAATTGCGACCGATGTATTCGCAATATTGCGATTACTAACTACTTAGCAGTTTCAGAGTAGCTCCAGACTTACTCTGCCTGTGCGATCAGTTCAGTGCTTGTCGTTCCTGGTTGACGTCACAAACACACCCAGCGTTCGCCCAGGCACTCCCACCGTTTCCCCGGCCACTCCTGCGTTTTTTCCGGAAACGGTAGCGTTTTCAGCCACACGCCCCTGAAACGCCGTGTTTCCGCCCAGTAACACCCATTTCCTGTCAATCACATTACGATCGCCGGAGCGAAGAAAAAGCCGTGAGTAAAAATACTATCTTCATAGTAAAGTTACTTGGCGCAGTCGCAGTGCGAACATTGCGCATGCGTACTAAGCGGATTTTCATTGCGATGCGATGAAAAATACCGAGCGAACAACTCGGAATGAGGGCCATTGTGCATACGAAACTGCACCATCGAGTGGTCACATAGGGGGTCATTCCGAGTTGTTCGCTCGTTATTTTTTTCTCGAAACGGAGCGATTAGTCGCTAATGCGCATGCGCATTGTCCGCAGTGCGACTGCGCCAAGTAAATTTGCAATGCAGTTAGGTATTTTACTCACGGCATTACGAGGTTTTTTCTTCGTTCTGGTGATCGTAATGTGATTGACAGGAAGTGGGTGTTTCTGGGCGGAAACAGGCCGTTTTATGGGTGTGTGCGAAAAAACGCTTGCGTTTCTGGGAAAAACGCGGGAGTGGCTGGAGAAACGGAGGAGTGTCTGGGCGAACGCTGGGTGTGTTTGTGACGTCAAACCAGGAACGAAACTGACTGAACTGATCGCAGATGCCGAGTAAGTCTGGAGCTACTCAGAAACTGCTAAGAAGTGTCTATTCGCAATTCTGCTAATCTTTCGTTCGCAATTTTGATAAGCTAAGATTCACTCCCAGTAGGCGGCGGCTTAGCGTGTGCAAAGCTGCTAAAAGCAGCTTGCGAGTGAACAACTCGGAATGACCCCCATTGTTATGAAAATTGCGTAATTGCGTACTGAACACCTGACTACCAACCAATAAGGTTTATATAAATAATCTATGTCACTAGTGACTGACACTGCCATACAAATCATGGGCCAGTTTCAGAATAATACATTCTTATAGCTGTGTCCTTAATTGAGACAAGTAAAAGCTATACGAAATGTTCTTCTTTCAAGGACAAGGTCGCACATAAGCGCTGTAGGATATTAATGTCTCGCTATCCTGGCTCTGGTGTAAAGAATGAGTGATGCATATTTCAAATATATTTAATTTCATAAAATAAAATGATCTGGGATGAATCTTTAGTTTGTTCATATATAGACAGACAGACAGACAGACAGACAGACAGACAGACAGACAGACAGACAGACAGACAGACAGACAGACAGACAGACAGACAGATAGATAGATAGATAGATAGATAGATAGACAGATAGCATATTTCCTCTTCTGTCTCTCTTACAGTATGTAATGTCTATGCTCTTCTTACAAATTAAAAGGTGCAATGCAAAATATTAATGCTTTTATTGCTGAAGAACGAAAAGAAACAATAAAACATTAACAAGCCTACAAAAACAGCAATTTAACAGTATACTACATTTACAGTACTAATTTAGATAAAGTTTCTAGTCTCTTTGTTAGTACCTAGTCTTGATAATTACCTTGGAGCTATATAAATAATGCTAATAAATAAATAAGGCTGAACACCATTGTCAGCCCAGGTCATTAATATGGCCTGAAAAAACCTTGGGGTCAGCCTGACATTTCTAATCTCTCTATAACATGCACTCTGTGTGAAGGTACAAGTTATATTAATAGACCAGAACATTCTTGTAGTGTTTATTATTGTTATACTGGTAATGGAACTAATGGAAGAGTTTAAGTATAACAAATACGTTGGTAGAAATCATGCTACAATAATTACAAAAATAACTCAATGTATACAATGACGGGGTTCCTGGTGCCAAAGGTGAGAATAATAATAAAAATGGAGAGTTACAAGAGATTAGAGGTCTGCAGTCTGGATTCCGTGTAGGCCTGTTATCCACGGCTGTTTGCCTTTACATTAACTCAAGGCTTAAAAATCAGGACATGCTTCTGTAACTCAAGCAATGTGTTCTGACTGTGCAGAATGTACTTTTATAGGGTTTGCATTCGCGTTGTGTCTTATTATTCTGCAAGAATTTCTTTTGGGCCCTCAGAAAATTCCCTGCTAGACTTATCCATGTGAAATTATATGAAGCTGAATTTTACCTTATTGTAAACCTATTTAAAGTTATGTCAACAAGGCAGAACCTCTCTCTCTCTCTCTCTCTCTCTCTCTCTCTCTCTCTCTCTCTCTCTCTCTCTCTCTGTTCCGGCTGCCAAGCAATCATATTGTTTTTAAGAATTAGAACTGTATGTGCTTGTCTTAGCATAACTCAGGTGCATTCCTAAAAATCTCATCACCAATCGCCGTCTTATACTATTAGCTGCCAGTGTATCAAATGTATACATGCAATAGCGGTTTCTGTCAAGTAACTAGTGAACACTGTAGGCAGCACAAACCATACCTAATATCCCTTGTCTATCTTTTGTCTGAAACGATTCCCTGTCTGTTCAATCAAGTATGTCATTCAGCAAGTGGCTGCCTGCTCATGATGATTATAATGACTCTCATTTAATAAACCAGCATACGATGTATACATAATAGATGTACATAAAACAATAGAGCAGACACCATGTCTGCGGAACTTTGTGATCCCTTACATAAACCTGTCATGTATCTTTGCATAGTTCTCTGTAGGGAAGACTAAGATTATTTTTTGGTAACATTTAATGTATGCAGGAAAATAATGACAGCGCAAATGGTCTCTCTTTCTCTCACATGCTAACTCACCATATTACATCCTTTAATAGCTGGAGGTAAACATTCCTCATTGCACCCCACAGTCAAAAGACTTCCTATTTCCTCCTCTGCCTTTGCAGCTGTCACCGAACAAAGGGACAAGTACATTTAGTTGATTGGTGTTACATAAAGAAGATACAGAAGATCTATGAAGAAAATGACATGTCATAAGTGACTGGCAGTAAAATCTAAGCCTAATTATTAAAAATTAAAATAAATAACAAATGTATACTATAATCATGAAACTGCCATATATATATATATATACTAAGGGAGGAGAGGAGCACAGGGTTATGGAGAGATGGGGGATTGAATCTGCAAACTTTTTAGCATAATTAGTACAGTGACTGGTGCAAATTCAAGATTCTTATGGCATTCCACAGTTATGTGTTGCCAAATGTTACCTCCCATTGGATGTGTTCATAGAATATATACAAAATATGGCACATATGAATCCTGCTCAAGTACAGTCTACAAACTACATTGTATAATATACATATGATCTAGCGCTATCTGGTGGTCATAAATGGTACTGTAGCAATTTATGTTTCTTGGTGGTGGGGTGGAAAGGAACATGCATGAAAATTGGGCCTGAACTCAGGGAACCTTTTAACTAGAGATAAGTGAATAGCCTGCAGATCAGTGGACTGAAATCATTCTACCAAGCAAGAGAGTTCCTTTTCAGGTTGCAGGAAACCAGTGTCTACAGTCAGAGCCTTTTTCTGTCATTTTAATAGAAAGACCAGGGATATATAACTGGCAACCCACTGGCTGGATGATGACTTTCACAGGGCTTTTTAGTGCCCCCTGCCATGTAGCATTCTGCCAGCAGGCAAATCATTTTAAGTAGCCTACTGAGTGAGGCCAACCTCAAGGCCAGCTATTTCTGATCACTGTTATAAGAGCTGGTCACATTATTAAACCCATCTCAATGTTCCAGGAGAAATGACTCATAATAGAAGATGTAAACTGTATAATACAGTGTTATTATGAATTACTTGACGGAACAGAATCAGCGTTTTGAACTGTGCTTTCAGGTACTAGGTTTTGTTACATAAAATACTTACAACACCTGGCAGGTTTTATGTTAATTCCTATATATTTAATAAAAAGATGTGTGTGTTTTATTTTTGCTTTTATTTATCACATTATTTGCATAGACTTGTGTAGATATATACGCAAATCATGTGACACAAACTTAAAGACAATTCAAATTATTTGCAGCAATTATTTGTGTTGAATGTATATTTACAGTTTCATCTGCTGTTAATAGAGCAAACAATATCCTCTCCCAGAAATTGTTCCTCTTTATTTTTTGGTGTCGTACAACCTGGTCTCTTTAGGGGATGTGGTCAATATACCGCCTGTCAGGATCCCAGCGTTCAGGATCCCAATGCCAGAACCCAGAGAGACGTGTAAATGCCAATGGCCGGAATCCCGACAGAAGCCCATTATTCCCCCTCGGATGATGGTCCACGCCACCACCCGAGGGGTAATTTAATAGTGTGGTGAGCTAAGCTTGCCACCGAGCTCAAAGCGTGGCAAGCGCAGCGACCCCACGAGGGGCTCACTGCGCTTGCTGCCGTTATTCCACCTGTCTGGATTCCGGTGTTGGTCTCCTGACCGCCGGGATCCAGACCGCCAGGATCCAGACCGCCAGGATCCCATACTGAATTCCTCTGTAGAAGTACACAGAAGAGCACATAACCCTGAAAGCAGCGATCTCATCATCAGTCAGTAAGGGTGCTGCTGCACTTTGCATACCCTATCATAGAACGCAAGTAGGGCTTACAGTAAAAGATGCCACAAATCATAACACAATATTTATATATTCTACATTTAGGACCAGATTTATCAAGCCTTGGAGAGTGATAAACTACACTGATTGGTTGGTACTTTATCACCCTGAAATGTATCACTCTCCATTCCTTTATACTCGTAAATCTAGGCCTTAGTTCCTCTCTACAGCTAATAGGCCTAACCGTGAGCAGATAAAAGTACAAGTAATCAGACAAAAATGAGCAATTGTTTGTTTGTTTTTATCTTCCATCCCAATTCTGCTTCTGCGGAACTCACATCATCCAGCTTCTTACATTTTTTACATGTAAATGCAATGCTTCCTTTATAATCTACCCTTTCAAGCTAGGTAAATAGACACAAATAAATGATCTAGAACTGCACGAAAGACAAATTCTTTAATTCTATAACAGAATATTTTGCTAGAAATTATAATTTTCAGCACTGGGTATAATTGTATCTGTGCTCAGTGCAAGATTATTTTGCACAATGGAAATGAGCGATAATACATGAATCTTCTGCCTGCATTGTCATATTCCAATATAACATCTGTCATAGGCACTTAATACAACATTCATAATTATAAAGACAATACTCCAACCTAAAACAAAGAGAAAACCCCTCTTGGCTGTCAGTCTTGTGTTTTGGAGAGGAGCCATCGAGTTAATTTAAACCCTAATGTAAACAATACAACCATTTGAAAACAATCGGAAAGTGGCAGTGATTAGCAGACACCTGGGCAGATACAGTGTATTGGCCTGTCCTTGCCAGGAAAAATACAAGGGATTATATTGGGCTACATTTCTCTATATTATTCTTTTCGCAGAAAATGGGAAATTATATCATCTCTAGACTAGAACTGTTCTCATTATGTATATTTTCCTTAGATCAGCTCCCAGCTTTGTTTATTAGGATTTGAAATCTTATTGCTGTCGGGAACCCAGAAGGGCACACTTGAGTATTTAAAATATTTGCTTCGAGGAAACGCAGACTATCTACCTTTGAAATCAGAGTTGTGTGTATGTTAGGTTTCATTTCTCACCCTAGTCCAAATAAGAGTAAAAAGTTGTATTTGGAATAAGTTCAGCTTCCTTTAGGCTGTATAACAAGGCTGTTGTATCCAGAAGCTGATGGATAAGGCAGTGACTGCTTCATTATGCATCCATTTTCAGTCATCTGATTGTGGGAACCCATTGGGAGATTGGTGTTTTTAATCCCATCAATGTGTCTTGGTTCCATGTGGGCTCTTTCATCTCCCCAAGGCTGTAACATATTGGCATGTATATGGCTTCCTTCTTTTATATATATATTTACGACATACCTTTACCTTTCTGTCTTCCTGCTGTGCTTTAGTTTTCAGTCATGTGTTCATATCATTATATGGAGTACTATATCTTGGACAAATTTGTAGAACCTGAAGGTCAGGTCCACAAATGAGATGGTTGCCCAATTGTCAAGAATGCATTGTTCAATTACAAATCCCCTCTCAGACTCTTTGTGGATACTGGCAAGGGGGAGCTTGGGGTTCCAACTAGCCAAATGTCTGAGTAGCTCTGCTCTAAGAGCTGCGCCCTCTGCATTGGACACAGTTGTACCCAGAAAGCAGATTTGGGTCGTGTTCTGTGGTAACTCAAAAAATGAAATCTGTGTGATGAAAAGCCTATGAGGGAGTTACAAAAGCAATAATAAATATATTTACAAATAATTGATAAGAGGTCAGTACATTAAAGTCATGAGCAGGTAGTAAACACCTTAAAAGATTTATCTACATCTTAAGGTGTGTACACACGGTGAGATCCTTGCTATGTCCGATTATGACTATGCGATTTCCCCTGAACTCCCCCATAGCCCAGATAGCACAGACAGTACAGATTTTGACTATCTGTGCTTGAGATTTTGACTATGTACGATTTTGACTAAGAGCCAATTATGACTATACTTTGTATTAGATAGTACACTAGATAGTCAAGATTGACTTGCCTGCACTGTCTATCTAACCTTGCGATACCGACCCCACGGGAGCGTACATCGGGATCGAATCGGGATCGCAAGCTGCCTAACACCTTGAGATATGCACTAACTTTTCATAAGATTTTGACTATATAGTCAAAGTCTTACAGATTTATCTCACTGTGTGTACACACCTTTAGTCACTGCATCTGCACTGGTGCCTCTTTTACACATGCCTGTTGCCTAGCTGCAAGTGTGCCTGCAGTCGCTGTGGTCTCTGACAAATGCTTTGGTAAAAGAGAAGTTTATGATTGTGCTTGAAGAAGGAAATCAGGAGAGTGTATTCCCGGCATTGTGGCATGAAAGGTGTGTTTACAAGGGAAAGTTGGTCCCAGGAGTGTTTCTTCTACCCAGCACTGCTTTCCTTGTTATAGGAGGTTGGTATGCTGGCGGTCAGAATACCCACAATGGCATCTCGACGAACAGAATCCCTACACTTAGTGGGTAAGTATTCTAACACTTACCTCTTACCCCCATAACCTTAACCCTCCCTACCCGCAGCCTGAAACTAACCCCCCAAACCCCCTGTGGCCTAATCCGAACCAGCCCCGGCATAACTACTTTTGGGATGCCAACAGTCGGGATTCTGGCATTGGCATTGTGATCCATGTCAGGATCCTTCCGTCGATCTTCTAACCAGTGTCAGGATTCTAGCTTCAATATTCCAACTGCCGGCATCCCGAACGCCAGTATGCTGACCGGATCCTGTTATAGACAGTTGTCCGAGGGACTACTGAACCCTATTTCAACTGTTGTCATGCTAAATTCTACTAAGAGCATAATGGCAAACTCTTTCATTTTCTCCTCCAGAAGAAGCCCAGGGGGAAATGCAGCGTGCAGCTGCTAGGAACAAGTGTTTATTGGCAGTATACCACACATCACTGATCTGTGACAAGGAGAAAACGCCAAGATGATGAATTTCACATATATACATGTCATATTGGCCCCTCCTCATGCACCTGTGGTAACGATTCTTAGCATTATGCTTCCTATTTCACTAGAAAGTTTGTTAGGATGCAGGAGGGCCACTCTTCTAGGTATCTGGAGGTTGTTCTAGGAGAGCAGGTAAGTATGAGTATAAGGTGCGCTGGCCATAGGTAACGCTTCTGAGGTAAAGCTTCTGTGGCTGACACTGTCAAGCTCCTTATGCTATTGCTCCATGAGGTCACTGCCTCATACACTGCGATGTCTGCGCACACACCACTGACTTTTTCTGAAGCTGTGGTGGAGCCTGGGAGGAGAACTAAGGAAGCATCCATATTGGTCCAAAATTCCTCTCACCCTCTCAACCTGTTACATAATGCATTCGTCACATCAGCTGATTTTACAGATATTATATTTAGTTTAACTGGTCCAACTATTTTTAAACTGCACTTTCATCTATGTATTTGCGGTGCTGCTTTTCCCACTTCTACTAATTGCTTATCCATTCCAACTGCTTTTCTACACTGCCACAGCCTAGCTGGCCAAATGCTGGTACTACAGCCTGAATATTATTGACTCAGCTACTAAGACTGTGGATTATTTAGCTACTCACTGCTCTCTGCTGCTAAGAAGAATACTGGCTGAACTGTGTATTGCATTGCAGTGCATATTGATGAGATTCTGATACCAAGTCAGTAGTATCCAGAATTACAAGATGCGATCACACATCCAATTGTATGTTTGTGACCGATTCAGAGTGAGTCGCATACACAGCACTGCATGGTTTCAGCAAGAGTTCTAGAAATGTTAAAGATCACAATACACCAAGGAAACTCATTACTGATGTTGGGCGGATAAAGCAGATATCAAGAGCCCAAGTGGATTCATGATGCATCTTCAATGCTTAGCGAAGCAGGTGCAAATATGCGTTTTATAAATATATGTGCAGGGTTCCCCTTCCCTAGCTGAAGGATTCTGTATTTGGGAATCAGGATGATAGGTCAACAGTAAATAGGTCAATAATAAATAGGATGATCCCACGTGGTCGACACGCATTAGGCCATGATGGTCAAAAGGTCAACAGGTACAAAAGATCGACTGGTTCAAACAGTCAGCAAAAAATTTTCAGGGTTCTTTTTTTAAAACTTTTTCATCCTTTATCATCCATATGGACTGCGATTGGGAATAGTAACCTGTGCCAAGTGCGGCATCTTGCCTAAAGCGTGGTGAGCAAAGCGGTACACTAACTGGAGTCACTTGTGGTTTAACATAGAAAATGACCCCCCCAAAAAAAAAAAAATATTGGTCGACCTTTTTTGAGTCTACCATATCCATGCCTATGGCCCCTATCAACATTTTGAGCCTGTCATCCTATTGCATGTTGACCATATGGGGTTGTCCTATTGACTGTTGACCTAATTCTGGTCAACCCAATGATCCACACCCATGTATTTCTGTACAACTAGCATGCACTGCAGCATAAAATCACTCTTAAAACATTATTACATCAGTCTTTGGGGGTTTGCATAAATGGGGGGGTTCTTTATGTTTGCAGCCAATCGCACACAGTCATCCTCATCACCTTTACACTTACACAGGGGTCGGATCACACGTAAGTCAGATTCACTCGGAAGCTACATTTGAGACTTTCTGCCCATTTTTTCGTTGCTCTCTACACACCCACACCATGCCCCTACTGTATTTTTGCTGTGATGCCCACTGCGATTGCACATCCACTTACTGTGACTCCATGTCCATTATAGCCCAAGTCTATGCTCCCTGGTAGCAGACAGTCTCATATCACATTTGAGACTGAAAATAGACTCGATATATCATAATTTGACACTGAAAAATAGCTTTTCAGACTGACGCTGAATTAAGTGGTACAAAAGCAGACCAGACTTGAGGAGCATGACTGGTTGGTTGATGGTGTGAGAACACAGTACAAAACAGAGACCCAGGTAGGGAAGAGGGAACACTACATACAGTTGGGGGCGGAACAGTATAATAAAACATAGAGGTGGGGGCACAACATAAAATCAAACAAACAGAGATTGAGGGTTGTACACTACAGGACATACAGTTGAGGGGAGGAGAAGGGCACAATACAGGACATACATATTTATTTAGAGAGGGATATAGAACATAATACAGATCAAAGGTGGAGAGGGGCAGCACAATACGTGACATACAGATTGTGAGCGTACAATACTGGTCAGGGAGAAAGTATTAGACATATAGAGGAGAGGAGGCAAAACACGGGACATACAGATGGGGGGTGCATGTAGAGGCTCTAATGGACCTTATAAAGGGCATGTGGGAAACATCTGGGCAGTCTGTTTTTCCATTTCTGCTCTGTTGCGATTGATTTGTGTGCGAGTGTTGATATTGCAGAGTCATATAGGCACACACCAGCGAATGACTGAAACTAAGATCAGATCAATTACTTAATCAGTAGTGTCGGTTTATTGGTTGATAGCAGATACAGCTGTACTCACTGTTACATGTGCACTGGTGATGAAGTGGCATTCTGTGCAGTACCACTTTCCTGCTTGTGGTGCTGCTATTCCCTGAGGTGTCTGTACTGCACATTATTGCCTAATTATGCAGTTGTGGCTGCACCTATGACTTGATAATATTAACCAGCTCCAGAGAGCCCTCTTTGCCAGAGCATTAAGTCAATCCCAGATGTCTAGACCTGCGTAGTATAATGTGAACATTTTACTTCTGTATTCCAGTGTTTTTCAATATGTTACAGCGAGTTACCTGCTTTATCGCAGTGTTCTTGGTGTGTTCACTTTACTGGTTTATGGGCTTTATGCTACAAGTAAGCTATCTACATAATCCTGCATATTCCTAGTGTGTGGATCATCTGCAATAACCCTGCATATTCCTTGTGCCAGTGTCATCTGCAATTATCCTACATACTGTATCATCTGCAATTATCCTGCATACTGTATCATCTGCAATAACCCTGAATATTCTTAATGCCAATATTATCTGCAATTATCCTGCATACTGCATACTGCTGCAACTAAAAAGATGTGGGTGGTAGTCTCCTTGGCGCTTCGTTTGATGCAGTGATTGCCTCTTAATTTCACAGGATTTATCCCAAAAAAGTCCAATTTTGAATATGGAGAGGGAGGAATGTGAAAAAAATGGCGCTACTGTGCCTATATTGTGTCACAATTTATGTATAGAATTATATAATTCTGTCAGATATAATAAGAATTTTTATGCTTGCCATATTTAATATGGGATATGTAGTTTATTGTGTAATAAGATAACATTATGACTACAAACTGGATATTCTATTATTTTTGTAAGATTATATGACCCATATATCTTCATCAAATGATGTGGTTTTTTCAGATCTTCTTAATTGAGGGACCACAAAAAACCGTACCGTTATTTACGTCATTAAGTTATACTGATGACTTCTTTGGTACATATATATTAAATTACCCCCTCGGATGACCACTTGATTATAAACTGTGTTACTATAATCTATTAATCTATATTTTAAATTTAGATATTCAGATCCCTGGCCTTGAACCCTGATGAAGTCTATTGGACAAAACGCGTTGGGTTGTGCTTTACAGATTTGAAGTCATCATGCATTCTCTTATTCGGTTTTGAGAGAAAATTGGATTCAAAATGCCCACAAATGAATGAATATATGTTTTTTAATAAGTTATTGTATATTGTCATTGTGGATATACTATATGTGGATATAGTATATGTGTTGATGACATAATTACTGACTGGGATCCAGTGTTTTATGAATTAATTTGTTCTAAAAAATCTTGTGGTCATAAACGTTTTGGAGATAGGGGTATATGCAATTAGCGGCGAATCGCGGCAATTTTTCGCCCGTTTTTTCAATTCGACACAATTCGACCGTCGAATTCCGGCAAGTGGGTGCCGAAATTCAACATATTCAATAAAAAACGGATTCGATAGTCCCGCTGTCGAAAAACGGACGATTTGACGGATTTTGATCCGATTTTAAAAAACGGGGGAAAACGGTAAAAAACCCGAAAAAAATTGCCGGTCCTGGTTCTAAAAATCCAGGGGGAAAACTGACAGGGGATCCCCCGTATTTTTAAAACCAGCACCGGGCTCTGCGCCTGGTGCTGGTGCAAAAAATACGGGGGACAAAAAGAGTAGGGGTCCCCCGTATTTTTTACACCAGCATCGGGCTCCACTAGCTGGACAGATAATGCCACAGCCGGGGGTCACTTTTATACAGCGCCCATTCCATTTAAAAAAAATAATAATAATAATATTTTTAAAAATATATAAATAATACTTGTGCCTCCAAAATAGACAAACCAAGTACCTAATCCCTTCTAATATAAATAGATATGCTATTACCAAAAAAAAACACAAAAAAAACATGTTTTACATTTTTTTTATTAGATTCCGCCACCAAAGTGTGGCGGATTGAAAATGACGAATTTACTGTCTAAAAGCACTGTTGTCGAATTTCCAAACTTCAATTGAATATACTTTTGGCGAATTGCCGCATTTGTACCATTGCAGAAATGTTGAATTTGACAAATGTCGAATTTCAAAAAGTGGAATTTGGAAAGTCCGGTTTTTTGACGGAAAGTACTGAATTGCATTGTCGATTTTTTTTTGGGGGGGGGGGGCGAAAATGTCCCGTTTTTCGACATTTTCGGGAATTCGACCGCAATTGCATATACCCCAAAGTTGAGAAACAAGTATTACCACAAATAGCTCCCTTGGGAACCCTTTCCTTGTTGTTCATTCTATCTATGTACCCTGACTGACAGAGGGTACCTCCTGAGGTGAAGCAGAGTACCAGCGCAGAATTTGGGCTTTAATTGTCATTATATATATATATATATATATATATATATATATATATATAAAACATAGCTGGGTTAAAACGAACACAAAATAGGCTATATAAGCGTTATTTATTAAACTGCCGCTGCCGGAAGTGGTCATCGTGCCACGTCGGGAGATGGGAAATGTAGTTCTATGCATTTCGGAAGTGTAGCTGTGCTTCTTTATTAGATTATCTTTTTACTGGGGATAGTAGATCTTATTGAAACATAGATTTTATTAAACATTGTGTTCGGAATCTGTAGATGCCGGACACGCCGTCTCCGCCGCTACCGAAAATGGTCATATATCTGCATGGGGAGATCGGAGAAGTAGTTTTAGTTCTAATAAGCGTTATTAGTTGAGTTGCCACTACCGGAAGTGGTCATCGCGCCACGTGGAGTGATGGGGAATGTAGTTCTATTCATTCCGGAATTGTAGCTGCACTTCTATATAGAATTATCTTTTTCTTCTTATCAGAAAAACGTGTGTCTACTCTTTTAAAAACATAGGTTTTATCAAACATTGTGTTTGGAATTTATGGATTCCGGACACGCCATCTCCGGAGGTACTAATTACTACAGACGCTGCTACTGGAAGTGGTCATAAGCCGCTTCAGGAGATGGAAGATGTTCTAATAGTCATCAACCAAAGATGTGATAGCGCCCTCCCACGTTACTCCCCCCCACTACAACCAGAAGAGATTGCACAGACAATTAAAAAGAATCAACATGGAACATCACATGATTATAGAATCCTCAAGCAAATATGTGGAGTATTATGTCCAGGAGCCATGCGTGAACGCCTGTCCCTGACGACGGGGTGTATCCCCGAAAACGCCATTGGATTAATAAAGTTGTAATTTAAAACTTCATCAAGTCTGCATCGAGTGCCGCTGTCTTTCTACATGTCTATATTGGCCCACGCAGTTGGTGCTATGGAGGGCACCGCAGCAACAAGCAATTATATCCATTACTGAGTGCCAGGCTATTGTTCGCTAGATAGATATAGATAGATAGATAGATAGATAGATAGATAGATAGATAGATAGATAGATAGATAGATATGAGAGAGAGAGAGAAATATATAGATATGAGATAGATAGATAGATAGATAGATAGATAGATAGATAGATATGAGATAGATAAACTCCCGAGAGAGAGAGAGAGAGAGAGAGAGAGAGAGAGAGAGAAAAATACTGACCCTTCTTAGTGGGATCTCTGTAATTTCCCTGAGTCAGGTCCTGCCTCTGAGCTGCATGCCATCCCTCTGCTCAGCGACTGTGATCAGCAGGCCCAGGGTTGACTGTGGCACAAATGGAGATGGGGGCATCTAGTGGCACCTGGAAGTACTGCACTCAGCAGTTACACTGACGGCAGGTGGCCATACATATTCTACATCACTGAGGGGGCGTGCCTTGAGTCCATGTCAAGGCACGCATGTCAGAACTGCCTCCACTGGCACTTTTTTCAATGCAGTTAAACTGCATGAGGTGCTGCACCGCCCCCAGCTCCAAGCAGATTCTGGTGCCGGAGGGAGGCAGTGATTTCACTGCCTCTCCTCTGTCTCTCGCTACGTGCGGGGCAGTGCTGCTAATTCATACCCCAAATGAAAATAGCAGATATTTCCACTGATCTGTGTTATACCACAGATCAGTGGAAAAACAGCTATTTTCATTGGAGAATGACAGGGGAGGCTCTGCCTTCCCTTACTGCACGTCCCTGAAATAAAGGAGTACTATATTAGATCCTATATAAATTTTACATAAGGAATCATTTTGAGACGCACCTTAAGCTAAAGAAACCTTGATGGGTGTTATACCGCTCCTCAGTATGTAAGTGAGGTATGTTGTACTTAAGATCACTCACAAAAGTTGCCATTTGTGGGGTCAAGAGATAAAGAAACCACTACAAAAGTCTATATACACTGTATTGTGCGAGTGATTTTACATCCAACCACTCACCGAAATTTTTCTACACATGATTGTTTTTCATTATGTTTTCCATGTACTTATGAGCCCCATGTGTGGCATCACAAAGACAGGATACGTGCATATTGCTGCAGCCCGGCTCATCTTCCTCACCAAACGCACTACGTCCACCTCCCCTCTCTTAAAAGCCCTTCATTGACTTTCCTTTCAGAATCCAACTTAAACTTCTCGAACTTACTTACAAATTACTCACCCACTCCTCTCCCATTTACATTTCTGACCTTATTTCCCTCTTTACTCCCACCCGTGCTCTTTGCTTCGCTAATGCACGCCGCCTCTCCTGCCAATTGATTACTTCCTCCCACTCCCACCTTCAAGATTTTTCACGTGCTGCTCCTTTTCTCTGGAATACTCTACATCTCCCCCTCAGACTCTCCTCCTCTCTACCAAATGGGCTCTGAACACCCACATCTTTACCAAACCCAGCCTAATCTCACCCTAACCCTCTGTTCCACGCTTACCATCTACTCCATCTGTGTCACCCCTGTCTGTCTGCCCCTCCCCTTTAGAATGTAAGCTCTCACGAGCAGGGTCCTCAACCCTCATGTACTTACCTTATCTTCAACTGCACCAAATCCCACGGTTTTCTGCCACCCTTATACTTATATTAGTGTCGTCTGCTGCTGTAGCTGTTTATTTACTCTGTACTTGTCTTATATTGTCTTCATCTGTAAGTCACTATTTTCCGGTTTTGATTATTTTGTTTATGTACTCTTTATTTGGGCGCTGCGGATACCTTGTGGTGCCATATAAATAAAGGATAATAATAATTATAATAATAATAATACTGTATCATCTACAATAATCCTGCATACTGTACCATCTGCAATAATCCTGCATATTCTTAGTGCCTGTATCATCTGCAATTATCCTGCATACTGTACCATCTGCAATAATCCTGCATACTGTACCATCTGCAATAATCCTGCATATTCTTAGTGCCTGTATCATCTGCAATTATCCCGCATTTTCTTTGTGCTAGTGTCATCTGCAATTATCCTGTATATTCCAAGTGCCAGCGACATCTGCAATTATCCTGTAAATCCCAAGGAGAGGGGTACACACAAAGAGATCCGTTCTTAAAATCTAAGCAATCTGACTAGATTGCTTAGATTTTAAGCACAGATCTCTTGTGTGTATGCCCCCTAGCGATAGCGATGCGTGGCCCCACATTTCGCTATCACCGGTGCTAGATTGCCCCCCCCCATTCGCTCAGCACACATTGCGCTGCAGTGAGCGGGGGGGGGGGGGAGATGTTTGCTGAGCGATCTGTGATAGATCGCTCAGCACATATCTCTGCCAGTGTGTACTGGCCTTAAGACTTCTGTCTCCCACCATGTCACTCTACACAGTAAAAGACAAGATGGCATCTGTACATGCTCAGTAGTGATCTCAGTGGACATCTTGGGTTAGGACATGAAGCCTCCTCTGAGGACAGGAAGACTAGAGTTTGTGCAGTAGTGCACCCCACTTTCAATGATATCTGGTCTTTAGGTTGACAGCACTTATGTCGACACTCCACTTTGGGTCGAACACTCTTGGTTGACATGCATTAGGTCGACATGGTCACTATGTCGACATGGACTAGGTCGACATGGGAAAAGGTTGACATGAGTTTTTTTACTTTTTTACTTTTTTTTTACGTGTTCCACGTGGACTACGATTGGGAACAGTAACCTGTGTCGAGCGCAGTAGTAGCAGAGCAAGGCACCTTGCCCAAAGAATGGCGATCGAAGCAAGCCATGCGAGGGGACATGGCGCACTAATTGGGGTTCCCAGTCACTTTACGAAGAAAACAACACCAAAAATAAAATAAAACCTCATGTCGACCTTTTTCCATGTCAACCTTGTTCATGTCGACCTAATTACTGTTGACCAATAGGTGTACACCGACACTGTCGACCCTGAGTCCCAGATCCAAATCAGGCATATGTGAGGACAGAAAACTTCCAACTCTCACCCCTTAGTACTTTTTCTTGTAGTCTATTGCAGCTAAATATTTAATTTAATGCAGCCCTATTTGTGTCAGATAACACTTATAGGGTATGTTTTTTCATTATGATCCCACTGATGAAGTTCAGACATTATAGCTAGTAAGAAATGCATTAGCCACTAAGGAGCCTCATTCTTTCTATTTTCTGCTATAATGTCTATCCTTCACAGCTTTTTACCGAATCCTTGGAATACCTTGAGATGAAATATGTAGATCTGTTACTTCTTAAATATAAGTATGTTACTTTCATTTTCAGTAATAATTTGAACACATTAAACTATATTTTTTAATTTGTTTTAAATTGTGTCATGCTATGAACATTAGTTTTTTATTCTATATACACTGGAGAATGTGATAAGGTATTTATACACTGAAAAAATACAGAGGAAATTGCAAAGATACTCAGATAAGACGTAAACTCTTTCTTGTCATACGCAGGCAATTTTCTTTTCAGTAGATCGCTGGAGTCAATTTATATACAGTATTACACTACAGTTGTTTCCTTATTTTCTTTTTAACTTCTTGTTTTCTTTGGAGCAAGTAATTTACATAAAAGGAATCTAGAGAACAGAAAATTAAGTAGATAAACTATATCAAATTTCACATGCATGTTGGGGACCTTTTTTTTGGTCATACAGTCAGGGCCGGCTCTACTATATTCAGCTTTAGGCAGATGCCTATGGGCGCCAGCCAATGGGGGTGCCACAAGGTCTACAAAACAATAATTAATGCTGTCTCTTTCAGTCATAGCCCCCAACATGAAGCATTTCAGGAGGATCAAAATGCTCTGTTCATGGACTTCCTTATTACTTTATGATTGCGGTCACCTGTATTGAAACACCTTTCTTATCCATTAACTACTGTAGTTCAACACAGGTGATGGCAATAATAAATTAAGAAGGAAGTCCAGGAACAGGTACTGTATGCTTTCAGTCCTGGCCAGGATTCCTGATGACCAGGGTAGAAGCTACCAAGTTGTCAAATCTCCGGAACTCTCCCAGCCCCCGGCACTGCACTCTCATCTGTCAGTGCGGCAGAGTCAGCAGAAGTGGTATGTATGGGGTTTAATGAGTGCTGGCAGGGTGAGTGTGTGTGGCAGTGATATGCGGTGAGGTGAGGTGAGGCAGAGCCTTTCCTGTCATTCTATCGTATATGCCGGTTTTGACTATATAAAGTATAGAAAAAACACAAAAAATATATTAGAAATATCTTCTTTTTATTGTTCTAATCATTTTTATAGTCTATACTCTGGAGTAAAAAGTCTATGACAGGGGAGGCACCTGCCTTTTCCACACATCTCTGATCAAGGGGGGTAATTCCAAATTGATTGCAGCAGGAATTTTGTTAGCAGTTGGGCAAAACCATGTGCACTGCAGGGGGGGGCAGATATAATATTTACAGAGAGAGTTAGATTTGGGTGGGTTATGTTGTTTCTGTGCAGGGTAAATACTGGCTGCTTTATTTTTACACTGCAATTTAGATTGCAGATTGAACATACCACACCCAAATCTAACTCTCTCTGCACATGTTATATCTGCCTCCCCTGCAGTGCACATGGTTTTGCCCAACTCCTAACAAAATTCGTGCTGCGATCAACTTGGAATTACCCCCAAAACTCAGCAAATTTCCAGTAGTATATACTGCTGCACCTGTGTATAATGCCCACATGAACACTTTGGCTCATATATTGTTTGTAAATCTGGCTCTGGTACTAGCCAGTGCCTCCTGAGCCATTTAACTCACCGCACGTCCCTGGAGTGTTGGGCGGGTGTTAATAAGTGCTGGCAGGGTATGTGCGTGGCATATTAGTTGGAGCATTTCTATATGGTATATTATAAATTCGGGACATAGCGCTAGCTGCATTTGTTCGCAGCGCAGCGATCAGGCAAAAAAAGGCAGTTCTACGCATGCGGCGCAATGCGCACGTGCGACGTACGGGCACAACGAACGATGCAGTTTTGCACAGGGTCTAGCGATGCATTTCAGTTGCACTGGTTGCCGCAGAGTGATTGACATGAAGTGGGCATTTCTGGGTGGCAACTGACCGTTTTCAGGGAGTGTTCAGAAAAACGCAGGCGTGCCAAGGAAAATGCAGGCGTGGCTGAGCGAACGCTGGGCGGGTGTTTGACGTCAAATCCGGAACTGAATAGTCTGAAGTGATCGCAAGCGCTGAGTAGGTTTTGAGCTACTCTGAAACTCCACATAAAAAATTTGCAGGCGCTCTGCAATACAACCGTTCGCACTTCTGTAAGCTAAAATACACTCCCAGTGGGCGGCGGCATAGCGTTTGCACGGCTGCTAAAAACTGCTAGCGAGCGATCAACTCGGAATGACCCCCACTGATATGTGGCAAGCTATGAATTGGGGGGAGAAAGGGCGGCGGGTGAAATGTTGCTTAAGGCGCCAAGAAACTTTGCACCGGCCCTGCATACAGTACTGTCAGAGCTGACCTTAGGCATAGGCAAACTAGGCAAATGCCTGGAGCATTTGGTATGCTTAGGGGCACCAGCAGCTTCTGCTGATTAAAATGATATTTGGCATGCCTATATTCTGTGTGTGACTGCGGCTGTATCTGCATATGAAATTATATATTGCAATGTATTCCTGGAAATCACTGTAATGTAGCATTTCGTATGCAGATACAGCCACAGTCGCACACAGATTATAGGCATGCTGCATATCATTTTAATCAGCAGAAGCTGCTTGTGCATCCTAGCCACATAGTAATGCAAATAAGATGCATTTTCATAAACAAAATGCGCCCGACGTTAGCAGAGCTGCCAGCTGACTCATGCCAGGCATCTCCTGCAGAACTAGGGGCGGTGCTAGGGGGCACCAGCCAAAATCTTGCCTAGGGCATCAAATTGGTTAAGGCCGGCTCTGAGTACTGTCACAAACCACAAGATACTTTGGGGGTAATTCAGAGTTGATCGCAGGAGCAAATTTGTTAGCAGTTGGGCAAAACCATGTGCACTGCAGGGGGAGCAGATATAACATGTGCAGAGAGAGTTAGACTTGGGTGTGTTTCTTTGTTTCTGTGCAGGGTAAATACTGGCTGCTTCATTTTTACACTGCAATTTAGATTTCAGTCTGAACACACCCCACCCAAATCTAAATCTCTCTGTACATGTTATATCTGCCCCCCCCCCCGCAGTGCACATGGTTTTGCCCAACTGCCAACAAATTTGCTGCTGCAATCAACTCTGAATTAGGCCCATTATCAGAAGCAATCTTGAAGAATCTTCATATATAGCAATAGCCACCCCTGAAGTGCCATAACAGAGTGGCAACATATCCTTTGCTGGCCCCGCCCCTAACCCTCTTACATCACGATGTCATTCCTAGGTGGTGGGGCCACTTACTTTAGGAACTTGACCTCTGTCTGGAGCATCCAAAGAATTCTCTGGGCAGCTCCACAGGCTGCAGGGTGCCTGTCCAGAAAAGGCACAGGCAACCTGCAAGCCACATGCAGTTCCCGTAGGCAGTGACGGACTGGGGCCTTAATTCGGCCCTGGCATTTGTGAACGCACGTGCGCGTCACGGGGGGCATGCATACATCACAGGGGGCGCGCCGCACAATGTAAGTGGGCGTGCCACGAGTCATGGGGGCGTGGACTCATGGAACGCCCCCATTACCATGGCGATGGTTGCTGGGGGGTGAGGGCACGCCGCGAGTCCGGGGACGTGGACTGACGGCACGCCCCCTTTTCCATGGAGACCATGGAACCAGAGAGCCGGAGGCTGCGCTGTGCGCGGCCTTCCCGGCTCTCTGAATGACCGGTTCGGTCCACCTGCCAGAAGTGCCAGATGGCCATTCCGGCCATGCCCGTCGGGCAGCATTATTGCCACCCCAAGTCCTTACACTCTGTGTGATACTGCTCGGAAGCCCTGTTCCCATACAATACTAAATGTTTGCTGGTAGATTTATATTCCCAGGACTTATGCTTGGTACACATTAGACAATGTGTACCCATCACAACATCTCGATTGATGGGACCCGGCAGCGGAGCCAGCATCAGCAAGTGCATACACACTTGCCAATGCCGGCAGAAACGGAGCGACAGCAGGGGTGAGGGACCATGCTCCATTTAGCTGAATTTGCCCTCACTGGCAATATCTCTAGATTGAGCTACATGCAGGTCCAGTGGGCAATTGCTGATGACCTACGGGAGCACGCATCGTCAGCAACATAGTGGGTACACACTGACACGATTTTAACACTTTGTCATTCCGATCCCTCGGAATCTGGAAAATTGTTTAAAAAAATCATCTGTACCCAGCTTCATTCTCAGAGTAGTGATAATTTATCAATATAGTTAATTACATGATGGAATACTAATACAAATAACGGACTGACATGCAGATACCATTCCAAGGTACCATTGAAGCAGACAGATTATGCACCAATGGAATGCAAAGGTGTCAGCTGATACGCAGGCGATAGCATAAGCACACAAAGTATGTGTATATAAAAGGTAGTGGGGCATCAGTAATCGCACCATATTGCACCAGAGCTTGCTTGGGTCAAACACTGAAAGAGGTATTCCCAACCTCTGAAAATACAATTGCAAAAGAGTGCAATGTGTGGACCTGTGCCACTAAGTGTATTTTATGTAAAACCTTATATTATATACCGATGCCAAGGTGCATAATATAAAAAAAATGAAAAATATATATTTTAAACATACAAAAGATAACTACACGAGACAGGAGAATAATTAGCTCCTATGAAATGGCATCAAAAGGCATGAAATATCTCCAATGTTTCTGAAGATAACATGAAATAAACAATCCAAATCATACCATATAGGTAAGTTTGGTGCCGATGGTGGTATGTTGATCAAGGTACTTCCGGATATACCCTGCCAATCGGACACCAAGAGCTTTCACACAGCAGGTCGTCGGATATACAGTTGAAATGTTCAAAGCCACAGGGCACAGGATGCCTCTTTTGCCACAAGCACACAAAGAGCTAAATTTGTTTAACAGTGATTCTCTGCAGGTTTGACCCTGAAATTTAAAACGGAATATAATATTAAATGAAAAGCTAGGCAGAATTTGCATTAAATGGGATTGCAGTTTCCAATTTTGTGGTCAAAAGCTCTGAAAATCTAAGTGCTGTGTAGTCAATGTGGGATCCGGTCTTAAGGTCGACAGCAAGTAGGTCGACAGTGTCTAGGTCGACCACAATTAGTCGACAGCAAGTAGGTCGACAAGGACTCTAGGTTGACATGTTCTAAGTCGGCATGACAAAAGGTCGACATGAGTGTTTCACTTCTTTTTTCATTTTTTTAACTTTTTCATACTTTACGATCTATGTGGACTACAATTAGGAACGTAACCTGTGCCGAGAGCAGCAGAAGCGGAGCGAGGCACTTTGCCCGAAGCATGGCGAGCAAAGTGAGCCATGCGAGGGAACACGATGCATTAATTGGAGTTCCCGGTCACTGTATAGAGAAAACGAAACCAAAAAAAGTAAAAAAACTCATGTCAACCTTTTCTCATGTCGACCTAGTACATGTTGACCTAGAGACCTAGAGACCATGTCAACCTACCTACTGTCGACCTAGACACTGTCGACCTAAGTCTAATCTACCTAACATACCACACCCAGTAAATATAAACCCAGTCTAGTCTAACTAGGATGTAGTACCTGAGTCTGGCCAGCAACACAGTTCAGCAGTGCAGAGTGGTAAATAGCTTGATAATCCACAGTTAAGAATACATTTACTATACAGTGTTGCATACTGTACATACAGAAAATATTGCGCTGTCTCAACCAGACAGTGAACAGACTGATGTGATAAAATAGATGATTTATTATAATCTAAAACAATGTATCAAATGCCAAAAACTACGGCAATCTAAAATACAATGGGGGTCAGTCTGACCTGATCGCACGATGACGTTCATCGCAGCGCAGCGATCAGGTCAGTAGTGCGCATGCGCATGGCTGACAGCCTACGGCTGTCGTTGCCTAGCGATCACCTCTGCCTGATTGACATGCAAAGGCATTGGCTGGGCGGGAAGGGGCGTTTTGCCACCGTTTTGTGGGTGCGGTCCAGTCAACGCAGGCATGACCTGACCCTGTGGGGGGCTGGCCACAGTGGCTGTGTCACGTCACACGCAGCTGCTTCGACCCGGGCAGTGACGAGTAGCTCCCGGCCAGCAGGCCTGACATTCGGGGCAGACTATCTCTGTGCTGGGCGTCCCCCCCGCTTGTCAGTGTGCCTGATTGTAGCAGGGCTATGATCAGGTCTGAATTAGGCCCAATGTTACAAACCAAGTGACAGTTTGTAGATACACACAATATGGAACAAATTAGGTACTCTCATGGCCTGATAAAATAGACCTCTGTCTAGCCTGGAATCAGAAAACCATCTGTAAACAATTGTTATGGAAAGGAAAAGTCTCAATATTACTAGATTTCAATCCAAATTGTCTAATTATACCTAGAGATGAGCGGACAACCGTACCCTACCGAACTTCACATTCCGAGCCCAGATCCGAGCCCTGCTCGGGACTTTCCGCCAGACTCAGCAACCAGAACGAGGCAAAACGTCATCATCCCGCTGTCGGATTCTCGGGGGTTTTGGATTCCATATAAGGAGCCACGCGTCGCCGCCATTTTCACTCCGGAATTGGAGAGTGTAGCGAGAGGATGTGTCTCTGTCCTCGGTGTCTGTGCAGGAAAGTGGGGTGGCATTCCAGTGCTGTCTTGTGCTTCTAAGTCCAGTGTAATGTCTTATGCTGCATCAGTCCAGTCACAGTGGTGCTGTCCTCTGCTGCCATATGTCCAGTGTAGCTGTATAAGTCCAGTGCAGTGGTGCTCTGTTGTCCTGCATCAGTCCAGTGGTGATGTCTTGATCTGCATCAGTCCAGTCACAGTGGTGGTGTCCTCTGCTGCTATATGTCCAGTGCTGCTGTATAAGTCCAGTCCATTGCAGTGGTGCTGTTTTGTCCTGCATTATTACAGTGGTGGTTTCCCTGTGCTGCTGTATAAGTCCAGTGGTACTGCCGTATAAGTCCAGTGATACTGCCGTATATGTCCAGTGATACTGCCGTATATATGTCCAGTGATACTGCCGTATAAGTCCAGTGAAACTGCTGTATAAGTCCAGTGATACTGCCATATAAATCCAGTCCGGTGGTACTGCCATATATGTCCAGTGATACTATTGTATATGTCCAGTGGTACTGCCATATAAATCCAGTGATACTGTCGTATACGTCCAGTGGTACTGCCATATAATTCCAGTGATACTGCCGTATATGTCCAGTGGTACTGCCATATAAATCCAGTTATACTGCCGTCAGGGCCGGATTAAGCCCTCGGGGGGGCCCGGGGCACCAAAGACAGCAGGGCCCCCCAGTGGACCACCAGCCCCCACAGTTACCCCCCCCCCCTCCACCCCGCTGCTCACCTCCCGCGGTCACAGGCAACGGGAGCCGCGCTGCAGCAGGGGGAGAAGAGAAGACACCAGGCTGCCGGGCATGAGGGATCCACGCTGCCGGGGGAGGAGTGCGGCTGTGCATGCGGCTTCCTCCCCCCTCCTCTTGGGCAGCACGGTCGGGGACTGAGTCAAGCAATCTCCAGCCTCTGCCGCCAGCAGCATCTCTCCTGGCAGCAGCGAAGGCTGGAGATTGCTTGACTCAGTCCCCGACCGTGCTGCCCGAGAGGAGGGGGAGGAAGCCGCATGCACAGCGTGGATCCCTCCTGCCCCGGCAACCTGTAGATCGGTGCAGAGCTTCGGCCGGGGGCCCCTTAAAACAGGGGGGCCCGGGGTACTGAACCCCGGGGCACACCCCTTAATCCGGCTCTGACTGCCGTATAAATCCAGTCCAGTGGTACTGCCGTATAGGTCCAGTGATACTATCGTATATGTCCAGTGGTACTGCCATATAAATCCAGTGACACTGTCGTATATGTCCAGTGGTACTGCCATAAAGTTCCAGTGATACTGCTGTATATGTCCAGTGGTACTGATGTATAAATCCAGTGTTACTGTCATATAAGTCCAGTGGTACTGTCATATAAGTCCAGTGGTACTGCTGTATAAATCCAGTCCAGTCGTATAAGTCCAGTAGTACTGCCGTATAAATCCAGTCCAGTGATACTGTCATATATGTCCAGTTGTACTGCCGTATAAATCCAGTGGTACTGCCTTATAAATCCAGTCAAGTGGTACTGCCGTAAAAGTCCAGTGATAATGCCGTATATGTCCAGTGGTACTGCTGTATAAATCCAGTGATACTGCCATATACGTCCAGTGATACGGCCATATAAATCCAGTGGTACTGCCGTATATGTACAGTGGTACTGCCATATGAATCCAGTGATACTGTCGTATATGTCCAGTGGTACTGCCTTATAAATCCAGTGATACTGCCGTATATGTCCGGTGGTACTGCCATATAATTCCAGTGACACTGCCGTATATGTCCAGTGGTACTGCCGTATAAATCCAGTGGTACTGCCATATAAATCCAGTGATACCTCCGTATATGTCCAGTGGTACTGCCATATAATTCCAGTGATACTGCCGTATATGTCCAGTGGTACTGCCATATAAATCCAGTGGTACTGCCATATAAGTTTAGTGGTACTGCCGTATAAGTCCAGTGGTACTGCCATATAAGTCCAGTGGTACTGCCGTATAAGTCCAGTGGTGCTGCCATATAGATCCAGTCTAGTGATACTGCCATTTAAGTCCACTTGTACTGACATATATAATTCCAGTGACACTGCTGTATATGTCCACTGGTACTGCTGTATAAATCCAGTGGTACTGCCTTATAAATCCAGTCCAGTGGTACTGCCGTATAAGTCCATTGATAATGCTGTATATGTCCAGTGGTACTGCTGTATAAATCCAGTGATACTGCCATATAAGTCCAGTGATACTGCCGTATAAAGCCAGTGATACTTCCGTTTATGTCCAGTGGTACTGCCGTATAAATCCAGTGGTACTGCCATATATGTCCAGTGGTACTGCCGTTTAAATCCAGTGATACTGCCGTATATATGTCCAGTGGTACTGCCATATAAATCCAGTGATACTGCCGTATATGTCCAGTGGTACTGCCATATAAATCCAGTGGTATTGCCATATAAATCCAGTGATACCTCTGTATATGTCCAGTGGTACTGCCATATAATTCCAGTGATACTGTCGTATATATCCACTGGTTCTGCAGTATAAATCCAGTGGTACTGCCATATAAGTTTAGTGGTACAGCCGTATAAGTCCAGTGGTACTGCCATATAAGTCCAGTAGTACTGCCGTATAAGTCCAGTGGTACTGCCATATAGATCCAGTCTAGTGATACTGCCATTTAAGTCCACTTGTACTGACATATAATTGAAGTGACACTGCTGTATATGTCCACTGGTACTGCTGTATAAATCCAGTGGTACTGCCTTATAAATCCAGTCCAGTGGTACTGCCGTATAAGTCCATTGATACTGTTGTATATATCCAGTGGTTCTGCAGTATAAATCCAGTGGTACTGCCATATAAGTCCAGTGGTACTGCCGTATAAGTCCAGTCCAGTGATACTGCCATATATGTCCAGTGGTACTGCCGTGTAAATCCAGTCCAGGGATACTGGCATATAAGGCCAGTGATACTGCTGTATATGTCCAGCGGTACTGCCGTGTATGTCCAGTGGTACTGCCGTATAAATCCAGTGATACTGTCGTATATTACCAGTGGTACTTGTTATGCACACCAGTGCCAGCAGGAATGTACTGGTGTCTGAACGGTGAGGGATGCAAAACAAATGAACTCACAGACAGACTGGGGAATATGACATTACATACACAGAAGGTGATAGGGTAACAAAATAAACACAAAGTGAACAGAGAAGCTCAAAGGCTAAGAAACTGGGTGTCTCCCTAGTATTAGGAATGCTCAGATGGAAAGAAGCAAGATGTAGTGATTTAATACGTAGAGAACCCGAAATGCTGTTGCTAAGGGCAACAGCAAAACCCTAAAGGGTTACCAACGGGTGTGGCAGTAAACTCCTTGGTCAGAGATGGAGTAATAGACACAAGGAGAGTCTCCACAATCCTAGTCCTTACTTGCAGTGCACTGGTTCAGCTTACTGCCACTAAACTGACACCTGAACACCTTGCACAGTGAGAAAGGATTTTGGCAGGCAAGTCTGAGAATACAGCCGCAAACTTGCTAGGTTCACAGAGTAGCAAAAGAACCCCAGCAGGTTAAACGACTGACTCCAGTCAGAGTGTAATACCAAATCCCAAGGCCTATTTGCAGTAAGCAACAAACAAATACAAAGTTTACCCAGTACTAGCTAGCTTTCAGGAACTGACTAACCAACAAAGATTCAGCAGCATCTGCCTAACCTGAGAAGAGGGTTTATATAGCAGGTGCTGTCCACGCCCCACTCAGACCTCACAGACTGTGAGCACAAAAACCAGCACCGGATCCCCTGCCGTGCACAGAGCCTGTAACCACTGCACAGCAAAAGACCCGAACCGGAGTATCAGCTACGCTCAGGTTACTCCGCTAGCACTTGTCTCCCGGTTGCCATGACGATGTGGCAGCACAGAGCAGGAGACCCTAACAGTACCCCCCCTCTGACGAGGGGTCAAAGAACCCCTACCACCGGGTTTATCGGGGAACTGCGAGAAGAAAGAGCGTAACAGTCTGGGGGCATGAAGATCACAACTGCGCACCCACGACCGCTCCTCCGGGCCATACCCCTTCCAGTGCACCAAAAATGACAGCCGACCCCGAACCATCTTGGAGTCAAGAATCCTTTCAACAACAAACTCCCTCTGGCCACGTATCAGAAGAGGGGAAGGTCTTCCACTGGAAGAAGGATTACTAATCGCCCGTTTTAAAAGGGAACAATGAAAAGTTTTATTGATACCCAAAGAACGGGGTAGATCTAACTGAAATGGCACCGGATTGAAAACCCTAGTGATCTTATAAGGACCGATGAACCGGGGGCCTAACTTGTGAGATGGCTGTCTCAACTTCAAATTCTTGGTAGACAACCAGACGAAGTCTCCTAATTTGAAGCTGCAGGGTCTTTTCCGCTTATCAAAAACCCTTTTGGTCACTAATGACACAGACACAAGGGCTTTCTTCACTTTCCTCCAAATATCTCTAAGGACCGAAACCACAGAGGAACCACCAGGCGTGGAGTCCAGGGGGTCAAAAGAATTGGCCTTAGGATGATGCCCATACACACAAAGGAAGGGAGAGATCCCTGTAGCAGAGTGAGCCGCGTTGTTATAGGCAAACTCCGCCATGGACAGATGAGCAACTCAGTCAGTCTGACACTTGGAGACATAACACCTGAGGAACTGCTCCAAGGACTGGTTCACCCTTTCAGTCTGCCCATTAGACTGCGGATGGTAGCCTGATGACAAGCTGACAGAAATCTGGAGATCGGAACAAAATGCCCTCCAGAATTTGGCCACAAACTGGGATCCGCGGTCAGAGACCACATCAAGTGGCAACCCGTGGAGGCGCACAACATGCAGCATAAATAATTCAGACAGGCGTCTGGCCGATGGCAGCCCAACCAATGGAACGAAGTGCGCCATCTTCGAAAACCTGTCAACGACAACCCAGATGGCTGTCATCCCCGAGGATTTGGGCAAGTCCACCACAAAATCCATTGGAATGTGGGTCCATGGCTTAGATGGAATAGAGAGTGGATGTAATGGGCCAACAGGAACCCCTCTAGGAGTCTTATTTCGGGCACAGATGTCACATGCCCGAACCCACTGATCCACATCCCTAGCCACCGAGGGCCACCACACCGCCCTAGATAGCAACTCCCGAGTTCTGGCAATACCCGGGTGACCTGCCGACTTCTTGGCATGGAATTCCAGGAACACTCGCTGTCTTAACCTAGGAGGCACAAACAAAAGACCTACCGGAAGGTCTGGAGGAGCCTGCTCCTGTGCTCTAAGGACTAATGACAAGAGGTCCTGGGTAATGCCCACTTTAATACATGATGGGGACACAATGGGCAATGGCTCCTCGGTGGTCTCCTGGATTGGAGCAAAACTCTGCAAGAGCGCATCAGCCTTGATGTTTTTTGACCCAGGGCGATATGTTATCAAAAAATTAAAGCGAGCAAAAAACAAAGCCCATCGTGCCTGCCTGGCATTGAGGCGCTTCGCTGACTCTAAATATGCCAAATTCTTATGGTCGGTGAGAATTGAGACCACAAACTTAGCCCCCTCAAGCCAGTGTCTCCACTTCTCGAGTGCATCCTTAATAGCCAACAATTCCCAGTTACCCACGTCATAATTCATCTTGGCAGGCGAAAATTTACGGGAAAAGTAAGCACAGGGATGAAGGCGATTATCAGACACCCCCATCTGAGAGAGCACTGCCCCAATACCCATCTCAGAGGCATCCACCTCCACCACAAAAGGAGGCTCTGGATCTGGGTGTCGCAGCACCTTGGCCGAGACAAATGCCCTTTTGAGACGGGCAAAAGCCGCTTTGGCCTCACAAGACCAGTGAGCAACATCCGCCCCTTTCTTAGTGAGTGCCACCAAGGGCGCCACTATAGACGAAAATCCAGCGATAAATCGTCTATAAAAATTCGCAAAGCCCAGAAAACGCTGAAGCGCCTTCAAACTAGTGGGCTGCACCCAATCCAGGACTGCCTGTACCTTGGAACCCTCCATTTGGAAACCTTCTGGGGAGATAATATATCCTAGAAATGCGATTTGCTGAACTTCAGATTCGCCCCAAGCCGGTGGTCTCTGAGTTTCTGGAGGACTAAGCGTACATGCTTCCGATGTTCCTCCAGGGAATGGGAGAAGATTAGGATGTCATCTAAGTATACAACTAAGAATCTATCCAAATATTCCCTGAGCACATCGTTCATGAAGTCCTGGAAGACTGCCGGGGCATTACAGAGCCCAAAAGGCATCACCAAATATTCATAATGCCCTGAGTGGGTATTAAAGGCAGTCTTCCATTCATCCCCCTCTCTTATTCGGATTAGATTGTACGCACCGCGTAGGTCAATCTTAGAAAAAATGGTGGCAGTACGAAGCTGGTCAAACAAGACCGAAATGAGAGGCAGTGGGTATGAGTTTTTAATCGTGATACGGTTCAATTCCCTGAAGTCGATGCAAGGTCGCAACGAACCGTCCTTTTTACCCACGAAGAAGAACCCCGACCCAAGTGGAGACTGTGAAGGTCTGATAAATCCCTTAGCCAAGTTCTCCTGAATGTACTCTGCCATAGCCTGAGTCTCAGGACGTGACAGGGAGTACAACCTGCTCTTGGGAAGCTTAGCATTCGGCAACAAATCAATGGCACAGTCATAGGGGCGATGGGGAGGTAGTACCTCTGCAACTCTTTTGGAGAACACGTCTGCAAAATCTGCATAACATCCTGGCAATCCTGGCAAACTTAGCTGCGAAAGCCTGACTGGAAGGCTCAAGCAACTCCTGAAACAATCAGTACCCCAACTAAGAATCTCCCCAGAGACCCAGTCAAATTGAGGATTGTGGGCCCTTAACCAGGGTAACCCCAACACCAATGGGGCAAAAGTACAGACAGTCACATAAAAGGACAATTTTTCAGAGTGTGTGGCTCCAATAAACAAAGAAATCTGGCTAGTGCAAGAGGTAATTTTACCCTGGGATAATGGTTCCCCGTTTAACCCACAAATCTCAATTTCCGATGCCAAGGGTACTAAGGGAACAGAGTGTTTCAGGGCGAATTGGCGGTCCATAAAAACCCCGTCGGCCCCACTGTCCACAAAGGCCTCAGTCTTGACAGTTTGACCGAGGATCTTCAAGGTCACCGGAATGATAAAAGTCTTCTTGGGAAATTCTGACTTCTGGCCTGACAGGATAATTCCCATCACCCTCAGGCCCTGAAGTTTTCCGGCTTTTCTGGGCATGATACTACCACATGACCTTTATTCCCACAGTACAAACATAACCCCTGCTGTCTCCTCCGCGTCTTCTCACGCGAGGAGAGGTGGGTAGCCCCAATCTGCATAGGCTCCTCGGAAAATTCCTCAGAGTCTGAGGTTCCCTTGGGAAAGAAGGAAACCTCGGTCTCCCTTTCAAGCCTGCGCTCTCTCAGCCGTCTATCCACCCGAATGGATAACTGCATGAGCTGATCCAAGCTATCAGGCAAGTGATATTGTACCAGTTGGTCTTTTAACTGGTTAGAAAGACCTCTTCGCTACTGGTGTCTCAGGGCTGGGTCATTCCACTGGGTATCATGGGCCAACCTCCGAAACTCCGTACAATAAACCTCAACTGGCCTTCGCCCTTGCTTAAGGATAAAAATCTGAGCCTCGGCTGAGGCCGTCTTGTCAGGGTCATCATACAACATGCCCAGTGCCGTAAAAAAAACATCAACACTTTTAAGCGACGGACAGTCAGGCTGCAACCCATATGCCCAGACCTGTGGGTCTCCTTGTAGCAAGGAAATCACTATGCCCACCGCTGAATCTCTGACCCAGAAGACTGAGGCCTAAGCTGGAAATATAGCTTGCAGCTCTCCTTGAAACAAAAGAACTGCGAGTGATCTCCAGAAAAACGATCCGGGAGATTTACTTTCGGCTCCTTAACCCCTGAAGGTACTGCTGCTGCGGGAGCTCCGCCAGCGGCCTGCGAGGTGTGCATTTTAATGGACAAATCATTAAATTGTCGAGTCAGGACCTGCACCTGATCGACCACCTGTTGCAAAGTATTTTGAGGGGTATGCTCCATATTCCCACAAAATTTCAACAGGAGTATTGGGCTGCTGAATATGTTATGCACACCAGTGCCAGCAGGATTGTACTGGTGTCTGAACGGTGAGGGATGCAAAACAAATGAACTCACAGACAGACTGGGGAATATGACATTACATACACAGAAGGTGATAGGGTAACAAAATAAACACAAAGTGAACAGAGAAGCTCAAAGGCTAAGAAACTGGGTGTCTCCCTAGTATTAGGAATGCTCAGATGGAAAGAAGCAAGATGTAGTGATTTAATATGTAGAGAACCCGAAATGCTGTTGCTAAGGGCAACAGCAAAACCCTATAGGGTTACCAACGGGTGTGGCAGTAAACTCCTTGGTCAGAGATGGAGTAATAGACACAAGGAGAGTCTCCACAATCCTAGTCCTCACTTGCAGTGCACTGGTTCAGCTTACTGCCACTAAACTGACACCTGAACACCTTGCACAGTGAGAAAGGATTTTGGCAGGCAAGTCTGAGAATACAGCCGCAAACTTGCTAGGTTCACAGAGTAGCAAAAGAACCCCAGCAGGTTAAACGACTGACTCCAGTCTTACTGCTAGGTCTGGATTGGCAGAGTGTAATACCAAATCCCAAGGCCTATTTGCAGTAAGCAACAAACAAATACAAAGTTTACACAGTACTAGCTAGCTTTCAGGAACTGACTAACCAACAAAGATTCAGCAGCATCTGCCTAACCTAAGAAGAGGGTTTATATAGCAGGTGCTGTCCACGCCCCACTCAGACCTCACAGACTGTGAGCACAAAAAACAGCACCGGATCCCCTGCCGTGCACAGAGCCTGTAACCACTGCACAGGAAAAGACCCGAACCGGAGTATCAGCTACGCTCAGGTTACTCCGCTAGCACTTGTCTCCTGGTTGCCATGACGATGTGGCAGCACAGAGCAGGAGACCCTAACAGTACTGCCATATAATTCCAGTGATACTTCCGTTTATGTCCAGTGGTACTGCCGTATAAATCCAGTGATACTTCCATTTATGTCCAGTGGTATTGCAATATAAATCCAGTAAGACTGCCATATATGTCCAGTGGTACTGACGTATAAATCCAGTGGTATTGCTGTATAAATCCAGTAATACCTCCGTATATGTCCAGTGGTACTGCCATATAATTTCAGTGATACTGCCGTATATGTCCAGTGGTTCTGCAGTATAAATCCAGTGGTACTGCCGTATAAGTCAAGTGGTACTGCCGTATAAATCCAGTGGTACTGCCGTATAAATCAAGTCCAGTGGCACTGCCATTTAAGCCCAGTGGTACTGCCGCATAAGTCCAGTCTAGTGATACTGCTACATAAAAGTTAAGTTGTGCTGACGTACCATTCCAGTGATACTGCTGTATATGTCCAGTAGTACTGCCGTATAGATCCAGTCCAGTGATACTGCCGTATATGTAAAGTGATACTGCTATGTATGTCCAGTGGTACTGCCGTATATGTCCAGTGGTACTGCCATATAAAATTAGTGATACTGCCGTATATGTCCAGTGGTACTGCCATATAAATCCAGTGAGATTCCTGTATATGTCCAGTAGTACTGCCATATAAATCTAGTCCAGTGGTACGGCCATATAAATCCAGTCCAGTGATACTGCGGTATAAGTCTAGTGGTACTGCCATATAAGTCCAGTGGTACTGCAATATAAATCCAGTGGTACTGCTGTATAAATCCAGTCCAGTGGAAGTGCCGTATAATTCCAGTGGTACTGCCATATAAGTCCAGTGGTACTGCCGTATATATCCAGTCCAGTGATACTGCCGAATATGTCCAGTTGTACTGATATATAATTCCAGTGATACTGCCATATATGTCCAGTGGTACTGCCATATAAATTCAGTGATACTGCCATATATGTCCAGTGGTACTGCTATATAATTCCAGTGATACTGCAGAATATGTACAGTGGTACTGCCATATAAATCCAGGAGTACCGCCGTATAATTCCAGTGGTAATGCCATATAATTCCAGTGATACTGCCGTATAAGTCCAGTGGTACTGCCGTATATGTCCAGTCCAGTGATACTGCCGTATACGTCAAGTGTACTGCCATATAAGTCCAGTGATACTGACGTATAAGTCCAGTGGTACTGCCGTAAAAGTCCAGTGGTACTGCCATATAAATCCAGTCCAGTGGTACTGCCGTATAAATCAATGCCATATAAGCCCAGTGGTACTGCCGTATAAATCCAGTCCAGTGATACTGACATATAAGTCCAGTAGCACTGATGTATAATTCCCGTGGCACTGCCGTAAAATTCCAGTGGTACTGCCGTATTGGTCCAGTAATACTATCGTATATGTCCAGTGGTACTGCCATATAATTCCAGTGATACTTCCATTTATGTCCAGTGGTATTGCAATATAAATCCAGTAAGACTGCCATATATGTCCAGTGGTACTGACGTATAAATCCAGTGGTATTGCTGTATAAATCCAGTAATACTTCCGTATATGTCCAGTGATACTGCCATATAATTTCAGTGATACTGCCGTATATGTCCAGTGGTTCTGCTGTATAAATCCAGTGGTACTGCCGTATAAGTCCAGTGGTACTGCCATATAAATCCAGTGGTACTGTCATATAAATTAAGTCCAGTGGTACTGCCATATAAGTCCAATGGTACTGCCGTACAAGTCCAGTCTAGTGATACTGCCACATAAAAGTTAAGTTGTGCTGAAGTACCATTCCAGTGATACTGCCATATATGTCCAGTGGTACTGCCGTATAAATCTAGTCCAGTGATACTGCCGTATAAGTCCAGTGATACTGCTCTGTATGTCCAGTGGTACTGCCATATATGTCCAGTGGTACTGCCATATAAATTTAGTGATACTGCCGTATATGTCCAGTGGTACTGCCATATAAATCCAGTGAAAATCCTGTATATGTCCACTGGTACTGCCATATAAATCTAGACCAGTGGTACTGCCATATAAATCCAGTCAAGTGATACTGCTGTATAGTGATACTGCTGTCCAGTGGTACTGCAATATAAATCCAGTGGTACTGCTGTATAAATCCAGTCCAGTGGAAGTGCCGTATAATTCCAGTGGTACTGCCATATAAGTCCAGTGGTACTGCCGTATAAATCAAGTCCAATGGTACCGCCGTATAAGTCCAGTCCAGTGATAAGCCACATAAAAGTTAAGTTGTGCTAATGTACAATTCCAGTGATACTGCCATATATGTCCAGTGGTACTGCCGTATAAATCCAGTCCAGTGATACTGCCGTATAAGTCCAGTGATACTGCCATATAAATCCAGTGGTACTGCCATATAAATTTAGTGATACTGCCGTATATGTCCAGTGGTACTGCCATATAAATCCAGTAAAAATCCTGTATATGTCCAGTGGTACTGCCATATAAATCTAGTCCAGTGGTACTGCCATATAAATCCAGTCCAGTGATACTGCTGTATAAGTCTAGTGGTACTGCCATATATGTCCAGTGGTACTGCAATATAAATCCAGTAATACTGCTGTATAAATCCAGTCCAGTGGAAGTGCCGTATAATTCCAGTGGTACTGCCATATAAGTCCAGTGGTACTGCCGTATAAATCCAGTCCAGTGATACTGCAGAATATGTCCAGTTGTACTGACGTATAATTCCAGTGATACTGCCATATATGTCCAGTGGTACTACCATATAAATAAAGTGATACTGCTGTATTTGTCCAGTGGTACTGCTATATAATTCCAGTGATACTGCCGTATATGTCCAGTGGTACTGCCGTATAAATACAGTGGTACTGCTGTATAATTCCAGTGGTACTGCCACATAATTCCAGTGATACTGCCGTATAAGTCCAGTGGTACTGCCGTATATGTCCAGTCCAGTGATACTGCCGTATAAGTCCAGTGGTACTGCCATATAATTCCAGTGGTACTGCCATATAATTCCAGTGATACTGCCATATAAGTCCACTGGTACTGCCATATAAGTCCAGTCCAGTGATACTGCTGTATAAGTCCAGTGTACTGCCATATAAGTCCAGTGTTACTGACATATAAGTCCAATGGTGCTGCCGTATAAGCCCAGTGGCACTGCCGTATAAATCCAGTGGTACTGCCACATAAATCCAGTTGTACTACCGTATAAATCCAGTCCAGTGATACTGCCGTATAAGTCCAGTGGTACTGCCATATAAATCCAGTGGTACTGTCATATAAGTCCAGTGGTATTGCCATATAATTCCGGTGGTACTGCCATATAAGTCCAGTGATACTGCCATATAAGTCCAGTGTTACTGCCACATAAATCCAGTGGTACTGCCGTATAAATCCAGTCCAGTGGTACTGCCGTATAAGTCCAGTGGTACTGCCATATAAGTCCAGTGGTACTGCCATATAAGTCCAGTGTTACTGCCATATAAGTCCAGTGGTACTCAGGGCCGTCTTTTCATATGGGCTCAATAGGCACTTGCCAAGGGCCCCAGGAGTATAAGGGTCCTCCACTGATAGCTGAGGGTTCCCTCTTTCCAGGGGTACCAGATTTTTTAAAATCGGCTAAGGGGAACCAGAGATATCCGACTTCAAAACAGTGGTCCCCAACCAAGCCTGTTAATTGTTCTTCCCAGGTAGATATCTCGGGTTCTGTTTGACTTAGAGTTTTTCTAGGAAAATACTCTAAAAGCCGGCACTCTCCCCTTTTGGTGGACACTGGCAGCTTATTTCTACTGTGCCCAGAACCAGAGATATCAGCCTTCAAGCACCTAGTCCCTGCTCCAGCTCCACACGCCAAATATGCAGTTTTATATTTTCAGGAACGTCAGTAGTCCTGAAGGCCATGTCACTGGCATGACAGATGAGTCCTCTCCTAACCGGGATTACTCCGGAGGATCTTTGAGTGGTACGTCTACTGTTGCTGCTGCTGCTGTTGTTGCTGCTGGGATTCGATCGTCATCCCAGAGGGGATGTCAGAAGACCACTTGTACTACTTCAACAAAGCAATTGACTGTCCAACAGTCCATTGCAAGAAAGATGAAATATGACAGCAGTCATCCTGTTGCAAAGCGGATAACTGAGGCCTTGACAGCTATGTTGGTGTTAGACGTGCATTCGGTATCCACCATTGGTGCAGTGGGATTTAGACAACTGATGGAGGTAGTGTGTCCCCAGTACCAAATCCCATCTAGATTCCACAACACTAGGAAAGTGATTCCCGGACTGTACAGGGACATTAAGAAAAGTATCCTCAGTGTAATGAAAAATGCATTTGTACCCTGTGGCCACTTAACCACAAACATGTGGACAAGTGGAGCAGGGCAAACCAAGGACTACATGATTGTGACAGCCCACTGGGTAGATGCATTGCCTCCCGCAGCAACAACAGCAGCGGCACCAGTAGCAGCATCTCATAAACGCCAGCTCATTCCTGGGCAGGCTAAGCACACCGCTGACAACCTCTTACGGAAACTGAGGTAATCATCGCACAATGGCTTACCCCACTTAGACTCTCCTGGGGATTTGTGATATCGGATAACACCACCAATATTGTGCGTGCATTACATCTGGGCAAATGCCAGCACGTCCCATGTTTTGCACATACAATTAATTTGGTGGTGCAGAATTTTTTGAAAAATTACAGGTGCATGCAGGAGATGCTGTCGGTGGCCCGAAAATTTGTGGGCACAGTGGAGAATGATTTCTGTCTTGTGCAAGGTTCTCTAACTCTTTGAACTTGCCACACGTGAAGTCAGTTCAGACACTGACAGCTTGAGTCAGGTCATTCCCCTCATCAGGCTTTTGCAGAAGCAGTTGGAGAATTGAGGGAGGAGCTAGTATGTGAGACTTGTGGATGGAGCTCTTCATTCGCTTTGCCAGGATTCAAGGGTGGTCAATCTGTTGAAATCAGAGCACTACATTTTGGCCACCGTGCTCGATCCTAGGTTTAAAGCCTACGTTGTATCTCTCATTCCGGCAGACACAAGTCTGCAGAGGTTCAAAGACCTGCTGGTGAGACAGCTGTCAACTCAAGCGGAACGTGACCTGTCAACAGCTCCTCCTTCATTTTCCTTCGCAACTGGGGCTGCAAGGAAAAGGATAAAATTTCCGAGCCCACCCGCTGGCAGTGATGCAGAGCAGTCAGGAGCAAGTGCTGACATCTGGTCCGGACAGAAGGACCTGCCAATGATTACTGACATATCTACTGTCACTGTATATGATGCTGTCACCATTGAAAGAATGGTGGAGTATTATATGGGTGACAGCATCCAAGTAGGCATGTCAGACAGTCCGTATGTATACTGGCAGGAAAAAGAGGCAATTTGGAGGCCCTTGCGCAAACTGGCTTTTTTTTTACCTAAGTTGCCCCCCTTCCAGTGGGTGCTCCAAAAGAGTGTTTAGTGCAGCCGGTAACCTTGTCAGCGATCGGCATAGGAGGTTACTTCCAGAAGATGTGGAGAAGATGATGTTCATCAAAATTAATTATAAATTACTCCAGAAAACATTTACCAGCAATTGTCTCCAGAAAGTACACAGGGAGCTGTGATGGTGGATTCCAGGGGGGACAAATTAATAATCTGTGAGGAGGAGGAGGAGGATGTACATGCTGAAAGGGGTGAGGAATCGGAGGATGAGGACGACATCTTGCCTCTGTAGAGCCAGTTTGTGCAAGGAGAGATAAATTGCTTCTTTTTTGGTGGGGGGGATTAATTGCTTCTTTTTTTGTGGGGGCCCAAACAAACCAATCATTTCAGCCACAGTCGTGTGGCAGACCCTGTCGCTGAAATGATTGGTTTGTTAAAGTGTGCATGTCCTGCTTATACAACATAAGGGTGGGTGGGAGGGCCCAAGGACAATTCCATCTTGCAGCTCTTATTTTTTTCTTTGCTCATGTGCTGTTTGGGGCCGAGTTTTTATAAGTGCCATACAATCTGACACTGCAGTGCCACACCTAGATGGGCCAGGTGTTTGTGCCACACACTTGTGTCGCTTAGCTTAGTCACCCAGCAACCTCGATGCACCTCTTTTTTTTCTTTGCATTATGTGCTGTTTGGGGCCTAGTTTTTAAAAGTGCCATCATATCTGCCACTGCAGTGCCACTCCTAGATGGGCCAGGTGTTTGTGTCGCCCACTTGTGTCGCTTAGCTTAGTCACCCAGCGACCTTGGTGCACCTCTTTATTTTCTTTGCATGATGTGCTGTTTGGGGCCTAGTTTTTAAAACTGCCATCCTGTCTGCCACTGCAGTGCCACTCCTAGATGGGCCACGTGTTTGAGCCGCCCACTTGGGTCGCTTAGCTTAGTCATCCAGCGACCTCGGTGCAACCTTTTGGCCTAAAAACAATATTGTGAGGTGTGAGGTGTCCAGAATAGACTGGAAATGAGTGGATATGAATGTTAATGAGGTTAATAATACCGTAGGATCAAAATTACACCCAAATACTGTGATTTTAGCTTTTTTATGTTTTTTTCAAAAATCATCCAGATCCAAAACCAAAACCTGAAAGGGTGGTTTTGGCAAAACCAATCCAGATCCAAAACACGAACGGGGATCCAGATCCATAACCAAAACACAAAACACGAAAAGTGCCTACCGCACATCTACCCCTTTCAGACATACAGCAAAAACCTGGGATTTTCCCGATGCATGTGCATCGACCTGGGTTTTTGCTATGTGTGAACAGAAACAACCCGGGTCTGCTCCCTACCAGGGTTTTCCACAGGTGCGACTTGGGTCACCTCTAGTGTGAATGCATTCAACCTGGGTTTCTAGACCCGGGCTAAAAAAAAAAAGTTTGTGATTGGTTGTTCGGCTGTTGGCTATAAGATAACGGAGCTACGTTTAGACTATTACACAGCAGGGTGTGTAATTGCTGTATACTTACAGGAAGTTCACACACGAGAAGGGCAAATCTGAAACTGAGGAATGGTAAGACTGGCTGATAGCCGGGTGTGGGAGGGGAAATGAGAGCACCTTTGTAAGAAAAATATATATATATTGACCTAGTAAGTAGCACAGCTTTAAAGCAAAATGTATTTAAATAGGAAATCAATCCACAAATTTACCATTAACAAATATTAACGGCTGAATAATATACATGGAATATACCCTTTAAATACACACCAAATTCCAGGGCAGACCTGGGGTCAGTGTGAACCATCTGACCCAGGAATTTTCCAGGTTTTTGGTGTAGTGTGAATGGGGACTCAGACCCAGGTAATCCCCAGGTAGACAGACCTGGCTAGTGCCCGTCTATTTCCCAGGTCTTATGTCTGAATGGGATATTGGTGGAAGCACAGAGGTAAACCAGCAAAAGAAAGTGCAGCACTTTAATACACTGCACAAAAAAATAAAGGGAACACTAAAATAACACATCCTAGATCTGAATGAATGAAATATTCTTATTAAATACTTTGTTCTTTACATAGTTGAGTGTGCTGACAACAAAATCACACACAAATTATCAATGGAAATCAAATTTATTAACCCATGGAGGTCTGAATTTGGAGTCACCCTCAAAATTAAAGTGGAAAAACATACTACAGACTGATCCAACTTTGATGTAATGTCCTTAAAACAAGTCAATATGAGGCTCAGTAGTGTCTGTGGCCTCCACGTGCCTGTATGACCTCCCTACAACCCACACAAGTGGCTCAGGTAGTGCCGCTCATCCATGATGGCACATCAATGCGAGCTGTGGCAAGAAGGTTTGCTGTGTCTGTCAGCGTAGTGTCCAGAGCATGGAGGCGCTACCAGGAGACAGGCCAGTACATCAGGAGACATGGAGGAGGCCCTAGGAGGGCAACAACCAAGCAGCAGGACCGCTACCTCTGCCTTTGTGCAAGGAGGAACAGGAGGAGCACTGCCAGAGCCCTGCAAAATGACCTCCAGCAAGCCACAAATGTGCATGTGTCTACTCAAACGATCAGAAACAGACTCCATCAGGGTGGTATGAGGGCCCGACGCCCACAGGTGGGGGTTGTGCTCACAGCCCAACACCGTGCAGGATGTTTGGCATTTGCCAGAGAACACCAAGATTGGCAAATTCGCCACTGGAGCCCTGTGCTCTTCACAGATGAAAGCAGGTTCTCACTGAGCACATGTGACAGACGTGACAGAGTCTGGAGACGCCAAGGAGAACGTTCTGCTGTCTGCAACATCCTCCAGCATGACCGGTTTGGCAGTGGGTCAGTAATGGTGTGGGGTGGCATTTCTTTGGGGGGCCGCACAGCCCTCCATATGCTCGCCAGAGGTAGCCTGACTGCCATTAGGTACCGAGATGAGATCCTCAGACCCCTTGTGAGACCATATGCTGGTGCGTTTGACCCTGGGTTCCTCCTAATGCAAGACAATGCTAGACCTCATGTGGCTGGAGTGTGTCAGTAGTTCCTGCAAGATGAAGGCATTGATGCTATGGACTGGCCCGCCCGTTCCCCGGACCTGAATCCAATTGAGCACATCTGGGACATCATGTCTCGCTCCATCCACCAATGCCACGTTGCACCACAGACTGTCCAGTAGTTGGCGGATGCTTTAGTCCAGGTCTGGGAGGAGATCCCTCAGGAGACCATCCGCCACCTCGTCAGGAGCATGCCCAGGCATTGTAGGGAGGTCATACAGGCACGAGGAGGCCACAGACACTACTGAGCCTCATTTTGACTTGTTTTAAGGACATTACATCAAAGTTGGATCAGCCTGTAGTGTTTTTTCCACTTTAATTTTGAGGGTGACTCCAAATCCAGACCTCCATGGGTTAATACATTTGATTTCCATTGATAATTTTTGTGTGATTTTGTTGTCAGCACATTCAACTATGTAAAGAACAAAGTATTTAATAAGAATATTTCATTCATTTAGATCTAGGATGTGTTATTTTAGTGTTCCCTTTATTTTTTTGAGCAATGTAGTATGTTTTATATATGGTACCTTATTATCACTTGTTTCGTTGATTTTAACCAGTGTTGGTAATTACCACTGACATTCAGTTGCCTGAAGGGGTGATATATACTGTACCATGGGATTGCTGATTGAAGTACTTAAGCTAGGCTTACCATACTATCTCTCTTTAAACTGGGACACTCAAGAATTACTGAGGTTCTCTAGATCAGAGGTTCTCAAACTCGGTCCTCAGGACCCCACACAGTGCATGTTTTGCAGGTAATCCAACAGGTGAACAGGTGTATTAATTACTCACTGACACATTTTAAAAGGCCCACAGGTGCAGCTAATTATTTCACTTGCGATTCTGTGAGGAGACCTGCAAAACATGCACTGTGTGGGGTCCTGAGGACCGAGTTTGAGAACCACTGCTCTAGATGATTACAACCAGGTGAAATGCAGGCTTAAAGTCAGCCAGCCACAGAATCTGTGTATTTCATGAGTGTCCCAGTTTAAAGGGAAACCTACATTATGCTGATGTCCAGTTAACAGCAGTTATAGAACTCCATGCGGTGCAACTCAGCAGATAAGCTCCCAGCTGCTGATTAGTGTGACACTGGGTCTGATTCTGAGGTGGGAGTTGGCTGGGTACACATTAGACAATAGATTACCCAATGTGGATTAGAACAATATATCAGCCATAAAATTTAGTGCGTACCCACGATCCTATGCTCCCATGGATTGGTTACTGGGTCATCCCGTTGGGAGTGCTGCACGTCCAATGGGATGATCCTGGCAATGACAGCATGCATCCAAAAGGTGGCCACAAATGATATATCATGCAGTCACGCGATATATCGTTCAGTGTGCATTGTTCTAATGTGTACCCAGCCTAAAGCAAAAAAAGAGCAAGTACAGCTAGGTACACACTTCCAACGGCTCACAATGATACATCATTCAAATCATCTACTGTGTACGCACTATGGGGTAAATTTACTAAGGATGGAGTTTTTTTAGAACTGGTGATGTTGCTCATAGCAACAAATCAGATTCTACTGAACATTTATCTAGCTGCTTCTAGAAGATAATAGATCAACTCTGATTGGTTGCTATGGGCAACATCAGCAGTTCTAAAAAAAAGTCCCACCTCCATGCATGAAATCATAATCATAATCCAAAGCATAATCCACGATAAGTGTAGTGCCGGAGCAGCAATAACACATAGCACTGGGGACTAATCCCCGATCCCATGTGTTTTCGAGCGATGACAGGTCCAATTTCGGCCCATCAAAACAGCTTCTAATTGGATACCGCGATTATAACAACCAGTCATTAATCATGATATCCAGCCATTTTGATGGGCTGATGCATTGGGGTTAATTGAATACCCCCTAGGTCTGTAAAGTGATAGCAGTCTATTGCTGCTTTTACACATGTGACCCGGGAATTTGCCGGGTAAAACACACCGACAAATTCCGGGTCTCAGCTCCATGACCCTGTTCAGGAGCAGAGTTGTGGCCCTTGGACTTAGTCCCAGGTTGTTTGCATTCAGATCTACCTAAGGGCCTAATTCAGACCTGATCGCTGCTATGCGTTTTTCCAGCAGTCTGCGATCAGATAGCCATCGCCCATAGAGAGTGAAAAACCACCCCGTGCAAGTGTGCAAATGCATGTGTACGGCGTGCGAAAATTCCGCCAGACAGCGGACAGCTGCAAATCCGTTCGCAACTCACCATCAAATGACTTTTCCAGTCTGTGCAGTCCGTGTAGTCTGTGCGTAGCCCAGGAGACCCTCTTAAGCTATAAAGCCAAAACTAAGAACGAGGAAAAACCATTAGTTCCTTTTATCGCTAAGTTTAATAATGACTATAAAAAAGTAGAGATGAGCGGGTTCGGTTTCTTTGAATCCGAACCCGCACGAACTTCACTTTTTTTTCCACGGGTCCGAGCGACTCGGATCTTCCCGCCTTGCTCGGTTAACCCGAGCGCGCCCGAACGTCATCATGACGCTGTCGGATTCTCGCGAGGCTCGGATTCTATCGCGAGACTCGGATTCTATATAAGGAGCCGCGCGTCGCCGCCATTTTCACTCGTGCATTGAGATTGATAGGGAGAGGACGTGTCTGGCGTCCTCTCCATTAGAATAGAGATAGATAGATTAGATAGAGAGAGATTGTGCAGAGTCACAGACAGAGTTAGTTTACCACAGTCAGTGACCAGTGCAGTTGCTAGTTAACTTTTATTTAATATAATATATCCGTTCACTTCTCTCTGCTATATCCGTTCTCTGCCTGAAAAAAAAAACGATACACAGCACAGTCAGTCACACAGTGTGACTCAGTCTGTGTGCACTCAGCTCAGCCCAGTGTGCTGCACAGTCATCAATGTATAAATTAAAAGCTTATAATTAATTGTGGGGGAGACTGGGGAGCACTGCAGGTTGTTAGCAGGAGCCAGGAGTACAATTATATTAATTAACAGTGCACACTTTTGCTGCAGGAGTGGTGACCAGTGCCTGACCACCAGTATAGTATTGTTGTATACTACTAATATCTCTTTAAATATCAACCAGTCTATATTAGCAGCAGACACAGTACAGTGCGGTAGTTCACGGCTGTGGCTACCTCTGTGTCGGCACACGGCAGGCAGTCCGTCCGACCAGAATTGTATTATTTATTATTATATACCTACCACCTAACCGTGGTTTTTTTTTCATTCTTTATACCGTCATAGTGTCATCCTAATTGTTACGAGTATACTACTATCTCTTTATCAACCAGTGTACAGTGCGGTAGTTCACGGCTGTGGCTACCTCTGTGTCGGCACACGGCAGGCAGTCCGTCCGACCAGAATTGTATTATTTATTATTATATACCTACCACCTAACCGTGGTTTTTTTTTCATTCTTTATACCGTCATAGTGTCATCCTAATTGTTACGAGTATACTACTATCTCTTTATCAACCAGTGTACAGTGCGGTAGTTCACGGCTGTGGCTACCTCTGTGTCGGCACACGGCAGGCAGTCCGTCCGACCAGAATTGTATTATTTATTATTATATACCTACCACCTAACCGTGGTTTTTTTTTCATTCTTTATACCGTCATAGTGTCATCCTAATTGTTACGAGTATACTACTATCTCTTTATCAACCAGTGTACAGTGCGGTAGTTCACGGCTGTGGCTACCTCTGTGTCGGCACACGGCAGGCAGTCCGTCCGACCAGAATTGTATTATTTATTATTATATACCTACCACCTAACCGTGGTTTTTTTTTCATTCTTTATACCGTCATAGTGTCATCCTAATTGTTACGAGTATACTACTATCTCTTTATCAACCAGTGTACAGTGCGGTAGTTCACGGCTGTGGCTACCTCTGTGTCGGCACACGGCAGGCAGTCCGTCCGACCAGAATTGTATTATTTATTATTATATACCTACCACCTAACCGTGGTTTTTTTTTCATTCTTTATACCGTCATAGTGTCATCCTAATTGTTACGAGTATACTACTATCTCTTTATCAACCAGTGTACAGTGCGGTAGTTCACGGCTGTGGCTACCTCTGTGTCGGCACACGGCAGGCAGTCCGTCCGACCAGAATTGTATTATTTATTATTATATACCTACCACCTAACCGTGGTTTTTTTTTCATTCTTTATACCGTCATAGTGTCATCCTAATTGTTACGAGTATACTACTATCTCTTTATCAACCAGTGTACAGTGCGGTAGTTCACGGCTGTGGCTACCTCTGTGTCGGCAGTCGGCAGGCAGTCCGTCCATCCATAATTGTATTATTATTATAATATATACCACCTAACCGTGGTTTTTTTTTCATTCTTTATACCGTCATAGTGTCATACTAGTTGTTACGAGTATACTACTATCTCTTTATCAACCAGTGTACAGTGCGGTAGTTCACGGCTGTGGCTACCTCTGTGTCGGCAGTCGGCAGGCAGTCCGTCCATCCATAATTGTATTATTATTATAATATATACCACCTAACCGTGGTTTTTTTTGCATTCTTTATACCGTCGTCATAGTGTCATACTAGTTGTTACGAGTATACTACTATCTCTTTATCAACCAGTGTACAGTGCGGTAGTTCACGGCTGTGGCTACCTCTGTGTCGGCAGTCGGCAGGCAGTCCGTCCATCCATAATTGTATTATTATTATAATATATACCACCTAACCGTGGTTTTTTTTTCATTCTTTATACCGTCGTCATAGTGTCATACTAGTTGTTACGAGTATACTACTATCTCTTTATCAACCAGTGTACAGTGCGGTAGTTCACGGCTGTGGCTACCTCTGTGTCGGCAGTCGGCAGGCAGTCCGTCCATCCATAATTGTATTATTATTATAATATATACCACCTAACCGTGGTTTTTTTTTCATTCTTTATACCGTCGTCATAGTGTCATACTAGTTGTTACGAGTATACTACTATCTCTTTATCAACCAGTGTACAGTGCGGTAGTTCACGGCTGTGGCTACCTCTGTGTCGGCAGTCGGCAGGCAGTCCGTCCATCCATAATTGTATTATTATTATAATATATACCACCTAATTGTGGTTTTTTTTGCATTCTTTATACCGTCGTCATAGTGTCATACTAGTTGTTACGAGTATACTACTATCTCTTTATCAACCAGTGTACAGTGCGGTAGTTCACGGCTGTGGCTACCTCTGTGTCGGCAGTCGGCAGGCAGTCCGTCCATCCATAATTGTATTATTATTATAATATATACCACCTAACCGTGGTTTTTTTTTCATTCTTTATACCGTCGTCATAGTGTCATACTAGTTGTTACGAGTATACTACTATCTCTTTATCAACCAGTGTACAGTGCGGTAGTTCACGGCTGTGGCTACCTCTGTGTCGGCAGTCGGCAGGCAGTCCGTCCATCCATAATTGTATTATTATTATAATATATACCACCTAACCGTGGTTTTTTTTTCATTCTTTATACCGTCGTCATAGTGTCATACTAGTTGTTACGAGTATACTACTATCTCTTTATCAACCAGTGTACAGTGCGGTAGTTCACGGCTGTGGCTACCTCTGTGTCGGCAGTCGGCAGGCAGTCCGTCCATCCATAATTGTATTATTATTATAATATATACCACCTAACCGTGGTTTTTTTTTCATTCTTTATACCGTCGTCATAGTGTCATACTAGTTGTTACGAGTATACTACTATCTCTTTATCAACCAGTGTACAGTGCGGTAGTTCACGGCTGTGGCTACCTCTGTGTCGGCAGTCGGCAGGCAGTCCGTCCATCCATAATTGTATTATTATTATAATATATACCACCTAACCGTGGTTTTTTTTGCATTCTTTATACCGTCGTCATAGTGTCATACTAGTTGTTACGAGTATACTACTATCTCTTTATCAACCAGTGTACAGTGCGGTAGTTCACGGCTGTGGCTACCTCTGTGTCGGCAGTCGGCAGGCAGTCCGTCCATCCATAATTGTATTATTATTATAATATATACCACCTAACCGTGGTTTTTTTATACCACCTAACCGTGGCAGTCCGTCCATAATTGTATACTAGTATCCAATCCATCCATCTCCATTGTTTACCTGAGGTGCCTTTTAGTTCTGCCTATAAAATATGGAGAACAAAAAAGTTGAGGTTCCAAAATTAGGGAAAGATCAAGATCCACTTCCACCTCGTGCTGAAGCTGCTGCCACTAGTCATGGCCGAGACGATGAAATGCCAGCAACGTCGTCTGCCAAGGCCGATGCCCAATGTCATAGTACAGAGCATGTCAAATCCAAAACACCAAATATCAGAAAAAAAAGGACTCCAAAACCTAAAATAAAATTGTCGGAGGAGAAGCGTAAACTTGCCAATATGCCATTTACCACACGGAGTGGCAAGGAACGGCTGAGGCCCTGGCCTATGTTCATGGCTAGTGGTTCAGCTTCACATGAGGATGGAAGCACTCAGCCTCTCGCTAGAAAACTGAAAAGACTCAAGCTGGCAAAAGCACCGCAAAGAACTGTGCGTTCTTTGAAATCCCAAATCCACAAGGAGAGTCCAATTGTGTCGTTTGCGATGCCTGACCTTCCCAACACTGGACGTGAAGAGCATGCGCCTTCCACTATTTGCATGCCCCCTGCAAGTGCTGGAAGGAGCACCCGCAGTCCAGTTCCTGATAGTCAGATTGAAGATGTCAGTGTTGAAGTACACCAGGATGAGGAGGATATGGGTGTTGCTGGCGCTGGGGAGGAAATTGACCAGGAGGATTCTGATGGTGAGGTGGTTTGTTTAAGTCAGGCACCCGGGGAGACACCTGTTGTCCGTGGGAGGAATATGGCCGTTGACATGCCAGGTGAAAATACCAAAAAAATCAGCTCTTCGGTGTGGAGGTATTTCACCAGAAATGTGGACAACAGGTGTCAAGCCGTGTGTTCCCTTTGTCAAGCTGTAATAAGTAGGGGTAAGGACGTTAACCACCTCGGAACATCCTCCCTTATACGTCACCTGCAGCGCATTCATAATAAGTCAGTGACAAGTTCAAAAACTTTGGGTGACAGCGGAAGCAGTCCACTGACCAGTAAATCCCTTCCTCTTGTAACCAAGCTCACGCAAACCACCCCACCAACTCCCTCAGTGTCAATTTCCTCCTTCCCCAGGAATGCCAATAGTCCTGCAGGCCATGTCACTGGCAAGTCTGACGAGTCCTTTCCTGCCTGGGATTCCTCCGATGCATCCTTGCGTGTAACGCCTACTGCTGCTGGCGCTGCTGTTGTTGCCGCTGGGAGTCGATGGTCATCCCAGAGGGGAAGTCGTAAGCCCACTTGTACTACTTCCAGTAAGCAATTGACTGTTCAACAGTCCTTTGCGAGGAAGATGAAATATCACAGCAGTCATCCTACTGCAAAGCGGATAACTGAGTCCTTGACAACTATGTTGGTGTTAGACGTGCGTCCGGTATCCGCCGTTAGTTCACAGGGAACTAGACAATTTATTGAGGCAGTGTGCCCCCGTTACCAAATACCATCTAGGTTCCACTTCTCTAGGCAGGCGATACCGAGAATGTACACGGACGTCAGAAAAAGACTCACCAGTGTCCTAAAAAATGCAGTTGTACCCAATGTCCACTTAACCACGGACATGTGGACAAGTGGAGCAGGGCAGGGTCAGGACTATATGACTGTGACAGCCCACTGGGTAGATGTATGGACTCCCGCCGCAAGAACAGCAGCGGCGGCACCAGTAGCAGCATCTCGCAAACGCCAACTCTTTCCTAGGCAGGCTACGCTTTGTATCACCGCTTTCCAGAATACGCACACAGCTGAAAACCTCTTACGGCAACTGAGGAAGATCATCGCGGAATGGCTTACCCCAATTGGACTCTCCTGTGGATTTGTGGCATCGGACAACGCCAGCAATATTGTGTGTGCATTAAATATGGGCAAATTCCAGCACGTCCCATGTTTTGCACATACCTTGAATTTGGTGGTGCAGAATTTTTTAAAAAACGACAGGGGCGTGCAAGAGATGCTGTCGGTGGCCAGAAAAATTGCGGGACACTTTCGGCGTACAGGCACCACGTACAGAAGACTGGAGCACCACCAAAAACTACTGAACCTGCCCTGCCATCATCTGAAGCAAGAAGTGGTAACGAGGTGGAATTCAACCCTCTATATGCTTCAGAGGTTGGAGGAGCAGCAAAAGGCCATTCAAGCCTATACAATTGAGCACGATATAGGAGATGGAATGCACCTGTCTCAAGTGCAGTGGAGAATGATTTCAACGTTGTGCAAGGTTCTGATGCCCTTTGAACTTGCCACACGTGAAGTCAGTTCAGACACTGCCAGCCTGAGTCAGGTCATTCCCCTCATCAGGCTTTTGCAGAAGAAGCTGGAGGCATTGAAGAAGGAGCTAACACGGAGCGATTCCGCTAGGCATGTGGGACTTGTGGATGCAGCCCTTAATTCGCTTAACAAGGATTCACGGGTGGTCAATCTGTTGAAATCAGAGCACTACATTTTGGCCACCGTGCTCGATCCTAGATTTAAAGCCTACCTTGGATCTCTCTTTCCGGCAGACACAGGTCTGCTGGGGTTGAAAGACCTGCTGGTGACAAAATTGTCAAGTCAAGCGGAACGCGACCTGTCAACATCTCCTCCTTCACATTCTCCCGCAACTGGGGGTGCGAGGAAAAGGCTCAGAATTCCGAGCCCACCCGCTGGCGGTGATGCAGGGCAGTCTGGAGCGACTGCTGATGCTGACATCTGGTCCGGACTGAAGGACCTGACAACGATTACGGACATGTCGTCTACTGTCACTGCATATGATTCTCTCAACATTGATAGAATGGTGGAGGATTATATGAGTGACCGCATCCAAGTAGGCACGTCACACAGTCCGTACTTATACTGGCAGGAAAAAGAGGCAATTTGGAGGCCCTTGCACAAACTGGCTTTATTCTACCTAAGTTGCCCTCCCACAAGTGTGTACTCCGAAAGAGTGTTTAGTGCCGCCGCTCACCTTGTCAGCAATCGGCGTACGAGGTTACATCCAGAAAATGTGGAGAAGATGATGTTCATTAAAATGAATTATAATCAATTCCTCCGCGGAGACATTGACCAGCAGCAATTGCCTCCACAAAGTACACAGGGAGCTGAGATGGTGGATTCCAGTGGGGACGAATTGATAATCTGTGAGGAGGGGGATGTACACGGTGATATATCGGAGGGTGAAGATGAGGTGGACATCTTGCCTCTGTAGAGCCAGTTTGTGCAAGGAGAGATTAATTGCTTCTTTTTTGGGGGGGGTCCAAACCAACCCGTCATATCAGTCACAGTCGTGTGGCAGACCCTGTCACTGAAATGATGGGTTGGTTAAAGTGTGCATGTCCTGTTTTGTTTATACAACATAAGGGTGGGTGGGAGGGCCCAAGGATAATTCCATCTTGCACCTCTTTTTTCTTTTCTTTTTCTTTGCATCATGTGCTGATTGGGGAGGGTTTTTTGGAAGGGACATCCTGCGTGACACTGCAGTGACACTCCTAGATGGGCCCGGTGTTTGTGTCGGCCACTAGGGTCGCTTATCTTACTCACACAGCGACCTCGGTGCAAATTTTAGGACTAAAAATAATATTGTGAGGTGTGATGTGTTCAGAATAGGCTGAAAATGAGTGTAAATTATGTTTTTTGAGGTTAATAATACTTTGGGATCAAAATTACCCCCAAATTCTATGATTTAAGCTGTTTTTTAGGGTTTTTTGAAAAAAACACCCGAATCCAAAACACACCCGAATCCGACAAAAATAATTCGGTGAGGTTTTGCCAAAACGCGTTCGAACCCAAAACACGGCCGCGGAACCGAACCCAAAACCAAAACACAAAACCCGAAAAATTTCAGGCGCTCATCTCTATAAAAAAGTAGAACACATTATAAGAAAAAATTGTTTTTTTTAAAACAGGACCTTATTCTTAGTGAGGTTTTACCACCCAAACCACAATTTGTATATAGAAGAGCCCCGAATTTGAAAAATAAGTTTATGACTTGTAACAGTTCCAATTGCATATATCTTGTAGAGTGCAGTTGTGGAAAAACCTCTCGTAAATTAAGAGAACGTTGGTCTGGACACCTTAGGTATATTAAAAAGGGATTCACCAACCATTCCCTGTCCAATCATTTCCTTTCAAAACATCAATGTTCCATCAAAGATATTAAAAGTATTATAGGAATTTAAAAAATAGAAGGGAATTGGCTCACTAAAGGGGTCAAAATATTTCTAGCCAAGGCAGAAATTTGATCGATTCACGAAGTAAAAACATTAGATCCATGGGGCCTTAACACAGATTTTGAGTTGAAATGGTTTTGTAACAATTTTGTTAAAAAATGTGTTCTGGTTATTTTATACCAATTACAGGGTTTATATCCTGTTCATGCATTTTTTATTATTTTTTATTTTTATTTATTCCTGATGTGGATTTTTTTACTATGCGTGTTTATATGTATTTTTTACCATGTGTGTTAATATGTATGATTATTTACCAAGTTATTATCTAGTGTATAGTTTTTTAGTAGCGCCCTTGAACTTATTATAATATGGGGGCAGATTTAACCCACATTTCCACAAGTTTAATAAAGCTGTGGATTGAATGTGGTTTAACTCTCGGGCATTGAAACGCAGAATGCTGCCACTTCCTGTAAAAACAGAGTCAGGAGGCCCATGCCTTCAAGTCACTTCCAGTGGAACCGAAAGGGGGGGCATCGAAATACAAACTGCGGCCACTTCCGGTAAACCCGGAGTTAGGAGGCTCAAGCAGCGACATCACCTCCGGCGGAAGCGATGTCGTGGGATGTAACATACAGTGGCCTGGAGAACCACCACCACAATAGGACGATCCAAGGCTATATCACTTCAGACGGAACCGGAAGTGACGCTATGCGTTCCACCTGTGGAACGCATTGCAACTAAAATACCTGTTTTAAAATAGAATAGGAAAAGATGACCACATAAAATAGTGGTTAAATATCTTATTATTATATTACTTTCTAAACACACCCCTAGTAACAGGAAGTAGGTGTGTTCAGTAAAACTTACTATAAATATCCGGTCCTTCAGATCCTAATTACACCTTGAAAAAGACCATATTGAGGTTGAAACGCGTTGGTGTTCTGACTGCCACTGTTGCCTGTGATTCGAAAGAGGTACAGCTTAGCAGGGGGAGCTACAAAAAAAAACCTATTAGCTTTGTTCTGTGCCTTTCTTAGAAGGTCATTTGTGGTGCGTATGCAGTGGCGGAACTAGCGAGCGGTAGGCCCAGGCGCGACAAAATGCTTTGGGCCCCATCCCATCCAAGTCCACCTCCTCACCCCTGGAGAGGATCTGGTGAGGGGGACCTGCTCGGGGCCAGGGAAATGGATACCTAGCAACAGTGCCGTAACTAGACATTTTAGTGCTGTGTGCAAGAAACGGCATCGGAGCCCCCCCCTATGCAAAACAGGAGCAGTGCGCGCCGTAGACGCACGCAAAAAATATAGGGGCGTGGCCACAAAATAATACCAATTCATATAACGGTGCACAGTAATCTTCATTATTTAAATTACACCGCACAGTAGCACCACTACACCAGGTAGAGCCCCTTTTACACATGACGGCGGACAGATTCCCCTTTTTACACATTATGGCAGGCAGCGTCCCCTTTTTACACATTACGGCAGACAGTGTCCCCTTTTTACACATTACGGCAGACAGCGTCCCCTTTTTACACATTACAGCAGACAGTGTCCCCTTTTTTACACATTACAGCAGACAGTCCCCCCTTTTTTACACATTATGGCATACAGCATCCCCTTTTTACACATTACAGCAGACAGCATCCCCTTTTTACACATTACGGCAGACAGTGTCCCCCTTTTTACACATTACGGCAGACAGCGTCCCCTTTTTACACATTAAGGCAGACAGCGCCCTGTCAAAGTCGAAAAATATCCTGATACATATGCCTTGTACTAACCCCTCATGCACATGCCCGCTGCACGTGCACACGCTCTTCCGTGCGTGCACATATCCGCAATTTGCGTAAGATCGCTCCGGCGATCACGCGCGGTGTATGCGCATTTACGGTAGAGTTTGTAAGCGTCTAGCGTGCGACTCGATCATAACATATTTAACCCATATAGTGTGTTTTATAGTGAATATTCCCCTTAACAATGTCAGAAAGTATGTTTAGTTTAAACGGTTCTTGGACAGAGGAATTCCTCTTTGCATGATAGGAAGGGTCAGATAAAGGTTGAACGGGGGTGTCTAGTATCCAGCTGTAGAGTATTTTAATAGTAACATTTCGGTGTTGGTTAGGAAGAGATTGCTCGCTCCTGCACATAGTTATGTACAAAAGTAGTTTATAGATATTTACTGTATTTGCTGTTCATTACACATGCGGCGGGAATCTTGAGGATACCTCCCACCTGAGCAGTTGGAGAAAGGCACAGCCCACCTGTTCAAACCCACCTATGACCTTTTAATATGATGCGGAGACACATTCCTGTGTCCAATGAACCATGAGATTATAGGGACCATTGTATTGTTACTGTATGTTGTGTATATAAAGACCACCATTGCCTGTCCAGTCACTCACTCTCTCTGCAAGGTTTTCACATTGAAGGCTGAGGGCTGGATTCAGGACGCGCTTGCGAATCATCCCCACGTGTGTAAGTTCTCTGTAGCCATTTTGTTATCCTCTGTATTTGCCATTTGTTCTCATTGTGTACTCTTCCTGTTTTCTTGTGTTTGTGATCGTTCGCTATTGTTCTTATTGGCCCTCATTCCGAGTTGATCGGTCGCAAGGCGAATTTAGCAGAGTTACACATGCTAAGCCTACGCCTACTGGGAGTGTATCTTAGCTTCTTAAAATTGCGACCGATGTAATCGCAATATTGCGATTACAAACTACTGAGCAGTTTCTGAGTAACTTCAACCTTACTCTGCCTGTGCGATCAGTTCAGTGCTTGTCGTTCCTGGTTTGACGTCACAAACACACCCAGCGTTCGCCCAGACACTCCCCCGTTTCTCCAGCCACTCCTGCGTTTTTTCCGGAAACGGTAGCGTTTTCAACCACACGCCCATAAAACGCTGTGTTTCCGCCCAGTAACACCCATTTCCTGTCAATCACATTACGATCGCCGGAGCGATGAAAAAGCCGTGAGTAAAAATACTATCTTCATTGTTAAATTACTTGGCGCAGTCGCAGTGCGAATATTGCGCATGCGTACTAAGCGGATTTTCATTGCGATGCGATGAAAAATACCGAGCGAACGACTCGGAATGAGGTCCATTATTCCTTGTTATTCTGTTTAGATTTTGATGTTAGTTGTGTAGTGTATAAGCTGTACTGTTTTTCCCCTTTCTACTCGAAAAGAATTATCCACAAGGGTGTTAGAGCCTAAGTGGGTTTTTTTTAAATCCAAACCAGGCCTTGTGTTTTCACTAGTTACTGTAAAGGGTTTTGTGAGCGTCTCAACCGCTCAAACAGTTTTCATATTATCAAGGTTAATAAGTATTACATCATTATAGTATTTCATTGCCAAGGTTTAAAGTGTAAAGCATACCCTTTCGGTGTGTTGTTACTAAGGGTTACTGTGTAACATACCGTGAGCGTACGTGTCGCTCGTGCATCGCGCCCACGGCCTAGCTTCTGCTACGCTAAGTGCGTACCCTTACGGTGCTCAGTGCGCCAATAGCGTACGTAAGTCCATAATAGAATATAGCTTAATGTTTATAGGTAATAACTGACTTTATCAATTGGGGGCATCGTCCGGGCCTCCTCATATCCGCAGCCAAGCGGAACCAGGAAGACTTTATCCATCAGCAAAGGGCGGGAAGGTAGTATCCCCTGTTAGCCATTTGGTGGTTGGGGATACGGTAAGTGCTGATTAGATAAGCGTCTGCTCCGTTTGGTTTGTAGGGATGCTGGTGGGATCCGGAACCGAAAGGTAAGAACATTAAGCTAATTGTCTTTTAAATCTGTTTAAATTTCTGTATTGGTGAAAATTGCGCACGCAACACACGCACACACTTGTATTTCCATTTGCGTATTTTCACATATCTACTGTCAAAGTCGGAAAAATATCATGCTACACGTTGCCATATATTCATCTCATGCGCTTGCCCGCTGCACGTGCACATTCTCTCCCATGCGTGCGGATACTCGCAGCTGCGTGATGGCGCCTCCTCGGCCATGCGCTCGAGCGCGTGGTATGTGCATTTACGGTAGAGTTTGTGTGCGTCTAGCGGGCGACTCAATCGTTAAATAATAAAACCAAATAGTATGTTTTATAGATAATGTTCCCCTTAATAATGACTGTAAGTTTGTTTAATGTAACTGGTCGCTGGACAGAGAAATTCCTCTTTGCATGATACGAAGAGTCAGATAGGATTTGAGCAGTGGTGCTTGGTACCTAACTAAAGAACATTTTATTAGAAACAATCCGGTGCTGGTTAGGTAAAGATTAATCGCTCCTGCGTATAGTTATGTCTATTAGTAGATTCTGGACATTTATTCATTGTCCATGTGTTGGAAATCCTGAGTTTCCCTCCCACCTGAGCAATCTGAAATAGTCACGGCCCACCTGTTCAAACAAACCTATGACCTTTTGTTGTAATATGAAGACAGATTCCTGTGTCCAATGAACAATGAGATTATAGGTCCCTTTGTAGTGTACTGTATGCAGTGTATATAAAGACAGCCAGCCTGGCCAGCTCAGTCTCTCTCTCCACAAACGGTTTTCATCTTGACTAACTCGAAGCTGGTACCAGAGCTGCGCAGCGATCATTCCCCAGTGTGTGTAAGTTATTCTCTGTAACCAACTTATTCCCTGTTTGTATTTGCCATATTCTCTCTCTCTCTCTGTTATTGTATAAGATTGTTACGCTATTGTGTATTTATGTGTAGTTATTCTGCTTAGATATTGATGTTAGACTGTAGTGTATGAACTGTTAACTGTTTTTAACTTTTACATCAGCTAGACATTGTTAGTAAAGGTGTTGGAACCTCAGCAGGGTGTCTGTGTGTTTCTAGCTAGTACAAAGGGTTTCTGTGTATTTCAAATCACTCAAACAGCTTGCTTATATATCCAGGTTAACCAGTTGTATATCATTACAGTGTTACAATTCTAAGGTTTACAGTGTAAGCATATTCTGTGTTTAAAGTTTATAAAAGTACTGTCTGTGTGTGCGCTCGCAGTGTGTATTCCATACACCCAGCGCAGTGTGTGTACGTTACTTGCGTACCACGTGTGAGGCCTTCATATGCAAATAGCGTATGAAGTGCGTAGCACGTGCACGAGGTTTAGCGGCCACTACGGCTACACGGTATTCGTATATAGCTAATGTTAAAAGGTAGATATTTGACTCTATCAATTGGGGGCAAGTCCGGTCCATCTCATATCCGCAGTCAGGCGAAAATGCGCAGACTTTATCGATCAGCAAAGGGAGGAAAGGTAGTATCTTGTAGTACTGATCAGATGAGAGTCTGCGTCTGATTCTTTTGGCTTGTAGGGATGCTGGTGGAATCCGAAGAAGGTAGGAACATTAAGCTATTGTCTTTGTAAATCTGGTTTTTATTTCTATTTGGTGCCAACTGCACACGCAGATTGGATGGCTTGTCTGTTTAAATAGGTTTAAAAGTATTTTTAATCGCTCTGCATAGCGTGATAGTTTTTACCCAGGCTTAAAAATAACTTCAGGGGCTGGCATGATGATTTTCTTTGTGACAAAAGGAGCCGCATGGTCTGTCCTCCATTTTGTGTAACCCTCATGGAGGTGGAAGGGGGAGGAGCAGCGGCCATTTTGGGAAGGTCAAAAAAAATAAATTCTAAGCGGCTGATTTTCAGTTGACTCAGGAAATAATCAGCCATCCATTGTCAAAAAGAAATCATCATTTAATGAGTTTTTAATGCATTTGTTTAGTCCATGTCATGGTCAATCATGAGTGGTTCAGATAGAGTTTAATGAAAGTTAATAATAAAATAAATATTTGATTTAGGAAATACACAAATAAAACAAAGTAGTGTTTTTTTTTTTTTTTTGTCACTGTCTCCATTCAAGAGCCTGTTTAACTCTGCTACTTGTAAGATGGGCCATTAAAGTGCAAATTAACCTGTATAACTGGGTTTTGGTTTTTATTTCCTCTCCCAGCAGTGAAAGAAATCGCACATTCATATGCAAATTAGAAGCACTGAATAGGGTCTCATATATGTAATAGTGATTAGTACATATATGTAATATCTATATGTGCGTGCTTACATCAATGTATGTTATTAGATTAATTTAGAATTGCATTTTCATTTGTGTATTTTCACATATTTCACTTTCCTGTTTGCCATTTATAATTGATAACGTGTTGAGAAAGATTTGTTGCTATTAGTAGTTAAAAGTAAAAATAATACGTTAAGGGGTAAATTGTAAAACACGCACACAGCTTTGCCTAAAGATACAAGGAAAGATCTGTGTGGTGCTTGGTAGATGATTACAGTTAAAGATCATTTACATTTATATAAACGTGTTAGTTGTGTTACTGTGGACATACCTGGCTTGCGTACATGTGTCTCTAACAAAGGGCGGGACTAGCGTACGTGACGCAAGGGCCGACGCACGGAGCGTATATTACGCAACGGAGCGTCTGGGTACGCCCACATGATACAAATCACACGATAGTATTGTTTTAGTTAGGCGATAAGGAGGCAACGCGATAATAGCGCAAATCAATCTCAATGTCCAAAATTTTAAGTTAATAGATCCTTCTCTAGTTGCAACTCCTCGGGATTAGCCTGCGATACTGAATGAAAGAGATTTCTGCGCAGAAATGAAAGTAAAGAGTATATGAGGTGAAAGAGTGTGTATACATATATATAAGTTTCTAAATTTTGGGGTTGAACCACAGGAAATCATCGAGTTCTCGTGAGGTACATACGTGTAAGTGACGGCACGGTGGCTTGGGAGGCATCCCTTGTTAAACATATTAAAATAAGAACATTAGAGTATAGCAGACCAGGAGGTCTACTGTAGCACAGACCAGGAGGTCACGGACCAGGAGGTCCAGACAGACCAGGAGGTCTAGGTACAGCAGACTAGGAAGTCCGCTATAGATAAAGAGTAAAGGAGCACAACACCAGGAAGGGTTGGTGCGGTACCCATATAGGCCATTAAGCTCTGGCTGAAGGAATTCGCAGCCACAATTTTCGATTCCACTGGTCGCTCCGCACATAAGATTAGTTGCTTATGTGCAGAACGATTGTACCGCACGTAATTGTGTGCATTAGTTAGTAACTTGACCCAGTACCATTTGCGTACGTTAGAGGGGTCATAAACGCTATTTGTACATTCTAACGTGATTTGTGTAATTTTTTTTATTTTAAGGGAGGTTCGCTGGTCACTCGGGAATTCTCTAACAACCAATAGTTACTGGGAAGGGTTAAGTGCTCTTCGGATCACACCCACATGTTTCAGTAAATAGAGGTTCAGGTCGCAGGGGCCCTAGGTTGAGTACGCCAGCGCTAAGGCAGTGTGTGGGCGTATTTGTCGACGTGGGCGAGTGAGTGGAGGTACTCGGTAAACTTCCGCCGCCGGCCTACCCCGGACATCTTAGTTTTTGTAAGGGTTCGCTGAAGACCCTGATTTGAAGGTCAGAGGTAGTGAAAGCAACACCTGCAAAGATGGGGGCCAGTTGTTCAGGTAGGGGGCGATCAACCTCGGTTCGGGTTGACTTAGTAAACCGGCCAATAGAGTCGGCAGGGATAATGTGTGATACAGACCGGGAAGTCCGAAATGGATCACACGCAAAGGTAATATTCAATGAATGGGAAAGAATGTCTGTGCATGACGGGGAAAAGTTCCCACGGGTAGGCAGTTTTAGCCCCGAGGTGTTACAAAATCTAAGGAGAAGGATATGTCTCATTAAATCTGCAAAGAGACGGATCAAACATTATGATTGTTTACAGTTATGGCAACGGGAAGGTGAGAGACAAGGAGGATTAGCTTACACAGCTGACTCTCACTGTGGTAAGAAAATATGGCAACAGGAGAGAAGGTGGTTACAGAGAGTGGCACACTGGAGTATGATAAAAAATGCACTTAGCAACTGTATTAATGATGATAAGAATAAAAGTAACAAATGTAACAATGATAAAAGTAAAACTGTTAAATGTACAACTGTTAACCCGTGCAAGTTGCACTCCATGTTAAACTTCCCTCAGGATTACAAGCAAGAAAGTGAGCCCAGCACAATGTCGGCACCTTTTCCAGCAGCCATCACACAAGACATCCAGGTGGATGCGACCAAATCGGTAAAGGAGTAATCAAACCCCCTAACGGAGGGTCAGGTGAGGTCGTGTCCACAGGTACGTACGGTGTTATATATCACGCACAAACAAATGTACCTCATATTGTAGAACCAACACAAGATGATGTAATTGAATTTAATCCTGTCAGGGTGATCACAGTCCCCAATGAGAAGACTGACGCTCAGGGAACCATTCCCGTCAGGGACAGTGCAATGCGCCGTCCCTGGTCCCGGATGGAATTGAGAGCAATTATGTCTGAATTCCCTGATCCTAGGAAAGATCTAGTTGCATGTCAGAGATTTATTAAAGAACTAGGAAACTCCGCCGAACCCACCAACAAAGATTGGCGGACAGTGCTGAGGGCTGATGTTTGCCCTCCAGTGTTGACCCTGCGAAATTTATTACTGATTGTAAATTAGACCCAGAAGTACCTCAAACGGAGGAAAACAATCAGGAATGTATTAAGCAGATCAACCGACAGTTAGGAGTATATTTCCCAGCCATTTTCGAGTGGAACAAAATCTTCTCCATAAGACAAAACGAAGGGGAAAGTACTTCTAATTATTTCCATCGGGCATTGCAGGACATGACTAGGTATACAGGTATAGAAAACATCGAAACAAGTGCACCGCATAGAGAAGTAGCAGTATTTGTGTTAATGGATGGTTTAAAGGAAGTGTTGAGAGCAAGGGTACAGACCACAAATCCAAACTGGAGAAATATCTCGGTGGCTGCATTAAGAAAGTCCGCTGTTGGGCATGAGCAAAACATCAGCAAGCACAGGGAAACACAGAGAAGTAAGAAGCCTCAGATCCCTGTGGTAAGTCAAAGGTGATAAGGTGTTATAATTGCCAGAAGGAAGGTCATTATGCAAGAGATTGTAGATCAAGAAATAGACAAAGGTTATATAAACCCCCTAGACAAGAACACGAGCAGAGTTATGACACACGAAATTGTAATCAGGGATCATATAGGAAGAAGTTTAGGCCGCACCTGTAATATGCAGTCAGGAAAGGTGATCATTAGGACTGATAGTAAGCCTGAGGTTACAGTCAATGAAATTGGGAGGTCATTCCGTGTAGACGCAGGAACGGCCGGGTAAACTTTGTAATTTATCTGTAAATGTTTCTTTCTCCCCATCTCTGACGTTCATCGGCAGAACTCAAACATCACATAGCTACTTGGTCTTTGCAGAGGTCTACCTAACCCCAGTGTGACCTACCGACATCTGTGTGTCCTGGCCAGGCACAAAAGGGTGGAGTGTGGAAGTACAGGTGGGGAGGGGACTTCGCAAAGATACCAGTGGATGTGTTGGTGTGACAGCCTGATGGTGAACGGAAGATTTGACAATGGTTTTTTTGTTTGTTGTTTAATGTAAAATGTGATGAATTGTTCTCTCTCTCTCGTTTGTTTGTTTTTTCTCTCTTCTCTCTCATGTTCTTATGTTTTAAAGATGGTATGTCACACATCAGTTAGACAAATGGTAATGCAAGATTTTTGCTCCTTACAGAAAGATCGCAGATTTGGAAGGAATATTGTATCACCGGAATGATCGTTTGGAAGACTGAGAGACAGCACCTTTGAGATGACAGCAGAGCAAGAGGAACAACAAGACTAGAGGACATAAGACATCGTAACATTTTTCTTTCCCCTCAAAGTATTTTTTTGTACCCCCATTACAAATTTCTCTCTTTCTCCTCCTGTAAGATGGACTCGCCCCAAGAGACTGCAGTCCGTGTTTTCCTGTTGACCATGATGTTGACCAGAGCAGTCTGTTTCGGTGAGAGTACCAGTGAGGTCGAGAAAGGATCTGGAATGGGTTCTGATGACAGAGACGGAGGTGTAAATTTCCAATAGAAACACAATAACCAAGCAAAGGCGAGTACCAGAAAACGATCTAGCAGCCATGTTATTTATAGACATTGTGAAGGATTGTTAGCTAAAGAGAACTGCATCTGTAGGCATTGTGACAATATAGTTGAGGATGGGTGCATCAAGAAATGTCAGTCCAGTTTTAATATCCACATGGACCGGCATCCATTGAGTGACTATCACTCCTTAGTGGGTAAAGTGTTAAACCAGACAGACTGTTGGGTATGCTCTCAAGTACCTCAAGGTCATAGCAAATCAGGACTAGTACCATTCCCTTTAACTATAGGAGAGGTACTTGAGCTAAGTGGTGGGAGGCCAGTGGACAAGAGGTTTAATATCTCTAGTCCTCCTAGTTTGAAGCTCCACCAATATCATGTGGATAGGTCCTTAGTATGCTTTAACATTTCCAATCCCCGAAAGCCGGGAAATTGGGAAGTGTCATGGAGTAATCAAACCATGACATTTTCATATAGAGCCGATAGAATGCCCATAGACACAGAACTTATACGCCAGAAAGCCGACCATGGAAAATATTTCCGGTATAGGTACACTCTAGGAAGTAGGACCATGCGAGTTGGAGAAGTATCACCAGGATACTGTGCACATATCGTACAAACAGATACGTGTACTAAACAGATGGGAGAATTAGGGTTAGGAGATTTCACATGGAAAATTTGTACCATGGTAATGTCATACTCTGTCCCATATGTTCTCCCCGATGATGCATATTTCATATGCGGGAGGAAGGCGTATAAGTGGCTTGCCCCTAACTCAGAAGAATTGTGTTATATTGGAAAAGTACTGCCTGAGGTAATGACTGTATCCCATAACAAAATGAAAGATATTCACCGTAGTGCCCAAGCTCCTTATACTCACACTCATTACGAGCACATCGTTAAACGGCACTTGATGGAAAGAACAGAGCATCCGGCCTCTGACCTGATCCATGAATCCACCGGGATTCAATTCCTACTCGCATTAGATATCACTCGTACCGCCAGAGGAGTGATAAATTATAAATATATATCTGCGCTTGCAAATCAGTTAGACAATATCACCGAAATGTATGACGACACATTCAGGTACACTGGGAAAGAGTTACAAGCCTACAAAACAGAACTGGTTCAGCATAGGATGATTCTTAATTACCTCACAGCTGTGACAGGCGGGTATTGTGTTACCCTAGCAACTCAATATGGAATAAAGTGCTGCACGTACATTACAAACAGCACAGAGGACCCAGCCGAGGTCATAGACCAAAAGATGGATGACATTTTACAATTAAAGTGGGAGTTTCGAAGGAAACACAATCTCACACTCGCTGCTGTGGGTAATGAGCTGACCAGTTGGGTGTCATGGTTGAACCCACGAAATTGGTTCTCGGGCTTAGGAGAATGGGCCCAAGACATTATTATGGATGTAGGGAAATTTATTTTGTGTATTCTAGGAGTCGTCATATTGGTTGGCCTGATATTTAGATGCGTTCGGGTTTTAACGAAGAGTAAAAGTAATACCAAGGTGATGAGTCTAAGGAGCGAGGACACTGTAATAACAACAACTAATTTGATTTATGACCCAACGATAGAGACAATGTTGTGATGAAAATGTGATTCCACGGTCCGTTTCTTTCACCCGTTTCTCCTTTGTTTTCCTCCAAGGTACAAAGACATCCGCTTGGAAGAAGAATTTGACAACCTCTTTTATACAGACCATTGATGGACTATGCCACAGACCCCCAATATCCCTAGTGACTTTAAATTTTTATGATAGCCCAATACCTTAGAGACTGTAACTTTATGGACAATGGAACAACTTTTGCTCACTATTTATAGCAAAAGCACCGAGAGACATCAGACAACATGTACATCAAAACAAGACATCAGACAAGACCTCAATCGGCAAATGCATATTAAACTCACATAGTTTATGACTGCATTTATAATAATTGTTTCTTATCCTCATCTCTACAACCTCCAGGTAATGACACACATAGTCGATAGGGAATATAGACACATATATCAGCATTCACATGTCTCCCCCCTTCATGTATCATCAACTAAATGTGCTCCCCATTTGTTGCAACCAAAAGCCGAAAAGAGCTCGGTAGAGTTTGACAGCCCATCCACAGACCCTTGATACGGGATAAGAAGGATTCAAATGTATACTTCGCAATACCTCGAAGCTTGATTTAAAACACGTACGGCACGATGATACATGACCCCTCAAACATGGATTCATACACACATGCTTCTACTATCTCACTAGGTCATACCTTTCCCACCTTCTCCTCTCCTCCCTTTACCCAATCATAAAATTGTATTTACATTATGACATATATTTTTCTTTTTGAACTGTTTTAGGAAGTGGCAGTTATTGATGACTGCCAAAGGGTGGACTGTCAAAGTCGGAAAAATATCATGCTACACGTTGCCATATATTCACCTCATGCGCTTGCCGCTGCACGTGCACTTTCTCTCCCGTGCGTGCGGATACTCGCAGCTGCGTGATGGCGCCTCCTCGGCCATGCGCTCGAGCGCGTGGTATGTGCATTTACGGTAGAGTTTGTGTGCGTCTAGCGGGCGACTCAATCGTTAAATAATAAAACCAAATAGTATGTTTTATAGATAATGTTCCCCTTAATAATGACTGTAAGTTTTTTTAATGTAACTGGTCGCTGGACAGAGAAATTCCTCTTTGCATGATACGAAGAGTCAGATAGGATTTGAACAGTGGTGTTTGGTACCTAACTAAAGAACATTTTATTAGAAACAATCCGGTGCTGGTTAGGTAAAGATTAATCGCTCCTGCGTATAGTTATGTCTATTAGTAGATTCTGGACATTTATTCATTGTCCATGTGTTGGAAATCCTGAGTTTCCCTCCCACCTGAGCAGTCTGAAATAGTCACGGCCCACCTGTTCAAACAAACTTATGACCTTTTGTTGTAATATGAAGACAGATTCCTGTGTCCAATGAACAATGAGATTATAGGTCCCTTTGTAGTGTACTGTATGCAGTGTATATAAGGACAGCCAGCCTGGCCAGCTCAGTCTCTCTCTCCACAAACGGTTTTCATCTTGACTAACTCGGAGCTGGTACCAGAGCTGCGCAGCGATCATTCCCCAATGTGTATAAGTTATTCTCTGTAACCAACTTATTCCCTGTTTGTATTTGCCATATTCTCTCTCTCTCTGTTATTGTATAAGATTGTGACGCTGTTGTGTATTTATGTGTAGTTATTCTGCTTAGATATTGACGTTAGACTGTAGTGTATGAACTGTTAACTGTTTTTAACTTTTACATCAGCTAGACATTGTTAGTAAAGGTGTTGGAACCTCAGCAGGGTGTCTGTGTGTTTCTAGCTAGTACGAAGGGTTTCTGTGTATTTCAAATCACTCAAACAGCTTGCTTATATATCCAGGTTAACCAGTTGTATATCATTACAGTGTTACAATTCTAAGGTTTACAGTGTAAGCATATTCTGTGTTTAAAGTTTATAAAAGTACTGTCTGTGTGTGCGCTCGCAGTGTGTATTCCATACACCCAGCGCAGTGTGTGTACGTTACTTGCGTACCACGTGTGAGGCCTTCATACGCAAATAGCGTATGAAGTGCGTAGCACGTGCACGAGGTTTAGCGGCCACTACGGCTACACGGTATTCGTATATAGCTAATGTTAAAAGGTAGATATTTGACTCTATCACTACCTTTCTGTTTGCCATTAGCATTGATCACGTGCTGAGAAAATTTGGTGCTATTTAGTTAAAAGTAAAAGTAATACTTAAGAGAGTAATTGTAAAACACACACGCAGCCTGACCCAGTTATAAAGGTTATACAGGAGATACTGTGTGGTGTTTGGTAAACGATTATAGTTAAATATCGTTTGCATTTATAGAAGCGTGTTATTTGTGTTACTGCGGACGTATCCGGCCTGTGTACACGTGTCCCTGACCGAGTGCGAGACAGCGTACGCAACGCAAAGGCCTACACACGTGGCGTAAATTACGCAACGTGCGTACGGATACGCCCACTAAATACAAATCACACGATAGCATTGTTTTAGTAGGCGATACGGAAGCCACGCGATAATAGCACAAATTTGTTCAGTTTCCAAAATTTAGTTTAAAAAAGATCCTCCTCTCGTTGCATTACCTCTGGGATTAGCCTGTGTTACCTGAATGAAAGAAATTTTCTGTACTGAAAAATCAAAGCATATATGAAGTGAAAGAGCGTGTGTATGCAAGTAAAGTTTTTTTTATGTGTGAACCTTGGAAAATTCAAGATCTCGTAGAAGGATACCCGTGAAGTGAACACGTGGTGGCATGGGAGAAGGCCATCTCACGTTAAAAGTCAATAAGGTAAAAGGAGCAATTAGTGTTACAGCAGACCAGAAGGTCCGCGAAAGTCAGAAAGCCATTAAAAGTACCTATACGAAGTTTCTGAAGACCCTGACTTAAGAAAGGTCAAAGGTAGTGAGCGCAACCCTGGGGGTTGGCGCAATACCCATATAGGCCCCGTTTTGAGAATACGCTCCGGCTGAAGGTTTCGCAGCCTAAACAACCGATTCCGCTGGTTGTTCTGCGGATAAGTAATAGTTACTTATACGCAATGCGACTGTACCGCATGTAATTGTGTGCATTAGTTGGTTACCTTGATACCCATTACGCAATTTGCGTACGCTTTGCGGGATCATAAACACTATTTGTACATTTTAACGTGATTTGTGTAGGTTTTTTTTATTTTAAGGGAGGTTCGCTGATCACTCAGGAATTCTTCAGCAACTGATACTTACTGGGGAGGGTAGCATACTCCCACACGCCCCAGTAAATAGAGGTTACACAGGGGCCCTGGGTTGAGTACGCCAGCGCTGAAGAAGTGTGTGGGCATATTGGTTGACGTGGGCGAGAGTGGGTGAAGGCACTCGTTGGACTTTCACCATCGCCTTACCTCTGGGAACGTGGTTTTTGTAGGAGTTCGCTGAGAAGGCAATACCTGCAAAGAATGGGGGCCAGTTGCTCAAGTAAGGGACGATCAACCAAGGTTCAGGTTGATATTATTCCGCGGCCAGCAGGGTCGGCGAGGTACATAATGTGTGAAAAATATGGATCACACGCAGAGGTTTTATGCAATGAATGGGAACGTATGACTGTGAACGATGGGGAGAAGTTTCCCAGGGTAGGCAGTTTTAATCCTGAGGTTTTGAAAAATTTAAGGAGAAGGATATGTCTAATAAAATCCGGCAAGCAACGGATTAGACATTATGATTATTTACAGTTATGGCAACAGGAAGGCGAGATACAAAGAGGATTAGCTCAAGCAGCTGGTTCCAATCCTATCAGGAAACTGATAGCTACCGCACCACCACCACCATACATAACGGGAGAGAAAGTGGCTACAGAGAATGGCATACTGGTTTATGATAAAAGTGCACTTAATAAATGTATAAATGATAAGAGTAAAGTAGATAAGTGTATTGATGCTAATGTTAACCCGTGCAAGTTGTATCCTGTCTTAAACTTCCCTCAGGACTGCGACCAGGAAGATGAGCCTACCGCAATATCGGCACTCTCTCTAGCAGCCACCATAAGAGAGACTACAGTGGGCACGGCCCAACCAGTAAGAGGAGTAGCAAAGGCCCCTAGTGGAGGGACAGGTGAGGTTGTGTCCGCAGGTAAGTACGGTACTGTACATTATGCAGAAACAATTACACCACACATTGTAGAATCAACCCAGAGTGATGTGATTGAACTTAATCCTGTCAGGGTAATTGCAGTCCCAAATGGAAAAACTGACGCTACAGAAGTCACTCCCGTCAGGAACATTGCAATGCATTGTCCCTTTTCCCGGACAGAATTAAGAACAATGATGTCTGAATTCCCTGATCCTAGGAAAGATCTAGTTGCAAGTCAAAGGTTCATTAGAGAATTAGGTAACTCCGCAGAACCCAATAACAAAGATTGGCGGACATTGCTGAGGGCATGTTTGCCCCCCAATATCGACTCTGCGAAATTTATCACTGATTGTAGGTTAGATGAAGAGGTACCTCTCACTGATGAGTACAATCAGGACAATGTAAAACGTATCAACCTGCAGTTAGGAGTATATTTCCCAACTGTTGTCAAGTGGAACAAAATTTTCTCCATAAGACAAAAAGAAGGGGAAACTGCTTCTGATTATTTCCATCGGGCACTGCAGGAAATGGCTAGGTACACTGGAATAGAAGACATTAAGACAAATGTGCACCATAGGGAAGTAGCAGTTTCTGTGTTAATGGATGGTTTAAAGGAAGTGTTGAGGACAAGGGTACAGACCACTCAACCCAACTGGAGAGGTATGTTGGTGGCTGCTTTGAGAGAGACCGCTATTGAACATGATCGGAACATCATGAGACACAGGGAGTCACAGGTCGATAAGCTGATGGCAGTAAGTATACAAGCCCTTACAACGAAGCCACCTCAGCCTAAGCCCCAGACCCCTGTGGGTAAGTCAAATGTGATAACATGTTACAACTGTCAGAGAGAAGGACATATTTCATGGAATTGTATGTTTAACGACCCATATAAGGTATACCAACCCCCTAGACAACGACATGACACACGTAATTGGGATCAGGTACCGCAGAGACGGAGTTATGAGCCACATGCAGGGGAAACAAGAAGGTACCCACCAAAAAGAGATTGGCAAGTCTCTGAAAATTCCCAGTTACCCCCTTCACATGTTGTAGCTGCCAGCGCGCTGCGGGGAGGTCACCACATACAATAGGGGTAAGGCCACACCTGTAGTCTGCAGCCAGTGAAATTAATTGCGAGCCGTGGAAGTGAACCCGAGGTCACAATTGATGTAGCTGGTAGATCTCTACCTTTCCTTGTAGACACGGGGGCGGCCAAGTCAGTGTTAAATTCAACAGTGGGTATGAAGACCACTGGTAAAACAATTCCAGCCATGGGAGTAACAGGAGTAGTACAATACTACCCTTTAAGCAAACCAGCAGAGATTACGATAGGGCCTTTGCAGACCAAGCACTCCTTTCTGCTAGCTGCATCGGCTCCGACTAATCTACTTGGGAGAGATTTACTGTGCAAGATGGGGTGTGTCATATATTGTACTCCTGGAGGTGTGTTCTTAGATATACCCGAGAATCACGCTCAGGAAGTGCAGGATATGCTAGACTCCCCACAAAGGCTAATGTCACACACTGCTGTTACAGATAGGTGTCCGTCCAAGGTAGAGGAAATGATTTCCCAGATACCGGAGTCACTTTGGACCAAGGATGGACAAGACACTGGATTGATGGCAAATGTAGCTCCTGTAGTAGTTCAAGTAAAAGATGGTAGGATAGCTCCAAAAATCCCACAGTATCCTCTGAAGCCAGAGGTGGAGTTAGGAGTTTACCCAGTAATAGAGCGCTTGCTACAACAGGGCATTCTGGTTAGGACGTCCAGCACTGCCAATAGTCCCATCTTCCCTGTGAAAAAGAGCGGGGGTAGGGGTTACAGGATAGTGCAGGATCTAAGGGGGATCAACAAAATAGTTGAGAGCCAATTCCCCGTAGTGCCAAATCCAGCCGTCATCCTTATGCAGATCCCTCCCACTGCGAAATTTTTCACTGTTATTGACCTCTGCTCTGCCTTCTTCTCGGTACCTCTGCACCCTGACAGTCAATATTTGTTTGCATTCACATATAGAGGAGTACAGTACACCTGGACTCGCTTACCACAAGGTTTCATTGACAGCCCAAGTATTTTCTCACAGGCTTTGCATGATTGTCTACAATCCTTTCAACCTGAGAGCGGATCAGTATTAATACAGTATGTAGACGACTTACTGCTGTGTTCTGATTCACTCGAATCGTCCTTGAGAGACACGAAACAGCTACTGCTTCATCTTTCTGATACGGGACACAAGGTTTCAAAGGATAAGTTGCAATTATGCCAGACCAAGGTAAAATATTTAGGACATTGCTTGACGCAAGGACTGAGACACATCACCGCTGATAGAGTACAGGCGATTCGCGACATGACTCTGCCACAAACCCAGCAACAGATTCGCACTTTCCTAGGAATGTGTGGGTACTGCCATAACTGGATCCCAGGGTTTTCCATACTAGCCTTACCTTTACAAGAGATGGTCTCATCAAACAAACCAGATCGGATTTCGCTCACAGATGAGTCCAAACTGACATTTGAGAGACTTAAACAGTGCCTAACGCAGGCACCAGCACTAGGTATGCCAGATTATGGGAAACCCTTTGAACTGTACGATACAGAAAGTGCTGGGTGTGCGGCAGGTATCTTAACCCAGAAACATGGTGATGCCAGCAGGCCGGTAGCCTACTACAGCGCTCAGCTAGACACAGTAGCACGATCCCTCCCCACATGCTTGCGAAGTGTTGCAGCGATAGCACTGCTAGTGAGTAAAAGCGAAGATGTAGTGCTAGGACACAACCTGACCATCCATACACCTCATGCAGTGTCAGCCTTACTGAATTCTGCCCAAACCAGACACGTCTCATCCGCACAGTTTACAAGGTGGGAATTAGCACTAATGGCCCCTGTAAACATCACCATAAGGAGATGCAGCGCACTAAATCCTGCAACGTATCTCCCAGGTGTGCCTGGACAGGCACAAAGGGTGGGGGATAAGAGTAATGGTGAAGGAGGATTTAGTACAGACACTGACACACATGATTGTATGGATATTTGACCCAAAATTTCATTGCAAGGCCTGACATCAGTGACAACCCACTGGAAGGTGTAGATTTTACTTTCTACACTTACGGTAGTTGCCACAGACAGACGGACTCGGGAGACTTGTGTACTGGATACGCAGTCGTAGCTGACAAAGGTACCATAGAAGCGGAACCCCTGGGCCCACCTCACTCAGCACAAGTTGCTGAGCTGGTCGCCCTAACCAGAGCGTGTGAATTGGCTAAAGGTAAGTCAGCCAATATCTACATGGATTCTAGGTATGCCTTTGGAGTAGTGCATGATTTCGGGGCCCTATGGCGCCTCAGAAATTTCATGACGGCAGCTGGCACACCCGTGGCGCATGCGACCCACATCAAAAGACTTTTAGCAGCAATACAGGAACCTGACAGAGTGGCTGTTATCAGGTGTAAAGCCCAAACATACAGCCAAGACCCAGTGTCGCTTGGTAACAGCCGGGCAGACGAAGCTGCTAAACTAGCAGCCAGTACCCCTATACAGACAGACATCACACAACTGATGGTATTCAATACCGTCAGCACACAGAAATTAAGTGAAATGCAAGATTTGTGTTCTCCACAGGAAAGGGCAGTCTGGAGGTCAAAAGGATATGGCCAGGAGTCCTCAGGACTCTGGACAGATGGACAGGGTAAGCCAGTGGCACCCAGAGCATACCTTCCGAGCTTAGCGGAGGCGGCACATGGGCTGACTCATCTAGGTAAAGAAGGTATGTGCAAGTTGGTAAGAGCTTACTGGTGTGCGCCAGGATTTTCTTCCCATGGTAAGAGGGCAATGACATGCCTCACCTGCTTGAGGAAGAACATTGGAAAGGCGATACCAACAGAACCATTCCATATTCCGCCAACGGACGGCCCTTTTCAGGTAATACAAATTGATTTCATACAATTGCCACCCTGTAGAAATTTAAAGTATGTATTGGTTTGTATTGATGTGTTTTCAAATTGGGTTGAAGCGTTCCCCGCTGCCACAAATACCGCTACGTTTACTGCAAAGAAAATTGTGCAGGAATTTGTGTGCAGGTATGGTATCCCTAGGATAATTGAAAGTGATAGGGGTACCTATTTTACAGGTGAAGTCTTTCAGGTAATGTGCAAATTAATGGGAATTATTAGTAAGCTGCATACTTCGTACCGCCCACAGGCGAGTGCGAAAGTGGAAAGAGTAAACAGCACTATTAAAAACAAGTTGAGCAAAGTAATGGCTGAAACTGAATTGTTGTGGCCAGAAGCTTTGCCACTTGTATTGTACAACATCAGAACCACTCCCAGGTCCCCTTTTAATCTGTCCCCCTTTGAAATTCTTTTTGGTCGACAACCCCATGTAATGATTGACCCCCAGGATGATTTGAAATGTAACAATGAAGTCACTGTAAAGTATTTGGTTAAGATGAGCAAGCAGTTGAGGAATCAGAATAGCAATCTAAAGCTAGTGATTCCTGATCTGCCAGACAGTAATTGTCATGACATTGAACCTGGGGATTATGTAATGATTCGGAATTTTCTACGCTCAGGTTGCCTGATTGACCGTTGGGAAGGACCGTACCAAGTCTTACTGACCAGCACGACAGCCCTGAAGGTTGCCGAAAGAGAGACTTGGGTCCACTCGTCCCACTGTAAGAAGGTCGCTGACCCAGAGAGAGCCCGTGACAAAGAGCAGAGTGTGGAGGAAACCATATCACTGGAGTGTCTATTCCGGGAAGGCTGAGAGGCAGGACTGTTGTCACGGCACCAGAGCACAGAGAACAACAAGATCAGAGGCAGTTGTCGCGCCTAGTTTTCTTTCCCTCCTAGTTGTTTTCTTTCTTCCATTACAACTCTTTCTTTCTCCTCCTGTAAGATGGACTCGCCCCAAGAGACTGCAGTCCGTGTTTTCCTGTTGACCCTGTTGTTGACCAGAGCAGTCTGTTTCGGTGAGAGTACCAGTGAGGTCGAGAAAGGATCTGGAATGGGTTCTGATGATCAGGATGGATTCGTAGAATTCCGAGAGCAACACAATCACCGAGCAAAGGCGAGTATCAGAAAACGATCTGGTAGCCATGACACTAACAGACATTGTGAAGGATTGTTAGCTGAAGAGAATTGTATATGCAGGAATTGTGACAACATAGTTGAGGACGGGTGCATCCAGAGATGTCAGTCCAGCATTAATATCAATATGGACCGTCATCCATTGAGTGACTATCACTCATTAGTGGGTAAGGTTTTAAACCAAACGGAATGCTGGGTGTGCTCACAAGTACCTCAAGGTCATAGAAAGTCAGGACTAGTGCCATACTCTTTAACGATAGATGAGGTACTTGAATTAAGGGATGGGAGACCGGTGGACAAGAAATTTAATATTTCTAGGCCTCCTAGTTTGAAGCTCCACCAATATCATGTGGATAGGTCCTTAATATGTTTTAACATTTCCAATCCCCGAAAGCCGGGAAATTGGGAAGTGACATGGAACAACCGAACCATGACATTCTCACACAGAGCCGATAGAATGCCCATTGACTCAGAGCTTATACGCCAAATAGCCAACAGTGGAAGATATTTCCAATATAGGTACACATTAGGAAGTATGCCCATGCGAGTTGGAGAAGTATCACCAAGATACTGTGCACATATCATACAACCTGATACGTGTACTAGACAAATGAGAGAGTTAGGGATAGGATTTTTCACCTGGAAGGTTTGTAATATGGTGATGTCATTCTCTGTCCCATATGTCCTCCCCGATGATGCATATTTCATATGTGGGAGGAAGGCGTATAAGTGGCTTGCCCCAAACTCAGAGGGATTGTGTTACATTGGAAAAGTGTTACCGGAAGTAATGACCATTACCCATGATAGAATGAAAGACGTTCACCGCAATGCTCAAGCTCCTTACACTCACACCCATTACGAACACATTGTAAAGAGACACCTTATAGATAGGACAGAGCATGCAGCCTCTGATTTGATCCACGAATCCACCGGGATTCAACTCCTGCTCGCGCTAGATATCACCCGTACCGCCAGAGGAGTGATAAATTTTAGGTATATTACCGCGCTAGCAAACCTGATAGACAATATCACCGAGATGTATGATGACACCTTCAGGTATACTGGGAGAGAATTGCAAGCTTACAAAACGGAACTGATCCAGCACAGGATGGTTCTAAATTACATCACAGCAGTGACAGGCGGGTATTGTGTCACCCTAGCAACTCAGTATGGTGTAAAGTGTTGTACGTATATCACAAACAGCACTGAGGACCCAACAGAAGTCATAGATCAAAAGATGGACGATATCTTGCAACTGAAGTGGGAGTTCCGAAGGAGACACAACCTTACCCTTGCTTCTGTGGGTAATGAACTGACCGGCTGGGTATCATGGTTGAACCCACGCAATTGGTTCTCAGGTTTAGGAGAATGGGCTCAAAATGTTATCGTTACTGTAGGGAAATTCCCCTTATGTATCCTAGGAGTTGTCATAATGATTGGTTTGAAATTCAGATGTGTTCGAATTTTAATGAATTGCAAGCGAAGTACCAAATTGATGAGTTTGAGGAGCGAGGGCATTGTAACAACAACTAGTTTAATTTATGACCCATCAATCGAGACAATGTTGTGATAAGACGTGATTCCACGGTCCGTTTCTTTCACCCGTTTCTCCTTTGTTTTTCTCCAAGGTAAAAAGACACCGACTCGGAAGAAGATTTTGATGACCCATTATACAGACCATTGATGAACTTTGTCACAGCCATTTGATGAACTGTTAGAGACTTTAATTTTTATGGACACTTGAAGAGCTTTGCTTGCCACACAGCAAAGATACAGCAATCCGGACAAGACTCCAACAGACGCCCAAGGACGACCACATATATATAACCATACGAATGCATTTATAACGTATGTTTCTTATCTTCATCTCTCCTATCTTCAGGTAGTGGCACACATAGTCGACAGGTGATATAGACACATATATCAGCACTCACATACTTTCCCCCTTCATGTATCATCAACTAATGTGCACCCCATTTGTTGGAACAAAAAGCCGAAAAGAGCTCGGTAGAGTTTATTAGCCTACTTACAGACCCTTAATAGAGGATAAGAAGGATTCAATGTATACTTCGCAATACCTCTAAGCTTATTTTTAGAACATGTACGGCACGATGATACATGACCCCTCAGACATGGATTTCATACATACATGCTTTTTACTATCTCACTAGGTCATACATTTCCCACCTTCTCCTCTCCTCCCTACTCCCAATCATAAAAAGGTATTTCATGGTAATATATTTTTCTGCTCAATCGTTTAGATAGTGGCAGTTATTGTTGACTGCCAAAGGGTGGACTGTCAAAGTCGAAAAATATCCTGATCATATGCCTTGTACTAACCCCTCATGCACATGCCCGCTGCACGTGCACACGCTCTGCCGTGCGTGCACATATCCGCAATTTGCGTAAGATCGCTCCGGCGATCACGCGCGGTGTATGCGCATTTACGGTAGAGTTTGTAAGCGTCTAGCGTGCGACTCGATCATAACATATTTAACCCATATAGTGTGTTTTATAGTGAATATTCCCCTTAACAATGTCAGAAATTATGTTTAGTTTAAACAGTTCTTGGACAGAGGAATTCCTCTTTGCATGATAGGAAGGGTCAGATAAAGGTTGATAAAGTATAGTATCCAGCTGTAGAGTATTTTAATAGTAACATTTCGGTGTTGGTTAGGAAGAGATTGCTCGCTCCTGCGCATAGTTATGTACAAAAGTAGTTTATAGATATTTACTGTATTTGCTGTTCATTACACATGCGGCGGGAATCCTGAGGATACCTCCCACCTGAGCAGTTGGAGAAAGGCATAGCCCACCTGTTCGAACCCACCTATGACCTTTTGTTATGATGCGTAGACACATTCCTGTGTCCAATGAACCATGAGATTATAGGGACCATTGTATTGTTACTGTATGTTGTGTATATAAAGACCACCATTGCCTGTCCAGTCACTCACTCTCTCTGCAAGGTTTTCACATTGAAGGCTGAGGGCTGGATTCAGGACGCGCTTGCGAATCATCCCCACGTGTGTAAGTTCTCTGTAGCCATTTTGTTATCCTCTGTGTTTGCCATTTTTTCTCATTGTGTCCTCTTCCTGTTTTCTTGTGTTTGCGATCGTTCGCTATTGTTCTTATTATTCCTTGTTATTCTGTTTAGATTTTGATGTTAGTTTTGTAGTGTATAAGCTGTACTGTTTTTCCCCTTTCTACTCGAAAATAATTATCCACGAGGGTGTTAGAGCCTAAGTGGGTTTTTTTAAATCCAAACCAGGCCTTGTGTTTTTACTAGTTACTGTAAAGGGTTTTGTGAGCGTCTCAACCGCTCAAACAGTTTTCATATTATCAAGGTTAATAAGTATTACATCATTATAGTATTTCATTGCCAAGGTTTAAAGTGTAAAGCATACCCTTTCGGTGTGTTGTTACTAAGGGTTACTGTGTAACATACCGTGAGCGTACGTGTCGCTCGTGCGTCGCGCCCACGGCCTAGCGTCTGCTACGCTAAGTGCGTACCCTTACGGTGCTCAGTGCGCCAATAGCCCATAATAGAATATAGCTTAATGTTTATAGGTAATAACTGACTTTATCAGCCCCCCATTTAACGCATTACGGCAGACAGAGCATCTTTTTACACATTAAGGCAGCCAGTCCCACTTTCTACACATTGTGACAGACAGAATATATATATAGATAGATAGATAGATAGATAGATAGATAGATAGATAGATAGATAGATAGATAGAAAAGATTATACTTACTGTCTCCGCTGGCAGTCAGGCTCCTCGGTGCAGCTTGATGGCGGATGATGATCCCGGGCAGGGGAGAAGGAGGAGGAGGGAGGTGGAGGAGGGAGCCGCAGCAGTGCAGTGTAATTGGTGGAGGCGCTGCTGTTGCTGTCCCTCTCCTTCCCAGCATTCACAGTGGCGGAGGGCAGCCTATGGTGAAGGAGAGGGACAGCAGCAGGAGCGCCTCCACCAATTACACTGCGCTGCTGCCCTCCTCCACCTCCCCCCCTCCATGGCACAGCGCTCCTCTCCTCTGCGGGCGGCGTACAGAGGCATGTAACAAGTCAGTTTGACTCATTACATGCCATGCTGGATTTGGGCCCCTGGACAGTGGCGAGCCCCAGTGCAAGGTACTGCTTGCACTGGCGGTAGTTCCGCCACAGTGCGCATGCTTTGTTATTCAGTAATCTTGTTAAACAATAAATATGTTATGGTATACACTATGGTCTTTCCACCCTTTTGTTTAGCATAATTTACCCTGAGAGGTCGATAGAACAAAGGTGAAGGATTTTGACCCAGTTTTGCCGAAACTGAAGGAACCGGAAACGAATTGAGATAAAGTGACTTTTTGCTACTTGACTGATTGGACTTGTTCATGGACGCAGCAAACAGGTTTTTGATCTGCATATTGTCTAAATAGACGAACTATTATCATTATTGTATAATTGTGCTATATAGACTGATTTATGATTACAACTCATTGAGGAATTACGTTGTATCTACCTTTGGGAAAGATTGTTACTGGTTTATCTTACTCCTACAGTAAGATACAATCAGGCTGATCAGGTCCAGAGCTGATGTCACACACCCTCCCTGAAAACGCTTGGGAACGCCTGCATTTTCCCTGACACTCCCAGAAAACGGCCAGTTACCACCCACAAACGCCCGCTTCCTGTCAATCACTTTGCGGACGCTCGTGCAATCAAAATTTTCGCTCCATCCTGTTACTGTTTGGCGACACGCCTGCGCATTGTGGTGCATATGCATAGGGGTGTAAGGAGGGTGGAGCAAGTGGAGATCTCGGGTTAGGAGGAGATGATTAGAAGAGAGGGGAGGGGTGGCCACCACAGTGCCTGCATGTTCCATGTCACTGATTGCGGTGTAGAGAGTCCAGTGCAGTGCAGTGTGGTGTGTTGTTAGGGAAGTGGGAAGGTTTGGAGACTTGTCAGAAGAAGCTTCCTGGCTGTCAGGTATCTGCATTCAGTGATCTGGAACATGCAGTGTGGTGGCCACCCCTTCCCTTTCCTCAGTCCTTTCCTTCTACCCATGGAGGCCCAGCCTGTCAATCACATAGAAGCTCCGCCCCTCCAGGCTAGAATGAGGTGCTGCTGCTCTGCTGCTGCCCACTTGGTGAGAATTAATGTGTGTATATTGTATGTATATGTGTGTTTATGTGTGTGTATACTGTGTGTTTATGTGTATATGTCTGTGTTTGTGTGTGTAAATGTGTGTATACAGTATGTCTGTGTGCATATGTGTGTTTATGTGTATACATGTATGTGTGTGTTTATGTGTATATATCTTTGTATACAGTATACGTGTGTATATTTGTGTGTGTGTGTGTGTATATGTCTGTGTGTGTGTGTGTGTGTGTGTGTGTGTGTGTGTGTGTGTGTGTGTGTGTGTGTGTGTGTGTGTGTGTGTGTATGAGTGTGTATATATCTGTGTATGTGTGTGTTTATGTATGTCTGTGAATATCTGTGTATATTTGTGTGTGTATATATCTGTGTATATGTGTGTGTTTATGTATATCTGTGTGTATATGTGTGTGTGTGTGTGTGTGTGTGTGTGTGTGTGTGTGTGTGTGTGTGTGTGTGTGTGTATCTGTGTATATGTGTATATATCTGTGTATATGTATGTGTTTATGTATGTCTGTGCCTAAATATGGGTGAATCTATGTATGTATGTATGTATGTATGTACTATGTACAGTATGAGTGGTGGTGGGTGGGGGCACCTTGACATGGCCCTACTCCGGGTGTCATGTTTCCACGCTATGCCTCTGCATACGCAGTCATTCAATAATTGCTCACTGGGCGATTTTGCCCAACAGCAATCAGGTCTGAATCAAGCCCTATATCCCATGTTGATGGGCATTAATGTGCACAAACACGGGATTTTGAAGGTAGTGTGAAAGGGGTATAAATGTGCTGGAAAACTGGCTATACTGGTTAGGAAAAGACAGCCACTGTCATAGATTGTTTTATTGTGTAAATTGTTAATTTAAAGAAATTTGATAATTGGGAACAATCCTATTGAAACAGGTCAGTAACCTTGTTTGTTCAGTTTAATCCTTATTACACCATTGTAACTGTGCTAGAAATGTAGTATTTTATAGAACTATTGGCTTTAGTCAAAAATCTTACTTACATTTAAGTACATACACAGCACAAATAATTCTGCCACTGCAAGTACTTGTCTGAGACTATATCTATATTATGAATAAAATATTTAAGCTTATGAATAGCATCAAGTTGGGGAATTAAAAAACATTTTTTATGTAATATTATCTCCAAGATAAAAAATAAAACAAATCGCAAAAGATGCTTGCATACTGTTTTCCAGTGATGTAAATAAAATTTAGAAACACAAGTGTGCCTATTTGCATATTTACCCTGTGACTTTGTGCATTCATATCTAGGCTTAGCATACTGTCCCTTTAAACCGGGACACTCATGAATTACACAGGTTCTCTGTGCCAGAGAGATCATTGGCATCCCCAACTCCCCCCCCCCCCCCCCCATCCCCACCCCCCAAAACACACCTATGGTTTTCAATAGGGACATAGGGTGCATGCACATTTATAGCCCACTGCAACAAAATATATATTTTTTTTACACAAATCCTCTTTATACCACATTTATGCACTTAACTTGAGAGCTTGTTGTTTTTCAGTTACAATACCCTTTAATAAACAACACATTTCAATATACTGCCATACCCATATAAATTGTTGAATTCTAATCAAACACCCTACTCATTGAGCTATTTGATCCTACTTAAAAACTATGAACACTGTATGAAGCTACTGGTACTTTGTAAAAAAAAAAACAATCAGTATTGCAATTGAACAGATCTATGTAGTGTGCAACCACACATCCAATCCCTTGCGGCCACACCCTACATAAATCTACTCAGCCGCAGTGCTGAATAAATTGTCCTGCTGCAATGCCACAGGCGATGGGTTTGAATACCAGGTATGTCAGCATTTTGAAATGTAATAAAGGACAGTGTGACTGAATAACAAAGAAATTTCAAGTTGAGTATAGGTATTAGCGACAGAAGGGGTCAGGGTAGGAGACAGGGGTGGTCAGGAGATGCCGGTCTGCAGCGCTATGTGCGGTGCGCCCCCTACACACACACACACACATCTAGTTACGGCTCTGACTCTGGCTGATTAAACCTGGTGAAATTCTGGCTTGAATTAAGCCAGCCACAGAACCTGTGTAATTCATGAGTGTCCCAGTTGAAATGGATAGTATGGTAAGCCTATTCATATTCCACTGATATGCTTTGTATCAGTGATCCAACGATTACACTGCATGCTATTCACAGGCAGCTAGTGTGCGAATTCATAAAATCACACAGACGGTAAATCACACCTGTGTCACTATCTTAATTCAGATTGCTTTTTGCAAACATTTATTGGAGCAGGTTTTATGGACCGCAAATGATCTTATTACATTAACATCATTAATTAAGTTGCATACATTTTTTGTAGAATTCTTTAATTACCAAAACCATGTGTAATCCAGTAACTGGAATTATTTACTTCATCAACATTTATTTCTGACAATAACTTGATACGTGTATCATTAGGCTTGCCATAATATTGCTTTCATCTGGAACATACATGATTTATATAGGTTCTGTGGCTGGCTAGAATTCACCTGGTTTTAGTCAGCCACAGAACCTGTTTAAATCATAGGTGCCCTGATTGAAAGGGATATTGGGGGTCATTCCGAGTTGACCGCACGCTGACTATTTTTGCAGCGCAGCGATCAGGTAAAAAAATGGCAAAACTGCGTATGCACCGCAATGCGCACGCGTGTCGTATGGGTACAAACAGCATCGTTGTTGTGCACTGCTTCTAGCGACAATTCCATTCGCACAGCCGATTACAAGGAGATAGATAAGGAAGAGGGCATTTATAGGTGTTAACTGACCGTTTTCTGGGAGTAGTAGGGAAAATACAGGCGTGTCCAAGCGTTTGCAGGGCGGGTCGCTGGAATCATCGCACAGGATAAGTAACTACAGGGCTGGTCTTGTTTTGCAATAAAATGTTTTTGTACCGCTTGGCTGCACATGCGATTGCACACTTGCAAAGCGAAAATACTCCCCCCGTGGGCGGCGACTATGCGTTTGCATGGCTGCTAAAAGTAGCTAGCGAGCGAACAACTGGGAATGAGGGCCATTCTGGCAAGCCTAGGTTTTATCCCTTTCACATTGTGTAAACTAGTCTAATTATGACTAGAATATATCTTCTGGAATTTGTATAGGCTTTTTTTTGGTATCTAGAAAAACTAAATTGTGAGAATTCCCTTGTTCAAGATCTATTGAGAGCGCAACAACCAAAGACCCAGGACTGGCAAATTCTTGAATATGAACTAAACAAATTTACAAGGTTTGGTTCATGGAATTATTTGCAATTTTGGATAAAGGGTTGCCAACGCATTCATTACTGAGTCACATAATCTTTATAATTAGGTTTTCCATACTATCCATTTAAACCGGGACACTCATTGAATTCACAGGTTCTGTTTTAAACCAGCTGAAATGCAGGCTTGAAGTCAGCCAGCCACAGAACCTGTGTAATTCATGATTGTCTCGGTTTAAAGGGATAGTATGGTAATCTCACAAACTTTTTATTAATGGAAAAAAATGTTGTACAACAAAATGCTTTGCATGAATAAAAAGATGTTTTAAATTAAAATGTGATATTGTATTTTTTTTAAATAAATAAATTTTAACATAACATTTAAAAAAAAAGTTCAAAACAATATTTAAAAAGTACAGTTTGTTTTGAATTCTTTTTTATCCCCGGGAAGTGGTTTGAAGTTTTTATCCTCATCTAGGACAAATATGAGTACTCAGAGTATACATTGCGGTAAATGCTGGTGTTTTATATCTATATAAACTATTTAGTGTCATGTATAGATAAGTTGTGGATAAACAGGTGGGTTAGTAATCCTTATTTGCAGGATGGAGGACAGCAGGGCCCAGTAGTTTCTGAACCTCAGGAAGCTTCACACCCATTGCCTCTATTCAGAAGGGATTTAACCCTGCACGCCAGGACGATCATGGGGATTAAAGAGTAATTAAACCAGATAAATTATCTGCCTTAAACATTATTTCAAAGTGTCCATTCTGGTGAAGAAAAGTCTTGGACGCTTCATTTACTTTTTTTTTTAGGAAACTGAACAGCTGACACAAAGGGGATTGCTGGGATGTTGTGGAATGCACTTTTTTCTATAATCAAATTAAACAGCTCTCTGCAGAGGGGGTAGGTCAGTGTTTAGGTTGATCTCTGAAAAGAAACAAATAGGTTTAGAAGCCAGTATTAAGCAAATGACTGATCCTGCAGGAAGTATTTGTGGCAGATTCTCTCTTCTATGGGCAGTTTAACCTCTATTTGCCATGGGGACTTGTGAGCTGCTGGATAATACATCTGGGGTCACTATTTGTTTTGTGTTTTGGGCTACACTGCAGATCCAGCAAGGCAGTTTTATGTTGTTATATAAACGGTACTCTGGACTCCTCTAGCATTTTAATGCCCTAAATATGATCATGTTAAAATATAATTATAGTATTCTGTAGTTCTAGGAATATATCATATGGTACTTGCCAACTCTCCCTGATTCTCAGGGAGACTCCCTGAAATATCAGCCATCTCCCTGACTCCCCATACAGTGTAGCAATCTCCCTGATTTCACCTTTCCCCCATTATGTAGCTGTTACGTTCTTGGGGGGGGGGGAATAATTCAGAGATACATACATTCAAATTAAATCATCAGCGCCATTTACCTGGATTGGTTATAAGGCATAATGATCCCTATGAACAATATAAAATAATATAGGTGCCAAATAATGATATATTGGCTGCTGCTCACCCAAATGGAGGAGCGATAAACCTCCATACAATTGAAAAATATGGAAAACAGAAATGGAAGTGCTCCCATTTCTGTTTTCCATAATGATCTCTATGGCTACATGTATTTTCAGATAAGGTTTCTCATGGCCACTTAAATGAAACATCTTAAATATGCAATACACACGCAAGCCCTGAAAAGTATCTGTTTCTTTTAATCAACCAGTAGGTCTTACTTAAGCCCAGTACTCACGGGCCGATCAAGGAGAGATGCGTGCTGAGCGAACCGCTCAGCACACATCTCTCCTGCCGCTCAGCACAGCGCGATCTGTGCTGAGCGTGCGGGGGGAGACGGGGGGGCCGCTCACTTCACCCAGCGGGTGAAGTGAGCGACCCGCTAGATTGGCCTGCATGCAGGCCAATCTAGCAGCGGCGATAGCGATGTGCGGGGCCGCGCATCGCTATCGCCGAGGGGGCTACACACGGAGCGATCCTGCCGATATTCTAAGCAATCTAGTCAGATTGCTTAGAATATCGCTCCGTGAGTACCCCCCTTAACTGCTTTGAGTCTCATTTACGTTTTAATGTAAAGTTTATGACACGCCTCTCAGATGTAGCAGTACATGACCGAGTTTATAGGTGTTAAGGGGGGTACACACGGAGAGATCCGTGCTTAAAATCTAAGCAATCTTGCTAGATTGCTTAGATTTTAAGCACGGATCTGCCGTGTGTATGCCCTCCAGCGATAGCGATGCGCGGCCCCGCGCATCGCTATCGCCGATGCTAGATTGAGCTGCATGCAGGCTCAATCCAGCGGGTCGCTCACTTCACCGTTGTGTGAAGTGAGCGCCCCTCCCCCCCCCCCCCCCCCCCCCCCCCGTCGGCTTTCCCCCTCGCTCAGCACATCGTGCTGTGCTGAGCGGGGTGAGAGATGTGTGCTGAGCGGTCTGTGTTAAGATCGCTCAGCACACATCTCTCCCGTGAGTACCCCCCTTTACTTTCACAATCTCCCTGAAATGCTTTTTCAAAAGTAGACAAGTATAGTATATATTACACTATTACACCAACTTGCCATCTGCAGTTTTGATGAAATGGACTAGTGTAGACAAAAAAAAGTAGACAAGTATAGTATATATTACACTATTACACCAACTTGCCATCTGCAGTTTTGATGAAATGGACTAGTGGGCAGGGGCACAAAAGAGCACAAATGGAGAAGTAGCTATGGCAAATATCAGTTCCCAGCTATCATTTATCTAGTACATTCTTTAATTGATAGATAGAATCTGATTGGTTACTACAGACAACTTCTCTACTTGTCCTATTTAGGTGGTTTGGTACAGAGGCAGAACTAGCAGTGGTGCAGCCAGTGCATCACATCGGTGCCAAATGCAGTGCAGGGGCCAAGAGCATTACAATGAGTCATACTGACTCATTGTACTGTATGCTGCCTGCCCATCCCTGCTCTACACTGTGGGACGCCAGTCACCCAGTAATGTAGAGCAGTTGACTGAGACTGAGCTGGCAGCTGTTGCCTGTCTGAGTCCAGCTGGAGGCCTTACTGAGGCTTAGTGAGGCCATCCTTGCTGACGGTGCCAGTGATCTGACGTCCCTGGCATTAAACCCAAGTAGGAGCCACCATCTACATGCTGCTGTTCTGGACCCAGGTAAGAAAATTATAATACTGTATATTTGTCATGTAAGTACTGTCACCATCTCCCTTGCCTCACCCACTGCTGTCACTCTCTCCCTGGTCTCACCCACTGCTGTCACCTTCTCCCTGGAATGACCCTCTCCCTGTCACTCACTGCTGTCACCCTCTCCATGTCACCCACTGCTGTCACCCTCTCCCTGTCACTCCCTGGCATCACCCACTGTGTCACCCACTCCTGTCACCCACTCCCTGGTGTCACCCTTTCCCTGTCACCTTCTCCCTGTCACTCACTGCTGTCACCCTCTCCATGTCATCCACTGCTGTCACCCTCTCCCTGTCACTCCCTGGCATCACCCACTGTGTCACCCTCTCCCTGTCACCCACTGCTGTCACCCTTTCCCTGTCACCTTCTCCCTGTTACACACTGCTTTCACCCTTTCCTTGGCATCACCCACTGCATCTCCCTAGTGTCACCCTCTCCCTGGCATCACCCACTGCATCACCCTAGCGTCACCTTCTCCCTGGCATCAGCCACTGCTGTCACCTTCTCCCTGTCATACACTGCTGTCACCCTTTCCCTGGTGTCACCCTCCCTGGCATCACCCACTGCTGTCACTTTCTCCCTGTCACCCACTGCTGTCACCCTCTCCCTGTTACCTTCTCCCTGTCACATACTGCTTTCACCCTTTCCTTGGCATCACCCACTGCATCTCCCTAGTGTCACCCTCTCCCTGGCATCACCCACTGCATCTTCCTTGTGTCACCATTTCCCAGTCACCCACTGTGTCACCCTCCCCGTCACCCACTGCTGTCATCCTCTCTCTGGTGTCACCATCTCCTTGGTACCCACTTCCTGTCACCCTCTCCCTGGCACCAACTGCCTTTCACCATCTCCCTGGTGTTACCCACTGCCTCTCCCTAGTGTCGCACTCTCCCAGTCACCCACTGCCTATCCCTGACACCACTCACTGCCTTTTCCTGTCACCCACTGCCTCTCCCTGGTGTCACCCTCTCCCTGTTACTGACTGCCAGTCACCCTCTCCTGGACACCCACTGCCTCTCCCTGGCATCATCCACTGTCTCTCTCTGTCACCCTTTCTGTCACCCACTCCGTCACTCTCTCCCTGTCACGCTGTGTCTCTCTGTCACCCTCTCCTTGTCACCCTCTCCCTTGCACCACTCACTGCCTCTCCCTGTCACCCTCCTCTAGTCACCCACTGCCTCGCCCTGGCATTAATCACTGCCTCTCCGTGTCACCATCTCCCTGTCACCCACTGTCTCTCTGTCACCTACTACTTGTTACCCTCACCCTATCATCCTCTTCTGGTTACCCACTGCTTCTTTCCATCACCCACTGCCTGTCGCTGTCTCCCTGTCACCCACTGCCTCTCCATGTCACCCTCTCCCTGTCACCGACTGCTCCTTTCCATCACCCGCTTCTTGTCACGCTCAGCCTCTTCCTGTCACCCTCTTCCTCTCCCCGTCACCTTCTTCCTGTCATCAACTACCTCTCCCTGTCAGGGCCCAAAGCATATTTTTGCACCTGCGCCCACCAATCACAAGTTCTACCACTGGTTTGGTACATCTCTTTTGACAGTGAATGTGCCAAACCTTGTTAATATTTGTGCTAAGGATCCCAAAACAGTCACTGACAACCAGTGTTATGTTCTAACGTCTAACATATTATACCAGTAATACAGTAGCAATAATGTGTAATAAAGTGAATGAAGAATAGCAGAAGCATCTGGCGAGATTAAAGTAAGAGTTTCATAATCCTACACAGGCTACAATCATTATTAGAGAACAAGACATAAAAACAGATATATTGCATGAATAATGCATGGGGAGCCTCTCATGGCACTGTAGCATAATGGCAAATTACAGAATCTTTATATGTACAAAGCAGGAGTCCACAGCAATGATGAACAGTGGTGAGATCAAATAAACCATTTACCAGTTCCTCTGCAAGGCAAAGAGGTTAATGCTTAGTTCTCTTTTCTATTAAGCTTATTTTGTGCAGTAGATGCAAATGTAAAGCACTTGGAGGTCTATTAGGAGAAAAGTGCTATAAAGATAACATTATTTATTGTTGTTGTTATTATTATTATTATTATTATTATTATTATTATTATTATTAATAAGGGAATGGGGTAGCAAACACTTTTGAGCAAGATCCCACCATGGGTGCTGTGGATGTCATATGGATTTGGTTGGGCAAATCTGTTTAGCAGCAATTGAATTCCCCCCTAAGTGTGGTGTAATAACAGTGTACTAACTTCCATTGAGCTATAGCATTAAATATAACACGATGCAAATGTACATGTAGGAATGCTATGTGTTATGTCTGTAGCTGGTCACTACTATACCTCCAAGTACAGGTAAATATTGGTGTGTGCAGCACATTTCTTTATGGTGTGCACCCAGGGAATGTATCTGTTCTGTAGGTGGACAGTAAAAAGGTTGACAGTCAATAGGTCAACCACTATTGGTCAACATGCATTAGTTCAACATGGTCAAAATGTCAACATGACAATGGTTGACCCAACATATGGTCGAAATTAGTTGTTTTTTTAAAATGTCTAACTTTTTCATACTTTAACATCCACGTGGACTACGTTTGGGAATGGTAACTTGCCCAAAGAATGGCGAGTGAAGCAAGCCATACGCTAATTGGGGATCCATGTGCTAAAAGTTTCAAATTTACACCCCGAAACCCTAAAAACTCATGTTGACCTTTTCATGTGTCAACAATTTTCATGTTGACCTTTTGTTTGTGTTAACTTTTACTCATGCCAACCTTGTGCAAGTTTACTTTTGGGGATGATCTTTTTACTGTTGACCTAAGCAACCATACGCCCCCAGGGAAATCCAGAGAGGAATACTCTGCACTGAGTAGCACCACCCATGGACATGTCTTGTATAAGTATTTATATAATCTATCCCTCCTCTTATCATGTCCACCCAATCTCCCCTCATTTCATGTCCCACCCAATCTCCTTCCAATTGCCCCACCAATCCCCCCAAATCTATAACCTTACATAACCTATAGTATAGCCCCCAGACCCCATAGATTGTGAGTTCCTTGGAGCAGGGCCCTCTTACCTCCTGTTCTCACAACCCTCTTCTTTCATACTTCAACTACAGCCTACGTAACGAATGTCTATCCCTGCATCTCCTCTCGCTCATTACTGTCTATCTCTTCCCGTGGTTGCCTGCCCCCAGTAGTATGACGAATACTCCTTTGCTTCCTTTCATCCCGGCTGTAGTATGTACTGAAAACTGTATTGCTAATTGTTACCTGTACTCTGTTTTAGTTTATCTATTAATGTTAAGTTCTGTGTACCCTGTATTGTTCTAATGTCTGCCGTATGTACGGCACTGCGAAACACTTGTGGAACCCTATAAATAAAATGTAATAATAATATGGCCATATTATGGTGCTAACAGATCATCAGAATGCCCGTGGTACAAAGGCCTTGGCACACCCTGGACCCTATCTGTGCATCCCTATGTTTTTTTAATACTATGGTTAGGTTACATATGTTTATATTGCTGTGCACTCATGCGCTTAAATGGTAACCACTTGTGTGCCTAAGAGAGGTGGATATGTTCAACAGACACATTGCGCAAAAGTGTCAACATCACTTCAGTAGTTGAATTCATGTTACTACACTAAACTGTTTCCTCTAAAGTACTGCTGGCTTCAGTCCTTCACTTTTGCACTAATCCATATAACTAGGCATTGTTTTTGCACTTCATAAGTGAGGCATACTGATGCCAAACAATGAATGTCATAGCACATGCAGATTACTGGTCTCCGTTGTGCAAAATAACTCCTGTCAATATTTTTATCTGGACGAATAGTAGTAGGAAATGTTTACAGATTATACAAGACAACTGGGAGAAAGAAAGGTTATGTGTCATGTTGATGAGGATGTATTACATTTCTTCTGTCTATAGTTTAGTTCATGGAGAAAGAAATGTTTGCACATTATTCTGTATTGTAGTCAGGGCTGTTTTAAACATTGCAAAAGGGACAGAAACTCCCCGGGACAGGGGTCCAGCTTTACAGTTTATACCTTTTACACTTGCTAGTACTGAACTGGTGACACCCTACAATTGCTGATATATCAGCCCCTGGTGTCCTAGAATTATTATTAGTTTCTATTTATCTATATATCTATGATGATTAATGACTAAGCCAAGGACTAAGACACCTGATATTTTCTCCCCAACGTCTTAGGGGTAAATTTACTATAGCTTCTAAAAGTGAAAATAGTTGAGGTTGCACATAGCAACCAATCAGATTCTTTCTATCATTTCTTTATTGCATCCTAGGAAATGATAGAGAGAATATGATTGGTTGCTATGAAGCTTTAGTAAATGTACCCCTAAGAATGCAGAAATCCTTTCATTCAGTGAATAATATAGTATAATATGGAAAACAACAGTAATTTTTTCTGTCTTGTCTACCCCCTTTTTTGAATAAAAGTGATTTACATTCCTATTGGGATACTGTTTGCTCTTGTAGTGTCCCACTAATGTGGTCTTTGCTCCCAGCATACTTACATAGTAAAGTGATCCTGGCTATAGTGTATAGTAGGACTGTGGAACCTTATACAGTACACTAAGAAATTGTCTGATGCTGTTTATCTAGGGGCCTGATCAGAGCCGGCCCAAGGCATAGGTAAACTAGGCAAATACCTAGGGCATTTGGCATGCCTAAGGGCACAAGCAGCTTCTGCTGATTAAAATGATTTGCGACATGCCTTTATTCTGTGTGTGACTGTGTCTGTATCTGCATACAGAATGTTATGTTACAGTTTATTCCTTGAAGTCACTGTAACGTAGCATTTAGTATGCAGATACAGCCACAGTGTATGTTTATGAGAACATTAATAATGTGTGTCATATGCGTAAGGGGCATTACTGTGTAGGATATTGTGTATAAATGCATTACTAATGTGTGGCATTATGTGTATAAGGTGCTCTACTGTGTGACGTAACGTTTAGAAAGGGCACTACTGTGTGGTCTAATGTGAATAAAGATCAATATGGTGTGGTGTAATGTGAATAAGGTGCAAGACTGTGTGATGTAATGTGTATAAGGGGCACTACTGTGAGGAGTAACGTATATAAGGTAAAGTGGTACTAATGTGTGATGTAAAGTGAAGAAGGGAGACTATCACATGATATAATGTAAATAAAGTTGCACTACTGTGGCGTAATTTGAATTGGAGGTACTATTGTGTGGCCATCCCCCTTCCCAGCAAGAACATGCCCCTTTTTGAGCTGTGCACCCAATGTGTGCACTGTTCCTATTTAAAATATAGGGGATAGGAGCACCAAAAATGAGGACTGCTATGGGTGAGGGGTGAAGGTGCTGGAAAAGGATGCAGGGTAAGAGGCAGAACTAGTGGCTGTGCTAGGGGGCACCAGCCAAAATCTTGCCTAGGGCAACATATTGGTTAGGGCCGGCTCTGGGCCTGATTCATGTTTCTATGTAAAGCAAAAAAAGCAAGCAACCATGTTGCATTGCAGGTGGGCAGATGTAACGTGCAGAGAGATTTATATTTGAGTGGGGTGTGTTCAAACTGAAATCTAAATTGCAGTGTAAAAAAAGCCTCTCTAACATTTGTGGGCTACATGCAAAGCAACCAGTATTTACCCTGCACAGAAAAAATTAAAATGTATTTTGTCCCTTTGCATGACAACATGATTTGTTCCAGACACAAGGGGGGTTATTCAGACCTGATCGTAGATGTGCTAAATTTAGCACATCTACGATCAGCTTCCCTGACATGCGAGGGGACGCCCAGCACAGGGTTAGTCCGCCCCGCATGTCAGGCCCTACCCCATCGCACAAGTACAAAAGCATCGCCGCTGTGCTCCTGCGCGCTGGCAGAGAGCTACTCGTCGCTGCCCAGGATGCAGCGTAGGCCGGACCATGCCCCCTAAACGGTGGACAAACGCCGCCGGCCCGCCCAGCGACCGCTTCTGCCTGTCAACCAGGCAGAGGTGATTGCTGGGCTACGACAGCAGTCGGCTGTCTGGCATGCGTCTTCGCACTGCGGTGCCGGCACATGCGCAGTTCAGATCTGGTCGCTGCTGTGCGAACACGCACAGCACCAATCAGGTCTGAATCAGCCCCCTGGGGGTTAATTCAGAGTTGATCGCAGCAGCAAAGTTGTTAGCAGTTGGGCAAAACCATGTGCACTGCAGGTGTGGCAGATATAACATGTGCAGAGAGAGTTAGATTTGGGTGGGTTATATTGTTTCTGTGCAGGGTAAATACTGGCTGCTTTATTTTTACACTGCAATTTAGATTTCAGTTTAAACACACCACACCCAAATCTAACTCTCTCTGCACATGTTATATCTGCCCCTACCCCCCAGCCTACCCCCCATTCCGCACTGCACATGGTTTGGGCCAACTGCTAGCAAATTTGCTGTTGCGATCAACTCATAGTTGCCTACCCTCCCTCATTCTACAGGAGACTCCCTGAAATAGTAGCAATCTCCCTCACTCCCTGAATGGTCCCTCAATCTTCCTGAAAAAAAAGAAATTATAGATACATACATTTAAACAGAGTCGGCCATAGGCATAGGCAAACTAGGCAATTGCCTAGGGCATTTGATATGCCTAGGGGCATCAGCAGCTTCTGCTGATTAAGATGATATGCGGCATGCCTATATTCTGTGTGTAGCATTTCATATGCAGATACAGCCACAGTCTCGTGTATATAGGCATGATGCATATAATTTTAATCAGCAGAAGCTGCTTGTTCATCCTAGCCACATAGCAATGCAAATAAGATGCATTTTCATTAAAAAAAGGTGTGTCCGACGTTAGCATTGAGGCAATATTTATGAGGACACATCTGTATCCAAGCAGAGGCAGAGGTCACAGTGTTAGTGGCAGTGTGAGTGCTGTGTGCATGTAAGTGGTTTGGTTGTGTAGTAGTGTTCGGAATATGTGTAAGGAGCATTATGTGTGTCATGTAAAAAAACATTAATAATGTGCAACATATGTGTAAGGCGCACTGTGTGTGTCATTATGTGTATAAGGGCATTATTAATGTGCGGCATATGTGTAACAGGGTACTACTGTATGTGTGTAATTATGTGTATAGGGGCACTATGTGTCATTATGTGTATAAGGGCATTAATAATGTGCGGCATATGTGTAAGGGACATTATGTGTAAAAGGTCATTAATAAAGGTTGTCATAATGTATAAGGCACATTATGTTTATAAGGACATTAATAAGGTGTCTTATATGTGTAAGGGGCATTACTGTGTGGAATTACGTGTATAAATGCATTACTAATGTGTGGCATTATGTATATAAGGTGCTCTACTATGTGGCGTTGCATATAGAAAGGGCACTACTGTGTTGTCTAATGTGAATAAAGAGCAATAGGGTGTGGTGTAATGTGAATAAGGAGCAATTCAGTGTGACGTAATGTGAATAAGGGGCTCTACTGTGAGGAGTAACGTTTATAAGGTAAAGTGATACTACTGTGGGATAGAAACATAGAAACATAGAATTTGTCGGCAGATAAGAACCACTTGGCCCATCTAGTCTGCCCCTTTTTTTTTTTTTTTTTTATATTATTTTTATCTCTAACCTTATTTGATCCTTATTTCTTTGTAAGGATATCCTTATGTCTATCCCATGCATGTTTAAATTGCTCTACTGTCTTAGCCTCTACCACCTCTGATGGGAAGCTATTCCACTTGTCCACTACCCTTTCTGTGAAATAATTTTTCTGCAAATTTCCCCTGAACCTCCCCCCCTCCAGTCTCAGTGCATGTCCTCGTGTCCTATTGCTTCTCTTCATTTGGAGAATGTTTCCCTCCTGGACTTTGTTAGAAACTTTCAAATATATCAAGGGTTTTATCATGTCCCCCCTTTCCCTTCTCTGCTCCAAACTATACATATTGAGATTTCTTAGTCTTTCTGGGTATGTTTTGTGATGTAGGCCATACACCATTTTAGTTGCCCTCCTTTGTACAGTTTCTAATGTATTAATATCCTTTTGAAGATATGGCCTCCAGAACTGAATACAGTATTCTAGATGAGGCCGTACCAATGACCTATACAGTGGCATTATTACTTCTTTCTTTCTGCTGCTGATTCCTCTCCCAATGCAGCCAAGCATCTGACTAGCCTTCCTCATTGCCTTGTTACATTGCTTACCTGCCTTTAAGTCATCTGAAATAGTGACTCCTAGATCCCTTTCCTCCTCAGTAGTTTCCAGTATAGTGCCATTAATACTGTATTTAGCTTTAGGATTTTTGAGACCCAAGTGCATGATTTTGCATTTTTTGGCATTAAACTGTAATTGCCAGACTCTTGACCATTCCTCTAGTCTACCTAGATCCTCAATCATTTGTTTTACCCCACCTGGTGTGTCTACCCTGTTGCATACCTTTGTGTCATCTGCAAAAAGGCATACTTTCCCTTTAATGCCATTTGCAATGTCACCAATAAAGATATTAAAAAGCACTGGTCCAAGTACAGATCCCTGGGGTACTCCACTGGTAACATTTCCCTCCTGTGAATGCACTCCATTTACCACAACTCTCTGTTTTCTATCCTTCAACCAAGATCTTATCCATTCAATAATCCTAATATCCAATCCCAAACTTTCAAGTTTATTTAGCAGTCTGCGATGTGGAACTGTGTCAAAAGCCTTACTAAAGTCTAGATAAGCTATATCCATGGCTCCACCTTTATCCATCACTTTAGTCACACAATCAAAAAAGTCAATAAGATTTGTTTGACATGATCTCCCCCCAGTGAATCCATGCTGTTTGGGATCCAGTAAATTGCCGGATTTGAGATAATCTACAACTCTTTCTTTTAAGAGTGTTTCCATCAATTTCCCTACTACTGATGTAAGACTCACTGGTCTGTAGTTGTTTGCCTCTTCCTTGCTTCCACTTTTGTGCAGTGGGACTACGTTTGCTCTTTTCCAGTCCCCTGGAATTACTCCTGTAGCTAATGACTGGTTGAATAATTCTGTCAATGGTGCTACCAGCACCTCTTTAAGTTCTTTAGTATCCTTGGATGTAATATGAATTATGGACACTATCGCATGATCAAATGTGAATAAAGTTGCTGTACTGTGTGGTGTAATTGGGGTTACTATTGTGTGACCATGTCCCTTGCCAGCAAAAACACACCCTTTTTTGGGCTGTGCACCAAATGTGCGAACTGTTCCTATTTAAAATATAGGGGGTCCAAACACCAAAATAAGGACTGCTATGGGTGAGGGGTGATGGTGCAAGGTCAGAGGCGGAACCAGCGGTGGTGCTAGGGGGCACCAGCCAAAATCTTGCCTAGGGCATCATATTGGTCAGGGCCGGCTCTGCATTTAAATGGTATAATTGGTGCCATTTCCCTATATTGGTTATAAGACACAATGATCCCTATGGCTACATGCATTTTAAAGGTTTCTTATGGCTGCTTACAGTATATGGAACCTCTTGTAAAACACAATACACAAACACATCCTGCAAAATATAAGAGTCTTTTCTTCAACAAGTAGATCTTACTAACTTTGGGGCTCATTTACATTTGGATTTAAGTCATTTTCATGACACGCCTCTCAGATGTAGCAGTACACGTCTGCGCTAATAGGTGTTAATTTCACAATCTACCTGAAATGCTTTTTCAAAAGTAGGCAAGTATGGATCAACTCTCAATTAGGCCCAAAGTTACTTGCTTTTCTGCTTTACTTTACAAGCATGAATCAGGTCCCAGGTTTGTTGTCCACCAATACAGCTCCGGACCTTTTCTTACAAGGATTCAGATCTAATCGCAGCAGCAAATTTGTTAGCAAATGGGCAAAACCACGTGCATTGCAGGGGGGGGGGGGGCAGATATAACATGTGCAGAGAGAGTTAGATTTGGGTGAGTTATATTGTTTCTGTTCAGGGTAAATACTGGCTGCTTTATTTTTACACTACAATTTAGATTTCAGTTTGAACACACCCCACCCAAATCTAACTCACTTTGCACATGCTATATATGACCCCCCCCACCCCCTCCCCCCCAGCAGTACAGATGGAGCTGGTACGATCAGGTCTGAATTACCCCCATGGTTTTGCCAATTTGCTAACAAATTTGCTGCTGCAATCAGGTCTGAATTAGGACCTTAGTGAATTGCTTAGTGTCTGTAAGAAGTAGTGTGTCATGTACAGTTAATGAAGTTCTACTCTATTTCCTGCATTGCTAGGGACTTTTCCTGAGCTACACATTTCTGCACAGCAACTCCTATATATTATCTCCCTAGAGGTAAGCTGGGGTGGAATAAATAATTTTGTTCTGTGAAAGGCCCGTGTTGTGCAAAGTAGTGAACACCAGTATATTTTCCTTATTACCTTATGTCTCTCTTAATTGCATTTTGGCAACAAATGTGAGTAGATTAAATGCATAAAACACAATCTCCAATAAACTTTTGTCCTACAATTCACAACAATCGATTGCCACTTTACATCGACAGTGGTTATACACTCTGTGACACACAGCCATGCACAATGGGGGTAATTCCAAGTTGATCGCAGCAGGATTTTTTATAGCAATTGGGCAAAACCATGTGCACTGCAGGGGAGGCAGATATAACATGTGCAGAAAGAGTTAGATTTGGGTGGGTTATTTGATTTCTGTGCAGGGTAAATACTGGCTGCTTTATTTTTACACTGCAAATTAGATTGCAGATTGAACACACCACACCCAAATCTAACTCTCTCTGCACATGTTATATCTGCCTCCCCTGCAGTGCACATGGTTTTGCCCAATTGCTAACAAAAATCCTGCTGCGATCAACTTGGAATTACCCCCAATGTGCACAAGCAGATGCTGTATGTCACAACACAGAAATAACCATTTTAGTGCTGAGCTGCGCAGTGACAGCTGGTGATAGACTGACCTGTACAGTATGTCAATGTGAACAACCTGTTTTCACACTCTCATATTGTGTTAACAACAATCCTCATCCTTTACTGTGGATTGTTCAGTGTTTAGCTATACACTCAAAGCTCCGGATGCTGAATTGAACTGAAATTAGCTGTATATACTCCCGCTTTGTGTGCATGGGAATAAATACATATATTCACACGCATACGTACCATACTAGTATGCAGATCTCCGGTCTGCCTAAACCTATCCTTAGGATTGCTGTGTTGCTCGCTATCATCACTGGGGTGCATTCAGGCCCGCCATCAAATGGGGACAGTGGGGACTCCAGTCCCGGGCCCTGACTAAGATAGGGCCCGGGTGGCAGCAGTGACGATCAATGGGGGGCCAGGCCACATGCCTGCACACTGGCAGGGCTGGCCGCCATGGAGGGACAGAGGATTAGCTGCAGCTGCATTCTTTCTATAGAGCCAGCCGTGAGCCAATCAGAGCCCACGGCTGGCTCTATAGGAAGAAAGAATATCGCCGCCCGCGGCTCTGTCCATCACTGCTGCCCTCAAATGGTAAGCTATGGGGCAGTGTGTGTGGTGGGGATGGGCCTGGGGGAAATTTGTCAGTCCTGGGCCCCATCATTTCTGATGGCAGCCCTGGGTGCATTTACACCAGCCTAAGTTAGAGCAAATGATATGCCTGGTGACAGGCATATTTGTGCTTCTGCCCAACTCTTCAAGAACCGAGCCCACCCCAACTTCTGAAATCTGAGCGCCGCCTTGGGTTTTTCCATCTTTCTCAGATTCCAAAACGAAGCAAAACATCATCTTCCTTGCGTCGGATTTCGCATGTTTTGGATTTGATATAAATCCCTCCCGCTGTTATTTGGGCGCCATTTCACACAGCAAGCCAGATAGAGAGCACATCCACTAGACTGCCAGGGCATTAAACATTACAGCAAAACTGGTGCACTGCAGATAGCCCAGAGTTCCTCCTATGTTCCTCATTTTTAATGCCAGTATTGATTATCCCTTTATTGGTGGACAATCAGTCACAGCATTAACTCTTGGTGCACACTGGTGTTCTTTTTTTGTCACAGCTGTAGTGTTGTGCGAGCTTAGCAGGGGAATAAAAAAATGTAGTGGGTGCTGGTTAAAATCAATATGCTAAATGATCTAGGTAATTTATAAGCAGACTAATACAGTTGCCTCCACAATGTGGAACTGGATTTCTATGAAATGGGAGCGCTCATACAAGGTTGCTGGTTTGAATGCAGTATAAAATATTTATTATTCAATATCATTAAAACACATACAAATTATTATTAATATAAAAGAACTATAACCATGGATAAGCAGGTGGACAGATTATCAATAGCTCATAAACATAATTAACATGTTTTGCAAGTATCCGGCTAAGAAAAAAGTGTTAATAGTAGTGATGTGCACCGGAAATTTTTCGGGTTTTGTGTTTTGGTTTTGGATTCGGTTCCGCGGCCGTGTTTTGGGTTCGGACGCATTTTGGCATAACCTCACTGAAATTTTTTTGTCGGATTAGGGTGTGTTTTGGATTCGGGTGTTTTTTTACAAAAAACCCTCAAAAACAGCTTAAATCATAGAATTTGGGGGTCATTTTGATCCCATAGTATTATTAACCTCAATAACCATAATTTCCACTCATTTCCAGTCTATTCTGAACACCTCACACCTCACAATATTATTTTTAGTCCTAAAATTTGTACCGAGGTCGCTGGATGACTAAGCTAAGCGACCCAAGTGGCCGACACAAACACCTGGCCCATCTAGGAGTGGCACTGCAGTGTCAGACAGGATGGCAGATTTAAAAAATAGTCCCCAAACAGCACATGATGCAAAGAAAAAGAAAAGAAAAAAGGTGCAAGATGGAATTGTCCTTGGGCCCTCCCACCCACCCTTATGTTGTATAAACAGGACATGCACACTTTAACAAACCCATCATTTCAGCGACAGGGTCTGCCACACGACTGTGACTGAAATGACTGGTTGGTTTGGGCCCCCACCAAAAAAGAAGCAATCAATCTCTCCTTGCACAAACTGGCTCTACAGAGGCAAGATGTCCACCTCCTCCTCATCGTCCGATTCCTCACCACTTTCACTGTGTACATCCCCCTCCTCACAGATTATTAATTCGTCCCCACTGGAATCCACCATCTCGGGTCCCTGTGTACTTTCTGGAGGCAATTGCTGGTGAATGTCTCCACGGAGGAATTGATTATAATTCATTTTGATGAACATCATCTTCTCCACATTTTCTGGGAGTAACCTCGTACGCCGATTGCTGACAAGGTGAGCGGCTGCACTAAACACTCTTTCGGAGTACACACTGGAGGGGGGGCAACTTAGGTAAAATAAAGCCAGTTTGTGCAAGGGCCTCCAAATTGCCTCTTTTTCCTGCCAGTATACGTACGGACTGTCTGACGAGCCTACTTGGATGCGGTCACTCATATAATCCTCCACCATTCTTTCAATGGTGACAGAATCATATGCAGTGACAGTAGACGACATGTCAGTAATCGTTGGCAGGTCCTTCAGTCCGGACCAGATGTCAGCACTCGCTCCAGACTGCCCTGCATCACCGCCAGCGGGTGGGCTCGGAATTCTTAGCCTTTTCCTCGCAGCCCCAGTTGCGGGAGAATGTGAAGGAGGAGCTGTTGACGGGTCACGTTCCGCTTGACTTGACAATTTTCTCACCAGCAGGTCTTCTAACCTCTGCAGACTTGTGTCTGCCGGAAAGAGAGATATAACGTAGGTTTTAAATCTAGGATCGAGCACGGTGGCCAAAATGTAGTGCTCTGATTTTAACAGATTGACCACCCGTGAATCCTGGTTAAGCGAATTAAGGGCTCCATCCACAAGTCCCACATGCCTAGCGGAATCGCTCTGTTTTAGCTCCTCCTTCAATGTCTCCAGCTTCTTCTGCAAAAGCCTGATGAGGTGAATGACCTGACTCAGGCTGGCAGTGTCTGAACTGACTTCACGTGTGGCAAGTTCAAAGGGTTGCAGAACCTTGGACAACGTTGAAATCATTCTCCACTGCGCTTGAGTCAGGTGCATTCCCCCTCCTTTGCCTATATCGTAGGCAGATGTATAGGCTTGAATGGCCTTTTGCTGCTCCTCCATCCTCTGAAGCATAAAGAGGGTTGAATTCCACCTCGTTACCACCTCTTGCTTCAAATGATGGCAGGGCAGGTTCAGGACTGTTTGCTGGTGCTTCAGTCTTCAGCACGCGGTGGCTGAATGCCGAAAGTGGCCCGCAATTCTTCGGGCCACCGATAGCATCTCTTGCACGCCCCTGTCGTTTTTTAAATAATTCTGCACCACCAAATTCAATGTATGTGCAAAACATGGGACGTCCTGTAATTTGCCCAGATGTAATGCACGCACAATATTGGTGGCGTTGTCCGATGTCACAAATCCCCAGGAGAGTCCAATTGGGGTAAGCCATTCTGCGATGATGTTCCTCAGTTTCCGTAAGAGGTTGTCAGCTGTGTGCCTCTTATGGAAAGCGGTGATACAAAGCGTAGCCTGCCTAGGAACGAGTTGGCGTTTGCAAGATGCTGCTACTGGTGCCGCCGCTGCTGTTCTTGCTGCGGGAGGCAATACATCTACCCAGTGGGCTGTCACAGTCATATAGTCCTGAGTCTGCCCTGCTCCACTTGTCCACATGTCCGTGGTTAAGTGGACATTGGGTACAACTGCATTTTTTAGGACACTGGTGACTCTTTTTCTGACGTCTGTGTACATTTTCGGTATCGCCTGCCTGCAGAAATGGAACCTAGATGGTATTTGGTACCGGGGACACAGTACCTCAATCAAGTCTCTAGTTCCCTGTGAATTAACGGTGGATACCGGAAACACACGTTTTTCACCATCCAGGCTGCCAAGGCCTGAGTTATCTGCTTTGCAGAAGGATGACTGCTGTGATATTTCATCTTCCTCGCAAAGGACTGTTGGACAGTCAATTGCTTACTGGAAGTAGTACAAGTGGTTTTCCGACTTCCCCTCTGGGATGACGATCGACTCCCAGCAGCAACAACAGCAGCGCCAGCAGCAGTAGGCGTTACACTCAAGGATGCATCAGAGGAATCCCAGGCAGGAGAGGACTCGTCAGACTTGACAGTGACATGGCCTGCAGGACTATTGGCTTTCCTGTGTAAGGAGGAAACTGACACTGAGGGAGTTGGTGGTGTGGTTTGCAGGAGCTTGGTTACAAGAGGAAGGGATTTAGTGGTCAGTGGACTGCTTCCGCTGTCATCCAAAGTTTTTGAACTTGTCACTGACTTCTGATGAATACGGTCCAGGTGACGTATAAGGGAGGATGTTCCTAGGTGGTTAACGTCCTTACCCCTACTTATTACAGCTTGACAAAGGCAACACACGGCTTGACACCAGTTGTCCGCATTTCTGTTGAAATAATTCCACACTGAAGAGGTGATTTTTTTAGTATTTTGACCAGGCATGTCAATGGCCATATTCGTCCCACGGACAACAGGTGTCTCCCCGGGTGCCTGACTTAAACAAACCACCTCACCATCAGAATCCTCCTTGTCAATTTCCTACCCAGCGCCAGCAACACCCATATCCTCATCCTGGTGTACTTCAACAGTGACATCTTCAATTTGACTATCAAGAACTGGACTGCGGGTGCTCCTTCCAGCACTTGCAGGGGGGTGTGCAAATGGTGGAAGGCGCAACCTCTTCCCATCCAGTGTTGGGAAGGTCAGGCATCGCAACCGACACAATTGGACTCTCCTTGGGGATTTGTGATTTAGAAGAACGCACAGTTCTTTGCTGTGCTTTTGCCATCTTAACTCTTTTAAATTTTCTAGCAGGAGGATGAGTGCTTCCATCCTCAGGTGAAGCTGAACCACTAGCCTTGAACATAGGCCAGGGCCTCAGCCGTTCTTTGCCACTCCGTGTCGTAAATGGCACATTGGCAAGTTTACGCTTCTCCTTAGACGATTTCGATTTAGATTTTTGGGTCATTTTACTGAGCTTTATTTTTTGGGATTTTACATGCTCTCTACTATGACATTGGGCATCGGCCTTGGCAGACGACGTTGATGGCATTTCATCGTCTCGGCCATGACTAGTGGCAGCAGCTTCAGCACGAGGTGAAAGTGGATCTTGATCTTTCCCTATTTTACCCTCCACATTTTTGTTCTCCATTTTTTTAATGTGTGTAATTATATGCCAGTAATATATCAATAGCAATGGCCTACTACTATATATACTGCGCACAACTGAAATGCACCACAGGTATGGATGGATAGTATACTTGACGACACAGAGGTAGGTAGAGCAGTGGCCTACTGTACCGTACTGCTATAAATTATATACTGGTGGACAGCAAACTGTGCAAAACTGAAATGCACCACAGGTATGGATGGACAGTATACTTGACGACACAGAGGTAGGTAGAGCAGTGGCCTACTGTACCGTACTGCTATATAGTATATACTGGTGGTCAGCAAACTGTGCAAAACTGAAATGCACCACAGGTATGGATGGATAGTATCAGAGCTTAAAGTGGTCCTGGAGAAGTGGGGGAACTCACCTCGCCCATGACCTCTACTGCTTAGCGCGCGCCTTCGGCGCGCGCGCTCCCGACAAGGGTGTGTGGCCTCATTAAAATGGGTGTGGCCTCATTAAAATGGGCGTGGACTCATCTGATCTCATCACGGCCACCACAGGGGGAAAAAAAAGTCCCATTTTACACAGTATGGCAGGCAAGAGTCCCCATTTTAAACAGTATGGCAGACAAGAGTCCCCATTTTACACATTACGGCAGGCACGTGTCCCCATTTCTCTAACGTCCTAGTGGATGCTGGGGACTCCGTAAGGACCATGGGGAATAGACGGGCTCAGCAGGAGACATGGGCACTTTAAGAAAAAATTTAGATTCTGGTGTGCTCTGGTTCCTCCCTCTATGTCCCTCCTCCAGACCTCAGTTTTGAATCTGTGCCCGGACGAGCTGGGTGCTGTTCAGTGAGCTCTCCTGAGCTTGCTGTAAGAAAGTATTTTGTTAGGTTTTTTATTTTCAGGGAGCTCTGCTGGCAACAGACTCCCTGCATCGTGGGACTGAGGGGAGAGAAGCAGCCCTACTCTCTGAAGCTAGGTTCTGCTTCTTAGGCTACTGGACACCATTAGCTCCAGAGGGATCGTACACAGGATCTCACCCTCGTCGTCCGATCCCAGAGCCGCGCCGCCGTCCCCCTCGCAGAGCCGGAAGACAGAAGCCGGGTGAGTATGAGAAGCAAGAAGACTTCGAAATCGGCAGCAGAAGACTCCGTTCTTCACATGAGGTAACGCACAGCACTGCAGCTGTACGCCATTGCTCCAAACACACCTCACATACTCCGGTCACTGTAAGGGTGCAGGGCGCGGGGGGGGGGGGGGCGCCCTGGGCAGCATATGGACCTCTTTTGGCAAAAGTACACATATATACAGTTGGGCACTGTATATATGTATGAGCCCCAGCCAAGAAAATGTATATTTAAGCGGGACAGAAGCCCGCAGTCGAGGGGGCGGTGCTTCTTCCTCAGCACTCACCAGTGCCATGTTTTTTCTCAGCACCGCTGAGAGGAAGCTCCCCAGCCTCTCCCCTGCAGATACACGGTAGAAGAGGGTAAAAAGGGAGGGGGGGCACATAATTAGGTGCAAAAATCAATATAAACAGCAGCTACTGGGTTAACATTAAGTTACTGAGTTATTCCTGGGTTAATAGCACTGGGGTGTGTGCTGGCATACTCTCTCTCTGTCTCTCCAAAGGGCCTTGTGGGGGAATTGTCTTCAGATGAGCATTCCCTGAGTGTGTGGTGTGTCGGTACGTGTGTGTCGACATGTCTGAGGTAAAAGGCTCCCCTAAGGAGGAGATGGAGAAAATGTGTGTGTGTGTGAGGGGTGTCTCCGTCGACAATGCCGACACCTGTTTGGATATGTGTAATTAAGTGCTAAGATGAATTTATTGCACAAAAGATTAGAGAACAGATAGGGAATCTACCCATGTCTGTCCCTATGTCGCAGAGACCTTCAGAGTCTCTCAATGCTCACTATCCAAAATAATAGACACTGATATCGACACGGAGTCTAACTCCAGTGTAGACTACGATAATGCAAAGTTACAACCAAAATGGCAGCAAAGTATTCAATATATGATTATTGTAATAAAAAATGATTTGCATATCACTGATGACTCATCTGTCCCTGACACAAGGGTACACATGTTTAAGGGGAAGAAAGCTGAGGTAAATTTCCCTCCTCTCATGATGAAAAAGAGCGGGAATCTCCAGACAAGAGACTGCAGTTTCCCACAAAGAATTCTCAGAGAGTATCCTTTCCATACTAGGACCAGGATACGATGGGAATCTTCCCCTAGGGTGTCACGTTTGCCCAAAAGGTAGCCCTGACTTAACAGCTATCCTCAGGGATCCTGCAGATAGCGTGCACATTCTGGTACACTACTCAGACCGGCGATTGTGTCGGGACTCGGCAGGGGTTTATAGCGCTGTAGCAGCGTGGACAGGTACCTTATCAGCAGAGATTGAGACCCTAGTATGTATATATATATATATGTATATATATATAGATATATATATATTAAAGATGCTGTCTTAAGATAGATATATATATATATATAAAACATGCCCAAAGAGACATTAGTCTACTGGGTTCTAGAGTCAACTATGTCGATTTCTGCTTGACGTGTCCTGTAGAATATGCAATGGACAGGTGATGCCGACTTAAGAGGCATATGGAAGGCTGAGGATTGTGTGGAGAAGGGTTCTCGGGCCTGGTCTCCACAGCTATAGCTGGTAATTCTGATCTTTTGCCTTATATTCCTGCACAGCCTAAGAAAGCACGACATTATCAAATGCAGCCTTTCGATCACAAAGAAACAAGAAAGTCCGAGGTGCGTCCTTTCTTGCCAGAGGCAGGGGCAGAGGAAAGAAGCTGCACAACACCGCTAGTTCCCAGGAACAGAAGTCCTCCCCTTGCCTCTACAAGATCCACTGCATGTCGCTGGGGCTCCACAGGCGGAGCTAGGCCCGGTGGGGGCACGTCTTCATAATTTCAGCCACAAGTGGGTTCACTCCCTGTTGGATCCCTAGGCAATAGATATTGTGTCTCAGGGATACAAGCTGGACTTTGAGGAGATGTCCCCTCACCGACGGCCCTGCCGGCTTCCCCCCACGAGAGGGAAATAGTGTTAACTGCAATTCACAAATTGTATCTTCAACAGGTGGTGGTCATGGTTCCCCTCCTTCAACAAGGAGGGGGTTATTATTCGACCATGTTGTAGTCCCGAAACCGGACGGTTCGGTCAGACCCATATTGAATTTAAAATCCCTGAACATATACCTGAAAAGGTTCAAGTTCAAGATGGAATCGCTAAGAGCGGTCATCGCAAGCTTAAAAGGGGGAGATTTTATGGTGTCTCTGGACATAAAGGATGCATACCTTCATGTCCCCATTTATCCACCTCATCAGGCGTACCTCAGATTTGCGGTACAAGATTGTCATTACCAATTTCAGACGTTGCCGTTTGGTCTCTCCACTGCCCCGAGAATCTTCACCAAGGTAATGGCGGAAATGATGGTGCTCCTGCGGAAGCAAGGTGTCACAATTATCCCGTACTTGGACGATCTCCTCATAAAAGCGAGATCAAGAGAGCAGTTGCTGAACAGCGTATCACTTTCTCTGGAAGTGTAGCGGCAACACGGCTGGATTCTAAATATTCCAAAGTCGCAGTTGGTTCCTACGGCTCATCTGCCTTTCCTAGGCATGATTCTAGACACAGACCAGAAAAGGGTTTATCTCCCGATAGAGAGAGCTCAGGAGCTCATGACACTGGTCAGGAAACTATTAAAACCAAAACAGGTGTCAGTGCATCACTGCACTCGAGTCCTGGGAAGGATGGTGGCATCACACGAGGCCATTCCCTTCGGCAGGTTCCATGCGAGGACCTTTTCAATGGGACTTACTGGACAAGTGGTCCGGATCACATCTTCAGATGCATCGGTTAATCACCCTATCCCCCAGGGCCAGGGTGTCTCTCCAGTGGTGGCTGCAGAGTGCTCACCTTCTCGAGGGCCGCAGATTCGGCATTCAGGACTGGGTCCTGGTGACCACGGATGCAAGCCTCCGAGGGTGGGGAGCAGTCACACAGGGAAGAAATTTCCAAGGTCTGTGGTCAAGTCAGGAGACTTGCCTTCACATCAACATCCTGGAACTAAGGGCCGTATACAATGCCCTACGTCAAGCGGAGACCCTGCTTCGCGACCAACCGGTTCTGATTCAGTCAGAAGCCACCAGAATTCTTTGCTGGGCGGAGAATCATGTAAGCGCACTGTCAGCAGTGTTCATCCCGGGAGTGGACAACTGGGAAGCAGACTTCCTCAGCAGGCACGACCTCCACCCGGGAGAGTGGGGACTTCATCAAGAAGTCTTCACGCAGATTGCAAGTCGGTGGGAACTGCCACAGGTGGACATGATGGCATCCCGCCTCAACAAAAAGCTACAGAGGTATTGCACCAGGTCATGAGACCCTCAGGCGATAGCTGTGGACGCACTGGTGACACCGGGGGTGTTCCAGTCGGTCTATGTATTTTCTCCTCTTCCTCTCATACTCATAAGAAAAAGAGGAGTGAGAACAATACTCATTGTTCCGGATTGGCCAAGAAGGACTTGGTATCCAGATCTGCAAGAAATGCTCACAGAGGACCCGTGGCCTCTTCCTCTAAGACAGGACTTGTTGCAACAAGGGCCCTGTCTGTTCCAAGACTTACCGCGGCTGCGTTTGACGGCATGGCGGTTGAACGCCGGATCCTAGCGGAAAATGGCATTCCAGATGAGGTCATTCCTACGCTGATAAAGGCTAGGAAGGACGTGACAGCTCAACATTATCACCGTATATGGCGAAAATATGTTGCTTGGTGTGAGGCCAGGAATGCCCCTACGGAGGAATTCCAGCTGGGTTGTTTCCTTCACTTCCTACAGTCAGGAGTGACTTTGGGCCTAAAATTGGGTTCCATTAAGGTCCAGATTTCGGCCCTATCCATTTTCTTTCAAAAAGAGCTGGCTTCTCTACCTGAAGTTCAGACGTTTGTGAAGGGAGTGCTGCATATTCAACCCCCTTTTGTGCCCCCGGTGGCACCTTGGGATCTTAACGTGGTGTTGAGTTTCCTGAAATCCCACTGGTTTGAACCACTCAAAACGGTGGAATTTAAATATCTCACGTGGAAAGTGGTCATGCTACTAGCATTGGCTTCGGCTAGGCATGTGTCAGAATTAGCGGCTTTGTCACATAAAAGCCCCTATGTGGTTTTCCATGCGGATAGAGCAGAATTGCGGACCCGTCCACAATTTCTGCCAAAAGTGGTTTCATCCTTTCATATAAACCAACCTATTGTGGTGCCTGTGGCTACTACTGACTTGGAGGATTCCGAGTTACTTGATGTGGTCAGGGCTTTGAAGGTTTATGTAGACAAAACGGCTAGGGTCAGGAAAACAGAATCTTTGTTTATCCTGTATGCTTCCAACAAGCTTGGTGCTCCTGCTTCAAAGCAAACTATTGCTCGCTGGATCTGTAATACGATTCAGCAGGCTCATTCTGCGGCTGGATTGACGCTGCCAAAATCAGTTAAGGCCCATTCCACTAGGAAGGTGGGCTCTTCTTGGGCGGCTGCCCGAGGGGTCTCGGCATTACAGCTGTGCCGAGCAGCTACTTGGTCAGGTTCAAACACTTTTGCAAAGTTCTACAAGTTTGATACCCTGGCTGAGGAGGACCTTGTGTTTGCTCATTCGGTGCTGCAGAGTCATCCGCACTCTCCCGCCCGTTTGGGAGCTTTGGTATAATCCCCATGGTCCTTACGGAGTCCCCAGCATTCACTAGGACGTTAGAGAAAATAAGATTTTACTTACCGGTATATCTATTTCTCGTAGTCCGTAGTGGATGCTGGGCACCCGTCCCAAGTGCGGACTTCTTCTGCAATACTTGTATATAGTTATTGCTGCAATAAGGGCTATGTTATTGTTGCATCAGGGTTGAACTGATGCTCTGTTGTTGTTCATACTATTGACTGGGTAAGTTTATCACAAGTTATACGGTGTGATGGGTGTGGCTGGTATGAGTCTTGCCCTGGATTTCCAAAATCCTTTCCTTGTACTGTCAGCTCTTCCGGGCACAGTTTCTCTAACTGAGGTCTGGAGGAGGGACATAGAGGGAGGAGCCAGAGCACACCAGAATCTAAATTCTTTCTTAAAGTGCCCATGTCTCCTGCGGAGCCCGTCTATTCCCCATGGTCCTTACGGAGTCCCCAGCATCCTCTACGGACTACGAGAAATAGATTTACCGGTAAGTAAAATCTTATTTTTACACATTACGGCAGGCACGTGTCCCCATTTTACACATTACGGCAGGCACGTGTCCCCATTTTACACATTACGGCAGGCACGTATCCCCATTTTACACATTACGGCAGGCACGTGTCCCCATTTTACACATTACGGCAGTCACGTGTCCCCATTTTACACATTACTGCAGGCAAGTGTCCCCATTTTACACAGTACGGCAGGCACGTGTCCCCATGTTACACATTACGGCAGGCACGTGTCCCCATTTTACACATTACGGCAGGCAAGAGTCCCCATTTTACACATTACGGCAGGCACGTGTCCCCATTTTACACATTACGGCAGGCAAGAGTCCCCATTTTACACATTACGGCAGGCACGTGTCCCCATTTTACACATTACGGCAGGCAAGAGTCCCCATTTTACACATTACGGCAGGCAAGAGTCCCAGTTTTACACATTACGGCAGGCACGTGTCCCCATTTTACACATTACGGCAGGCAAGTGTCCCCATTTTACACATTGCGGCAGGCACGTGTCCCCATTTTACACATTACGGCAGGCAGGTGTCCCCATTTTACACAGTACGGCAGGCAGGTGTCCCCATTTTACACAGTACGGCAGGCAGGTGTCCCCATTTTACACATTGCGGCAGGCACGTGTCCCCATTTTACACATTACGGCAGGCGAGAGTCCCCATTTTACACATTACGGCAGGCACGTGTCCCCATTTTACACATTACGGCAGGCACGTGTATCCATTTTACATATTACGGCAGGCAAGAGTACCCATTTTACACATTGTGGCAGGCACGTGTCCCCATTTTACACATTATGGCAGGCACGTGTCCCCATTTTACACAGTACGGCAGGCACGTGTCCCCATTTTACACATTACGGCAGGCACGTGTCCCCATTTTACACATTACGGCAGGCAAGAGTCCCCATTTTACACATTACTTCAGGCAAGTGTCCCCATTTTACACAGTACGGCAGGCACGTGTCCCCATTTTACACATTACGGCAGGCACGTGTCCCCATTTTACACATTATGGCAGGCAAGAGACCCCATTTTACAGAGTACGGCAGGCAAGTGTTCCCAATTTACACAGTGTGGCAGGCAAGTGTCCCCATTTTGTACAGTGTGGCAGGCAAGTGTCAAGTGGGGGAGAGGGAGGGGGGGAAGGAAGGGACAACTTACATATGAAGAGGATCTTCCCGCTCTTCAGGTCGAGCCACCTCTTCTTCATCGCGCCGGCCGCCTTCTCCTTCCAGCTTGGCTTCCCCTCCTCCTTCCGAGTACTCCTGCTTGGGGGGTTGAGTTTCACGTCATTCCGCGAAACTCCGCCCCCCGAGCAGGAGTACTCGGGAGGAGGAGAAGGGGGAAACAGGGACCGTTGCACGGCTCTCCCGCGGCAAGAAACGGCACTGCCTAGGAGACTATGGAACAGTACTGGCTCACGGACCAGCTGCCATTGAAGAGAAGCAAGGCACTTTGAATCTGGCACCGTTTGTGCGCCATTCACAGCTCCCGGACCGCCAGCTAATGAGAAGCTGCCACTTGTCAGCCAGTAAGACGGTGACGGGGGGTGGACGCCAGCCAAGTCAGTGACTCGCTGCAGTGCTCAGTGCACAGTCAGTACACATCGTTTGTGGGTGGGGGGGCGGGGCAGAACGGTGACAGACAGACAGTAATAGTACTGCAGCTGCTGTTAGTGCTGTAGATAGGCTAACGACTTAGAAAAGGTGGGCGGGATGGCGGCGGAACTGCGTTCCGCCTCCAATTACAAGTGCCGGAACGCAGTTCCACCCCGTTCCGGCCCACTTTAACCCCTGGATAGTATACTTGACGACAAAGAGGTAGGTAGAGCAGTGGCCTTCTGTACCGTACAGCTATATAGTTTATACTGGTGGTCCGCAAACTGTGCAAAACTGGAATGCACCACAGGTATGGATGGATAGTATACTTGACGACACAGAGGTAGGTAGAGCAGTGGACTACTGTACCGTACTGCTATATATATATATTTAGTTATACTGGTGGTCAGCAAAATTCTGCACTGTCCCCCTACTATATACTACAATGCAGCACAGATATGGAGCGTTTGTCAGGCAGAGAACGTATAATACTGGTGGTCATTGGTCACTGGTAAGCAAAACTCTGCACTGTCCTCCTACTATATAATACTGCTGGTCCCCAGTCCCCACAATAAAGCAATTAGCACATTGAGCACAGATATTTGCAGCACACTGAGCACTGTCAGATATGGAGCGTTTTTCAGGCAGAGAACGTAGATATTTGCACTTGCACCACACTAAGCACAGATATTTGCAGCACACTGAGCACAGATATTTGCAGCACTCTGAGCACAGATATTTGCAGCACAATTTGCAGCCCACTGAACATAGAAACTGAGAGGACGCCAGCCACGTCCTCTCACGATCATCTGCAATGCACGAGTGAAAAATGGCGGCGACGCGCGGCTCCTTATATAGAATACGAATCTCGCGAGAATCCGACCACGGGATGATGACGTTCGGGCGCGCTCGGGTTAACCGAGCAAGGCGGGAGGATCCGAGTTGCTCGGACCCGTGAAAAAAAAGGTGAAGTTCGGGAGGGTTCGGATCTCGAGGATCCGAACCCGCTCATCACTAGTTAATAGAAAATATAATTGCAGAGTTGCAGTTCGGCAGGTAATCAAGGCATATGTTCTTTTGGCAGTAAATCAGCTGGTAAACAATCCGTTCACAGCTATAAATTGCCTGGTCTGGGTATAATATTGTACTTCAGCTTGTTAATACTGGTTAAATTGAGAAGGGACTGAGTGCACAGGTGCTGGGACCCAAGGCAGAGGGCCCTTTGCTCCCATACCCCAGTCAGGGGTGTAGCGAGGGTGTCTCCGGTGGAGCGCGTGCTCTGGGCGCTGAAAAATTTAGAGGGCGCGCTGCTGCCCGCCACTCACATTCCCGTGGGCCACTGTACTGGCAGCCACAGAGCAGGAGGAGGAGAAGCACACTGACTCAGAGACTGGGTAGAGAACAGGGCAGGCCAGAGGTGACAGCAGGAGACACTGACAGCTGGCACATGCCGCAGTTCTGCCCACTCTCTTTATAGTGTTTTGAGGCAGTAATGCTAACCATTACACCGTCCATACTGCCATGCCCCTATATGTTGTTGTAAGCCTTTGGTATGCACTGACCCTAATTTAAACATGGGGGCACCCAAAGGAAACTTTCGCCTTGAGCTCCACATGGTCTAGAACCGGCCCCGTCACCAATTTAGGATTTTTAAATATTGTTTCTTTTCAAATGTAACATGCTACCACATGTTGGCTAGGCCCCCAATTCAGTACAGGAGAGGAGGGCGCCAAAACATACCCTTGCTCCGGGCTCCATGGCGCCTAGCTACACCTCTGACCCCAGTACACCCAGCGGCTCACGCTGCCTATGAGTGCCACGGGTCAGGAGCAAACCAGCAGCCTTGTGTGAGTTCTCACATTTCCTTTTTATTATTATTATTATTATTATTATTATTATTATTATTTTACAAATAATTTCTATTTAATAGTATTCAGTTATACAAGATGCAACAAATGACAATAACTCAAACAGAAGATCACATGAAAATCATAGCATCTGGCAGACTTTTTGTGAACAATAAACCTATTCTTACATACTGTAGAATAGATGATATCACATATATAGCATGTTACAAAACAACATAGCACTAGAAGCAATAAGGGTTGCATACAAAGAAAAGGAAAGAAGACAAAAAAGGGGAATAAAAAGGAAAAAAAATAAGAAAAGAAGAAAGAAAGCCACACAACTCCTGGATATAAGACAGAATTACTTGGGGGGGATGTGTGGAATTCCAGGAGAGACCTTGCTGACGAGCTGGATATCAATTTGCAGGGCTTAACAACCCCCCCTCTCCCTTCTATCTGTGTCATCATAGGCAGTGGTGTCAAGAGAGGGGGAGAGGGTACAAATTACCCGGGCCCAGGTCTGATGGAGGGGCCCAGTGAGGGTCCAGTAGGGGCCCAGGCCCCCTTCCCCTTACCTGACAGTGGCAGCTGCAGTCCCCCTTACCTGGCAGCAGCAGCTGCAGCTTTTCTCCTCAGCCCAGTACACTCTGCTGTGTACTGGGCTGCAGTGTGGCCATGGAGGTGCTTAAAATAAAATTTTTGTCAGTATTTTTTTCTAAAAGTACATGACCACACCTCCTGTGATTAGGCCACGTCCCTTGAAAAGTACCTGGGACCAGCCTGGCTCTCGACTGCCCTGATCACAGGCAACCAAATGACCCCTCAAGCTGGGGGCTGGGTGGAGAAAGACAAGGAAAGTGAAGGAAGAGGTGGACTACGAAAAGTGTTAGCTGACAGACAAAAGGAGAGAGTCCATGATGGAGAGAAGTGAAGCAGACAGCAGAGAAAGTTACATGACGTGTGAAAGCCTGATTTAAGAGACAAGAAAGAAGGACAAGCAGGAAATGGGAAAGACAGTATCCAGAGAGACAAACTGCATTAAAAGAGGTGGCTGAGACTTGTGGTGCCATAGCCAGACCAAGCATTCCAGTGGAAATGAAAGCTCCAAGTCATCCCAGATTGCCCTGAAAGAGAAGCCTGATACATTCACTGATTTGGTGAGAGACACCCATTTCTTCTATGCATTCACCAGCCTGTGCTAGACATTGTCTGTAATACATTTATCAGCGCTGCAACTATACCATTGAAATACCGAGCTTATTGCCTTATTCTTCCTATCCTATGAACATGGTCTGACTCCATTTCTAGTCCTGGGGCAAAGATATTTATTACCCTGTTTATTACCCTGAGGAATGTTCAATGCTTAACTATACAGAGACTAATGTTGCACTGTCACCAGGTGGACAATTTATAAAATCATATGGACTGGTGTTAAACACAAAGATGACATTGTGTTCTGGACTCTTCATCTATTTAAGTTTAATTGAACCAATTCATACTGAGAGTGTATATGACTATATAATTCCATGCTTAAGTAAACATGATTGCAAACTGCTAAGTAGAAATCATTGACAACAGTAGGCATTAGTGATTCATGTGTTGATATAATTTGAGAAATGCTTGCCATAGGTTCCTTTAGTTGAAGTGACCCATTCTAGCCTGTAGTCACGGTCTTTAGAAATAAATACATAAATCCTTTTGCATACATTCTGTCTGCCACATCTTCTGTGGGGGTCCTCTGGGGGTTGCCCTCATTTCTCTGCCAAAATGTCCACAGGAGTGACGTCCGGAGCTTTTATGGAGGCTGAGACAGATGGCGGTGGAAGGTACAGGTATGACACATACACCGGCAATCACCCAACCACTAGTGACTTATGACAACTTGGCGTCACAAACAGGATCCGATACAGCGTTTTAACAGCAATCCACTGCAGCTCCAAGCCAGGAAAACCCACCCATGGCGACGGCATCACCCATCACTATGCTGTACTACTTCGGGGCTCCATGGCTGAAATACATGCATTCCAGGTACCACCATATTTAAGGAGTTCAAGGACTAGATGCAGTCCATGTTCCGGCTGTATCCGCTGAGCGACACGCAAAATGTGGAGATACTGATGGGACAGTTGAAGGGCCCTGCACTACGAAAGGCCAAGACATGAGCCGATGAGGAGAGGAAGACAGTAGAAGACATCTTGAATTCGAGAACAGTCTCCGATCTCAAAGTCCACCTTTATGCAAGTAGGCAGCGTCCCCATGAGTCACTGAGAGAGTTTGCACTGAGACTGCAACAATTTATGAAGGCACTTCAGGCCTTAGACCCCCGAGAGGTCCATCAAGCAGATGAGACCCTTATCAACTTGTTTGTTGAGGGAGCACAAGGAGAGTCGATCCACACCCAATTGAGAATGTAGAAGCGCCAACAACCCGTGTGTACGTTCTCAGAGTTCAAGGAAACTATGTTACAAATTCTGGGATGTAACCAGAGTGATGACATTGAGTGCGATATAACAGAACAGCTTGAGGATAAGGCCCTCATGGATACCCAGCTGTACTTGATGCCTGGTGCTCTAGTACCTAGAGGAACAGTCACCCAACAGTCGCAGGTACAATCTGATCATGGTCTGATCAGTGCCCTGAACAGCAAGCTCACCGAGCTGATGCTGAGCCTGTCCAGGATGGGACAGAAGCTGGAGGAACTCAGCCAGAAACAAGTCCGAATAAGACGTAGGGATTGGTGCCCTGGTCGAGGAGAGAGAGGTCCCTCTAGATTGGATGTTTGCCGGGAGAATGGAGGATGTCTGACTGACCAATTTAATGTCCAAGAAAGACCCATATGTCAGCAGTCCTTGGGAACAGCAGAGAGAGTAGATCCATTCTGGGAAGAACGGCCCAGAGTTGCATTCCAAACATGGTGTTTCAGAACCAAGTGAGCGTGTCTGGCGTACCATCTAATGGTGATGTTCAACAGGCCAGCATAAGGAAAATTGCGGGCTAAGTCATGTGGTTCAGTGTATCACGTGGCTACGGATTTATAAAGAGAACAGACAGCAAAAGAAGAGTGTATGCACATTATACTTGTGTTCAGAAGACCCAGTGAAAAGAGTGCTTCTGGAGCCTGCCAATGGGCGAAATTGTTGAATTTGAATTGATTAATGGAAAGAAGGGCATCAAGGCCGTTAACATATCTGGTCCTGGTGGTGCTCCCATGCGAGGCAACAAACATGTTGTGGATCGCAATCAGCACTGGCACAATCAGCATTACAGAGGCCTTCCACGCAATTGTCGGCAAGCAAAACTACCAATACAATGGAGGTGGAGAGGAACTGGGAGAATTTTAAAGTGTGGAAGAAAATGCCAATTTTCGAAGTCCTCACCGGAGGTGTCGTTACCTACCATCCGACCAGATGAGATCAGAGGAGCCCAGATAGCAAGAATCTGGTGTCTCAGTGCAGAATAAATCATTGGAGCGGACGAACGAACCGGATGTGGAGGAACAGAGTGAAATGGTGCAATTAAGCTTGCTGGATGCAGTCAGGGCTGAACCCCCTCAAGAGTTAGTATGTGAGAGCACACCAAAAGTGAAAGACACTGAATCCTAGTACAGCCAACCCAAGTCAGGCAGACTCAAGTACCACTGATCAGGAAGGGGACGCTGAAGAGACCATTCAAATGGCCATGGAAGAGAGCTCAGGGCCCCACAAACCCCAGAGTACAGATTCAGTTATGTCACAATCCAAGTCTATTGTCCCGGTAGAGACCCAGAGAGTAATAGGTAGGCCAAGACCTATTCTTATGTAGAGAAGTATGGCCCGGATAATGGGTACACCAAGATAAGTGGTGAGGAATTTGCCTTCATGGTGCAGCAGGCTATATGGAAGCCTTAGAAAAATAACAAAAGAGCTTCCTGTGTTGTGTAGACCATAGCCTGTGATGTAGAGTGCACTCTATAGCTACTGTCTGTATCTATCTGCATGTGTAATTGCCCATTGTTATTAGGTTAAGCATTAAAACTACTAATCCCTAGAATGGAGGAAAAAACTGTTATTCGGAGAAACACTTTTGGCAGCCCTGTGTTTGGCCATTTCTGAGTGTCCACAGACACCAAGTGCCACAAGGGGAATGTCCCCAATTTGTTTGAAATTTTGGGGATATTTGTATATTGGGATGGGCCCATGAGAGCCACCTGTCTTTTTTGACCCAGGCGGGGGGAGACGAGGGCAGGGGAGGGCAGGTTCTAAGTGTTTGGCGCAATTTGTACAAGTAGTTAACACCTTCATTATCACCTATGTTCAGGACTTTTGATCGAATGCCACAATGCGTGAGGACATGCATAGTTTTAGCGAGGTATTATGTGGCATCCCAGGAGAGACCTTGTTGACAAGCTGGATATCAAGCTGCAGGGTTTAACATCCCCCCCCCCCCCCCCATCTATCTGTGTCATCACAGGCCACTAAATGACCCCTTAAGCTGGGGGCTGGGTGGAGAAAAACAAGGAAAGTGAAGGAAGAGGTGGACTACGAAAAGTGTTAGCTGACAGACAAAAGGAGAGAGTCCATGATGGAGAGAAGTGAAGCAGACAGCAGAGAAAGTTACATGACGTGTGAAAGTCTGATTTAAGAGACAAGAAAGAAGGACAAGCAGGAAATGGGACAGACAGTATTCAGAGAGACAAACTGCATTAAAAGAGGTGGCTGAGACTTGTGGTGCCATAGCCAGACCAAGCATTCCAGTGGAAATGAAAGCTCCAAGTCATCCCAGATTGCCCTGAAGGAGAAGCCTGATACATTCACTGATTTGGTGAGAGACACCCATTTCTTCTATGCATTCACCAGCCTGTGCTAGACATTGGGGTAAATTTACTAAGCTCCCGATTTTGACCGAGATGCCGTTTTTTCATCAAAGTGTCATCTCGGTAATTTACTAAGCACTAATCACGGCAGTGATGAGGGCATTCGTAATTTTTTGCAAGTTCAGGTAAAAAATTACGAATGAATACACCATCGGTCAAAACGCGGCTGTTTAAGTATGAATCTCGGTCATTTACTAAGAAGTGCAAAGCAAAAAAAGAACAAACACTGCCGTGAAAAATTACAACTCGTAAAAAAGTGCTAAAAAAAAACAGACCTGCTTTTTTTATTCGTGATTGGATAGGCATGCACGGATCCATGAGATCCGTGCATGTATATCAGTGGGAAGGGGTGGGAAAGTGCTTATTTTTTCAAAAAAAATTGCGTGGGGTCCCCCCTCCTAAGCATAACCAGCCTCGGGCTCTTTGAGCCGATCCTGGTTGCAGAAATATGGGGAAAAAAATGACAGGGGTTCCCCCATATTTAAGCAACCAGCATCGGGCTCTGCGCCTGGTCCTGGTCCCAAAAATACGGGGGACAAAAAGAGTAGGGGTCCCCCGTATTTTTAAAACCAGCACCGGGCTCCACTAGCTGGACAGATAATGCCACAGCCGGGGGTCACTTTTATATAGTGCCCTGCGGCCGTGACATCAAAAATCCAACTAGTCACTCCTGGCCGGGGTACCCTGGGGGAGTGGGGACCTCTTCAATCAAGGGGTCCCCCCCCCCCAGCCACCCAAGGGCCAGGGGTGAAGCCCGAGGCTGCCCCCCCCCATCCAATGGGCTGCGGATGGGGAGGCTGATAGCCTTTGTTGTAAAAGAAAAGATATTGTTTTTAGTAGCAGTACTACAAGGCCCAGCAAGCCTCCCCCGCATGCTGGTACTTGGAGAACCACAAGTACCAGCATGCGACGGAAAAACGGTCCCGCTGGTACCTGTAGTACTACTACTAAAAAAATACCCAAAAAAAGACAAGACACACACACCGTGAAAGTATAATTTTATTACATACATACACACATACATACATACATACTTACCTTAAGTTCCCACGCAGGTCGGTCCTCTTCTCCAGTAGAATCCAAGGGGTACCTGTTGAAGAAATTATACTCACGAGATCCAGGGGTCCAGGCTCCTCGGGAAATCCAGGGGTAATCCACGTACTTGCATAAAATAAGAAAACGGAAAGCCGAGCCACGAACTGAAAGGGGCCCCATGTTTTCACATGGGACTCCTTTCCACGAATGCCAGAAACCCACTCTGACTGATGTCTAAGTGGGTTTCTTCAGCCAATCAGGGAGTGCCACGTTGTAGCACTCTCCTGATCGGCTGTGTGCTCCTGTACTGAGTGACAGGCGGCACACGGCAGTGTTACAATGTAGCGCCTATGCGCTCCATTGTAACCAATGCTGGGAACTTTCTGCCCTGCGGTTGACCTAAAGTGACGTCACCGCAGAGCAGAAAGTTCCCAGCATTGGTTACAATGGAGCGCATAGGCGCTACATTGTAACACTGCCGTGTGCCGCCTGTCACTCAGTACAGGAGCACACAGCCGATCAGGAGAGTGCTACAACGTGGCACTCCCTGATTGGCTGAAGAAACCCACTTAGACATCAGTCAGAGTGGGTTTCTGGCATTCGTGGAAAGGAGTCCCATGTGAAAACATGGGGCCCCTTTCAGTTCGTGGCTCGGCTTTCCGTTTTCTTATTTTATGCAAGTACGTGGATTACCCCTGGATTTCCCGAGGAGCCTGGACCCCTGGATCTCGTGAGTATAATTTCTTCAACAGGTACCCCTTGGATTCTACTGGAGAAGAGGACCGACCTGCGTGGGAACTTAAGGTAAGTATGTATGTATGTGTGTATGTATGTAATAAAATTATACTTTCACGGTGTGTGTGTCTTGTCTTTTTTTGGGTATTTTTTTAGTAGTAGTACTACAGGTACCAGCGGGCCCGTTTTTCCGTCGCATGCTGGTACTTGTGGTTCTCCAAGTACCAGCATGCGGGGGAGGCTTGCTGGGCCTTGTAGTACTGCTACTAAAAACAATATCTTTTCTTTTATAACAAAGGCTATCAGCCTCCCCATCCGCAGCCCATTGGATGGGGGGGGACAGCCTCGGGCTTCACCCCTGGCCCTTGGGTGGCTGGGGGGGGGGGACCCCTTGATTGAAGAGGTCCCCACTCCCCCAGGGTACCCCGGCCAGGAGTGACTAGTTGGATTTTTGATGTCACGGCCGCAGGGCACTATATAAAAGTGACCCCCGGCTGTGGCATTATCTGTCCAGCTAGTGGAGCCCGGTGCTGGTTTTAAAAATACGGGGGACCCCTACTCTTTTTGTCCCCCGTATTTTTGGGACCAGGACCAGGCGCAGAGCCCGATGCTGGTTGCTTAAATATGGGGGAACCCCTGTCATTTTTTTTCCCATATTTCTGCAACCAGGATCGGCTCAAAGAGCCCGAGGCTGGTTATGCTTAGGAGGGGGGACCCCACGCAATTTTTTTTATTATTTTACAGTGTTTAATTAAAAAAAAAAAATAAATAAACCCCAGCACGGATCACACAGATCCGGCCGAGATTGATTGTAAAAAAAGTCGGCAGTGTTTTGCTAATCACTGCCGTAAAAATAGGTAAAAAACCACGAATGACATCGACATCGGAAGAAAAGAAAAACCCGAATACGACAGCTTAGTAAATCCATCGTAATCAATTCAAAAAGTTGCAGTTTTACACTGTCGATGTCATTCGTGATTGAACTTTGACCTTTTTTCGGAAATTACGAATCTTAGTAAATTTACCCCATTGTCTGTAATACACATATCAGCGCTGCAACTATACCATTGAAATTAGAGATGTGCGGCAGGCACTTTTCGTGTTTCGTGATCTGAATTTGGTTCTGGTTCCATGCTCGTGGTTTGGATCTGGATTGGTTTTGCCAAAACCACCCTTTCGTGTTTTAGTTTTGGATATGGATGATTTTTGAAAAAAACATAAAAACAGCTAATATCACATAATCTGGGGGTAATTTTAATCCTACTGTATTATTAACCTCAATAACATTCATTTCCACTCATTTCCAGTCTATTCTGATAACTCATACCAAACAATATTGTTTTTAGGTCAAAAGGTTGCATCGAGGTGGCTGGATGACTAATGCTGCATTCACACCGCAAATGTCGGGTCCTACCCGGTAAGACAAACGTGTACTTACCGGGTGGGATCCGGCATTTGCGCTCCGTTGCAGGCTTCCCGACCCGGCAATATACCTGGTCGGTTGCCATGACAACTGAGGCCGCAGCAGCAGCAGGGGCGGGGGTGGAGGCGGCGTCGGGAGATGAGCTCATCTCCAGCGCCGCCTCTCCCTATCTTGTGAATGGGAACCGTGTCGCATCGACACGGCTCCCATTCACACCGCACCTGACCCGGTAATCAACCCGGGTAAAACCCTTCTTTTTTACCGGGTTGATTTACCGGGTCAGGCGACCCGCTAAATCGCCCAGTGTGCTTTCACATCGCACACTGACCCGGTTCGACACGGCAATATGCCGTGTCGGTACCGGGTTATTTGTGCGATGTGAAAGGGGTATTAGCTAAGCGAAACAAGTGTGTGGCACAAACACCTGGCCCATCTAGGAGTGGCACTGCAGTTGCAGACAGGATGGCAGATTTAAAAAATAGGCCCCAAACAGCACATCATGCAAAGAAAAAAAAGAGGTGCAATGAGGTAGCTGTATGACTAAGCTAAGCGACACAAGTGTGCGGCACAAACACCTGACCTATCTAGGAGTGGTACTGCAGTTGCAGACAGGCTGGCACTTAAAAAAAACTAGGCCCCAAACAGCACATCATGCAAAGAAGAAACAGAGGCGCAATGAGGTGGCTGTATGACTAAGCTAAGCGACACAAATGTGTGGCACAAACAGCATGGGACGTGCTGGAATTTGCACAGATGTAATACACGCACAATATTGGTGGCACAGGAGAGCGTACCCCTAAACCACACGCACACACGGCAAAGCCTGTAAAATTAATTTGGATAATAATAACCCTTTTATTTGGAGCTATTATAATAATATGCAGCACAGGTGAGCGTACCCCTACACCACACAGGGCAAACCCTGTAAAAATTATTTGGATAATAATATAAGTAATGTATATAACCCTTTGATTCAGAGTAATTAATATACAGCACAGGACACCACCACTGGACTTATAGCAGCACAAGACACCACCACTGGACTGATGCAACACAAGACAGCACAACTGGACTGGACTTATACGGCAATACCCATGGACTTATACGGCATTACCCCTGGAGTTGTACGGCAGTGTCAGACAGGATGGCACTTTAAAAACCTAGTCCCCAAACAGCACATAATGCAAAGAAAAAAAAGAGGTGCACCGAGGTCGCTGGGTGACTAAGCTAAGTGACACAAGTGTGCGGCACAAACACCTGGCCCATCTAGGTGTGGCACTGCAGTGTCAAAATGGATGGCACTTATAAAAACTAGGCCCCAAACAGCACATGATGCAAAGAAAAAAATAAGAGGTGCAAGATGAAATTGTCCTTGGGCCCTCCCACCCATCCTTTGTTGTATAAACAGGACATGCATACTTTAACAAACCAATCATTTCAGCGACAGGGTCTGCCACACAACTGTGGCTGAAAATAACTAGTTTGTTTCGGCCCCCACCAAAAAAGAAGCAATCAATCTCTCCTTGCATAAACTGGCTCTACAGAGGCAAGATGTCGACCTCATCCTCATCCTCCGATTCCTCACCCCTTTCAGTGTGTACATCCTCCTCCTCACAGAGTATTAATTCATCCCCACTGGAATCCACCATCACCTGTCCCTGTATACTTTCTAGAAGCAATTGCTGGTAAAGGTCTTCCCGGAGGAATTAATAATTCATTTTGATGAACATCATCTTCTCCACATTTTCTGGAAGTAACCTCCTACGCCGATCGCTGACAAGGTTACCGGCTGCACTAAACACTCTTTCGGAGTACACACTGGATGATGGGGGGCAACTTAGGTAAAATAAAGCCAGTTTGTGCAAGGGCCTCCAAATTGCCTCTTTTTCCTGCCAGTATACATACGGACTATCTGACATGCCTACTTGGACGCTGTCACTCATATAATCCTCCACCATTCTTTCAATGGTGACAGAATCATATGCAGTGACAGTAGACATGTCAGTAATTGCTGGCAGGTCCTTCATTCCGGACCAGATGTCAGCACTCGCTCCTGACTGCCCTGCATCACAACCAGCGGGTGGGCTAGGAAATCTTATCCTTTTCCTCACAGCCCCAGTTGCTGGAGAAAATGAAGGAGGAGCTGTTGACAGTTCACGTTCCACTTGAGTTGACAATTTTCTCACCAGCAGGTCTTTGAACCTCTTCAGACTTGTGTCTGCCGGAAAGAGAGATACAATGTAGGCTTTAAACCTAGGATCGAGCACGGTGGCCAAAATGTAGTGCTCTGATTTTAACAGATTGACCACCCTTGAATACTGGCAAAGCGAATGAAGGGCTCCATCCACAAGTCCCACATACTTTGCGGACTCGCTCCGTCTTAGCTCCCCCTTAAATTTCTCTAACTGCTTCTGCAAAAGCATGATGAGGGGAATGACCTGACTCAAGCTGGCAGTGTCTGAACTGACTTCACGTGTGGCAAGTTTGAAGGGTTGGAGAACCTTGCACAAGACGGAAATCATTCTCCACTGCGCTTGAGTCAGGTGCATTCCCCCTCCTTTGCCTATATCGTAGGTGGATGTATAGGCTTGAATGGCCTTTTGCTGCTCCTCCATCCTCTGAAGCATACAGAGTGTTGAATTCCACCTCCTTACCATCTCTTGCTTCAGGTGATGGCAGGGCAGGTTCTGGAGTGTTTGTTGGCGTTCCAGTCTTCGGAACGCGGTGGCTGAATGTCGAAAGTGGCCCGCAATTTTTCGTGCCACCGACAGCATCTCCTGCACGCCCCTGTCATTTTTCAAAAAATTCTGCACCATCAAATTAATTGGACGTGCAAAACATGGGACGTGCTGGAATTTACCCAGATGTAATGCATGCACAATATTGGTGGCATTGTCCGATATCACAAATCCCCAGGAGAGTCTAATTGTGGTAAGCCATTATGCAATGATGTCCCTCAGTTTCCGGAAGAGGTTGTCAGTGGTGTGCCTCTTACGGAAAGCGGTGGTACATGGCATATCCTGCCTAGGAACGAGTTGGCGTTTTTCGAGATGCTACTACTGGTGCCGCTGCTGTTGTTGATGCGGGAGGCAATACATCTACCCAGTGGGCTGTCACAGTCATATAGTCCTTAGTCTGCCGTGTTCCACATGTCCATGGTTAAGTGGACATTGGGTACAATTGCATTTTGTAGAACACTGAGGACACTTTTTCTTTTAAGCCACATCGGTGATGGACAATTTAGTTCCATACCAGAATATTATTATGATTTTGGCTATGATTTAATAACACTTTGTTTATAAGTTTCGTTTTTCCTGATGACTGTAGATGTCCAGAAATACAAATTATAGTATTTATAAATAATTGGAGGACCACAGTCATGTACAATATCAGCTGCTTTTATTTCAATTTTCATAATTAGTTCACCACACATTTTGATTTTTACTCGGTCTGTGTAAGACCGACAAGGGGTTCAATACAGTGATTGAATTAATCACATTTATGTATCACAATGTCACAAAATTACCCCATCTATTCTATTGAAATATAATAAAGGTTATGTTTTAAAATATTGTAATCATGTCAAATGAAGAACTTTAATTTATCTAAAAGAGTGCTCCAAAAAAACAATCTACTCTATCTGTTGATCTGTCCAGAGGCGTAACTAGGGTTTGTGGAGCCCAGGGCAAGAAGAAGAGTGGCGGTGCCGATCCACCTCCCCCCCCCCCCCCCCCCCCAAAAAAAAAAAAACACACACACGCACAAAAAGAACTATGTGCGCGTGCCTAAAAAAAATGGGCGTGGCCACACTCCAGAAGGGGTGTGGCCACTAAAAATGGGGCGTGCCAACATGACTATCACCTACCCCCTGTGTCACCTCTCAGCACACTATCACCTACCCCTTGTGTCGTCTCTCAGCACACCTTCATTCAATTTTTGCACAGTACGCATGCATGCAGAGTCCCCTTTTTACACAGTGCCAGATACACAATTGCCCCACAGTGCCAGATACACAGTGCCCCACAGTGCCAGAAACACATTGCCCCCACAGTGACAGATCCACAGTGACAGATACAGTGCCAGATACATATTGCCCCACAGTGCCAGATACACAGTGCCCCACAGTGTCAGATCCACAGTGCCAGATACAGTGCCCCACAGTGCCAGATACACAGTGCCAGATACAAGAATCCCCCCACTTACCCCTCCCGCTGGCTGCTGCTTACTTCAGTCAGGAATCAGTGTCACTGCTGTCGCTGCCCGCTGGCCTCTGCTATGTGAGGCGAAGACTTAAGAAAACTTCTATCACATGTGTGCACTAGTTTGGCATTGGAGGACACACACACACAGGAGATACGCAGCCAATACTGGGATTGAGAACAGAGCAGGGAATTACTCTGCAATTGGGAGCAGCAGTCCCCTTTAACTCTATACCGGGGAGACCTCAGACCCTACAATTGCTGATAGTCGAAACATGTTTTAAAAAGAAAAAAGTTGCAGCACATTCCACACTACCCCATCCCTTTCCAGACCCATCACGAAGGGAGGAGAGGAATAGGAATCTCTTCTTACACAGTAAGAGATGTGCTGCTTTTCAGTTAGCTACACAAGGCATTATTAAACCTTTCAAATGTATACAGCATACAATGTTATTTAATCATTAGAACTCAGATCAACATCACATGGCAGTTAAAACACATTTAAAAAAAGGCGAGAAATCTATTAATACCTACTATGTATAGATGGATCAGCATCAATGATACTGACATAGAAACAAATCATTACACTGTAGCTAATCAATCTTACATAAATATAAATAGAAGCTTTGCTCCAAAATACTGTAACCAATACAAAAGACAGGCTTAGATACTAACCATTCCATACAATACTGTACATTATGCAATGCATTCCTAGCTGTATAACATTCTGCTAAACTATGACATGCTGGAGTGATTTTCCTAACAATGAACTCTGCTTGCAGCATCCTACAGTATATACTGTAACTTTTTGCCCCCCTCCAATACCCAGAGCCCCCATTTTACAAAAGACCCTGTAAACTTTGTATCCCACCCATATCTTACCTTCTAGATCTGTCAGTTTGATTTTCTCATTTATTTTAGTGCTCGATGAAAGTTTGGCTGTTCATAGATACTCCCAGGGGAGGAGAGCGCAGCGCAGCGCCTCTCCTGCCCCTCAACGCTCCAAAGGTCTCCGGTGGCGGCTATCCTAAATGTGGCGCCGGTTCCTTAGCCAATCAGAGCTTGTGGACCGGCAGCCAATCAGGAGCCGGTCCACAAGCTCTGATTGGCTAATGCCACAGGAGACCAGACTGAGAGTAGTGAGCACATTGAGGGGCAGGAGAGACGCTGCACTCTCCTCCCCTCACATTGCAGCAAGACAGGGGCATGGCAATAGTGGGGGCAGGTGGGCATTATGCCCTGGCCGCTGGCGGCGCCCCCCTCTGCTGGGCCTGCCAAGGCACCCAGGGCACGTACCCCATTCGCCCTGCCTTAGTTACGCCTCTGGGTCCGTCCCAAAACAAAACATTTATAAGTATGCTTAGTTCTTTATTGCAGGTGCACCTCCAGCTTTGTAAATTATTATTAATCCAAATTTTGGTATATAATCATAGCTGGTTTTCTGAAGTAGGTCTATGACTAACATATTTTCACTGTCTGTCTGGTGCGGGATAAAAACACGTTGTCACAGGCAATACATCTACCCAGTGGGCTGTCACAGTCATATAGTCCTTAGTCTGCCCTGTTCCACTTGTCCACATGTCCGTGGTTAAGTGGACAGTGGGTACAATTGCATTTTTTAGGACACTGAGGACACATTTTCTGACGTCTCTGTACATTCTCGGTATCGCCTGCCTAGTGAAGTGGAACCTAGATGGAATTTGGTACCGGAGACACACTACCTCCATCAATTCTCTAAGTCCCACTGAACTAATGGTGGATACCGTATGCACGTCTAACACCAACATAGCTGTCAAGGCCTCAGTTATCCGCTTTGCAACAGGATGACTGCTGTCATATTTCATCTTCCTCACAAAGGACTCCCAGCAGCAACAACAGCAGCGGCAGCAGCAGTAGGTGTACCACTCAAGGATCCTCCGGAGGAATCCCGGTTAGGAGAGGACTTCTCAGTCTTGCCAGTGACATGGCCTGCAGGACTACTGACGTTCCTGACTGAGGAGTTGACGTTGAGGGAGTTGGTGGTGTGGCTTGTAGGAGCTTGGGTACAAGAGGAAGAAGGAATTTAGGTGTCAGTGGACTGCTTACGCTCTTACCCAAAGTTTCACAACTTGACACTGACTTCTGATGAATGCGCAGCAGGTGACGTATAAGGGAGGATGTTCCTAGGTGGTTAACATCCTTACCCCTACTTATTACAGATTGACAGAGGCCACACACGGCTTGACACCTGTTGTCCGGATTTGTGGAGAAATAATTCAACACCGAAGAGGTGGCTTTTTTGGTATTTTGCCCAGGCATCACAATGGGCTTATTCATCCCACAGACAAAAGGTGTCTCCCCCGGTGCCTGATTTAAACAAACCACATCACCATCAGAATCCTCATTGTCAACTTCCTCCTCAGCGCCAGCAACACCCATATCCTCATCCTGGTGTACTTCAACGGTGACATCTTCAATTTGAATACCAGAAACTGGACTGTGGGTGCTCCTTCCAACACTTGTAGAGTGCGTGCAAATGGTGGAAGGAGCCACCTCTTCCTGTCCAGTGTTGGGTAGGTCAGGCATCGCAACCGCCGACACACTTGGACTCTCCTTGGGGATTTGTGATACCATCTTAGAATGCACAGTTCTTTGCTGTGCTTTTGCCTGCTTAACTCTTTTAATTTTTCTAGCGGGAGTATGAGGGCTTCCATCATCATGTGAAGCTGAACCACTAGTCATGAACATAGGCCAGGGCCTTAGCCATTCCTTGCCACTCTGTGTCAAAAATGGCTCATTGGCAAGTTTAGGTTTCTCCTCAGATTATTTAAATTTATTTTTTGGGGGTCTTTTTACTGAACTTTTGCTTTTTGGATTTGACATGGCCTCTACTATGACGTTAGGCATCGGCCTTGGCAGACGACGTTGATGGCATTTCATCATCTATGTCATGACTAGTGGCAGCAGCTTCAGCACTAGGAGGAAGTGGTTCTTTATCTTTCCCTATTTTATCCTCCAAATTTTTGTTCTCCATTATTTTTCTGGAGTTATATAACACAAAATGCGGCACAGGAGAGCGTACCCCTACATCACACAGGGCCAACATCTGTAAAAATTATATTTGGATTAAATGTTAATAACCCCTTTATTTGGAATAAGTAATATACAGCACAGGACACTACCACTGGTCTGATGCAGGACAACACAGCGACACTGTAAGGGACTTATACAGCAGCACTGGACATATGGCAGCAGAGGACACCACCACTGTGACTAGTCACTGGACTGACTGATGCACAGGACACTACCACTGGTCTGATGCAGGACAACACAGCAACACTGTAAGGGACTTATTATGTAGCAGCACTGGACATATGGCAGCAGAGGACACCACCACTGTGACTGATCACTGGACTGACTGATGCACAGGACACGACCACTGGTCTGATGTAGGACAACACAGCGACACTGTAAAAGACTTATTATACAGCTGCACTGGACATATGGCAGCAGAGGACACCACCACTGTGACTGATCACTGGACTGACTGATGCACAGGACACTACCACTGGTCTGATGCAGGACAACACAGCAACACTGTAAGGGACTTATTATGTAGCAGCACTGGACATATGGCAGCAGAGGACACCACCACTGTGACTGATCACTGGACTGACTGATGCACAGGACACTACCACTGGTCTGATGCAGGACAACACAGCAACACTGTAAGGGACTTATTATGTAGCAGCACTGGACATATGGCAGCAGAGGACACCACCACTGTGACTGATCACTGGACTGACTGATGCACAGGACACGACCACTGGTCTGATGCAGGCCAACACAGCGACACTGTAAAAGACTTATTATACAGCTGCACTGAACATATGGCAGCAGAGGACACCACCACTGACTGATCACTGGACTGACTGATGCACAGGACACTACCACTGGTCTGATGCAGGACAACACAGCGACACTGTAAGGGACATATTATACAGCAGCACTGGACATATGGCAGCAGAGGACACCACCACTGTGACTGGTCACTGGACTGACTGATGCACAGGACACTACCACTGGTCTGATGCAGGACAACACAGCGACACTGTAAGGGACTTATTATACAGCAGCACTGGACATATGGCAGCAGAGGACACCACCACTGTGACTGGTCACTGGACTGACTGATGCAGCTAAGACACTACACTGGACGGAGCAGCACAAGACAGCACTATAATCTACGATGACTTATCAATCACTGGAATAAAGATTTGCTTGAAAAATATTTTATAAGTTACAGTAAAGGGCCCTATACACTAGGGAGATGTATCTCAGCAATGACTTTCATGCAATTTGCCTGCAATCTGGCCGGGAGCTTCCCAGGAGGCCTGCAATTGCGATTTCATACTTAAGTGTATTTTTACATGTGATTTATCTCAGGCAATCTAATGTTATTAAATCTATTTCCATGCAATTGAGATAAATCTCACGTGCAGCACGTGTGATCTGCGATTGCGATGGGTGACACACGGGAGCGCTCATTCGCAAGACAAGTACATGCAATTTGACATTTTTCATGCTATCCATCTCAGGAACTCATCGCAATTGCACGAAAACGTGCAATATCGCCCTAGTGTATGGGGCCATTATTCCTTGCACATAATTCTCCAACCAAAATTGTTAGGGGATGCGGTCAGAACCCCGGCAGTCGGGATCCTGACGGTAAGTACAGGGGTTAGGGTTAGGCTGCTGGAGGAGGGGGGAGGGTTAGGGTTAGGCTGCGGACACCAGAAGGTTAAATAGAAGTGCCATAAGATAAATTTCCTCTGCTTTCCTGGGTGGTGATTGTCTAAGAATGTTTGGAATCCCTCTGGTAGTATAAACAGCGTATACTGTGTATTATGTTACATTACTTTCCCATTGTTTTGCTTTGATTCAGGGAGAAAAAGCTGCTCTTAATGTAGCCATAAGTTCTAGTTGGTATCATGACACCCTTTATGGGCCTTGTTTTACAAACACTTGAGTTATTAAGAAGATTTCATGTGCTCTCACTTCTCAGTCCCTGCAGATTATAATCACGTAGCTCTGTACCATGGAACTTAATTATCATCACAGCTTCGTTGTCCCATTAAGCTCACATTGGTATCTGCATTGTGATGCCAGATAGTGTTGCAGCAAAGAACTGCATGCATATACTGTGGTATTAAGATTGTGAAACAGGTTGCAATATAAGTGGTGACATAGGGAAATTGGATTAACATCGCAACATGTTCCCGATAATACAATCTGTTAATCATAAGGCACTTTGGAAAATGAAAGATGACTAATATAAGTCTATGGGGAATATCCAATTAGCCAGCACAAGCGGTGTCTTATCGGGGGTTACTTGTTGCTGCACCGGGTGCCGGCTGCTGACAGCTCCCAGTGCAGTGCTGCTCCTCCGGCTCCCCCTGGTCACATGGCTGCTCCCCCGTCATGTGACCGCTGCCGGGGGAGAGGGGGGGATGCAGGTCTTGGCGCTGCCCTGGGTTCCCCTCCGGGGGTCACCACGCCGAGTGGCAGCGTCCGGGCCGCGGCACCATGCCTGTAGTCCCAGCCTACTGCTGCTGCAGTGGGCATGAGACACTGCAGGTTGTCTGCGGTCATCGGGGATTTTGTGGCAGGCGAAACCAAATTCCCGGAAACACTGAACCTGTGTGTTTTCGGGAGAAAGGGCATCTTTTTTACAGGCGATCAATCTGGGTAGCTTGTGGGGGGAAAAATCGGTGAAACATCGGAAAAAATAGCTAAAAACATATGTTTTTCGCACCTGATGTTTTACCAGGGCTAATAGAATATCCCCCTATGTGTCTGGTCATTTTCCAGCAAACACTAAAATGCCCCAATGGTCTGTACAGCCAGACACCATCTAGGTTGACCACCCATATGTGCAATCAAATTGGATAGTTCTGCCCAGGCAGAAAATCAAGATCTGCCCTTTGTATAGGGCCTGATTCAGAGATGGATGAAAGAGAGGGGATACTCGCAGATTCCCAATTGTTGGTTAGAGGTCATAGTAAATGTTCTCTGATCACACAGTAAAGCTTGAAGGAGAGGTTGAAGTTAGTTATTGTAGATGAGTAATGGGAACAAAGTAGCTCAATGTGGACCCATTCAGTTGATTGGACATGATTTGGAAAGGCACGCATCTGTCTATACAAGGCCCCACACTTAGTGCATGTCTGAGCACAAACCAAGCATGACGTCAAAGGAATTGTCTGTAGACCTACCAGACAGGATTGTCTCGAGGCACAAATCTGGGGAAGGGTACAGAAAAATATTTGCTGCTTTGAAGGTCCCAATGAGCACAGTGGCCTCCATTATCCGTAAATGGAAGAAGTTTGGAACCACCAGGACTCTTACTAGAGCTGGCCGGCAGTCTAAACTGAGCGATCAGGAGAGAAGGGCCCTAGTCAGGGAGGTGACCAAGAATCCGATGGTCACTCTGTCAGAGCTACAGCATTCCTCTGTGGAGAGAGGAGAACCTTCCGGAAGGACAACCATCTCTTCAGCAATCCACCAATCAGGCCTGTATGCTAGAGTGGCCAGACAGACGCCACTCCTTAGTACAAAGCACAGGGCAGCTCGCCTGGAGTTTGCCAAAATGCACCTGAAGGACTCTCAGACCATGAGAAACAAAATTCTCTGGTTTGATGAGACAAAGATTGAACTCTTTGACGTGAATGCCAGGCATCATATTTGGAGGAAGCCAGGCACCGCTCATCACCAGGCCAATACCATCCCTACAGTGAAGCATGGTGGTGGCAGCATCATGCTGTGGGGATGTTTTTCAGCGGCAGGAACTGGGAGACTAGTCAGGATAGAGGGAAAGATGAATGCAGCAATGTACAAATACATCCTGGATGAGAACCTGCTCTAGAGCGCTCTTGACCTCAGACTGGGGCGACGGATCATCTTTCAGCAGAACAACGACCCTAAGCACACGCCAAGCCACAAGCCAATGTATCAAAGGAGTGGCTTCAGGACAACTCTGTGAATGTCCTTGAGTGGCCCAGCCAGAGCCCAGACTTGAATCCAATTGAACATTCCTGGAGAGATCTGAAAATGCCTGTGCACCGACGCTTCACATTCAACCTGATGGAGCTTGAGAGGTGCTGCAAAGAGGAATGAGCGAAACTGCCTAAAGATAGGTGTGCCAAGCTTGAGGCATCATATTCAAAAAGACTTGAAGCTGTAATTGCTGCCAAAGGTGCATCAACAAAGTATTGAGCAAAGGCTGTGAATTCTTATGTACATGTGATTTCTTAGTTTTTTATTTTTAACAAATTTGCAAAAATCTCAATTAAAAAACTTTTTTCATGTTGTCATTATGGGTTATTGTGTGTAGAATTTTAAGGGGAAAAATTAATTTATTCCAGTTTGGAATAAGGCTGTAACATAACAAAATGTGGAAAAAGTGAAGCGCTGTGAATACTTTCCGGATGCACTGTATATAAGTACTAATGATGAATATGTGGGTATGTGCTCCATTAAGTGGACTAATGTTTAAAAAAATACTTCCTTGAAGGACATTTAAGCCTGAAAAAGTCTTCAAAACTTTTATTACTAACCAGGTGCTAGTGGAGGCAGATCGGGGTGGCACACACTAGAAGACTGGTGGCTAAGTTCACAGAGAGAGGGAGTGGCAGACAGGCAGCCAGAAGTAGCTCTTCACCCAGTTATGGTACTCCAGGAATCTGCAGCTGATGTTACATATTTCCGCACTGCACAGTGACACAGCGGGAGTCAAGAGTTGATGTTAGTCATCTTCTTGTTTCCTCTCTTCACTGTACTGCTCCTGTCCTGGTGCACTGGTTATTCTTGTTCCTCTACCTCTGAGTTATTGCCTTCCTTTGGATAGGATACTATGCTAAGGCAACTTTAGTATGTACTTCGCTTTGATAATCCCTTGGATGATGCTCTTCCTCTAGCAAAATATCCTAGTGTGTCAAACAATTATCCTCTAAATTTGCAAAGATGCTTGTGGCTCTGGAAGGAAGAGGTAGCATGATGAATCAGGGTGTCTAATCTGGGCTGGATTCTGGGGAGGCAGATTGGGTGGCCCACACTAGATGACTGGTGGCTGAGATTACAGAGGGTGTGGCAGACAGGCAGCTAGAAGTTGCTCCTCACACGGTGATGAAACTGTGGTAATCTGTAGCTGATGTTACATACTTCTACACTGCACTGTGACAGAGTAGAATTCAGAAGCTGATGGTGTAGGCTCCATTCTGTAAAAATGTATGTCATGACAGGAAGTGCAGGGCTGATATTTTTTTTAGGGCTCCATACAGTGTCCTGGATCTTTTCCACTCCAGACACTAGGCTGACTTCCTTACAGTTAACATCCAGTGTGCAGGCATCCAAATAGCCACCTTCAAGTCTGTCACTGAAGTCAAATATCACTAGGTGCAAACTGGTGGGAAATTGCAATCACTAATCTCTCCCATTAGCTTTCCATCAGCACTAGCAGCCAATAAAACCTAATCAGTACTAGCTTGGAAGCAGCAGTGATAGCGCTGTATAGTAATGCAGAAGGAAGCGTTTATTACATGCAGACGCCTCCTGCTGCAGCATTGGATAACTCACACACCATCAGGCGGCTTGCAGCACCCATGAAGGCATGCAAGCCACCTGTCGCAGAAGCCAAGAAATCTCTGTGCAATACTGGGGATCCCCGTCCTCGTCTCTCCCCCTAAACAGTGGCGACACACCTCCTTTTTCACAAACGGAGGCCTCCCGGTCACCATCCCCAAAAAGCATTAGACTTTCAATCACTGATAGTCTGATGCCATCCCTGCATCCTGTGTCACAGGACCCATTCGCGCATGCATAATGATTGATTACAGATGGCAGTCACAGTCCAAATTTTCAGAGGTAATGGGGGGATGGCTTGTCAAATGTGGGTGTGTCATGAGTATTTTCTGGTTGTGTCACACCTAGTGATTGTGGGGTCTATTTATACCCCTTTTCCACCTGAGTACCTGGTCCGATCCGGGATGTTTAACCCGGATACAACCAGTGTCAGCCCCGCCGTTTCCACTGCACTTCGACACGGGTTATTCCCGGGTCAGATCTGTTTCCACTTAACCCTGGTGAGCTCTGTGAAAGGCTATTGATGTCACTTGTTACTCGGTTCTGAAACATGGGTAATGACCATTTCCACTGCACAAGGGGCCTAATTCTGAGTTGATTGCAGCAGCAATTTTGTTAGCAGTTGGGCAAAACCATGTGCACTGCAGGGGAGGCAGATATAACATGTGCAGAGAGAGTTAGATTTGGGTGGGGTGTGTTCAATCTGCAATCTAAATTGCAGTGTAAAAATAAAGCAGCCAGTATTTACCCTGCACAGAAACAAAATAACCCACCCAAATCTAACTCTTTCTGCGCATGTTATATCTGCCTCCCCTGCAGTGCACATGGTTTTGCCCAACTGCTAACAAAGTTCCTGCTGCAATCAACTCAGAATTACCCCCAATACCCAGGTCATTACCGTGTTACCATGTTCAACCCAGGTAGCTACCCGGGTCACTCAACTTTCCACTTACTAAAAACCTGTGTTGATGCGCGCCCCCGTGCAAAAACACGGGTAAATTTAGCTAGTGGAAAAGGGTTATTACTATGCCTTGGAGAGGCATAAAGTATTAACCAACCAGCTCCTGTCTGTCATTTTTCAAACATATCCTGTAACATGGAAGTTAGGAGCTGGTTGGTTGGTACTTTATCTCTCTCCAAGGCTTAATAATTAGACCCCTTCTTCCATTTGCAGTACTGACCTCAGCATCTTAGTTCTGACGGTCATTCTGAGAAGCTAGAGTTCAACACACAAGTTCAGTCATGTGACCAATGTACAGCCGATGTTGCAGATGGTGAGTCTGTGTGAGCAAGTGGTCAATAAAACACGCAGCCAATGGGCATCTCTGTATAAATCCTAGCGGCTGCGGTATTAGCATATTTTCACAGCACACCTGCGTACATAGACAGGCCTGTAAAAGAAATAAGCTGAGTAAAGGAAATCTTTGCCAAAGTAACTCTTAACTGTAGATGTCTTTCAGCGATTGGATAACAGACTCTGCCATGACAGGAGGTAACACCCATCACCAAAAGCACTATTAAGTGAGACAGGGTAACAAACTGTTACAAAACCACTAATCTGTTAGCAAACCATTAGGGCTTTATTTATTACTAGTTATAGTAATTTTCTATTAACTTTGCAATTTTGCATCCCGCCAGAGACTTTTTCCCAAAATACTCTCCTTAGTCGCAATGGTAGTGCGACAAAAGTACAATACAAGGGTAGACTGGCTACTGCGGCTGGCAGGTTATGTGTTTCTGTGTGCCACTAAATCTCTAATCTGGGTACAAAAGGCAGAAGACACAGTTCTGATATGAGCGAAGCAACTAGGTATGGCTATGCTTGGGTGTATATCATGTTACCAGCGGACGGGATCCGGCATCGGAATACTGGCAGTGGGGTGAGCACAAGAAGCAACACGCTGTAGGCTCGTGGCGACCTATGGTCACCACGGCTTCTATTACCACTCTATGGGTGTCATGGACCCTGTTGGTCGGCATGCTGACCGTCGGAATTGTGAAGGGGTGGTAATGTGACCACCGGTCACATAAATACATCCCCTATGCTTGATCTGCGACTTGATAATACCCCTGTGTTTCAGTTTGGGTTCTAGTTCATCATCATGTTTTGGTTTTGGCACAACCACCCTCAAGTGTTTTGGTACAGATTTCGGTTTGGTTTAAAAGCGATAAAAAAAATCAATAATCATTGCTAAAAAAAAAAGTGATAAAAATAGCTTATGGTTACAATGGAATTGCTGCGATTGTTGCAATCTCTTTGGTGAGCGTGTCTTCACTTGTGCTGCTACACTTGCAATGCCTTGCAGTTCCATCAAGGAAAAGGATTGCTGCTGCGTCAGCATTTGCCACCACATCTGTATAAGACCCATTGAGTTTTAGACACTATTTGGTCTGTACGGGAGTCCCCTATCATGTGTAGACTAGAGTACATTAATGTAGTATATAAAGACAGGATCACCATCATAGGCTTTATTGTTATACACCTGTTACATTATACTGCATTCCCAGGACTATGGTTTATTTACTACAGTGCATAATCTGGAAGATTGTACTGCATGAACTATCAGTATTTATTAAAAATATTTATTAAGGGGCCTAGACCATTCACTGTAGTAGACAATTTGTCTGTGACCTATGGACCTAATTCAGACCTGATCGCTAGGCTGCGTTTTCTCAAAGCCTGCGATCAGGTCCGAACTGCACATGCGTATGCACCGCAATGCGCAGGAGCGTCTTACAAATGCACCGGGCATCGGTGCATAGCAACGGGATGGTGCGAAAAACAGTTTGCATGGGCGATCGCAAGGAGATTGACAGGAAGAGTGCATTTGTGGGTGGCAACTGACCCTTTTCAGGGAGTGTCTGGAAAAACACAGCGTTGGAAGGGAGGGTGTCTGACGTCAGTTCCGGTCCAGGACAGGCTGATGTGATCGCAGCGGCTAAGTCCTGGGCTGCACAGAGACTACACAAATTTGGTTTGTACAGCTCTGCTACACATGCGATCGCACACTTGCACAGCTAAAATAAACTCCCCCAGTAGGTGGCGACTATCTGATCGCAGGGCTGCAAAAATCGCTGCCCAGTGATCAGGTCTGAATTACCCCCTATGTCCTTTCTCATAGTTGGCTAAAGCATGGGCCCCTACCAGTGACGTGCAGTGAGGTGAGGCAGAGACTTCTTTGTCATACTAATGTATACATCAGAGTTTTAACTATGTAAAGTATATGAAAAATACAAAGAATATATTGGAAATATTTTCTTTTTATTATTATAATCATTTTAATAGTTAAACCTCTGGATTACAAAGTCTATGACAGGTGATGCAGTGCCTCCCCTGTCTATCTTTTCTACACATCTCTGATCAAAACTCACCAACTTTCCAGCAGTATATACTGTATATACTTGGAGTTGTAAAGGGAGTTTTTAGAACTCAGATAAGCAGAAGGCCTTACTTGAAAATACAACAAGGATAGTGGGGGTGACTCGGTGGCAGGGCAAGATATTCAATGGGGCAGCTACAGCTCCAGGTTTTCCCATAAAATAGATGCATCATCATGGCAGCATGATAATGACCAGCCGCTCAGGTAGCCACACAGTCAGCCATAAGTCATTGGTATTAGAATGATATTTCTAGTTTCCTCACAAAATTCTGCAATTGTTCTATTTTTATGTACTTTGTGCATGATTGCAGCAATGCATATTTTGCAGGTAAACCTCTGTAAATGCCATTTTCGAAGGATTGGCTGCTTACCTCAAATTCACCAAGCTCTGGAAACCAATGCCATCTTTAGATGTGTTACCCAATAGAAATCTATAGGCTTCTAGTCACAGAAAACACATAATATACTAGCTTTGGGGATGCCGGCTGTCAGTATCCCGACAGTGACATCCCGGCAGCTGGCATACCGGCAGCGAGCACTGCAAGTCCTCTCGCGGGCTCCACACATCGGGCCCGGTGGCGAGATTTTCTCTCTACAGGTTATATTCCCACTCGGGTGGTGGCGTGGACCCACCAACCGAGTGGAAATATGGGGCTGTGGTCGGACTTCCGAGCGCCGGCATTTAGCCGACTGTTGGAATTCCGGCATCGGGATCCTGGACGCCGGGATCCCGACAGGCAGTATATTAACCCCATAGCCTAGTCACATTGCCCCCTGAGAGGGATCCAATCTGATCCCTCCCAGCACCCCCAGCAGTGCATGCATCACTCATCGCATACTCAGAAAGACTCTTGGGTCCTAAACCTGGAAGTCCTTCTATCGCAAAGGACAGCTCTTATTGAGAGAGCTGTCCTTTCTGATTTTCTTCAAGCATACAGTGTTAGTAAATGCCGTTTTGCTTGCGATGAGTGGAGGGATGCACCTCATTCAAAATGTGATTCATTGTGCATCCCGCCCTTAGGGAGGCATTGGGGCTGATAGTAATGGGGTGTACACGCCCACATGGCACTGGCCACACCCACACAACACTGGTCACATCTCCTCCTCTTCTCAGTGTAGGCCCTTGAATATTTTCAGCCCCAGGTCCATGTGACCCTTAATCCGCCCCTGCTCAATTGGACTGTTTAATTGCAGTTTGCCCCAGACACAAACACAGAATCAACAAATGTTAAATAAAAGTATATTTCGTTATGGCTCAAGTATATAAATAAGGTGAAACTTTATTGAATAGGTTTACTGTCTGTAATAGATCATTCCTAAGATTCTGCTGTTAAGTCCCACACAGTTTTTGCATTAAATTATTTAGACGTTCACTATTTAACACTTGCATTGCCAGATTGCTTAATTTATAGCGAACACGACTACTTACAAAAGCTCCCTTTCTGATAACATCTGCTTACATGCACTGATGATTACCTCTTGGTCGCTACACAGTATTTATAGTAACATATATGAAATAAATGACATGTTAACTATTTGCCTAAAATCTAAACTAATACACTATTTATGCCAATCACTGACACAATATAGGAGTATTTTGCTCAGTAAATCATTATTTCCTGTGTTTCTCAGCACAATGATACCCCTGCTGGGGGCTTTGATCTCTTCTGTTGCTCCATGACCTCACCCACATTTTCTCTACATGTCCCAGAAGCTTATACGCTTTTATGCCTTAAGTCTGGTATTTATATTCCCAGAATGTCATAATTTAATATAGAAAAAAAGACACTAAACAAGACACTATAGACACAAGACACTAATTTAAATGATGGGAGACAGTGAGTCAAACTAGCATAGAAACAGGCTTGCTCAACATAAAAGATAAATAGATAAATGAAGATAGCTCTATCTATCTGTCTATATATATATATATATATATATATATATATATATATATATATATATATATATAAATCTACTGTATGTCACATTTTAAACATCAAAAAATAGTCATATCCATACAATATTTTTACTAATCCGTTCTGAAATTATAGAAAAAAATATCAAAATATCACAATAATAGCATATAGAGCAAATGATGTGAGGAATAAAAAAAATATTACTAATTGTACTGATTGTCAGTACATCTACTAATAGCTGATACAAAAGGCCATTGTCTTTGAATAATTATTTTAAATGTGTGACATGCAACACTCCCCAATAAATGAATGACATTGTTTTCCAATATAATACAGTAGATAACACAGGTGCCCTTCTACATGTGGGCAATAGGTATTCAAAATAAAGTTGACAACAAAAACAACAAAAGATAAAGTAAATGTCTGAGATAGATATTTTAAACCATGGCACAGGTCATCTTTTTCATGCCTTTGTCTTTTATGTGCTGATTTACATTTTCTTGTTTTATAAAATATATATATATATATATATATATATATATACACACATTTATTTTCTAAGTAAGGAAAAACGCCTTGGGATATCATAACCTTTTCAGTGTAACTGTCCAACCTGCCTTTGAAGCATTTGACTTTTCAAAGCTCTGTATGTGAAAAGAAAACCTGGCAGCTTCTGAATGACCCCTGCATTGTACAATAAAGCAGATATTGCAGCGAATCATTGGAGCAGATCCGTGTAGTGATCTCAGCCTCTATGATCTGTGAGCTGGTAAAGAGCAATCGCTGTTCATTCACAAATCCTCCTGAATGCCTGGCCTGCCAGCCAGTAGGACTCCCTCGCCCCACAACGCTACATGAATTGGCTGTGACGCTACACATGAATATTGCATTAGGTATTTTTTTCTCTCTATACACTGAAAGTGAGACAGCCCCCAACAATTGCTTTCCACGCATAAAAACAGCGAATTTATACATTCCGCAAATTGATTGCTTCGAATAAGGCTGAAAATATAATAAAAAAACATCAGTTTGAAATACTTGCTGATAATATTTCAGAATATAAAAGTGAATGAACAGTTAAGCAAATAAGCCGTGACCTCCCACTGTTAGGATTATTTGCATCCTACAGGATGCACGATATGCACACTCTGCAGAGGCTTTCTGTATAATCAGATACAATTTAATGTAAGACTTTTTATTATTATTTAAATAAATTATAACAATCTATTAGCAGTAAAAGAGATAAGTGGAATACAGGAAAGTAATCACAAAAAATAAATGAAGCTGTTTCGCAGCTGTCTCTAAAAGTCTTTGATAAAAAGTAGAAAAGTAACTACTTAGATCCACAAAATAATATCGTAAGTGTCTCCATTGAAATAATAGTCGTTAGCTATAATTATATATATTTTTTTATAAACCCTGATTTTTCTTTTCAAATAATGTAGTATTATTATTATTATTATTATTATTATTATTATTATTATTAGACACACTTCTTGGATTCTGTTGCCCTGAAAAGCTAGTTTTATACGTACATCGCATTCGGTTTGTGTACGTGTTATTTAGAAAAGAAACCAGATCTTACTGATGTCAGTGTTTATATCTGTAGTACAGGAGAAAATATCTGAGTACAGTAAATCAAATGCATATGGGTCATGGTTTATATGTGTATCTCAGCCATCAATGATCACATCGATCACATCATACAATGATTTCAAGATCTGCTAAAAATGTTTCTTTGAATGACTTTTTAATAGACATAAGAAAATGTCGTATGCTCGGTTCTAAGGGAGGTGAAGAAGGAGGTGGGGGGTGTCTTGGGGTGGATTAACCTTTTGTGATTCAATACAAATTATGCTTCGTGGCAGGAGAGCGATTTTAAGACCACTAGAGACCCCGCTAACAAAAGAAACCGAAATTGATCCTAATTAGAAAAAAATAATATAACAAATATGCAAATGGAATGAATTAGTATTCCACAATTTGTAGAGGCAGCAATTTTTTCTCTATAACACATATAATGGCTAGTAATTTTGCTCAATATGAATGAGTAATGCAATAGATAGATAGATAGATAGATAGATAGATAGATAGATTATTTTATTTTTATTTTTTTGTGGTAACACAATTAAACCAAGTTATCTCGTTGAGTATCAATTCGGTCACATTATCATATTTATTGAAGGTTCAGCACAATCCTATATTGTCATACACTGCCTCATACTGCAACGCCATTGTTTTAAATAACAGACACATATTTAGATAGACAATTTGGCTGGCAGATAATAGGTTAAATCCCCCTTTGCTAGACACCAAGATTAATTAACTAATTAGGTGTTATTGTTTCTAATCAGACTGGAAGTAAAGAGGTGGAAAGCCAAAGGAATTCAGAGAAATCAATTACATATGTGTGAAGTCTGCGGATAGATCTGATTTCCAATTTGCCTCCCGTGTTAATTCTTTATGGGCTGTAAGAACTGTACATTGCAGTCACACCAAAATCTGTTTTGTCTGCAAGGATTAGTTTTTTCTGTGCAAGCAAAACACCAGCAGCTAATAGCAGCCATTAGTGAGGTGCAAGCGATAATTCCTTTGGGTCCATTACTCCAGACATGAGATCCTGACCCCAGCACTTTCTGTTCGTCATATTAGTCTGTGTAAAATTCATATTGTTAGTACAGTCTGTGCTCATAGAGAAAATGTATACTGCCAGCATCTGTTAGCGGATTCTACTTGTAACTGATAGCAGAGAGTTATTGGAATACTTGTAATATAGAGTATTTTTATTGTTCAAGTAATGTGGTACTGTACCCCGATATTACTTTAAGGAGTGTCCTTGTGTATGTGGGGACGATTTATTTTCTCATACATGCTAAATACAATTGTAACATGAAGAGGGGACATGTACTGACATCACTCAGATAAATGTTTTGTATATTTATGTATATATATATATATATATATATATATATATATATATATATTGCATTAGGGATATAGATATATATATATATATATATAGCTACATATATATATATATATATATATACACACACACACACACACACGCGTGCATACACAAACACACATATACAAACAGATATACTGTTCTACATGAAGAAACCATGAATGATAAATTGATATGTTTCAAAATGGCACAGCACATAACAGTGAAGTAAATATATGTATGCCCTGGTGTATAACTGCTTGGACTGTGTCTTCTTAATTTGTAATTACATATTCAAGAGATAAATCTGCCATTTGAAAGTGGAACACAGTCGTGTATCATTGGGAGCATGTGTAAACTTAGATTTACAGTACTTGTATTGTTTTTGTATGTAATGATCTATCCAGAAAATACTATTTACAAATAAAGAACTAAAACTGTAGGGATGTGTGGATGTGTTATAAAGAACGTGAATAGAAGTGTCTGAATTATCTCTTCCCTGTAGAGTTCTGTAAATTACTGTTATAAATTTAAGTAATAACGTTAAACAATAATGTTATAGCATTAATTCATCTATATATACTTGGTTTGATTCGCACTGTTTTCACATTAACTAGTTAAAAAAATAAAAGACAACTGTAAACTTTGTACAAGTAACAGAAGTAATAGCATATCTGAGAACGTATGAAATCTATTAGCCCATGTTAAATGCTATAAAATCCAAAGCGATTATTTCATTGTACGATGTGGTCGCACAGATTTAGGGAGCATTTGCTCCACCCACCCTGCAGTCTGCAGCAGGTATATTCATACTGCAATGGGAAATAGTTAGATAAGCGGACAGAAACTGCTCTGCTATAGTCAATACAAAAACGTGTCTGGTGTATTCTTCAACACGTATTACTTATTCACTGTAAATGCACCTTTATAGATCTCACTGCCATTACAAGAAAATAGAGCAATACTTTACTAAAACACACACACACACACACACACACACATATATATATATATATATATATATATATATATATATATATATATATGAAATACCTTAGAGATCGAAATAGCTTAGAAGGCGTAATCAACTGGCTTCTTTTATCATATATATATATATAGATAGATAGATAGATCGACAGATATATGGATTGATGGATTTATTATATATATATATATATATATATATATATACGCTCTCTAAGATATTTCGCTGGTGATTATGTTAAACAGAAACAATGCATTAGATTCTGTAGAAATTATACTATTAAAAAAAAAACACAGCTACAGTATGTACTACTAGTGTATATGCTTACCTAATTTGTTATTGTAAATACTGTACAGAACAATCATAAATCGGATCCCGTCTTGTAGGTAGTTTGGCAATAGTTAGCAGACAACAAGCACAAGTTGCCAGTCAGTTACAATAAATTACTTTCACATGTTAGAAACTGTCTACCTGTGCATAGGAAGTTTATAGGATTAGGCAAGGTACTATTAACATATTTCGGATAAATTTAAAATGTTTCATAGCATTATACCACGTTTCGTAAAATAATGTATAATTGCTCAGTGTTTAGGGTAATTATAAAATGTTTGGTAAATGTATGAAATGATAGTTGAAAGTAGACAATGTCTGCTGGAATAATACAGTGTGGCTAATCGTTTACATTTTTTGGAAGGATTATACAATGTTTTGTGAAACTATACAATGTTTGGGTTTAAGTATACAATATTGAGTGGGATTTTTGCAGTGTGTGGGGAACGAAAATCAATTTAATCCCCCCTCCCATGTGTGTGAATTTATTATATACATGGTGAAGGTACAAAATATGGTGTGGAATTGCATTGTTAATGGCATTTTGCAATGTTTGGTGAAAGTACACAATGTGTGTAGATTCATATTAAAGATGGTGAAACTATCCAAAGTGTGTTGGAATTTGATATGTTTGCTGCAAGTATATAAGGTTAGGTGGAAGTATAGATTGCTGAGTGGAGGAATAGAATTTTGTGTGGCAGTACAGCTTGTTACCTGGAACATATCATGTTTAGTGAATAAATAGGATATTAGGTGATTGTTTTGTGAAAGTATAGTTTGTGGGTGGAAGTGCAGAATGTTAGGTGAAAGCACAGGTTATTGGGTGAAAGCACGGATTGTTGCATGGAAGTACAGAATTTTGTGTGAAAGATTTTTGAAGTATAGACTGTTGGGTGGAAGTACAGATTTTTGGTTGAAACCACAGATTGTTGGGTGGAAGTACAGAATGTTTGGTGAAAACACAGCTTGTTGGGTGGAAGTACACAGATTGTTGGGTGGAAGTACAGAATGTTGGCTAAAAACACAGCTTGTTGGGTGAAAGCACTGATTGTTGAAACCACAGATTGTTACGTGGAAGTACAGAAAATTGGGTGAAACCACAGATTGTTGCATGGAAGTACAGAATGTTGGGTGATATCACAGATTGTTGGGTAGAAGCAGACAATAATTAGTGAATGTACATAATGTTTGTTGGAAATATGGATTGTTGGGTGAAAGTACAGATTGTTGTGTGGAAGCAGACAATGGTTAGTGAACGAACAGAATGCTGGGTGGAAGAACAGAATGTTGGGTGAAACCACAGATTGTTGGCTGGAAGTACAGAATGTAGGTAGAATATGGGCAGGAAGTATACAGTGTGTAGAAGTAATAATGTTTAATGGAAACAAACAATATTGGATGGAAATATAGAATATTGGGAGAATTACAGAATGTTGGGTGGCAAAATAGAATGTTGGGTGGAAACTTATGGTGGGTGAAATTACAGAATGGTGGGTGAAGAGCTCCAATGTGTATTAAAATTATGTTATTCTTTGTAAAAGTTTAGAATGATGGGTGAAAATATATAATGTTTGGAGGAAGTATAGAATGCTGCTATGAAAGTGTATCATGTTGGATTAAATGTAGAATGTTGGGTGGACATACAGAATATTGGGCGAAAGTTGAGAATGTTAGGTGGAAGCAGCCAATGATTAGTGTATGAACAGGATATTGGGTGAATGTACAGAATGTTGGGTGGAAGTACAGAATGTAGGGTAAATGTACAGAATGTTGGGTGGAAGTACAGAGTGTAGGGTGAATGGACAGAATGTTGAGTGGAAGTACAGAGTGTAGGGTGAATGTACAGAATATTGGGTGGAAGTACAGAATGTTGAGTGGAAGTACAGAGTTTAGGGTGAATGTACAGTGTGTAGGGTGAATGTACAGAATGTTAGGTGGAAGTACAGAGTGTAGGGTGAATATACAGAATTTGGATGGAAGTACAGAATTTTGGATGAATGTACAGAATGTTGGGTGGAAGTACAGAGTATAGGGTGAATGGGGATCCGGTCTGAAGATCGACAGTATCTAGGTCGACAATGTTTAGGTCGACCAATATAGGTCGACAGTCACTAGGTCGACATGGATGGAAGGTTGACAGGGTTTCTAGGTCGACATGTGCTAGGTCGACAGGTCTAAAGGTCGACATGAGTTTTTCACATTTTTTTTCTTTTTTTGAGTATAGGGTGGAAGTACAGAGTGTAGGGTGAATGTACAGAATATTGGGGTGAAGTACAGAATGTTGGGTGGAAGTACAGAGTTTAGGGCGAATGTACAGAGTGTAGTGTGAATGTACGGAATGTTAGGTGGAAGTACAGAGTGTAGGGTGAATATACAGAATTTTGGATGGAAGTACAGAATGTTGGATGAATGTACAGAATGTTGGGTGGAAGTACAGAGTATAGGGTGAATGTACAGAATGTTGGATGGAAGTACAGAGTGTAGGGTGAATGTACAGAATGTTGGGCGGAAGTACAGAGTGTAGGGTGAATATACAGAATTTTGGAGGGAAGTACAGAGTGTAGGGTGACTGTACAGAATGTTGGGTGGAAGTACAGAGTATAGGGTGAATGTACAGAATGTTGGTTGAAAGTACAGAGTGTAGGATGAGTGTACAGAAGGTTGAGTGGAAGTACAGAGTGTAGGGTGAATGTACAGAATATTGGGTGGAAGTACAGAATGTTGAGTGGAAGTACAGAGTTTAGGGTGAATGTACAGAGTGTAGGGTGAATGTACAGAATGTTAGGTGGAAGTACAGAGTGTAGGGTGAATATACAGAATTTGGATGGAAGTACAGAATTTTGGATGAATGTACAGAATGTTGGGTGGAAGTACAGAGTATAGGGTGAATGGGGATCCGGTCTGAAGATCGACAGTATCTAGGTCGACAATGTTTAGGTCGACCAATATAGGTCGACAGTCACTAGGTCGACATGGATGGAAGGTCGACAGGGTTTCTAGGTCGACATGTGCTAGGTCGACAGGTCTAAAGGTCGACAAGAGTTTTTCACATTTTTTTTTCTTTTTTTGAATTTTTTCATCCTTGCCGATCCACGTGGACTACGATTGGAACGGTAAAGTGTGCCGAGCGAAGCGGTAGCGGAGCGAAGGCACCATGCCCGAAGCATGGCGAGTGAAGCGAGCCATGCGAGGGGACGCGGTGCACTAATTTGGGATCCCGGTCACTCTACGAAGAAAACGACACCAAATAAAATATATCCTCATGTCGACCTTTAGACCTGTCGACCTAGCACATGTCGACCTAGAAACCCTGTCGACCTTCCATCCATGTCGACCTACTGACTGTCGACCTATAGTGGTCGACCTAAACATTGTCGACCTAGACACTGTCGATTTGATGAACCACACCCGGTGAATGTACAGAATGTTGGATGGAAGTACAGAGTGTAGGGTGAATGTTCAGAATGTTGGGTGGAAATACAGAGCGTAGTGTGAATGTACAGAATGTTGAGTGGAAGAACAGAGTATAGGGTGGAAGTACAGAGTGTAGGGTGAATGTACAGAATATTGGGGTGAAGTACAGAATGTTGGGTGGAAGTACAGAGTGTAGGGTTAATGTACCTAATGTTGGGTGGAAGTAAAGAGTGTAGGGTGAATGTACAGAATGTTGGGTGGAAGTACAGAGTATAGGGTGGAAGTACAGAGTGTAGGGTGAATGTACAGAATATTGGGTGGAAGTACAGAATGTTGGTGGAAGTACAGAGTATAGGGTGAATGTACAGAATGTTGGGTGGAAGTACAGAGTGTAGGGTGAATGTACAGAATGTTGGGTGGAAGTACAGATTGTAGGGTAGAAGTACAGATTGTAGAGTGGAAGTATAGAGTGTAGTGTGGAAGTATAGAATGTATGGTGGAAGTATACACTGTTGGGTGAGATACATGATGTTGGGAGGGGGGGGTGGAAATAAACAATGTTGAGTGGAATTATCATATATGGTGACTATTGGATGGAAGAATGTTAGGTGAAATGTTAAGAATATTTGATGAAAACAATCATATAATACAGACATATGCAAGATTTCTTAAATATCTCTCATATTGTGATATTAATAACTGTGAATGCAACTAACAGCACTGACTTCTAACAAAGAAGTTCATAGCAAAGCAAATAATAGATCTGGTAGTACACGTATTTAAGATTACTGATGATTACCTTTCTCTGGAATTCTTTACCTCTCCCCCTCAGACTCTCCACCTCTCTACAAAACTTCAAACGGGCTCTAAAGACCCACTTCTTCACCAAACCCAGCCAAATCTCATCCTAACCCTCTGTTCCACGCTCTCTATGTACCCCATCTGTGTCACCCCTGTCTGTCTACCCCTGCCCTTAGAATGTTAGCTCTCACGAGTAGGGCCCTCTTCCCTCATGTGCTTATCCTTTTCTTACATTAATAATCCTCTACTGCCCAAATCTCGCAGTTTTTTCGCCACCTCGGAACTTATCTCTATGTCGTTTACTGGTGTAGTTATGCTTAGTTACCCTGCACTTGTCCTTTATTGTCTTCAACTGTAAGTCACTGTCTTCCTGTTTTGATTATGTGCACATGTACTCTGTAACTGGGTGCTGCGGAACCTTTGTGGCGCCATATAAATAAAGGATAATAATAATAATAATAATAAAAAAAACAAAATTAACAACAAAATGGTAAAGACATAGATAGATAGATACATTAGATAGATTAGATAGATAGATAGATAGATAGATAGATAGATAGATAGATAGATAGATAGATAGATAGATAGATAGATAGATAGATAGATAGATAGATAGATTAGATAGATGTAAAATTCCTAAAGCACGTTCATTCTTCTGCACCTATATAGTTAACAACACTGAAAGGCTATCTGTCATTACACTGGTCTACCATTGGGGACATTTTGAAGCTCAACAGCTTTCATAAGAGTAATTATTAAAGTATTTAAGTCAGGAAACAAAGTACTTGGAAATAATTTTTCAGGAGTCAGAATCGCTTTTGGAGACTCTCAGATATACAATTATGTAAAGTTACAAGGGCACAAACAACTCTCCACCTATTATGCACCCTCCTAAGTTTTGTACCAAGAGTTAGGCGACATTGGAAATACATACAAATCTCATTGGTCAGTATCCTACATAGGCTGACCTCTAAAGCTGACTTCTTAATGCTATGAGGGGGACAAATACAGCACTTGGCATTGTATGTTATTGGCGGTTGGATTAAGAAAGATACATCCAGAATGGTGGTAACTTAATTGTTGCTGCTGAATTAAATACAACAAATACATGTGCCTGCTAATTAAGTGCACGACCTTTACTTGCTTGCTAATGTGTTGTTAATGAGTTAAGTACAATGTAGACACTACTGGGATCTTAAGATTTGCAGCACATACATTATCAAGTCTAGCATATTACAAATACCATTAATTAGTAGTTGGGATGTTCTGTATCTTCCCTATTAGCATTGCTAGGTAGAGCTACTAGAATGCTATAGCATTGCTGTACTAAGTACAAAACAAAATGACAATAAACAGCACAATAGAAGTCAAGTGTGTGTGTGTGTGTGTATGTGTGTGTGTGTGTGTGTGTGTGTGTGTGTGTGTGTGTGTGTGTGTGTGTGTGTGTGTGTGTGAGAAAGAGAGAGAGATATGGCCACTTTCAGTTTAGGCATGTATAGTACAGCAATATATAGCTGTGCCATATATACGTATACTCAAAGTGGACAAAACCGATGCACGGGTGCAGAACTTACAAAGTAGTGCACAGTATATTACTACACAAATACTATTTAGGTGTTTTTTTTTAGCACTAAATAGAAAGTATCAATATTTTAATAGAGGCTTCACTGAAAACACATATTTACATATATTGAAGATGTTGTGATACCTAATTTGGAATAAGCACAATGTACACTATGGGGGTAATTTCAGAGTTGATCGCAGCATCAAATTTGTTAGCAGTTGGGCAAAACCATTTGCACTGCAGGTGTGGCAGATATAACATTTGCAGAGAGAGTTATAGGCCCTACACACTGGCCGATTTTTTGAAAGATATGAACGATCTCGTTCATAAATGAACGAGAACTCGTTCATATCTTTCAGTGTGGAGACTCCAGCGATGAATGATGCGCGGCCCCGCGCTCGTTCATCGCTGGTCTCCCGTCAGCTGTGCTTGCAGGCCAATATGGACGATCTCGTCCATATTGGCCTGCACTTCAATGCAGCTGCGTGACGGGGGGAGTGAAGAAACTTCACTCCCCCCGTCACTGCCCCCCCCCCGCCGCCGGGTCGCTCGTCGGCCGTATCCGCCGTCGGGCAGCTCGGCGGCTGGTCGGCCAGTGAGTAGGGCTCCTTAGATTTGGGTGGGGTGTGTTCAAACTGAGATCTAAATTGCAGTGTAAAAATAAAGCAGTCAGTATTTACCCTGCACAGAAACAAAATAACCCACCCAAATCTAACTCTCTCTGCAAATGTTATATCTGCCCCCCCCCCCCCTGCAGTGCACATGGTTTTACCCAACTGCTAACAAATTTGATGCTGCGATCAACTCGGAATTACCCCTATAGTGTACATTGTGCTTATTCCAAATTAGGTATCACAACATCTTCAATGAGTAACATAGATCCTATACAATAAGATTTTCATCAATCAGTTGTAGAAATAGAGTCTCTTCCCTCTAACATAGGCGTATATACGGTACTAGGCGTATATACGGTACACCTAATTCGTATGTTACAAAGTCCTGATTTCACTCTGGAATGGAACTGAAGTCAAAGCAATACATACAAAGAATAAATACGCTGTTGCTGCAATTAAATAATGGGTTATTGTTCTAGTAGGTATGACATAAGCTGGACTGATATTGTTAAATACAAAGCACATATAATAAAAAATAGTTTGTACGTCGGCGATCCTATAATTAGCAGTGTAGTTTATTATCACGTATAGACTACACACCTATTTTACTGCTCTGTACTATAACAATTCTATTCTGAAGACAGTTGTATAACTCTAGTAGTAGTAGCAGTAGCAGCACTAGCAGCAGTAGTAGTAGCACTAGCAGCAGTAGCACTAGCAGTAGTAGCAGCAGTAGCAGCAGTAGCAGTAGTAGTAGTAGTAGCACTAGCAGTAGTAGCAGCAGTAGCAGCAGTAGCAGCAGTAGCAGCAGTAGCAGTAGTAGCACTAGCAGTAGTAGCAGCAGTAGTAGTAGCACTAGCAGCAGTATCAGCAGCAGTAGCAGTAGTAGCAGTAGTAGTAGCACTAGCAGTAGTAGCAGCAGTAGCAGTAGTAGTAGTAGCACTAGCAGCAGTAGCACTAGCAGTAGTAGCAGCAGTAGTAGTAGTAGTAGTAGTAGTAGTAGTAGCAGTAGCAGCAGTATCAGCAGCAGTAGCACTAGCAGTAGTAGCAGCAGTAGCAGCAGTAGCAGTAGTAGTAGTAGTAGCACTAGCAGTAGTAGCAGCAGTAGCAGCAGTAGCAGCAGTAGCAGCAGTAGCAGTAGTAGCACTAGCAGTAGTAGCAGCAGTAGTAGTAGCACTAGCAGCAGTATCAGCAGCAGTAGCAGTAGTAGCAGTAGTAGTAGCACTAGCAGTAGTAGCAGCAGTAGCAGTAGTAGTAGTAGCACTAGCAGCAGTAGCACTAGCAGTAGTAGCAGCAGTAGTAGTAGTAGTAGTAGTAGTAGTAGTAGCACTAGCAGCAGTAGCACTAGCAGTAGTAGCAGCAGTAGTAGTAGTAGTAGTAGTAGTAGCAGCACTAGCAGTAGTAGTAGTAGTAGTAGTAGCAGCAGTAGCACTAGCAGCAGTAGTAGCACTAGCAGCAGTAGCAGTAGCACTAGCAGCAGTAGTAGTAGTAGCAGTAGTAGTAGTAGTAGTAGTAGTAGTAGTAGTAGTAGTAGCACTAGCAGCAGTAGCACTAGCAGTAGTAGCAGCAGTAGCAGTAGTAGTAGTAGTAGTAGTAGTAGCAGCACTAGCAGCAGTAGCACTAGCAGTAGTAGCAGCAGTAGTAGTAGTAGTAGTAGTAGTAGTAGTAGCACTAGCAGCAGTAGCACTAGCAGTAGTAGCAGCAGTAGCAGTAGTAGTAGTAGTAGTAGTAGCACTAGCAGTAGTAGCAGCAGTAGTAGTAGTAGTAGTAGTAGTAGCACTAGCAGCAGCAGTAGTAGCAGTAGCACTAGCAGCAGTAGCACTAGCAGTAGTAGCAGCAGTAGTAGTAGCACTAGCAGCAGTAGCAGTAGCACTAGCAGCAGCAGTAGTAGCAGTAGCACTAGCAGCAGTAGCACTAGCAGTAGTAGCAGCAGTAGTAGTAGCACTAGCAGCAGTAGCAGTAGCACTAGCAGCAGCAGTAGTAGCAGTAGCACTAGCAGCAGTAGCACTAGCAGTAGTAGCAGCAGTAGCAGTAGTAGTAGTAGTAGTAGTAGCACTAGCAGCAGTAGCACTAGCAGTAGTAGCAGCAGTAGTAGTAGTAGTAGTAGTAGTAGTAGTAGTAGTAGTAGTAGTAGTAGTAGTAGCACTAGCAGCAGTAGCACTAGCAGTAGTAGCAGCAGTAGTAGTAGCACTAGCAGCAGTAGCAGTAGCACTAGCAGCAGTAGTGGTAGCAGTAGTAGTAGCACTAGCAGCAGTAGCACTAGCAGTAGTAGCAGCAGTAGCAGTAGTAGTAGTAGTAGTAGTAGTAGCACTAGCAGCAGTAGCACTAGCAGTAGTAGCAGCAGTAGTAGTAGTAGTAGTAGTAGTAGTAGTAGCACTAGCAGCAGTAGCAGTAGCAGTAGTAGCAGCAGTAGTAGTAGCACTAGCAGCAGTAGCAGTAGCACTAGCAGCAGCAGTAGTAGCAGTAGCACTAGCAGCAGTAGCAGTAGTAGCAGCAGTAGTAGTAGCACTAGCAGCAGTAGCACTAGCAGCAGCAGTAGTAGCAGTAGCACTAGCAGCAGTAGCACTAGCAGTAGTAGCAGCAGTAGCAGTAGTAGTAGTAGTAGTAGTAGCACTAGCAGCAGTAGCACTAGCAGTAGTAGCAGCAGTAGTAGTAGTAGTAGTAGTAGTAGTAGTAGTAGTAGTAGTAGTAGTAGTAGCACTAGCAGCAGTAGCACTAGCAGTAGTAGCAGCAGTAGTAGTAGCACTAGCAGCAGTAGCAGTAGCACTAGCAGCAGTAGTAGTAGCAGCAGCAGTAGCACTAGCAGCAATAGTAGTAGTAGTAGTAGTAGTAGCACTAGCAGCAGTAGTAGTAGTAGTAGTAGTAGTAGCAGCAGTAGCACTAGCAGCAGTAGTAGTAGTAGCAGCAGTAGTAGCAGCACTAGCAGCAGTAGTAGTAGCAGTAGTAGTATTAGCAGTAGTAGTAATAGTCAACACCAGATTGGTGTCCTATTATTACATACTGTATATCATTATAGACCGTTATTGCTATTATTGTTATTATTACTGTTTGTGTTCTAGTTAGGAGCCGATAATCCCTACTTTATGACGTGTTTTTCTTACTTCTGACGTATTTCCAACATTCCGCATTGCATTATGTTGGTGATTTGTTATTGCTAATACTGATACATTAATTAGCAACTTCATATTAAAATAATGATACTCCCTATTTGGAGATTAAAAAAAAATAGTCATCATTACAAGCAGAAATGGGTTCTGCCAGCAAATAAGTGGTTAAACAGTCATGTGCACAGCAAATATTAGCTGGTGATGACTGGGAGGCAGCGTAGCAAATATATCTACTGTTAGGTTGTGACCTTGTTTTTAAAATATAGTTAGCTATGGGAAAGCCACCATGGAGATCAAACTGTGCTTCTTTCAGTCACTAGAGAGAGATGTCTTCCCACCTCCCCCAACCCCAAACCCACAGAGGCATCTTATTACTCCAGCTGTCAGGACTGCGGATAGCCCCTAATTACTTGCGCTCACTGTTAAGTCAGATATAACATCCTCATCTGTGCACCCTACACTACTGCCAGTGTATGCTCCTGCTAGATCTGTCTGTCCTTGTCCCTTTAGGGTTACAGCAGCCAACCTGGACGCCTGTTTCCTCTGGTCACAGGCTTTTCCCATGAATGCCTCTTGCATTTCTAATAAGATGCAGACGGGAACAGAGAGCTGGGGGCTCATGTGTACTAACAAAGGGAGCAGCAAGGTGCCTGTGACCTTCATCATAATCTAGGATCCACGTTGCTCCCCACGAAATCCCAGGGCTGCCCCCATACATGCCTAGACAGGGGTAGAGAATTTGGATTTCAACACCATAGTACCAGGTTCTTATTACATGTTATAGACACCATTGTATAGATACAGCCCAGAACACATTGTTCTGCTAAGGCCTGAGAAGTGGGGTTGCTGGATGGACCACCTGGCGTCACTGTGAGTGGAAGGCACATGCTATAAGCATATTAAATATGGAAAGTCAAGTGTCTCTTATTTTACACAAGTATCTATCTATCCATCCATTCATCTGTCCATCTAAACATCAGTCCTGATTCTAAGCAATGTATTGAACCCATAACACTGATCAGATCTCAGGAGAAAGTAACAAGGGCGGATCCCAACTTTATATAATCTAAATATCTGGATATATCACATTGTCCTGCATGAAGGAAGTGCTAGACATTTGTTCAGTATGATTTGTCATTGCGTCCTACTTCGGGATCCCGGCGTCTGTATATCGACCGCCGGGATCCCTTCTGTCGGGGAGCTAACTGCTTCCCCTATAAATATCAGTGCATGGGATTTTCTTCATATGTTACTCAGTAACTGGTGAATAGGTGGCACACCAGCTACAGATGTGTTCCACTAACCACTGAGAACCAAAGATTATGGCTCCTCCCCTCATGGGCCCAGTTGTGAATTGAAGTTTAGGTAACATTATTCCATATAAATTCCCACTGAAATCAGCAACTTTGCAGAAATGAGCCCCGTACAATTATGGTGAATGCTGTGTACTATTCGATTGCCCCTGCATTCGGTAATTCAGTTACTCTACTATATGACTGTAGAAATTAATGCTTTGAAAACGAAACTTTGCAACATTTCTCACCAACTAGTAAATCATCTCCTATTCTTCCAAGAAACTAATATAGAGTTTGCGGGGTCCGAAACGTTGCTTCTGATGGTTATAATAAGGGCAGGTTCTTCTTAGACCAGAACTAGGCAACACTGTGTAGTTCATATGTTTGTAAATTAAAGGCTTAATAATATACAGTTGGATAACTCCATGCATATTGGAGTTGTATGTAATGGTTTGGCCTAGCCCTGGGGGATTTAGCTAGAATTGCCAGCCATTCTGTCTGACTCTAGTAGGGCGTGCTGGGATCTGTAGTTCCAACATATCTAGAGATTTACGGATTACCCTCTTTTGGATATTTGCTATGCTTTTCAATTAGATATTATTTACAATATTCCCAACCTTATCCATAGGTTTAGCCTATCATTTTTGTGGCTATTACCAATGATCATTGGACTCATTACTAAATATAGATGTTGGTACTGAGTGAATATTGGAGTATTTATAATACATACATAATAATGGTGTACTGTGTATGACACACTAGATTCAGAGCTGACAGTTCAAGTAAAAACTACATTCACAAAGGCAAGATGCGGACAAGAAAACTTAATGAGATACACAGAGCAAGTCTTGTCTGTTTGCTCAACTCCCATTGTGTATTTGAAATAGTGTCGTGGTTTTAGTAAAGTCCATATATATATGGGATCAGTATGTTAGATTGTATTGTGTGTTTTATTTTTACTTTTGCCACAGGTTATTGATGGCTACTGACAAATGCCACTGGGGCGCGTTGCCCACTCTCTAGGAATCTGATTCTTGAAGACATCATTGCAAAATTCATGATCTTGAATATCTGAATTTCAATAACTAAAATATTTCAGCAAAGCATAAAGTATAAGGGTGGGGGGTAAAAGTGCAGTAGTGGGGATGCATATATTCTATACTGATGTTCTCTGCTCCATTACATCTGCACTACACCTCTCAGCCCCTGTAATGAGTGCATAGCTCTGTATGCAGAATGGGTATTGGGGTGTGTTTCTTATGGACCTTGCATGGAGTTTGGTGTTTGGCTCTGGCTGAGTCATGTGCTTGTCTCACAACACAACTCTTCTTCCAGTCACTGACCTTTTCTGACTTTCACAAACCCGAGATCGTTCAAGCAAACATCCAAATACCAGATTATTGTTTTATTCATAATCACTAAGTTATTTGGCTGAGGAGATTGCAGAATGTAACCCTGTCAGTGCCAGTCACGCTCTACTGGCGACAAATCTCTCTTTCTACTTCTAAACCTCTGTGTATTTTGCATTTCTCTTAAATACAATGGATTTATGGACTATAACCCGAAAGGTGGCATTTCAAACATATCCTATAACTGCCAGATTAGGTTATCCAATGGCATTATGAAAAACCCAGGCATTGAAATGTGTTTAAGGCATATCAGCAATGTGAGGATCGATAGATAGATAGATAGATAGATAGATAGATAGATAGATAGATAGATAGATAGATAGATAGACTTGATTGATTGATTGATTGATTGATGATAGATAGATAGATAGATAGATAGATAGATAGATAGATAGATAGATAGATAGATAGATAGATAGATAATTCTTGTTTAGAAAGATTACATTTTGCAGCAGTGGTGTGCAATTAATCAAACATGTTCCTGGAGCTGCCTGGTGTAATCCCCTTTGTAGAATTATCTAATTTAACGTTTTTTATTCCTTTGGAACGGGATTAACCGGATTATTTATTTATTTTATGTATTTATGTATTTATTTATTTATTTATTTATTTATTTTCAGGCAAGAAAAAGATCCCAAAAATCGTGCAGTGAGTTCTTATTATAATGAAACAAAGATGTCAAGTAGTTGTGGTGAGAGCTGATGTGATTCTCCACCCTGTAAAACACATCGTAAACAGATACTGCTTTACACACTATATACTGTAACACACATACACACTATAACACACCTTACACAGATACATCCAAACACACTATACAGTATAACACACCATACACACTCTATATAACACACCCTACAGTGACAGTAGTGTATAACACACCCTAGGCACATACACACACATACACCCTTACACCAGCAGCTATTTCAGCAGTTGCGTCCTAGGTTTTAAAGATGAGAAGGGGGAGAGGAATAGGGGGAGGAGGGGTAGCTGGAAGAGATGGGGGGGGGGGGGTGCGGAGGGTGTAAGGGGAGGGGAATGCTGCCTGTCAATTTACTACTGAGCACAAGCGTCACGTGATGCGGGGGGAGCGCCCCCATTGGCTGCAGGCACGTGTCCAGGAAACCGGGCTCCCACGTCACTCGTGGGGGCTCTATTAAAAATAAGAACAAAAATCCAGAGTGAAAGTATTTCAGGTCCAGTGAGTGCTTCTTTATTTACCCTCAGTAAGGAGCCTGTTCCAGGAGCACTTGGGATTTAATTGCAGGAAATAAGGACAGATCTGCCTGGTGCATGCTCACCCTTTCCCCGTTTCCCTTTGCAGCGTGCATTGTTTTCTCTGTATAAGTATCCAGTGCATATGATTATATATATGCTCCGCACAGCCCTGCGCAGGTGTGAGGCATGCATGCTGCCCAGGCACTGCCCAGCTGCTGCTGCTGCCGCCGCTGCTGCTGCTGGCTGCTCTGAGGGATTTACCTGCTACTACTGCCTGGCCGTGGAAGGAAGGAGCATGAGCCCGTCCCTGGGAAGAGGATGCTTGGCTCTGCAGAATTGAGCCAGTAACATCCAGCTGCCAGAGACAGACACTGCTCTGAGGCGCTCACACTCACACAGGGGGGATCTGAATGTGCAGGTGACCGGGGCGAGGAGGCAGCAGACAGGGTCAAAGCCAGAAGCCGCTCTGTGGACTATACAGCATGGAAGAGAATGACCAGAACCATAGGGATGCGGAGCAGCAGCAGCCAGAGTCAGGGGATGAGTCCAACCGGGGGATCCTGCCCCTACTCCAGGCTCCGGGGAACCACCAGCCCCATCACCGGATCACCAACTTCTTCATCGATAACATCCTGCGGCCGGAGTTCGGGCGGAGGAAGGAAGGCGCCCCCCAGCAGGAGGAGGTCTTCCCGGGCAGCAGGGGCACGGTGGCTCGCTCTGGGGCAGAGCCCGGGCATCACAGAGGTAGTGCCACGGAGGGAGAAGGGGGATCCAAAGCAATCACTGTCACGGGAGATAAGAAAAGTGAGGTGGGCATAGAAGGACCCCTGAAACCCAGAGGCTTGAGTGGAGGAGACCATTCCCTGAGCTCAGACTCTGATAGTTCACAAGCCAGCTCCACCAATAACCAGCAGCCCATGCTATGGCCAGCCTGGGTCTACTGCACCAGGTACTCAGATAGACCGTCATCAGGTAAGACCTGCGGTGTCTGGAGGGCTCTCCTCGTACACTTTCACATCAGACATTATACTGTCCATCGGTTTAAAAAAAGAAATAAATAAAAACTTTCGTGTAGGAGAATATAACATTTATCTCCCTATAACATCGCCCGGCATAAAGTATAGCTCAGCTAGTGGGGGAATTCAATTGCCTCTTCCTTGGTAGAGCCTTTCTTATAGGGAATGTGGTTTAGGATACATACAAGGGAAATGAGCCCTCGGAAATTGGAAATTGCTAAAATCTTATTCCAGTTCCATGCCTTAATTAGATACACCATTAGCCACAGTCCTGCTTGCCACTGACAATTACACATATAAAAGGCTTTTGCATTTTTAACTGATCATAATTTTGGTTTAATTTGTTCTACGTAATTGATTCATTACAGAGTATTATCTTTGGCTTTTATTAAATAGGTTTTCTTGATTATAATTTTTGGTATAAAATATTTTTGTAAGGTACTATATATATATATATATATATATATATATATATATATACACATACATACATATATATATATATATATACATACATACACACACACACACACACTACATTTTATATTCATATTTTACACCCATTGTTCTCTTTCTGCCTGACGGTGTTTATTTCCTACGCTAAGAAAGGTGGTACAGGCCATATCATTTACCATTAGTCTACGGTATTTTTATTACCTCGCGTTGTTTGTACACATTATTACCACTATTTATAAATTCTACCTATTTATGCATTTCATATGAATTCTCCAGTATTGCAAATATGTTTAATGATGATATTTAGCTGACTAAAATACGCACCCTCTAATCTACATTGTCATATTTTAAAGATGCATAGTATAGGCACATGAATAGTGTGCATAGAGAATAAGCACCGTCATATATCTAGTGAGACAAAAATATTTTTATTTTGCTGTCTAATAGTATTGTAGTTTGATTTATTCACGGTAAAAAGTTAAAATGAAATAAAAATAATTCCTTAGCTGAGAAGAGAATTGATATTAGACTCCTATATAGTGTCCCCTCTCTTACCTTAGAATGGAATGGTCTAGTAGTAGAATTATTTATGACTTGGGAATTTCCGTATACATAATATGTATATGTAATTTCAAAGGCAGTCGCTTTTAATTTGTGTGTGCTACATTTTCACATACTTATTGTAGCATATTTGAGGAGCTCTGCTTTGCATAGTGTGTGTGTGTGTGTGTGTGTGTGTGTGTGTGTGTGTGTGTGTGTGTGTGTGTGTGTGTGTGTGTATAGATAGATAGATCAATAAAATCATGCCAATATATATTAAAATAAAAACACATCCCATTTCAGCAATAGATATACTTGAAGGTTATTTAGCTATATAAAAACCAGCGCTGTACAGCTTCTGGTTTGTTGATGATAACAGGGCCCTACAGAATGTATAGCAGCCAGGCTTTGCCTCTACTATACATTGCTAGAGAGTGGATTAGATTTTTCCCAATGAAGTGCCGGCTCTGAGCCCACGTGTCCCTGCTCTGATCTGTGGGTGAGGGAGGCTGTGAATTGATGGCAGCTTGTAGTAAAAACACGTGTATGGCTGTGCGTAAAAATACAGGTTGGAGGGAGTGCGCAATCCAGAGCGCATTGCTGAGCGCACGGAAGGCTGGCACATGCAGCAGCTGCAATCCGCAGATAGCCTGTGCCATAGTCAGGGGCATATAGTGTTTATAGGCAGCCACAAGAGGGGCAAGAGAGAGACAGATGAGAGAGGTGGAAGAAGGGAGGGATCATGAGGACATGGAGATGAAAGGAAAATAAGGATGGGAAAATGGTGGTGAGAAAGTCAGGACGTTGGATAGAGGGACAATAAAAAGAGTAACTGTATAACATCAAATAATCTCAGTGTATTGGTAGGATAGAGGCATACCGTAACGCACAGGGCGATGGGATGGTGGGCATTCTGGTTGCAGGCAGAGAGAGGGTGGGCATGAGAAGGAGAAAGGACAGAGGGATGGACAGGGCTAACAAAATCACTGAGATAGATTGAGAGCGATGTTCTTGGCATTGATTTGAGTCCCGAGCGACCAATGCAAGATAGCAACAACTGCCTCTCTGCGCTCACCTCTTTTTTTTTTTTTTTTTTTTACATTGTAAAACAAATCCTACACTGCTGCCCATCTACATGGAGAATTGTGCATTAGAATCGAGGAAGAAAAACAAATAATACATCAGATACTCAGAAAAAGAAATGTCCTGCAGATTGTGGAAAGCCCCCCCCCCCCCCTCCCCCCTACCTCCTTTTTAATACACCCCCTGTGCATTTTATATCATGTTTCATTATTAAAGAGATACGGTGGGCAACTTGAAGCAAATAATTACCTTGGCTGAATGACTAATGTATGCGTGGTGTTAATATTTCAAGTGCAGAAAGAGTGAAGTGGGGAGAATGGGGAGGCGAGTGGCGGGGGGGGCTTCCTTGTGCCAAGTGCATGTCTCTTATTGCCCCAAAATAAAGACTGGAAACTCATCAATGACCTGTGGACTAAAGTCTAAACATACTGTAGTAAGCTGTCCTGTGTATCAGAAACAGTATTCATACTTGTGTTAGTGTAAATCAATGGTATGATGAGGTCTTTTAGATTTTATGCCTTATGTTAATACTCATTCTGGGAAAAATGTCTAATTTCGTTGTATTTGCAGTGAAAGAAATAGCTATAATATTTTAATATTTAGCTTGTGACAGTCTTTATTTGTATGATCACATGAGTGACACAAACCTATTAAAAAAATTAAGACACTACAGAATCAACAGTCAAAAATTTAGAAGAAAAAATAGATAGATAGATAGATAGATAGATAGATAGATAGATAGATAGATAGATAGATAGATAGATAAATAGATAGATTTGTGACTGTTTTTTTTTTTCTATTTATTTTGTACGGATGGGCAGACATTAATTGAGTGTACAAGAACAGGCCCACTGTACAGAGAGACAGATTATAAACGATTTTATCGTTTTGTCTAGGTCCCAGATCCCGCAAACCAAAGAAGAAAACAGTCAGTAAAGAAGACAAGAGGCCCAGGACAGCTTTCACCGCGGAGCAGCTCCAGAGACTGAAAGCTGAATTTCAAACTAACAGGTATTTGACCGAACAAAGAAGACAAAGTTTGGCCCAGGAACTGAATCTTAACGAATCTCAGATTAAAATCTGGTTTCAGAATAAACGAGCTAAAATTAAAAAAGCGACTGGGGGGAAAAACTCCCTGGCACTTCACTTGATGGCACAAGGACTATACAACCACTCCACCACTTCCAAGGACAGCAAATCAGACAGTGAATAATAAAAGCGGTGGAGTGATGCAAAGTCTTACAATGCAATAATTAAAATTAAAAAATAAATAAATGAATTTAATCCAGTGAAAGAATGACCAGGGCCAGTGTACAAACAAAATACCAGCATTCTGCTTCAAAGTGTTATTGGGATAAATCCGCAATATTCTATGTAAATATAATTTACAGGCAAAAAGGAAACAAAAAACTAAAAATCCAAAATATCCGATCCTGAACTATTTTTTTTGGTTTCTTTTTTGTTTTTAAAGGAACAGATTCTCTATCTTTACCAATTATTTTCTGCTTAGGCGTTTATTTTATACTAAGCGATGTTCTGGGTGTTGGACGTTCAGACAGTGAAGACATGAAGAGCTCTGCTATAAGTCCAAAGAATTTAACTGCTGCATTTTTCGCACTACTGTGAATTTAATAAATAGCTAATATTTGTCTTATGTTTTTATATTATAATTTTTTGTGTTATCTTAAAATAAAAAAGCAGGAACCATGTTTTATTGCATTGTATTGAAACGTACTTTTTCTTCAGAAAAAAAGATGTTTAATAGTTGTGTAAAGAGTTGCAGAATATGATTTATTTATACATGGAGGGTTGATATATAGTTTTGCACTTAGTTTTTTGTTTTGTTTGTGGTTTAATTTTTATTTGTCCAGGAGAGGAGAGGAGGGTGTCTCAGCATCAGTGCCAAGGGTAGGATGGAGGAGTGTCTGTAAACAACTTGAGATATCGGCTATGAATATCATTGTTTCCCTGTTGTAATACTAGAATGCTTCATACGACAACAAGACATCCAATGAGGGTGCAGATGCTGGTTTCACCCTGCAGCATTCAAGCTTAACGCTCCGCCCCCTTATTACCCAGTCACTTCCCAAATACCCTTCCCTACCAATGCCAAACAGCGCTGGTGCAGTCTTGTCATAGGCGCAAACCGGTGACTAGCGTAGAATAAAACAGTTTTGTACTGAATGTTGACATCTTTTCTCCATTGCAATATATACAAAACATACAACAGATGTATCTAAATGTTGTTCGTGGCTATTTTTCTTTCTCTGACACCAGACATGAAATAAGTATACCCCAGCATCTACACACTATATACTGTCACACATGCGATTATGTTCTCCAATATTGCCTATTAAAGCAGTCGTTAGCCCCCCTTTTTTCAGGGGGGGAGGGGTGTCAAAGTTTGTGAAGACAAATGGTAAATATGTACTGCAATTAAACAAGTATGTACTGCAGTTAAACAAATATGTACTGCAATTCTACATAGTAAGTGGCAGACATTGCATATAATGCTCTTATCATGGGAGTTATGTACGATTTACGATCTGCTAATAGTTTTTAACTCCACCTAGCCCAACATTCTGCAGGTTTTCAGCCTGTTTAGCAATAAAAGTGCTAAATATTGTTTCAGCAGTTTCCCCAGATCTGGTGGGAGGTGAAGGTTGAGAGGTGGATTCTTAATGCAAGAAATAAGAAGATAAATCCGATATCATAATTTTTAAACGATGGAACTCAAATACTTATTTTCTTTATTAGTAGCTTCTTATTCGTCAAAATCAATCACAACTACAATGTAAATACAATATGTCGCCATTAGTGTTTGTTCTGCACAGCTTATTCTTATTTTTACAATGTATTACAGTGTAAATAAAATGTCTCACATTTTGATGAAACTTTTCTGCTATAGATTTTTTTCCTCTTGATGCCATTACAAGTTGGGTTTCAATTGTAAGGATATTATACATAACTATTTATTGTGTTCGTTAAACACAAATTCAGGATTGGTCGCCTGTAACGGGATGAATGTTTCAATTCGCCTTAAAATCACCTATTTCTATGATATTTTCTATGATATGCGTATAGATCAGATTTGCATATAATACTGTCTACTTTAAAGGGAACCCGTGTGGGCCCGGGGTGTTGTATCATTTGTTCTTATAGTGGCTTTAGAGGGTCATATACAGCGTATTATCCCCAGAACTTCGGGTGTCAGTTCCTAAGTTCTAGTATTTATACCTTTTTAAACTTTCAGTATGCCTGTTATTGAGATGAGCTGGCGTGTGTAAAGATATCTCTCTATTGTGTCTGTTCAGTCCTCCAAAATGCATCAAATAAACCATTTTATTCTGTCCACAATGTGTGTTATTATATGTTGTAGTGGTTACCAGAAACAAATAGCAAAACCAACAAACACAATTATTATTATTATTTATTATTATTATTATTATTATTATTATTATTATTATTATTATTATTATTATTATTTGTAGTAGCAGCTCCACCAGCAGCAGCAGTAGTAGTAGTAGTAGTAGTAGTAGTAGTAGTAGTAGTAGTAGTAGTAGTAGTAGTAGTAATAAATAATAATAATTTTGCTAATAGACTTTAAAAGCACCAAATTACTCTAAAATGAGGTTTACATTTTAGTCTAGAACGTGTTTCCTGCTGATAATGGCTCAAACCTTTAATGTTAAGTGTAGGTGATTGGTGAATATAAAATATACATAACCTGAAAATCCATTTTGATGAAGGCTACACGTTAAACATCCCGTTAAACTGCACAATTCTAATCTATTCTCTTGCTTCAAATGTGCAGCCACATCTTCTCAAGTGTAAAATATATGACCATTATGTGTTTTAATGTTACCATGTTTTAGCAAACAGCAATGCTGTACACATTTGGCAGTAGCGAGTGGTCATGTAGGGAGAGAGATCTCAGCAACTGGGAAGCAGAAGCAGCAAGTTCCAGCATTTGGCCAAGGATTTTCGTAGCGTGGGGAGACATTATTAACTTGTAATATTAAGGAAGATGAGCAGAAGAAGAGAACAGCAGGTGAATTCACAACGTAGCATGTGCCTAGAGTTGGAGTCCCCAGAATGGATGTATATATCCTTTAAGCACAGAATGGGTTAATTAAGCATGCGGTGATGGCACATGTTACATATGCACCTCGGTAGGTAATTAAAACATAAACTTGACAGAGGAGGTGACCCGGTATAAGTCAATGAGTCATAATCAATAGCGAGTTCACATACTATATTTAGAGCATCAAAGGAGCCTGACGCCGATTTACAAAGTCCTGCTAGCGATAAGTATCAATCTGGTGCATGTATTTATTGCGCCTAATAGTTCTATGTATGTGACTGATAGTAATATTTGTCACTGTCATGTATGATGCACATGGCGCAGGCTATCATGTGTACCCGCTGTACCAATCTCACTGCACAGGGGATGCAACGCTGAGCTGTGTGGCTAGTAATGAATGTATGTATCATATCTACTAACATCCGATGTTCTGTGGTGACATGAGCTATGACAAATCGGCATTACTACCGCATATGTGCTTTTCTTTACTGATATGATTGCGTTTTATGGACCAAAGAGGATCAATGTGCACAATATAATCCCTCCTGACGGTTTATATTGGTAAATACTGTTATGCATCGAAATGGCTGTGACGATAGGATCTCCTATTTTCCAATGATAGTGTGGACTTATTTCCTGAGTTGCGATCACAACACAGATGCTCACTTCATAGAACTACTGTACGATGAAAACCTACAGTAACATAAGTTTACTTTAGTGTAAGATATAACAGACACGATAGAGTGTAGAAAGTACAAAGATAATACTCCAGGGAGAAAGCGCCTTTGGAAACAAAAGAGTCGATTTTTCTTCAAATTTGAGAGGTAACCCCCCCTGCAGTCTCCAGACCCCAGTCCCCAGTCCTCCACATACACTCATTAAACAATGCATGTGTCATCAGTTACCATGTAAAATAACGTGAACCCGCATATTTTGGTAGCGTTAATATTAGATGTCTTTTTGTAGACTTAGAAAATATGTAAAGCATGAGACACTGCTGAGAAAAAAGTAGTATTCTCTACAATTGTCAGTTGATTGCCACTTTTAGTAAGAGGGAGGGATGAGGCAGTACAATCTGGTTATGCATTGCAGTTTCCCATCTTTAAAAGTCAGTTTTCCTCTTGTCCTCAGCACCGAGATCACTTTCTTGCCAAATCCCTCTCTCTCTCTCTCTCTCTCTCTCTCTCTCTCTCTCTCTCTCTCTCTCTCTCTCTCTCTCCCTCTCTCTCTCTCCCTCTCCCTCTCTCCCCTTCCATGCACAGAACATCATCTAGCTTTTTGGCAAACTCTGCAACCTGTGGTGTGTATAGAGACTCTGTGAGCTAGACTTCTCATTCTGTTCCTCTACACAGAATGTTTGCCCTAAGATTTTATATATATATATATATATATATATATATATATATATATATATATACACACATACATATACACACATAGTCCTTAGCTGGCGCTATATATATATATATATATATATATATATATATATATATATATATACACAGTATACTTATATATATACATACATACACACTGTGTGTGTGTGTGTGTGTGTGTGTGTGTGTGTGTGTGTGTGTGTGTGTGTGTGTGTGTGTGTGTGTCTATATATATATATATATATATATATATATATATGCTTTAATTCTGAATTGGCGTTGCTGCTGTAATAGCTCTCTTCTTTTCTTGTATTATGCAAGGCTCTATTACACCTGGCCGGTCATGACCATCGGCTATTGGGTTAAATCCGTATATATGAGTTTGGTCAGTGGACCATTGCAGCCTCTGGCAGGACAGACACTCATAAAGTCTAGATCCACGCTATCCTTTCATAATGTAATAACATATATTGCAGTCCACTGCCCTCTAATAGTCATTTCTAACTGTCACTAACTCATAACAGTAGTTATGTTTAATACGTGTATGAATCTATATTGCATCTAATATCTATGCTCAGAATATTGTCAGCGGTTCAATTACAGCTCCATGAATGTACACATAAACAAATAGTGATATTGTTAAAATGTATGACTCAGTGAAGTAACAATATGAAAAAAGACGTATATGTTTGGGATAGTAATATATATATATATATTATACACGCACGCACACATATATATTCTAAAATTAGACATACAGTACACAAGAGGCCTACTCCACTATGCCTGGGTGCATGGAGTCTGTAACATATACTTTCTTATTTGTATATTGGATACAATTCTGAAGTTAGTTCCACAAAAACTTACACAATGACAATTTATTAATATTAAGGTAGAGCTAGGACACTAATAAGTTAGATCTGTTGAGAACAATGGCGACTTAATTCCTGAATTTAGCCATACCAGTTTAATATAAGTAATATTACCTTCAAATAACATGTTTTAAACAAAGTTGCATTTGACTTTGGCATGTATTGGCTGATGAAACTTCTTAAAAGTGTACCCATATAAAACACAGGGACGTGTGGGGTGTACAGTTTATTGTTTATATATGCTTTGTGAAACTACAAATCGGTTTTGCATATCTGTAAATTGTATCTTCCTTATGCATTAAGTTGCTGCTGAAATCTGCCAGGGGCACATGTACAGCGCCCAGTGTAACATTGTGCTGCTACCTGTCACAATGTTCTATGCAGAAAGTGGGAAACAGTGGAGAATTCCACACAATAGAGGTTGTCTGAGAGGACCCCTTTCCCAGCATTGACCTGCTCTCCAAAACCCAGGCAGCTCATCTCCATTCCTATTCTGCCCAACTTGTATGTGGAAGTAACGCCCAACAGCCACTGACTTGATGAGCCGAGCTGAATGAGAGCCTAGCCTGTCTCACAGACACCCCATGCAGACTGAATGGAGTCTGTGGCCACAAGACTGGGCTGAAGGTCAAAGCCTCTGTCACAGCTGCAGGTGGCTCATTTCCTCTCCCCAAATATATTTCCTGTGCCACTCCCATCAGAACAGGGGCTTATGGAATTGTTCTAATTATAAAAACCCTCATTTAAAAAAACAGCCCTGTAATGTCAGTTACAGTGTCCAAAATAAATATTATCTTGGGTAAGTAGGTTTCAAATATCTTTTCACACCATCAACTCCCAGCAATTATGATCTGACGTCAAACCCTTTATCTACTGTACAACAAATGTATAACCCATGATGAAATGACTGAAACAAATTGCAACGTCCAATAAGGGTACTAAGTAACATTTCCATCCCAGTATCAGGAATATATAGTACAATAAGTAGGCTTGGAAAAGTATTTGCCTTTGCATAAATAAAGTTTATTTGTATTGTATGTCTGTATTATGCCATGACATTTGATATTGTATACAATGTAAAATAAAATATATAATACATCACACAAAGTAAACAAGCATTTTTTATAATTGATTCCTTTACATCACCTAATGTGCATCCTCTCCCTTCCCCCACAATGGTCAATTTTAGCTTTAGTTTTTTAAACGCTTCCTAGCCCAACCTGAATATAAGAATGAAGCTGCCGGGCTTTGTGGCGGAAATATAATTAAAGTGGGTGAGAGATGTAAACGATGAAGAATAAGAATGACATCAGGCCAATTTCACACTTGGCACTCCAATGGTCGGGACCAAGCAGGACTCTTGCCATGCAACGCAGATCAAAGTGCATTGCCACTCCTAGAAAGGCAGAGGGGGAATTAACTATGCTAATCCCCAGGACAAATATATTTTAATCTTGTTAAAATACAAGTTAATGCTGCAGCTCAGTGACTGAACTTTGTCAGACTGTAGAGATCCAGTTGCACTGTTAACTCTGCATAAGGTAAGACATTCTTATTCAAAAGATCCTCTGATACAGAATCTTCTGTGCACTCTTGTATCTATGCATGCTGGCTTTCCATAGGGGACGTTTTTCTTACATATTTTGGTTTGGCAAAGAAAAAAAAAAAGTGACAAATTAATATGAGGCCCAGAGGCATATGTTGTGTCCTGGGGGAAAGCTATTTGAGTCCTGACATTTATACACAATTATGTAGTGTATGACTCAGCTTATAACAGTAACTGTATTAGCATATAGTCATTTTGTGTTCTAAAATCTAAGTGCATATATATAGATTGTACCACGATGTGACTGACAAAACTCAAACACATAACCACTACATTATTATTAAAGCATCTGTTTTACCTAAGATTGCAAACGTGTTTGCTTCAAACACCCAATCAGATTAGTATAAATGTAAAAAAAAAAAAATCTGTATGATTTTAATTATCTCCTCATCTGATTGAGAACAAAGGTCTGCCAGGTCAAACTTGTGCCTTTAGTAAATCGCCCCCTGAGTGTGTGAAGTGGAAATGGTGATTCAGGCTGTGACATGATATGTATGTCTGTTCAGCTTAACAAGATTCTATAAGAAATTCTCTCAGGGAACATTTTCATGATAATAGGAGGCTATTGGAACTGTATACGTTTATAAACAGTAGACACTTTTCTATATAGTTAAATATAAAACACCTGGAAGGTAGTTTAACCTAAACAAATGTATTTTTATTGTTAGATACACTATCAATTAGAATGTATCTAAGATTAATTTAAACTGGGGCAAAAAAAAAAAAAAAGATTGTCCTTGGTAGCAGATAAGGAAGATAGGAGATTAATAGAGACAACAAATGGCATCTATACCCAGAATCAGTGGGGCAATATCAGCATAGTTGAATTGTAAGGCACAGATAACTGTCACATAACCATAAAAGTTTAACATTTATCCATCATGATCTGTGTTTGAGTGGATGCGTTCTGCAAGGATAGGGTAAAAATGTTGTAAGTATGATAATAATACTGCTTAAAAAATTATCAAACATCTCTAAACTGTCATGGAAACAATAATCTGTGCCTTTTGTAAATCGCCAAGAAGAGGGGACCAATAATGAGTATAATAAATGATGAGACAAACACAAAAACAATACATATTTCTTGTTTCCTAGAAAATCATACTGGGCGGGATGTACTAATGTACATCGCCGCCCTGTACCACGATGCTGATCGCATATGTACTTACATATGCAATCAGCATTGCGGAGGACAGCTCTTCCGATGAGAGCTGTCCTCCGCGATGCACAGCGGCAGCCTGACTTCCGGGATTCGGCCCCAGGAGTCAGTCTGCGCATGCGCAGTGTGACGGGGGTGGCCGCAAGGCATGCTGGGAGGGATCCGATCGGATCCCTCACACAGCGCCACGGAGAGAAGCCCATAGGCTTCTATGGACTATCGCCAGCTAAAGCTGGCGAACCCAGCCGCGGCGCTGACCTTCCGGCCGGGGGATGGTACATCAGGAAAATACGCTAAACAGGGGGTTTACAGCATTTTCTGCTTAGTACATCCCGCACACTAAATTTTAAAGTCTGCTATAATAACACATATGTGTACAGAAGAGTAATGTAATAATAACTTGTCATTGATTAAGGGGTCTATTCATGAAGCAGTGAAAAGTGTGGAGAAGCGAGACAGTGGAGAAGTTGCCCATGGCAACCAATCAGCATTGACGTAATATTTATAGTTTGCATATTATAAAATTATACAGAGCAACTGATTGGTTGCCTTGGGCAACTTCTCCACTAACTTACTTCTCCACACTTTTCACTGCTTCATGTATAGATCCCAAGGTCTTAAATGTGGATCGTGCTAATATTAGTACCATAGGCTATTTCAAAACAACAACAAAAAATGTCAGATTTTTTTAAATGAGTGATATAAATCTTATGAAAACAGAAGTTTTACCACTCAACACGTTTTTAAATTCAAATAATGAAACACTTTTAAAAATAATTCCAGTTTCAGATAAGTGGCTTATATTAAAAATAAAACATACAACATACTTTCCAAAGCAACACAGAACTTGGGAGATTTTAGTTTACAAAATACAGCAACTTTCAACATCATATTTAGTGATATTTGTTTAGTTTGGTTGCTGTGGACACTGCTATATGACGGTTTGTCCCACCTACTCCCACTTCTCTGTATAATTTAATCATTAGCTGAAGCTACAGGCAGCTAGTTGATGAGGTCACAGGAGAGAGGTAGACAGGGAGTAGAGTTGGATGGCGTTTGCAACTATTCTACAAGAGTAAAATCCAATCTCCAAAAAAGGCTTAGTTTTGCTCACCTTGCTGAGCTGGTCATGTTCCATGAAGAGTGCAATTTGGCGATTGTAGCATATATAATAATCAAACACCAACAATATATTGTGCAGCTGGAATGGGTTAGATGGATGGTATACAATAAATAAATAAATAAATAAATAAAAAATAGCCATAAGAGAACTGGCTTACAAACAGAAGTGCTTGAACCTAGGGGGTTATCCCAACAGAAACATCTGCCACACCATTGACCGTCTGGCAGTGCAGTCCGAGGGGGAGGTGTTTTCACCCCCGAGTCTGCCAGTCCAGATAGCAGAAAGCCTTTTCAGTGGGAAGCCACTCCACTGTTACCATAGTAGCCCTATTGGGCATCTAAGGGCTGCATCCAATGTAGTCCCTAGAAGCCGGCCTGTTAATCTGTATGCATGCACAGGATCGTGATCCCCATAAGTGCACATTTGAAAAGCAGACTTCCCAGATACATACAGGTAGGACCTGCAGCTTACATTGGGCCTGATTCATCTTTGTAAGGAAAGCAAAAAAAAAGAAGCATGTAGCTTTGTTTGGAACAAATCAAGTTGCAACTTTCCATGCAAGAGGAGCAAATACATTTGTATTTTTCTGTGCAGGGTAAATACTGGCTGCTTCTGCGTGGAGCCCACAAATTAGACAGCTTTATTTTTACACATGGTTTTGTCCAGTTGCTTGCTTTATGCTTTACTTACAAACATGAATCAGGACCATAGATAAAACATGAATCAGGACCATAGATAAAATGGGATGTAGTTATGTGACCGCTTGGCTGAATCCAATGCTATTGGAGGTTAGCTAATATTAATATAATTTGAAGGTATTTAGGAACAATACCACAGATCAACTACTATCGCTATATCCCCTATCCCTGTTGTAGTATAGCATATGTACTTGGTGTACCCCAGTACCGTACAGAGGTGTTACAAAGAGGAGGGCGGGAAGGGGGTGTTGACTGCACCCAAGGTGTTACCCTTCCAGGGGGTGACAATAAAATTTTGTCTCCTTCCCAGTGACTGGGAGCCGGGCGCTGCAGTGTGACATTACCCTGCTACGCTCGGTTCCTGTCACTGAAAAGTAGCCAGCAGCGCAGACAGTAGTCTCTGGGGCCAGCCCAACATCTCAAAGGGTGTTGGGTACACTCTCGGAGTGATGTTTCATGGGACTTCTTGTGAGGCTACACCCCCCCATAATGATGTCAGCAAGGGACTTCTTGTGAGACTATGCCCCTTTCCTGCATGGCCACACCTATATATATATATATATATATATATATATTTACACCAGGAAATTTGCCATGACTGTGTTAGTAGTAAATGCTAAAATTATAGTACACAAATTAAACAACATATAGTCTGTCTATGTCTGGACAGTGTTTTTAATAATGTAATAAACCCATTTTACCATGTGAAGCTAGATACTTTTTTAAGACTGGAATTGGCCCAGTAGCAGATGTCCAGGAGCCCCTACTGCCCTAGCAAAAAATAAAACACTGGAACCGACACAAGCTGATGACTGCGCCATTCGTCATACATTTTATCTGGAAATTTGGTGCCTTATTTCCAAAGATGCAGTCTGAACAACTGCGCAGTCGGCAGTAGGACAAGGTAGGTGGAAAGGGTGTAGAGTGTGCGGATAGGATCAATACGCTGTGTGCACCACACATCCTGCACCCATTTGCTCCAGGGGACAAGCACCTGCAAGTGATTAGGCTCCTAAATGGGGCATAGGTGTCTTTCTATTGGTTAGCATAAGGCACGTCCTTACTGTAAGGCACTCATGCTTACACTTCACTAACATCCACTCCACCTCCAAGTGCAAAATGCATCCCAGTCTCCAGTCGGCTCTATGTGCTCCCAAATGATTTTATTTTTTTTACTGGAAGCAATTGGGAATTCTTCTGCAAAGCTGCAAGTCCAAACTACAGTATATTGGGGTACTAAGAACTGTTCCATTTGCTCAGGGCTAAAAGACATTTATTGATAATAAGTACTTTTATATAAAGTTTCCCTATTTGTAAGACTATACACTCACAACTTTAATAGTTTATTTATATTGGCCAAAGTGACCAGTTTATATTTGAAATAGTGTCGCCAGGCTAGCACTTCTTTTTACACCTAAAGTTTTACACATGTAGTAACATATTGGGTGGTCAGTTTGGGGAGGTCAATCAAATGAAGCAACCGTTGTGTTATTTGTGAGCCCATCATAGTAGATCAGATTCTGATTTGGTATGATTAAATTGGCATTGAGGAAAAGCCTGGTTACATGACAAATCCTGCTGACCTGGAAATACAGACATGTGCACTGCAATATGGCTGTTCAGCGCAGATGTAGCAAAACTGATCACTGACCAAGTTGTTAGTATGTCACACGGCACAAAGATCTAGATTTGGGCAAAATTAAGGGACATAAAATCAATTCAAATACATGTATATGTGCACATGGATACAGTGGTGCAGAAAGAGGGGGATACTAACCACCTGGATCCAGGTTTCTTGGAGGGGCCTGGGCACGCCCCCCCACATACACACACACACCAGGGTCAGCAACAGGGGGGGTTCAAAGGGGACACCTGTACCGGGCCCCAAGGATCAGAGGGGCCCAGAGTATATGCTGCTTAGTGCCCAGCAGGGATGTGAACCATCATGTCCAAATAAGGCAGCGAGCTGTAGGCGGCGTGGGCATAACCTCAGAGTGACAGGAGCCTCTCACACACAGTGACTGTGCGGCACGAGTGTCCGGGTCCAGGTCTGTTGCAGGCAGGTACAGCACATAAAACCAGAATAAAAGGTAGTGCTAGGCTAATAGCACAGATGGATTGTCAAAAATTGATACAGGTTGAGTATTCCATATCCAAATATTCCGAAATACGGAATATTCCGAAATACGGACTTTTTTGAACGAGAGTGAGATAGTGAAACCTTTGTTTTTTGATGACTCAATGTACACAAACTTTGTTTAATACACAAAGTTATTAAAAATATTGTATTAAATGACCTTCAGGCTGTGTGTATAAGTTGTATATGAAACATACATGAATTATGTGTATGTACACACACTTTGTTTAATGCACAAAGTTATAAAAAATATTGGCTAAAATGACCTTCAGGCTGTGTGTATAAGGTGTATATGTAACATAAATGTATTCTGTGCTTAGATTTAGGTCCCATCACCATGATATCTCAGTATGGTATGCAATTATTCCAAAATACGGAAAAATCCGATATCCAAATTACGTCTGGTCCCAAGCATTTTGGATAAGGGAGACTCAACCTGTACAATTTATTTTAAGTAATAATTTTAAAATACTTACATACTGTAAGTGATACAATATAAAACAATGAGCTATAGTCACCCTAGGATGTTAATACTCTTGCCTGTTCCTTATAATGTTCCAGACATCAATATGTGCAAATTCCACTGGTGTTGAATTGACTAACAGCATAGTCTGGGGAGATGTAGATGATACACTGGCACCGTTGGAGGATTAATAGTCCCTCAATAAAGCTGAATTGGCTGTAGGGTCCTCACCAGAGCTACGGTAGCTTCTTTGCGTGTAGTCCAATCCCTTGTAAATTCCAGTGGAGTAAATGAAAGTCCAGTTGGTTCAGGCAAAGATGAAGTCCATCCAATAAAGTGGGGTGACCAGGAAGAACACTAACGCATTTCGCAGCTTCAACCTGCTGCTTTTTCAAAGGTGACTCATAAAGTGAATTGGTAGTATATTTATACCTAACCTAATTGGTCAATCAAGATCACATGATTGGGACAATCCATCTGTTACAAACTTCTTTATAGCAAAAAAACATTTTTATGTGTACTCATTGACCAATCACAGCGGGCATGTAGCAATATAACTTTATATTTCTTTAAAGGCCTTCCCGTCACCGGAAGTTACGTCCTAACTTCCTCCTCCGAACCCGGAAGTACACTGCGTTCCAGCGTGCGTTCCACGCTGATTAAATGGTAATTCCTTCCTCAACTATCTACATCCATTATTAAAACAGTTTTTAATTGACTTAAATATTAAATGTAAACCTTGTTAAGATTATTTATTTATATACACAATACATTTTAGTTATTATCTTGGAACCTATTCACCACCTTTGACAGGAAGTGAGGTCACTACTGGCCTGGCCATGTGCCAGACCCTCACACTGTTCATAGGTATAAATAAGGCTACTCTTCACCACTGACCCTATCCCCATGATGAAGTCATACTGCTGACGAAACGCGTTGGAACTGCTGTACCTGAGACCTCCTTATGGACAGATAAGCTTTTTAACTTAAATATTCCTGTACGTTTGCATTTTTACCAGTATTGGATTTTTCATGGAAAACAGGATATATCCGATTGCATATACGGACTGATAAGCTTGAATTCCTATTATATTCTGTACGCTTGCATTTTTACCATCTGTTTTTATGTTTTATATGTTGTATTAAAATTTGTGAAAAACCTTTAAATAATCCCTGCTGGTGGATTTTTACCATTAAGGATTTGCTTATCCTTAGGAGGTTTTTTAGATACAATTGTTTTTTATGGTGAAATATGCTTTGAAAACTGTACGCGCTATGTTATTTCTGTTCTATTTCTCTTCACATATGTGCAATGGTCATGCGACCGAAGACAGTGTGTGTATCAGATAAGTGATGTCCATACATTATCACTTGGTTCACTTTTTATTAATTCTTTAAAAACACTAAATAGGCGCCCTTTTTCTTCACTAGTTTCATATCTTATCGTTTATGTGCCATCCAAGCACATATCATATTGCTTAAGGTTGCTGCCATCCACTAATTGGAATAGTGTTACTTGTTATGTTATATGCTTTCACTTATTCTCTAAAATCACAGACTCACGTGCACTTTTAGTGCCCATTTTGACGTTACTTGTGCGCCCCCGCATCTATTTATATATATATATATATTATCTCCTTCCTTCCCCACATGTCCCTGCTGTAGAAAAGCACTATCACAGCATAATAAAAATACCCACACAACCGTACATAACTGTTTTGTTTAGATGAAGTAAGTGTTAGACTGGCATCACATATATTGCCTTGTATTGCATTTATATTGACACGACTGAAACAGCTGCAATCCTATCAACCTGCAAATTATATCTCAAAATACGCAGATTGCGTAGATTTTCCATATACAAAACCAGACATTCTCTTTAAGGAAATGTGTGAAATATTTTTTTTATAATTATTTAACAATACCTTGGAAGCATTGGGACAACCACGGCATATTGTAACATTGTGTCAGGTCCAAACTATATAAGACCTGTAATGATATGCAACACATGCTAAATGGGAGTCAGCAATATTTATATAAGAGTCAGAGTACAAGGCAGCCCACTTGACTTAGGAAGCTGAAACAGGCAGAGAACAATGCTCACCCACAAGTCGTACAATCAAGTACTTGTGAGGAATATTAAAATTGAGACTGTCAGATTTTCAAGCCTGTAATGCCTTCTGAGTCCCTTCCTAATTATCTCGTAAGGTCGATGGGTTTAATAAGTGATCCAGTGCAAATAAATATACTTGCATCACAAACAGTGGACAGGAGCCTGAATATAAACAGAAACTGAGAGCGCAATCACATTAAATTGTGATGGCTCAGGCCTTTAATTTCGCCAAATTAGACAACGTTCCTGCTCATTGGACACCTCTGTTCACATCTACACTGTTCCTGATGAGCACAGCACTATCTGAGCATGTAACTCATTGGTCAATCTCCCTCATTAAATTACTATCACCTATAGGGGGTGGATTATCAAACCTTGTACTCACAGATTCTAGCTATCATTTATCTAGCATATTTTTTCAAATCTAGATAGAATCTGACAGGTTGTCTGCTAAAGCAGGTTTAATAGATCGCCCCTTAAAATCTGAGTTTCCATGCTTATTTGCCGCTTAATGTAAACTAAACTCTATCATCTGAAGTCTGAACTATTAAAAAGACACCTTTCCTCAACACCTTCATGAATGGAGGTACTGTAGTTTGCACAGTGCCATGTTTTTGTGTAGTTCATTTGTTTAATCTATGCTTATAATAAAGTTGGAATGGTTGTGTCTGTACATAGAAATATACTCCTTGGGACTGTGTATGAACGATGAGACAAAAACAAAAAAATTCAGAATTTTTGTTTGTCTGTTTGGGTATGACATTCTATCCAGATGGTCGGGATGCTGGCGGTCACATGACTTGCGACAGGGGATGGGATAAATAATCTATCTCCATTGCCCCTACCCTAACTCATCTGGTGTGTCAGCTAGGACTAAGACAGTGGGGGTAGTGTCGGCTATGGCTAATCACAGGGGGTGTCGGCAAGGGCTAATACTCGGGAGGCGGCTAAAGCTAACACCCCCTGTAGTGCCTAACTCTAGACTCCCCCCCCCCACCCCCCGCCTCGGCCCTAAACCTCACCCCAATACTTACATTCTGGATGCTGTCGGTCGGGGTTCCGACACCGGAAGTTGTGTCGGGATTCCGACGTTAGTCACCTGACCGCCAGGTATCCAGCGCCAGGATGCTCACCGCATCCCATATGTCTGTTCATTCTGGCATCATGCAAAAACTACTGGATAAATTTGGATCGCGTTTTCACTGTTGGATAGCTTAGTGACCTAGAAAGAAACTGAGATATATATGATCTTGATGTGACATCAAGGAGAGAAGCAATAAAGGAAAAACCAGATGCTTGATACTAGGTGCGTGCAGTGTGCAGGCTCCTCAAGCCAAAAACAACGATACTGTATGTATATAAATGTAATTTTTTGGGGACTACATTTTCTAGGAACTGTTTATGAACTATGGAGACAAAAAAATTTTAATCAGAATTTGCACACAGGCTCCTAGAGTATAAAAATTACTATATGTATGTAAATATATATACAATATATACATATATTGCACACCCCGAACACAGTTATATATGCATGCATTTGTATAATAGAGACACTGACATTCATCAGGAAACATAAACTGAAAAGTACGCTGTGAACAACTTCCTGCGGTCCCCGGTCCCCCTCACCTCAGGTACCAGCTCTTAAATCTACTCTAGGTACCTCCACAACTGCAGAAAGGGATTGCTGATCTGCTGCTGTCCGCCCACCCACCTGCCGTTGCTGACTGCTCATCTGACTGCCTGCCACTGCGGTTGCTCAGAGGAGAGGGAGGCACAGTCCCACACACTGTCTGTTCTGCTTTTTGGCCACCATTGCTTGTGCCAGTCAGATCCATCCTCTGTGGAAGGCTGGGGCAACTAATATGTGTTTTATTTTATTTTTATTTTTGGGGTGCCAATGTGTTTTTTTTATTCATGTGAAGCTTATGTATTTAATTTTTTCCTGCTTTTACACTGTGCTGTCAGTTATCATTATGGCTGGGTCTATACACATACACTCACCTCCCTCCCAACTGTCCTGATTTTCAGACACTGTCTTGCCATTCCACATTTCTGAAACCATTAGTAAGCATGAAAAAAAGGTAACTGAAAGTTGTATGTGTATCTTAAGCCGCATACATATGGTGCGTTATGAATTACTGATATGGACTAAATAGTCCATATCTGTAGAAAACGTACATATCTCACCATGTGTTTACAGCTTGCGATGCCGATGCACACTCCTGCGGGGTCGGTATAGCAAGAAAAAATAAACTGCAGACAGGTCAATTTTGACTAGAAAGTGTACAATCTAGTTTCTAGTATAGTCAAAATTGTGGTGGCGGGCATCGGCGGTGGAGACGGGACTTGGCGGACATTATGGCAGCATATACAATTTCAAAAATGGCACTGCAGAGCCATTTCTGAAATCCAAGATGGCTGCCACGAGCCAGACACTGCTTGCCACATCATCCCCCCTCCCCTGCAGCTGGCTTATAGAGGCCATCTTGAGCCCGTGGCTGTCAGACCGCCGTTTGGGAAGGAGCAGGGAAGAGTTCCAGAAGAAAAACGACAGCAGAAGTCCTGGTGGGCAGCTGCCATGCAAAAGAGCTTAAAGGCTGCCGCCTACCAGATGAAGACGCCGGAAGAACTGGGGAGGCGGTGGCCTGTAAGCTCTTTTGCTCCCCAGGTGAAGACAGAAGACGCTGGAAGCCCTGGAGAAGCGGCGGCCATGCAAAAAAGCTTAAGGCACCACCCCCAGGTGAAGATGCAGTATATAAACTTTTTTTATTAAAATGTGTATTTCTTTTAATATTTTCATTACAGGTTGACTGTAGTTGCAGTGGTCCTTTATTGTCCGGGCATGCTGGCATTTGTGGTTCTCCAATTGACAGCATGCTGAGGCAGGCTTGCTGGGACCTGTAGGCTACCTGTATAACAATATTAACATACCATGAACCAGGGACATGCGGTGAGCTAAATAGCTCAGGAGGCACTGGCTAGCACCAGAGCAAGATTTACATGCAATATATGAGCCAAAACGTACATCTGGGCATTATACACAGGTGCAGCAGTATAAACTCCTGGAAATTTGGTGAGTTTTGATTAGAGATGTGTGGAAAGGATACACAGGTGAGGCACTGCCTCACCTGCCATAGACTTTTTACTCCAGAGTTTGGGCTATAAAATTTTTAGAATAATGCAAAGAAGATATTTCAAACATATTCTTTGTATTTTTCATATACTTTACACAGTCAAAACTCTGGCACAAACGTTAGTATGACAGGAATGGCTCTTCCATACCTGCCTCACCCCACCGCACGTCACTGCCATGAACCCCGCACCCACCACCACCGGGGGTGCGGGGCATAGCACTGGGCTTTCAGCCTAGTGCTGGTTGTTGCTCGGGATGAGGGACCCCATTTTATTTTTTGGAGTCCCACCTTTCTGAGGAATTTCAGCCCTGAGCTGACTGGTTTGGGGGATGTTTAATGTAATGGCAAGGGGACTCAAAACTGAGTGCCCCCCTTCCACACTATAGCATTATCTCCCTGTCTGGTTCAGCCTGGTGCTGGCTTTAGTTAAATAAAGGGAACCCTACGCTTTTATTTTTGTTTTTAGAAGAGAGGAAGTGCCTCTCCAGCCACCGAGCTTACAGCACGTTACTGTTATGTATCTTATGGGTTACAGTAGACATTGAGTGACAGCCGGTATGCCACAGTACGCCATCCACTGTGCATGGTGTGTGAAACATTATTTCCGTAGCTATGGGACAGAACGGTATGGCAGGCCTTCCCTGCCATCTGTAACAACTGGATTCTAGGATAATTTCCAGAGACCTGCACCACCAAACAAAACTGTGTCCTGTCTTAGATGGAAATGTTCCGGCAAACAGGGTCCATGGTTAATCCTAATAAAGAACATTCCCATACCTCCCAACTTTGTACTCTTGCAAGTTGGGAACAGCTGCGCCAGAGGCGCACCAGCATCCAAAAAGGGGGCAGGGCCTCAGGCAGGGTGGGCAAGGTGGAGGGCGGAGCCTTGTACTGTGACCCCCGTTTTTTACATTTTGGGGGCATGCCCAGTGCTCCTTGAGCCTCCGGCTCCCCTCCCTGTACTGATAGATGCCGTGCGCATGCGCACAGCATCTATTCAGTGATCACCAGCTGCTTTGCAGAGCAGCAGTGATCACTGGCTCTCTCAACTGTCCCCCCTGCTGAAGGGACATTGCGGCCCACAGGTAGGACAGTGTCCAATTATCGGGACTGTCTCGCTGTATTCGGGACAGTTGGGGGGTATGCATACCAGCGACCGACACGGCAACACGAGCAATGTGTGAGAACAGAAAAAAAATTGTTACCTTTTTTTTTAAACACCCTGTACATTCTACTGTTGCTTAGCCACAAATATTTTTCAGTTATATTAATACAAACTTCTTTTAGGAAGATTCCTGAAGATTCTGCTAGGCTGCCAGCAGCTAGAAGCTTAAGTCACCCATGACATGAAACCACACATTAAATGTGCCATTTCATATGGTGGGGACCTCTATTTTCATCTTGAAAAGGTATTTTTCTTTTCAAAACTTAAAGTAGACAATTCAATTCAGCGCAATGGATGTGATTTGTCATTCTGGAATAGCAAAACACGTCTATCTATATCACAAGATGAACACTTGCAATGCAGGGGCTAATGTACAGTCAGCAATTGAATTTCCTGCAAATAATTTTTAACATATTTAATACTATGTAGGATTGATTAATATGAAAGCAGGTTTTGCATATTTTGGATATTAGGAGAATAGGGGAGAAGGTCTGTCAGCCTAACTTCATCCATTATCATCATCACCATATATTACCCAGTGGTGAAGTTATGGATAGGGTGTGGGTAGGGCACGTTCCCCGGGTACTGGATCTGGAGGGAAGCTAAGAGAGAGGAAGGGAGGAAAGTGCAGACATTATTTGGGGACTTCCTGTACAGCCTACTTGCCTTCGTTTTAGAGAAGAACTATTTTACATTTCAGGAACAATTTTACCTCCAGGTCAGGGGTACAGCTATGGGGGAAGCATGTGCGCCCACGTATGCGAACTTGTTTCTAGGCTGGTGGGAGCAGAAGTACGTTTTTTCCGATACTAATGATCTATATACGGAACATGTCATGTTGTGGCTTAGATATATAGACGACATTTTTATCATCTGGGTTGGGGAGCTGAATCTCCTAATGGATTTTATCAAGCTCCTCAATAACAACAACCTCAACATGAGGCTTACACATACCATCAATCAGGAGAAGGTAGCCTTTCTTTCTCATCAATATCTATAAATCTACCACAGGCAGCCTATCCACAGAACTCTATCGGAAAGAGACATCCACCAACAGTCTGTTGTTCCAAACCAGTGCACACTTCCCGCCAACGGTGGAAAACATACCGAAAGGGGAGTTTCTCAGACTCCGAAGAAATTGTTCTGAAGATGAAGTATTTAAACGTAAGAGCCAGGAACTATCTCGCCGGCTGCATGAGAGAGGGTACAGTAAAAGATCTCTGAAACGAGCGTATAAAGAGGTAACCAAGATACCAAGGAACACCCTTATCTTCTCAACCAAGACCCCAAATAAACCAGATGATAAGATCAGATTTATTGGAACTTTTTGCCCGGAATGGAGACAGATCAAAAAAGCAATTGAAAAACATCTCCCCATACTTCAACTTGACGAGACCCTGGCACCATGGATAGACACCAATATTCAAATGAGCTGGAGAAGGTCAAGGAACATCAATGACCTCCTTGTACGGAGTCACTTTCAATCCAGAACAATCAGGTCTAATACTTTGAGAGGCACTTTTCCATGTGGACATTGTAAAGCCTGTCCCCAGATAGCCAAAACAAATACAATAACAGATCGCTACAGTCAACCAATATTTATTAAACAATTCTTTAACTGTTGCACACAAGGCCTGATCTACTGCATTGAATGTAGCTGCAACTTGAGGTATGTTGGAATGACGACCCGGAAATTCAAGGAGCGGATCCTGGAACATGTGGGAAACTGTCGGAATGCTGCCAGTGATCTCGCACGAATGAGAAAACTGACATTGGTTGCCAGGCATTTTCATTCCTGTCACACAGACTTCCAAAAAGACCTTAGAGTCTTCGGCTTGAAAAAAGTCCAGTTAGGCATCAGAGGAGGGGATCTGACCAAAGAACTACTAAAGAAAGAAACAGAGTGGATATTCAAATTAAACACTTACAAACCAATGGGCCTCAATGAAAGCATAAATTATAGTGCCTTTCTTTAAATAACTACCTGACTATAAACAGTCAGGGTGATGGCCCAATGTCTGCAATCACCACCCTGTCTTTTATTTCATCCAACTGTCCCCCCCTTCTCACAGTATCAGGCAGTACTTGTACTCACCAGACTATACCCCGTAACCAGGTACTGGTGACCCACCAGGAGCACCTGTTATTTCCCCTTTCTCCTTCCCCCCCCCTTCCCCCTCACCAGCCTTATCCGCATCACGTCCTACACTGTGTATTCACTCACCTCACTATGAATTTGTTTACCACACACTTGTCACTGATTTAATTTGGTTTAATGCACTCGAGTATTCACCCATCCTATTCCCCCCTTCCCTCAAATAATAACCCCCCTACGAGGTTACTCACCATGCCCACACCCAATAACTAATGGGTGTGATGTGTAACCCCTTATTTATCAACATTAGTGAGACCACCAGTCCACACGATCACCACATTTCCTATTTATGTGCCACTATCACACTTCTAACACTTACTTCCACTTTCACGGTGGGCTTCACCACCTTATTCACCATATCCTAATTCAAATCTGCCCATCAAGTCATAATCTATTGGCACATACCTCATATCACTCCTAACACTACATCCTCATACACATACACTCACTTTCACTTAGGCACCGTATTTTTATTCCCATTATTAGTTAATTGGTAATGTATTATTTCAGATCACCCCCTATATAAATCATCACCTGGGATCACATATTAATACATTAATGATCAAGTTCTCTTTCCCTCTTTTTTAGTTTATCACCCAGGATGGGGTCAATCTATAAACAGGTCATTGCACTATCCCACCTAGCAGACACGGTTAATCTGCAAAAAAACCTTTTTTAGGGCGGGACACAGGCAATATCTAACACTAAAGCATCGCAATGAACTCTGTCTATAATAAACCTAGGCCTATACTAAGTTCTGGGGAACAACTGTTCCAACCATTAACCCGACAGCCGGCAGCAATATACTGAATAGACCGGCCTTTAGGAGCTCTAACACAGTCCCACCCGCTGGTCAGACCGAACGTCCCGAGTACGCTCGGTTGCCGAGCGACGGGACGCTCTAACCCCGACGTCCTATCCGATCCCTGGATGGAAGGTGACGTCACCTAAAGCAGCTGAGGACGTCCCGTATCCTAGCAACATGACGCCGGAAGCAGTTACCGGATATGACGTGGCGCAGCAGGGCTCAGGATATATAAATATCGTAAATAGATAAGCGGCTATCCCTGCGGCCCGAATGTATTAACCCACTGTACTAACGAGGACACTATACTAACGAGGACACTAATAAAGAGTTTATTAACACTCTCTCCCCTTCCTTGTGTGTCGTTTTTGTTAAGGCACGATGTATAGGTTGCCTAGCAACCTGTCCAAACACGTCACTTCTGCTGAGCACAGCGGAGGCCTGAGGATGATCTCAGCTAATCAAGCACATTGCAGCTATTGGCTAATAACCACCTATACGGGTATTTAAACCTAAGTTATCACACCATACCAGCAGCATTGGAAGTGAACAAGCCCGCAGGACGGGTGAAACGCGTTTTCCAGCATTCCAGCATGACCTATCCCAGTGTTCCAGCATGAATCACTCCAACATCAACCAAGGACCTGAGGAGTAAATCTTGCATCCTGTTATATAGTGACTGACCCAGGGACCTGGGCAGGGACCGGTACACCTTTTTGCTTATTTTCATCTGACTCTATATACAAATGCAGTAATTCGGCACGTTTTTTCTTTACCCTAATTAGGGCAGCCCAGGGATCTGGGCAGTGACTGTTATATCATATTCTTTTTTATCATTTTTCTTCTTTCAAATATTTTTTACTCTTTTCATTTTTTCTCTCAAATTGCCATTATTGTTGCTTTTTTCAACCATATTATCATAATTATCCCTTCTAACCACTAGGGTCTATTGTCATTTTATGGTTTTTTGAAACCTTTCTGGACAGCACTGAGTAGAGAATCAAGAATGGCAATTGTATAAGCATTTAGCTAATCAGTATCTGCAGGGGCCTGCCTACCCCCGTTACTTGTTATACTGTCAATAGGGGTACTCCTAAACATACCCGAGATTGTGGATTATCCTAACGCCTGTATACTATGCCTGATGTTATAGCTCTGCAGCTCTGTATAAGGTATTATTTAGACCTAATCAGGTTTATCTAGGGATCTGGGCAGGAATGTCACACCGCTATCTCTCCTAATAATTTATCAGTCGTGCTGCAAGGTATACATAGTATTTGTTCGTTTGTTCTTTTGCAGCATATGTGAATAAGAGTGATAACTGGTACCCATCAGGGCCTGTGCACCAACTTTTTTTTTCTCTATTTCTTTTTAAATAGAGTAACCACTGAATATATCCAACATTGCCAGTTACTCGGGTCTATGCCTTATTATTATATTTTTATATATTTTTTTGACAGCATTTCGGTTTGATACCAAGCTGACATCCGTCACAGTCTCTATTCAGTTCTCTTTCTTCTCTCCCCCTTTTTCTCCATTTCTCCATTTCTCTATATATCTGCGGACTCTCATCCATGATCCACAGGTTTATCCTGTGCCTAACATAGACAGCAGATCCGCCCCGTTTTTCTGTCTCTCTCCCCAATCTTCTTTAGGTGCACTCTCATTGGTGAGTCGGCTATAGTAGGCCCAAGAAATTACTACCATACCCCACCGACAGAGCCCGATCTCGTCCGATCTTGGAAGTAAAACGGTGGTGGGCTGGGTCAGTATCTGTGAGGGTGACCCCCAGAGAATACCCGGTGTTGTAATTCGTGACCTTCTCGACTCTAAGCCAACAGCAGGATCACCACATTTTCCTTTAATCATCTCTTTTGCTTATTTCTCTGACCTGTGTTACTTTTTCTAAGTACCGTCTTCCTTGACATGTCACAGATCTGACATTGGTCAATGCTAATAAGGATCTATACTCCTGATAACATTTCGGTTCAATGACCCTTGGAGGTCCTATTAATACAAGCTGAGCTTGTGCTGGTGGGATAGGATCAGGGTGTAGAGCCAGAGTGTCTACATCCCTCCTGAAGTCTATTAGTATAGACTAACCAGAACATTTCCAAATTTTTAGTAAAAAATTCTAAAAAAAAAAAATTTCTAATTTTTAATGATTGGTTGTGGATTATACTCACCCCAATTTTTCTAGTTTGATCAGCCACATCAATTAGATATGGCATCTCTCAGAGATGCTGGCGGGCTGAATCATATATATGTGTACTAATATATTTAGTTGAATTAATTGTGGTGGATTATATAAGTGTGGATTTTTTCTTAAAATAATGAGATAATAAAAGTTATGTTTTAATATTTTCATACTAACAAATCAAAATAAGAGTGCACCCACACAAGAGTCTTCTGTAAATCATTTTCTTCCGGGTTCACCGAAGTGCAAGAGTAAAGAAGTTACTGGTGTGTCTTGCACTACCTTAAGATTGTACACATCTATGCAATTATCACGCCAAATACCTCATTTCAGCTGATCGGGCCGATAATTGCATTGATTTATATCCACTAGCATACCTGCCAACTTTCTGAAGCTGGCAGGAGGGACATTGACGTGCACCGAAAGCATGCACCCAAAATTAGGGGGCGTGGCCTCACAGGTAGGGTGTATGGCTTCACCAGAAGTGCAGCAATTGCGGGCCACACCCCCATTTACGCTGCCGGGGGCATGCAGAGCACCCTGTCAGCTGCTGGCATGCCCCCTGTGCCTCTCTCAAGATGAATAGCTGCTGTGCGCATGCGAGTGGGACAGTCCCAGGAAAACGGGACTGTTCCGTGAAAATCGGGGCAGTTAGGAGGTATGAACTAGTGTTAGCTTAAACAGCTTCAAATGCTTTTGCAATGGTCAGATCAGGAGGTTACATCTTAAGATCTAATAAAACAGAAAGTGAACTGTCCCAAGGCGCAAAACGAACCTATGCAGCTTAATACAAACAAAGGGACCACCAATGCCCTAAATGGAAACAATGAATACAGAGAAAAGAATGTATGAAAGCGCTCAGTCCTGTGTCAACATAAATGTCCCATGAAAAATGGCTTTTTTTTTTCAGATGAAAAATCCTCCACACATCGATTGGACCCTTGTGGGAGATGTATCAGTCTTTGATCATCAGTCCGTACGATTTCTTCCAGTGATGGATGTGCCTCAAAATAAAACCAAATGGAGATAATATGGTGTAGTATGTCTATATACAACCAAATAGTTATTCTCTAAACCACCACCTACGGATGAATCCCACAAGATTCTTTACATCAACATCTCTTTTCACACCAAGAGGATCTCAAAAATGGTGACGTACCGTACTCACATAATCACTAGTGAGTACCCTCCCATAAAGGTATCTTTGGTAACAGGTATCTCTTCAACGCGTCACTAGACTCCCTCTGAATGTTATATTCTTATTCAGCGATTCTCGTGATTACCTCCGATGAAGCATGAACCTCAGGGCAAACCAGATACATATAATATGGTGTAGTACGTCTACTTAGGAATGATTACACCCAGGTGAAAAAATGTGGAAAAAAAGGTGTATAACTTAGCATACCGGAACTCACACTAATATAAAGTGAAAGACTCCTATAAAGGTTTCCTTAGTCACCAATCTCCAATGTCGTGATTGAGACCACCGTGCAGACACCTTCTTATTAAAACCACATGGAATGACGTACCGTACTCACACAGTGTATGGCAAATGTGTTCTCATAAAGGTATCTTTAGCCACCAATATTCAATCGAGTGTGTGACCTCCCCAGGAACACCCCTCCAAATAATTCAGGTGCGGGACGTACCGTACTCACATAACACTTAGCGTCTGTAATCACGTAGCAGTTTCTTTGGTTTTCTTCAGGAGCTTTATACCATATCCTCCCAAACGGGGGAATTATAACCCAAAAGAAACCAAAATTGCACTAATGAATTCCATAAAATCCATATAATTTATTAATACACAATAGCTAAAAAATGACTAAATATGTTTTCACCTTGAAAAAGACTTTTCAGTCGAAACATGTTGGTCTAGGAGTGCTACTTATCTTTAACGTTTTCACCTTGAAAAAGACTTTTCAGTCGAAACATGTTGGTCTAGGAGTGTTACTTATCTTTAACAACATTTGGGCACAGACGGTTCAGTTTTCCCGTTTGGTTTTCACGGCCGAGATTGCCTCTCAGAGTAAACTGTCTATTTTCATCTGCCGCCGGTCACCCCAATTTTAGTAATTTTTTAGCTATTGTGTATTAATAAATTATATGGATTTTATGGAATTCATTAGTGCAATTTTGGTTTCTTTTGGGTTATAATTCCCCCGTTTGGGAGGATATGGTATAAAGCTCCTGAAGAAAACCAAAGAAACTGCTACGTGATTACAGACGCTAAGTGTTATGTGAGTACGGTACGTCCCGCACCTGAATTATTTGGAGGGGTGTTCCTGGGGAGGTCACACACTCGATTGAATATTGGTGGCTAAAGATACCTTTATGAGAACACATTTGCCATACACTGTGTGAGTACGGTACGTCATTCCATGTGGTTTTAATAAGGTGTCTGCACGGTGGTCTCATTCACGACATTGGAGATTGGTGACTAAAGAAACCTTTATAGGAGTCTTTCACTTTATATTAGTGTGAGTTCCGGTATGCTAAGTTATACACCTTTTTTTCACATTTTTTCACCTGGGTGTAATCATTCCTAAGTAGACGTACTACACCATATTATATGTATCTGGTTTGCCCTGAGGTTCATGCTTCATCGGAGGTAATCACGAGAATCGCTGAATAAGAATATAACATTCAGAGGGAGTCTAGTGACGCGTTGAAGAGATACCTGTTACCAAAGATACCTTTATGGGAGGGTACTCACTAGTGATTATGTGAGTACGGTACGTCACCATTTTTGAGATCCTCTTGGTGTGAAAAGAGATGTTGATGTAAAGAATCTTGTGGGATTCATCCGTAGGTGGTGGTTTAGAGAATAACTATTTGGTTGTATATAGACATACTACACCATATTATCTTCATTTGGTTTTATTTTGAGGCACATCCATCACTGGAAGAAATCGTACGGACTGATGATCAAAGACTGATACATCTCCCACAAGGGTCCAATCGATGTGTGGAGGATTTTTCATCTGAAAAAAAAGCCATTTTTCATGGGACATTTATGTTGACACAGGACTGAGGGCTTTCATACATTCTTTTCTCTGTATACATCTTAAGATCTGCTCAGAAATTGAAATGCCTCATGTCCCACAGAACAAAGTACACACTGAGCTAAAAGTAGATCGGTGTATAAAGGGTGCACACTGATTGGATAATTGCTCCAAGGATCAGAACTTTTATCTGATCTGCAAAGGGATCTGCAAGTGTGTACCCAGCTGTGTCCTGCTCCCTCACATCACACACCTTTATGCAGCAAACCACTGAGCCTGAATATCTTTATTTATTTTGTTACATGGCTCACCCATTTTGTTGGTTCAATGGTTAGGGGGAAGAAAATTTCCATTGCTGTCATCAGGGGGTGGGGGATCCTTTCTTCTAAACACTGTGATACTTATTAAATCTAAACTCATTTCTAAGATTCCTGGTCTAGAGCCATCTGCAAACCTAAATCTGCTCCAGCAGCTCCAGTGTAAAGGTGCATACACATGGTGAGATTCGGGCTAACCCCGATTCTCACTGTGCGATAGGGACTAGGTCGGTATCGTAAGCACATAATGACTGTGCTTGCGATACTGACTATGTGCGATTTTGGCTAAGTGTCAATTTTGACTTTCTTTTCTACTAGATAGTCAAAATTGACTTGATGCACAGTCTATCTAGGCTTGCGATGCCGACCGCGTGGGACCGCGCATCGGCATCGCATCGGGATTGCAAGGTGACTTTCTCCTTGCGATCTGCACTAATTTTTCTTACAATTTTGACTATATAGTCAAAATAGTAAGAAAATAATCTCACCGTGTGTACACACCGTAACATTTTTATTATTTATTACCAGTTATTTATATAGCGCACACATATTTTTCAATGCTTTGCAAAGAATATTTGAAACATAGTCACATAGAAACAGATTTGACAGCAGATAAGAACCACTTGGCCCATCTAGTCCCTTTTTCTACCATATTTTTGTCTCAAACCTTATTTGATCCTTATTTCTTTGTAAGGATATCCTTATGTCTATCCCATGCATGTTTAAAGTGCTCCGTCTGATGGGAGGCTATTCCACTTGTCCACTACCCTTTCTGTGAATTCATTTTTCCTTATATTTACCCTGAACCTACCTCCCTTCAGTTTCAGTACATGTCCTCGTGTCCAATTGCTTCTCTTCATTTCATCCTGGACTTTGTTAAAACCCTTGATATATTTGAAAGTTTCTATCATGTCCCCTCTTTCCCTTCTCTGCTCCAAACTATACATATTGAGATTTTTTTTGTCTTTCTTGGTATGTTTTGGGATGTAGGCCATGCACCATTTCAGTTGTCCTTCTTTGTACAGTCTCTAAACTTTTGAAGATATGGCCTTCCGAATTAAACACAGTATTCTAGATGAGGCCGTACCAATGACCTATACAGTGGCATTATTACTTCTTTCTGCTGCTGATTCTTCTCCCAATGCAGCCAAGCATCTGCCTAGCCTTCCTCATTGCTTTGTTACATTGCTTACTTGCCTTTAAGTCACCTGAAATAGTGACTGCTAGATCCCTTTCCTCCTCAGTAGTTTCCAGTATAGTGCCATTAATACTATATTTAGCCTTTGGATTTTTGAGATCCAAGTGCATGATTTTGCATTTTTTGGAATTAAACTGTAATTGCCACACTCTTGACCATTCCCCTAGTCTACCTAGATCCTCAATCATTTGTTTTACTCCTGGTGTGTCTACCCTGTTGCATACCTTGTATCATCTGCAAAAAAGGCATACATTTCCTTTAATGCCATTTGCAATGTCACCAATAAAGATATTAAAAAGCACTGGTCCAAGTACATATCCCTAGGGTGCTCCACTGGTAACATTTCCCTCCTGTTAATGCACTCCAGTTACTGTAACTCTCTGTTTTCTATCCTGCAATCAAGATCTTATCCATTCAACAATCTTAGTATCCAGTCCCAAGCTTTCGAGTTTATTTAGCAGTCTGCAATGTGGAACAGTGTCAAAAACCTTACTAAAATCTAGATAAGCTATATCCATGATCTCCCCCAAGTGAATCCATGCTGTTTGGGATCCTGTAAATTGCTGGATTTGAGATAATCTACAACTCTTTCTATTAAGAGTGTTTCCATCAATTTTCCTACTACTGAAGTAAGACTCACTGGTCTGTAGTTGTTTGCCTCTACCTCTGGAATTACTCCTGTAGCTAACGACTGGTTGAATAATTCTGTTAATTGTGCTACCAGCACCTCTTTAAGCTCTTTTGGTATCCTTGGATGTATCCCATCTGAACCCATAGATTTGTCCGCTTTCAGCTTTGAGAGTTCTGTTAGGACCTTCTCCTCTGTAAATGTACTTGATTAATTTTTCTGAATATCTCTGCAACTTAACTGTGGCCCATTCCCCTCTCTTTCAGTATTGAATACTGAGCAAAAATAATAATTAAGATGATCTGCCATTACATTGTCTCCCTCAACGAGACTCCCTGTCTTTAGTTTTATTATTCCACCTTTTGTTTTTCTCCTTTTGCTTATATACTTAAAAAAAAGTTTTACCTCCTTTACCCACTGACTGGGCCATTTTCTCCTCAGCTTGCGTCTTTGCACATCTGATTACCTTCTTAGTCTCCTTCTGTCTAACAAGATATATGTGGCCATTCACATCAGTCCCTGCCCCAGTACAGTTTACAATCTATATTCCCTAACACATGTACTCGCAGACACATTCATGCTAGTGTTAATTTTGTCAGGAGCCAGTTAACCTACCAGTATATTTTTGGATTGTGGGAAGAAACCAAAGTACCCAGAGGAAACCCATGAAAGCACGGGGAGAATATACAAACTCCACACAGGGCCATGGTGGGAATTGAACCTATGACCTCAGTGCCCTGTGAGGCATACTGCCCATTTATCATATACGGTATTTGAATTAGAGATGTGCGCCGACCGGCGTGTTTTGGTTTTGGATCTGTATCTCTTTCAAGTTTTTGGATCTGAATTTGGTTTTGCTAAACCTGCCCTTGTATGTTTTGGTTTTGGATCTGTATTTTTTTTTTTTAAACAAATCATAAAAACAGTTAAAATCACAGAATTTGGGACTGCTTTTGTTTCTATAGTATTATTGGGTTCACTACGGCTGGCCGGCGGTCGGGCTCCCGGCGACCAGCATACCGGTGCCGGGAGGCCGACCGCCGGCATACCGACAGTGTGGCGAGCGCAAATGAGCCCCTTGCGGGCACGCTGCGCTCGCCACGCTACGGGCACGGTGGCGCGCTACGCGCGCCACACTATTTTATTCTCCCTCTATGGGGGTCGTGGACCCCCACGAGGGAAAATAAGTGTCGGTATGCCGGCTGTCGGGCTTCCGGCGCCGGTATACTGAGCGCCGGGAGCCCGACCGCCGGCATACAGAAGACCACCCGTATTATTAACCTCAATAACATTAGTTTTCAGTCATTTACAGTCAATTTTGACCACCTCACAATATTGTTTTATCTGTTTTAGGCCAAAGGCTGCAGCGAGCTGACTGTTTACACCGACAGAGCAGCGGCAAAAAACACAAGGCAGTTTATAGCACATCTATGAATCTTTGCCACACAGCAAGATGGAATTGTCCTCCGCCCCCCCCCCCCTTCCATGATGGATATTAAAAAGGACATTTACAGTTTAACAAACCAAGCACATCAGTGAAAGGGACTGACACTTTTAGGGGCTGAAGAGCTTGCTTTGGTTGATCCCCCACAAAAAATTTTTGGGAAGGACTACCTCTGATCAGTAATGAGGAGTAAATCTCTCGCCCCCACCTGCACTGCAACATGGTTTTGCCCAATTGTGTGGTCTTATGCTTTGATTACAAACCTGAATCAGGTCCAAGGTCTATGCCAGAAATGAAAGCTTGCTATTTCAGAAGATCCCTACTGCTAAATTCACAAAACAGGATCAGTGTACGTCGGGAAGATAGGATGCCAGCAGTCACAATAGCAATGCTAGCATCCCGATGGTCAAGATTATTATTATTATTACATTTTATTTATAGGGCGCCACAAGTGTTATGCAGCGCCATACAAAGGACAGTACAGGGAGACAAAACTTAGCATAACCGTAATTAAATAAATAAAATGGAGTACAGGTAACAAAGAGCACCACAATTCTCAAAACATAATACAGCTTAGATGTAAGTAGCAAGGGAGTAATCATTGTACTACTTGGGGCTGGTGGCCATAGATAGAGAGGAGCCTTAACCAGTAGGAGAAAAAGCAGGTAAAGATGGTCGCTGACTGAAATGTGTCGAGAAGAGGGCTTAGACAACAATAGGAAAGAGGGCCCTGCTCTGAAGAGCTAACAATCTAGTGGGGAGCGGTGACAGACAGATGATATGAGGTGCAAGCAAGCAGGAGGAAGCCTGATGGCAGTATGCAAGCAAAGCAGAGATGTTCAAGGCGTGGGGCAGGGGGATGGAGGAGCAGCCTAAGGACTAGGTTGTGCATTGGAGGGGTACGCTTTGATAAATAGGTGGGTTTTCAGTGCCCGTTTGAAGCTTTGCAAGGTTGGGGAGAGTCTAATGGAGCGGGGGAGCGCGTTCTACTGAAGGGGTGCAGCACGGGCACAATCCTGAACTCGTGCATGGGAAGCAGTGACCAAGGCAGAGGAGAGGTGACGGTGATCAGCCGACCATAGTGGGCGGGAGGGAGTATGAAGGGAGAGGTGGATGGAGATGTAGGGAGCAGTGGAATTAGAGATGGCCTTGTATGTGTGGGTGAGGAGTTTGAAGAGGATTCTGTAGGGGAATGGGAGCCAGTGTAGATTTTGTCGAAGGGGAGTGGCAAAAGTGGAGCGGCGGGAGAGGAAGATGAGCCTAGCTGCGGAGTTGAGGACAGATTGGAGGGGTGCGAGGTGGGAGCAAGTGAGGCCAGTGAGCAGAACATTGCCGTAGTCGAGTCGTGAGATAACCAGTGAGTGGATGATAAGTTTAGTTGCACTCTGGGAGAGAAATGGCCTGATGTGAGCAATGTTGCGTAGCTGGAACTGACAAGATTGCGCCAGAGCTTAGATGTAGGGTGCAAAGGAGAGGGAGGAGTCAAGAGTGACGCCCAGGCAGCGGAGTTGGGGAACGGGGGAGATGATAGTGTTGTCAACAGTGATAGAGATATTTGTAGGGGGTGTTGCTCTGGCTGGGGGAAAGATAATGAGTTTAGTGTTGTCCATGTTGAGCTTCAGAGAGCGCTCAGACATCCAGGAGGAGATGGCAGAGAGGCAGCTGGAGACCTGAGAGAGGACAGAGGGGGACAGATCAGGAGAGGAGAGGTAGAGTTGTGTGTCATCAGCATAGAGGTGGTATTGAAGATCCTGACAGGGACAAGGTAAGTATTGACCCACACACACTTCCCTAACCCTGCCTTATCGCACTCCCCCTTAGTGCCTAAACCTAAACCCCCCCCAGTGGTGCCTAAGTCTAACTCCCCTCCCCACAGCCTAACCCTAAACAACCCGGGTGGCACCTAAACTTAAACCCTCCCCCGCAGCGTCTCGTGTTGATCGGCGGTCCTCTCATTCGGCAGAAATCGGCAGAAATCTCTCTCATTTTCCCAGTGATTTGCACATACACAGTAGAAAAGTCCCCCCCAGGAAAAAGGCTCAGGTGCCATGTTCCCAGAGACCTGCACATGTGCAGTAGACTCTGGCACAAAATCTACACACAGGTCTTCTGCTCTTAAACACCCCTAAATTGAATAGAAGTTGTTTGAAGGATCTGGCCTTGCTTCTTGCAATATATACTTGTTTATACATTATTTCATAGATTGCATTAGTTGCCTCAATGGAATTCCTCTCCGTTATTACAACTAGAGATGATCAGTTCAGATTCCGTGGAATCCAAACCACTCCGAACTTAAAAAAGTCTATCAAGTGTTCCCATCAGACTCGGATTCCAGATCAAAGCCGAATGTCATGCTTTTGGCGTTAGATTCTTGTGGGTTTTGGATTGCATAAAAGGGAGCCAAGGCTGGGACTTGTCGTCATTTCACTCAAGTCACACTGCCGTATGCTGCTCTCTGCTCTGCGGTGTCCATCCAAGTGGCTGTGTGGAATAAAAGTGCTGTCGCTGTGTCAATCTTAGGGGCTGTGCTGCTGTCATTGTGTCCATCTAAGGGGCTGTGCTGCTGTCACTATATCCATCTAAGGGGCTGTGCTGCTGTCACTGTGTCCATCTAAGGGGCGGCGCTGCTGTCACTGTGCCCATCTAATGGGCTGTGCTGCTGTCACTGTATATATAGAAATTGAGGATGCTAGTGTGGAAGAAGTGCAACAGGATGAAGACGATATATATGTATCTGATGCTAATGAGGATGTTGATGATGAGGATGTTGTTTGTGTTAAAGTAAGTTAGCCACCAGTGGCAACAGTTCTTGCCCGTAACACAAAGAAGGCCATTGTTAAGACCAAAAAAGTCCCCTGTTGTGTGGGGAATTATTTTTACCCAAATTCTGACAACATTTGTAAATGCATCTGTACTATTTGGGAGGTCAAAGTTAGTAGATATAGGGTCATTAACCATCTAAGCCATCTGAAAAAAATCCTGTAAAATAATAACAAGCTGTCTAGTCTCAGCTGCCATCAGTTTGGACCAGCACATGTAATCTCCACTGCCACTGTGGGGGACCAAACAAACCAAGCACTTCAGCCAAAGAAGTATCAGTCCCTGTTGATTAAGTGCTTGCTTTGTTAAATTGTGCATGTATTTCTTAATATACAACAAAAGGGTGGGTAGGAAAACCGAAGGACAATTCCATCATGCACCACTTGGGACCTAGATTTAGGAGAAAAATCATGGTGTTATCCCTCATACTCACACTCTCTTGTGGACCTCATTAATGTACTGAAGGAGTGTTACACAATTGGGAAGAGGTTGGTGGGTGTGGTACTATGGTCAATATGTCAGTCTCAGAATATTTGTTAGTGTAGGATAGGCTTATGTGGCATTTGCATCTCTGTGTTGCAACTATACATTTTCTTGACTAGTTTCACCCTTGGCAGGAATCCTTGGCTATGAACATTGTACCGTTTTATGGCCTTTACTCTTCTCAGTGGCTTGAAAACAGATTTTTTTTTCAATTCTAAATTAATTTAATAAATCAATAAATGAATCAGTTTCAACCCTTTTCAGGAATCCTGGGCTGTTAACATTGTACTCTTTCATGTCCTTTCCTCTTCTCAATTGCTGCAAAACAGATTGTTGAGATTTTTTATTTAATTTTCTAAATTAATTACATTAATATTTTTCAATCAAATAATCAACTGCAATCAATCAATCAATCAATCAATCAATCAATCATTCAATCAATGCTTTACCTGCCTGCCACTACATACTCCACATTGATTTCTCTGTACAACTCCAGGGCCTCTACTTTAGAAAACATTCTTTCTATGGGGTCAAATAGTTTATTAAACTGCCATCCTGTCTGCCATTGCTGTGCCACAATGTTTCATAGATGTGCTGTAGTCTTAAAGTAACTGGCTTTTGTGATGCTGCTCTGTCGCTTCAATTAGCCAGCCATGGTTCTATATTGATGAACAGGGGCCCTCATTCCGAGTTGATCGCTCGCTAGCTATTTTTTGCAGAGCAGCGATCAGATAGTCGCCGCCTCTAGGGGAGTGTATTTTCGCTTTGCAAGTGTGCAAACACTTGTGCAGCCGAGCGGGACGAAAATGTTTTTTGCAGTTTCTGAGTAGGTCTAAACTTACTCAGCCCTTGCGATCACTTCAGCCTGTCCGGTCCCGGAATTGACGTCAGACAACCGCCCTGCAAATGCTTGGACACGCCTGCGTTTTCCCTACCACTCCCAGAAAACGGTCAGTTGACACCCATAAACGTCCTCTTCCTGTAAATCTCCATGCGATCGGTTGTGTGAATGGATTCGTCGCTAGAAGTCTTGCACAGCAACGATGCTTTCTGTACCCGTACGACGCGCGTGCGCATTGCGGTGCATATGCATGCGCAGTAGTAACCTGATCGCTGCACTGCGAAAATCTGCAGCGTGCGATCAACTCGGAATGACCCCCAATATTGTGATCTGTGAGGTTGTCAACATTTACTGGAAATGACTGGAAATTAATGTTATTGAGGTTAATAATACTGTAGGAACAAAAACAGGCCCAAATTACATATTTTGGACTGTTTTTAGCAATTTAAAATAAAATAAAATCCAGATCCAAAACCAAAAAAAACACAAGGGTGTTTGCCAAAACCAGAAAACCAAACCAAAACACAGAGGGCGGTTTTAGCAAAACCAGAACATTGGGATCTGTGCACCAGTGGCGTGCAGTGAGGTCAGTGGCTGGTGACGCATGCCCACTACCGCCGCTGCCAGTGCCTACTACTGTACCGTCACCCCCACCAGCTGCCAATGCCTGCTAATGTTGCTGCCAGGTACTGCCCCTACTGCTAATTACCAATCTGATGCTGCCGCCAATGTCCGCAAATTCTGAGGAGCAGTGGCAGCCAAGGCCTGGGCAGCAGAGGTGGCCAGGGTTAAGGAGAGCAGCAGAGGGTCTGCCTGGAGGCATGGAAGCAGGATTAGAGCTGAAGGGTGGTTGTTTGAGATGGCGGCATTAATCACTCCCGCTACCCTTATACCCCAGCACACACGCAGTAATCTCCACCCCTCCCCTTACGTCTGTGTGCACCCCCCCCTCCCCTTACACCAATACACTAATCACTCCCCTTATACCCCGGCACATATGCACTATTCACTCCCCCCTCCCCTTACACCCAGCACATATGCAGTAATCACACACCCCCACACACACACACACACATCCCAGCACACATGCAGTAATCACCCCCCCACCACCACCACCACCACATGCAGTAATCACACACCCTACACTTATACCCGGTACAAACGCACTAATCACCTTCGCCCCCCCCCCCCCCCCCCCCCACCACCACCACTCCCCTTATACTCTGGCACAGTGTGTACAAATCGCTGGCAGAGCCCACATGGTTGTAATGAAACTATGAAAGCAGGACAGCAGCGCTCAGCATGGAGACCAGGAGATGGCGGGATATGCACACCGCACATACACACCAGCCGGCTCTCCGCGCTGCTGACCAGAGTGACGGGGACACTGACCTGTGCATGCCGCGGAGCACTTCAATCACAAGTATGAGGATCCTGCAGGGAAGCGGGCGGGGGGGCTGTGCGCCAGTCTCTGATAGTGTCCGGGACCAGGTGACACCTGAAGACTATGTTGGGCTGCGGAGCGATATGGTGCCTTACCTGGAGTAATGAAATGGCCAGCCCTGGCGGCAGAGTGTGCAGCTACTCCCGGCTTACAGTGACGATGGATGAAGGAGAGGAGTGATGCCCAATCATATCTCCCTCAGAGGCAGGGGCGTGCTTTCATATGGACTGAAAGCACGCCCCTGTCACTGAGGCACGTCTACTAGTGCCGCTTATCCTGCTTTTTTAAATGGGCTTTTTACTGCCCATAGCTTGGCCCCGCCCCTCACTTGCAGCCCTTTATCATTGGACGCAGGAGGCACCGCTCTCGGTGCCTCCGAAACGAATTGAAACCTATTTTTACAGGGTACAAATGATTACAATATAAAGCATATACTTATGACACAAAATGTGTGTCATAAGTATCATAAGTATGTGTGTCATATGTATCATAAGTATCTTCTTTGCATTATTGTAATCATTAATGACAGGGGAGGCACTGCCTCCCCTGCCTCCCCTGACTGCACGTCCCTGTGCACATCTCTAATATTTACAGCAAAGCCCTAAGATAGAAAAATAATTTAATTAAAGGGACTTTTCAGCCTACATCAAAGGACCCTAGTGTGTCATTAAGTCCACAGGGTTCTACAGATGCAGTACATGTGTAAGATGTAAAGGTTTAAAGATAATCTAAAAAATAGTAGAGGATGTAGAGGATGTCAAAATAAATGGAAAGGAACATAATATATGGGAAGTCAAAAGAGATGTATGCGATTGAATGCACATGTCAAAAGTTTTATTCAGGCAGGACCGCTACACCCTTAAAGATCAGATTGGGGGGAACACTTAAGCAATATCAGGAAGGGGCTGGAAGCCATGCCATATCTATGCTCTTCAAGAAAGAACATTCGAGTATTGCTTCCGGAATTAAGGCATTCTATGGAATCAAACACCTTATAGATAGCATTAGAGTTAATAATATAGCAGCTAATTTGGCCAGGATGGAGATTAAATTTATTCCAGAATTTTTTTACCATTAGGCCTCATGTTGAAATAGATTTTATAGTTTTATATTTTTATCTAGTTAATAATGATATGGTCTTAGCTATTATAATGTATTTATTCTATTTACATAAGCACTTTAAAAGTTTCTGCCTGTGTTTTGAATAATGTCCTAATTTGATATACTGTATGTGAGCCCTTTAGACACTGTGGGGGGATTCAATTGTTTTGTGGGTGCCAATACGTAATTCGGTGTGCATGCTGCATGTGCACGCCCATTAATATCAGATTTAGTCTTGCAAAGGATCGCATGCGATATATTACATGCGGTCATTTTGCATGTGTCATGTTCCATGCGATCCCGTTTACCGCTGCCGGAGCCCGCCCCAATCTGGTTGTCAGACGTGCAGCACGTCCGATCTCTGACTCCGATCCGATGTGCACGGGAAAGTGCATCGGATCTGAACTCATGTCAAACACACACGATTTGGCCCGAAACGTCAGAATCGGATGAAAACAGGCCAAATAGGACCTGTGTATGGGGTCCTTAACTCCCATTTGGGCGTCCATAGGCTGCAAGCTGAAGTACTGCATGCATGCCTTAATGGAGCATGAATTGAATTGCTCTGTCAGACTGTCACTGTGATTGTTGTCTTGCATGTCCTGAGGAAGGGGTCAAGGTCCCAGAAACGCTGATCAAAGCACTGTTTGGTATCTGTATGCCGGTTTAAGCCTCATGAGTGCTGCCTACCCTCCAATTCATGCATGTATAGGGGTGCAATCCCCTAAGGAGGGCACCTGAGCAAGGTAATACAGTAATACATGAGGCAGTCGGTTGTATATATACACTGCTCAAAAATATAAAGGGAACACTTAAACAACACAATGTAACTCCAAGTCAATCACACTTCTGTGAAATCAAACTGTCCACTTAGGAAGCAACACTGATTGACAATCAATTTCACATGCTGTTGTGCAAATGGAATAGACAAAATTATAGGCAATTAGCAGGACACCCCCAATAAAGGAGTTGTTCTGCAGGTGGTGACCACAGACTACTTCTCAGCTCCTATGCTTTCTGGCTGATGTTTTGGTCACTTTTGAAAGCTGGCGGTGCTTTCACTCTAGTGGTAGCATGAGACGGAGTCTACAACCCACACAAGTGGCTCAGGTAGTGCAGCTCATCCAGGATGGCACATCAATGCGAGCTGTGGCAAGAAGGTTTGCTGTGTCTGTCAGCGTAGTGTCCAGAGCATGGCGGCGCTACCAGGAGACAGGCCAGTACACCAGGAAATGTGGAGGAGGCAACAACCCAGCAGCAGGACCGCTACCTCCGCCTTTGTGCAAGGAGGAACAGGAGGAGCACTGCCAGAGCCCTGCAAAATGACCTCCAGCAAGCCACAAATGTGCATGTGTCTACTCAAACGATCAGAAACAGACTCCATGAGGGTGGTATGAGGGCCCGATGTCCACAAGTGGGGGTTGTGCTTACAGCCCAACACCGTGCAGGACGTTTGGCATTTGCCAGAGAACACCAAGATTGGCAAATTCGCCACTGGCGCCCTGTGCTCTTCACAGATGAAAGCAGGTTCTCACTGAGCACATGTGACAGACGTGACAGAGTCTGGAGATGCCAAGGAGAACGTTCTGCTGCCTGCAACATCCTCCAGCATGACCGGTTTGGCAGTGGGTCAGTAATGGTGTGGGGTGGCATTTCTTTGGGGGGCCGCACAGCCCTCCATGTGCTCGCCAGAGGTAGCCTGACTGCCATTAGGTACCGAGATGAGATCCTCAGACCCCTTGTGAGACCATATGCTGGTGCGGTTGGCCCGGGGTTCCTCCTAATGCAACACAATGCTAGACCTCATGTGGCTGGAGTGTGTCAGCAGTTCCTGCAAGACGAAGGCATTGATGCTATGGACTGGCCCGCCCGTTCCCCAGACCTGAATCCAATTGAGCACATCTGGGACATCATGTCTCGCTCCATCCACCAACGCCACGTTGCACCACAGACTGTCCAGGAGTTGGTGGATGCTTTAGTCCAGGTCTGGGAGGAGATCCCTCAGGAGACCATCCGCCACCTCATCAGGAGCATGCCCAGGCAGTATAGGGAGGTCATACAGGCACGTGGAGACCGCACACACTACTGAGCCTCCTTTTAACTTGTTTTAAGGACATTACATCAAAGTTGGATCAGCCTGTAGTGTGTTTTTCCTCTTTAATTTTGAGTGTGACTCCAAATCCAGACCTCCATGTGTTAATAAATTTGATTTCCATTGATAATTTTTGTGTGATTTTGTTGTCAGCACGTTCAACTATGTAAAGAACAAAGTATTTAATAAGAATATTTCATTCATTCAGATCTAGGATGTGTTATTTTAGTGTTCCCTTTATTTTTTTGAGCAGTGTACATATATATATATATATATATATATATATATACATGTGTGTGTATAAGTGCATTTTAAGCACCTGTATAAGGGATTTCGTCTATTATCTTGTACACATAACAGGGTTCTTGCATGCGCTGGATGCAAGTCACGATATTAATAAAGACAGCTGCAGGGCATTTGGAAAACAGTGGGTGGCGAAACGCACATGCATGCAGGTGCATGGATACTCACAAATGGGCCCATTTATCATTGTATATTTGTAGCTTAATACCTGAAAACACCCGTTTTGGTGTGTTAACTGCAAATATTAAGTATCACCAGAATATTTAAAGAACGGATCACAGCATCTCTCCGATACCAGAAGCGATCCCTCCATTCCCGGCAGCAGTCACATCCCTCATAGATTTCTATGGGAGAAGGGGGGGGGACTGATGCTGCCAGATATACCAATATCCGTAATGTGATGTATTCCCGATATTATCCCCCGCAGCTGCAGCCATCATTAGATAGTGATAGCCCATTGTAGCTTATGGACTACAAATCAGGGCTTTAAGTTCAACCAGCAACCCTTTACCGGAAATGGCCACAGTGCACAGCAGTCAGCAGGACCGCGCATGCGCAGCAGCCTTTACAGCACATCACAGGGACGGGCTCAGTCCTTGCTGGTGCTGGATCATATTTTCAACTGAAGTGATTGCATATTGCAATGTGTTCCTGGATTCTAATATCGCGCCCAGATACCATTGCATATGTGATCTATAATAAATGGGCCCCATATGTTGGCAGAGTATAGCGGATTGCCTGGTGCAGTAACGTCAGTCCACACACATAATGAACTTAAACAGTAATGCAGGTTTATTCACACAGGTTAATACAAGCAATAACAGTCCCTCTTTTATTCTGCACCATACATTTGCCCATCTGAAATTGGACTTTGTAGCCTTTTTCTCTAGGACGCTGATAGCAATGAGATTACTTCCTAAATCAGGCACATACAACACATCTTGGATATCTGTAACAACTGTTTCTCCTCCAATTCTTAAACGTACTGTGATTGTCCCAGCTTGTGATGCAGTAAGGACCTTATTTCCAATCCCTGAAACTGTAGTCGATACACAGGGTGTTAAAGAATTGAACCAATGCTTATTGCAACTGAAATGTCTAGTGGCCCCCGAGTCCATGTACCAGCAATCCTTCCTGTGACTGTCTGCTACATTCAGTGCTGACTCTTTTGGCTTGTCACACTGATTCTTCGCACCACTGGAATTTCTCGTTTTGCAATCTGAAGCTTTATGTCCTATGTTGTGACATACAAAACATTTGAATTTGTCCTTTTTAGACTTTGTGTCCTTTGTGATAAAGGCAGAACCCTCAGCAATGGCCTTGATGGGAATACGTTCTTTGAACCTCCAATGTCAGCTTAGTGTCATTTGACTCTAAAGCAACCACCAAATTATCAAATTCCGGCGTTAGATTCTGTAACATAGCCATTGCCACTTCTTCCTCATCCACTTGTGCCCCCACAGATGCCAACTGCTGAGCTATCGACAATAACTTATCAATATCATCGTCCATGTCCTTGCAGGTATTCAGTTTCATTCCATATAGCATGCGTCTCAAACGCATCTTCTCATTAGACCTTTGTCTTCATACGCATTTTGCAGGGCTGTCCACATGTGCTTAGCTGACACTTTCTCGCTGACTATTGAATAGACATGCTGCTCCACAGCTAAAGCTATAGTCCCGATGGCTCTGTCTACGTCATCTGGGTTTGTACCTGCTCCTGTGTCTATTGTGACCTTCCACAACTTTTCCAGCATAAGCTGCATCTCCATGGCAAACTTCCATGTAGCATAGTTCTCTGAACCTTTCAGCTTAGCAAAGTTCATGCTGCATCCTTTCTGCAAATGTATAAAATGTCACTTTAAACTTTATCTGTGTGATTATTTAAAAGCACTCAGGGGTTAATCTTTAGGCACACGAGTCTGGACATGCAGGTCTGGGGCACGGGCCAATAACCTGTTGGCAGAGTATAGCAGATTACCTGGTGCAGTGATGTCAGTCCACAAACTTAATGAACTTAAACAGAAATGCAGGTTTATTCAGTAAACATACAGGTGACTAGAATGTATTATTAATATAAGTAATTGGCCCTCTTATATCATACAAGGTAATACAGCAGTGGTAGCAGTACTTATCAGTCTGTTTGTGTGGCTGCGGTATCTCAGCAGAAGCTGTCTCCAGTGGAAAGGGATGGAGGACTGCACAGCCATGCAGTCTGACTCCCGCTGTAGAGAAGGTGCGGCGCCCGGCTCTGTGATAGCTCCGGAGCCACGGTACATGCATGGAAACGCAGTAAGTCTCTCTCACTGAGCTCCGCTCCCGGTCTCAGCTCTGCACGCTTACTCACTCACTCTAAGATGGAGTATCAGAGCATTTCACATACTAAGCTCCGCCTCCGAGAGACACTGGTACAAGGGGATAAACACTAGGGGATGCGCCCATAGGCTTCTATGGTAGAAGAAGACAGGCACAGAGCGTATTATCTACCAACACCATAGACAGGTAGTTGAATTAGCATATCTTCGTATAAAGGTTACAGCAGCCAGACACATTATTAGCTGCTTATACTGTATGTCCGACCGCATAGCAGAGCACAGGAAAGCGATCAATGTTGGACTATCACAATTCCGCGGGCTGTGTGCAGCCATACATCATAGAGAATTGAATTTCCCCCTCAGTGTCATTGTAATACTGCCAGTTTACTTCCGACTGAGCTACATCTTTCCAAAAATGAAGATAAGTAAATATGACATGCAAGTAATGTTATGGGAAGGTTATAAGTAACTAAATCTACTGTCCAGCATATGCAGTCATTGTTATGTCTAGTTGAAGACACCTGTAAATACTTTTTATATTAGTCTTTTTCTCTTGGGAAGAAGTTGCAGTTCAGTTTCTAATGTTCTACATAATTTTGCCTACTAAATAACCACTATAGAGGGGTGGCTATATCAGCTATCTCAAGCCTATTATATTCTCCTGTCAGTAGTTACAAATGATATGAGGATGTGCACTGTATGAACATTGTCATAGGTAGTAGTAATCCCAGATTACCCATGAAAGCTCAATGCAATGTATTATTATGCATGAAGAGTATCTAGCTAAAATTAGATTATTATTTTTTCAGTGTAGTATATATGAATGTATGCTATATCCATGTTAGGTTATATGGATATTTGTTTTTGCAGCTGTTCTCAAGAGACAGCAAATCAGCATCCAAAGTACACCCAAACCAGCAGTTCTCATATGTTACATCCTCATTATCTAGTAATTTGTCAGTACCGCATCTGAGCTGCCTAATCCCATTGCTGATCTACCTTCAAGCTCAAGAACGTCAATGATTCAGAACTACTTTATGACAATGCTGGAGACATGGATATACTGTATACAAAGCGGCAAAGAATATGAAATATTCTGAATTTGTGTTAGTTTACATTTCACATATGAAAATGGATCAGTTAAAGAACCACAGAATCTAAAATACAAATTCTCTTATATACATTATTTACTATACTATTTAAAAAAATACATATGTAAAAATGTCTATGCTGCGGAAATATGTAGATGATTGACATTGTACTTACATTTGTAATGCAGCAAAGTGAATCCTATTTGGTCAGTTAACCATTTTCGAGTAAAACATATCTCATTTACAAACATGGAAACCTGCATTCCATCAGCACCTATTTATTGTGGCGTTTCACCTATTTATCTGAGATACATATGTGCACACCAGGGGGGTTTAAAGAGAGAAGAGGGCATGTGTGCAGGCTCCGTACATGCACCCTCCTCTCTGGCAGTGTGGCAGACTCTGTATTTGTGCCAGAGGCTACTGGAACATGGCGTCCACACTTTGTTCTCAAGGGACATCTCTATTGCGCAGTTGCAAATCACAGGGGAAAATGGCCACTGCAACATTTTTCCAGTGCAGCACAGATCTCCACGTGACTCCGGAGGGATAAGTATAATTATATGGGGGGAGTGGCTTGCAGCCTGACTGAGCAGGAGTGTCCCTAGAGAGCTCCTGAAAAAAGCCTCCTATTTACCTTTATTATAACCAAGATAACTGCATTTGAATTACCCCAGGAGCCCTCTTATATTGCCCCTGAGCCAGGGCAATTGGTGTGGAAGAGCTGCAGAGCCGGGGAGCAGGTTTTTCCTGTTCCAGCAGGTTGCGGCCTCCCCACCCTATAGAAGCTGGGACCTAAATTTTCGGAGCCCGATCCGGCCAGGAGGCGCCGATCCGTTGGAGACGCGGATTGCGGTGATCCTAGCTGCCCGTGCTCTCCCTCCCCCCGTGGACCCTTACCGACAGCCGGGGACGGTGGATGTGAGCCCCTGGAGCAGGGAACAAAACACTCACTGGAGCCGCGAGGAGGCTGGATGCGCCCGGCGCAGGCGGCCATCTTGGAGGGGGCAGAGTGAGCCGCGCGGACGAGGTGCGCGCCTGAGCGGCTCGTGCAGGCCGGGACTCTGCCGTCGCAGTTGCTGCCGGGGGGAGCTGGTGGAGTGCATCGGCCCGGGGAACTCCTGGGCTGGTTTGCTTCTCCTCTCGTCGCTGCGGCTCTGCTGGAGCTCGGCTGCGGTGGCCATCTTGGAGGTGGCAGACGAGACTTCTATCACCACTGATGCTATATAGCCCCCTGCTCTCTCTCCCCGGAACCACAGTGCAGCCTCCAGCTTTTACCACTGCACCTCTGCCAGTCGCTTTGAGGGAAGAGGATCTGTGGGGTTGTGCTGTACCCGCCGGCTCCCGACGTCGCACACTACCTACCGACGGACCGGTCGGCAGACAAGCTCCAGTGCCACATTACAATACACAGCTCCTGGAGACGTTCACATACAGATGACTGGGTAAGATTGTGGGACCGCCTATCCTAGTCTCTCCCTCTGACGCCGCCGGGTCCTTACTCTCTTCGCTTCTGGGGTCACGCTACTATCCATTGCTACACGTGCCGCTTACCAATGCTGCCCTATGAAGATAATGATGGGGTCACTGGCCCTTATCTCCCCCACTGTGCTGTCTGAGATGCTGGCCTAGCAACACAATTTGTCCCACCTGGACCGTGATAGTTTTCTTTATACCTTCCCCTTCTCTACTTAAACATACCTCCGACAAGCAACGTCTGTGTCTATTTTTACATTTGTGATACCCCGCCTACCCTCTTCACTTCCCCATGATGGCGCAGAGAAACAAGAAAAACGCGCAGGCCCCCACAAATTTCTTTTGACAAAAATCTAAGGGTCCCCCGACTCCTGCATTGATCACGGATTCTCCTTCCTCCCCCTGCTCATCGGAGGCGGGTATTGACCCACAGATCCAAGCAGTTATGACCAGTTTACTTGAAGGGGTGCAGTCCGCCTTTAAGCAAGAACTTTCCACAGCTATCGCCAAATTCAAATCTGATCTCACGACCCTTGGTAATCGTACAGACACTCTTGAATCGAAGACAGACGACCTTTGCCGCTCTCATCAACGTCTTGATTCGGAGCTCTCCAGACTTCACGACGAGCTGGAGGACCTCAAAGAACGTCAAGAAGATCAAGAGAATCGCTCCCATCGCAACAATCTACACATCCGTAACGTGGCGGAATCAGTCCTTAGCTCTGCACTACCAGCCTTCCTGAAAGACTTCTTTCAACACGTCGTACCTGGCCTTTCAGATGCTGATTGCCTTTGTGATAGGGCCCACAGAGCGCTCCGAGCAAAACCGACCCCGACACAGCCACCTAGGGATGTTATAGTTCGGCTACACTATTTTCGCTCAAAGGAACGTATTCTGATGTCACTACGAGACTCTCCGGTGATCACTTTCAGGGATATGCAACTGCAAGTTTTTCAAGATCTGGCCCCCTCCACCATTCAAAAGAGACGGGACTTGCAGCCTGTTACTCGTATACTGCGCCAACAACAAATACGATATAGGTGGGGGTTTCCTTTCATGTTACAAGTTACAGCGAACAATTCTACTCACTCTGTCAAAACCCTAAACCAAGGACAGGATCTGTTGACCAAACTTGGTCTCCTCCCTGCACCACCATCTGATGGGGGGACTGCCTCTTCCTCTGGGCCACGACGCTCCCAGATCCCCACGCCTGAATGGACGAGGGTAACTCGTCACCGCAATGACACCGATGACCCCCCTTGATTTCGGCGCACTTTTATCTGAATACGTTTGAATAGCTCTTAACTCTATTGAAATGTGTCTCCTGATAAGAGGAGACTCTTACTATCACCTTCCATCTTTTCAGGCGTTTACCATGAGCTTTGATAATGCACACCAAGGTTTAAAGTTTAACATGTGTTACGCCTAGCCTGATAATACTACGCTGGGCCTATCCCGTTTGCCTTGTCTCCCCTTGCTTCTCTTGTCCCCCCCCCCCCCCTCTCACCGCCCCTCTTTCCCCCCCCCCTCTTTTTTTTCTTTCTCTTATTGTTTGGTTATGACACAGTACGTTTTTGTTTGTTCATTGTTCTTTCATATTATGGGTTACATTATTGTATCTTCGGCTCTAGCCGACTCAACTGTTGCGGTCCAGAGGGACCCGGTTCTCCTGCGATAGTTTACTGTTCCCACTACCCCCGTGCTCAATTTATTTGTTATTTCGAAGTATGTTGTTTTATATCTGTGTAGCGGTCCTTGTTTGGGACCCTATAATTCAGGGTTTTCTCCCGTATGGGTTTTCTATCTCTTTCTTTTCTTCTATATTTCTAATTCTTGTTCTTTGTTGTTCTTCTTCTTTCCTTTTCTTTCTTCCCCGGGACGGGTTTACACTGCTCCTCTTTTGTTCTTTGGTGTCACATGGCGCTTAAACTGTATTCTATAAATGTTAACAGGCTTAATTCTCCCAAGAAACGTACAGTGATGTTATCCGCCTGTCGGAGAGAGAAGGCTGATATAGTTTTTCTCCAAGAGACCCATTTCACCGGTACACACTCTCAACTTCACGGTAAGCAATTTACCCAGACCTTTTTTGCCTCTGCTGCTTGTAAAAAAAGGGGGGTAGCTATACTGATCCATCGCAATATCCCATTTGTCCACACCACAACCATAGCTGACCCTGACGGCCGGTACCTGATAGTGATAGGTGCGATCCGCACTGATATTCTAACACTAGTGTCTGTATACGCCCCTAATCAGGACCAATCCCGTTTTTTTCGCACGCTCTTTTTGCATCTCAATAGAGTAGCGCAAGGCCACATTATTCTAGGTGGGGACTTCAACACTGTGCTTGACCCCTTATTAGATAAATCCACTCCTCCTAAACATAAGAAGGAAGCGTCTCCGTCTGATGCGGCCCTTACATTGACATCCTCCCTCACACACCTTGATTTACAAGACACTTGGCGTCTTAAACACTCACTTCTCTGCACCTCATCAGCACTACTCTCGGATAGATATGATACATGTCTCTCGCTCAATCTCGACGCTGATATCTGATTCCCTGTTCCTGGACGGACCATGTAGGAGTGTATATCCTGATCGATCTCTATGGAACTCCTAATAAGTCCCGTAAATGGCGTCTTGATGATACTCACCTTTCGCACCCCTCCACTCTTTCAGACACTAAACTGAACCTAAAATTTTTTTTTGAGGAAAACGCCTCCCCAGAAGTCTCTCCTAGTCTAGTTTGGGAAGCACACAAAGCCACTATTCGCAGCCAATTTATGTCTAAGGCCTCAGCCATACGTAAGAAAGCAGCACATGAAGTTTCCTCATTGGAATCTCAAATTACTGCGCTTCTAGCCCAGCACAAAATTGCCCCGTGCGACTCCCTACTCTCCCAGATAAATAACCTCCGAGGCCAGTTGAACCCCCTTTTATCGCGGAGAGCGGCAGCTATACTACAGAAGCTTCATCAAAATTTTTATGATAAAGCGGATAAAATAGATAGCCTTTTAGCTAATAAGTTACGAAGTAAGCGAGCTATGGGACTGATAGATAAACTACATTCTTCTACGTTAGATGCTCTCACTTATGATCCTAAACTGATGGTGGAGGAATTTCGAAACTATTATAGCTCCTTATATAATCTCCTCTTCCCTCCGTTGGTTCGGGGGGAGCATGTTCATATTTGTCGGGTGCCCCCTTACCAGGTTTGACGGAGCAACAGATTTCTCTTCTTAATGCGGATATATCGCTAGAAGAGACGGTTGCCGCTATCAAATCTATGCGATCGTCAGCTGCCCCTGGTCCAGATGGCTTTACCGCTCAGTACTACAAAACATTCCATACGGAATTGGCTCCATATCTCACCTCGCTCTTTAATAGTGTTTTAGAGGGAGCATCATTTGCGCCAGCGACTGTACAAGCTGACGTTATTGTGATTCCAAAGCCAGGAAGGGATTCCACACATTGTTCCAATTATCGCCCGATTTCTTTGCTAAACGTAGATCTTAAGATATACGCTAAAATCTTAGCCAACCGCTTAGCTCCCCTACTTACACAACTGATACACCCGGACCAAGTGGGGTTCATTTCTGGCCGCCAGGCCTCCGATAATACCAGGAGAGCCATAGATCCACTCTATCCATAAACAGAAATTACCCTCGTTGTTGCTAGCATTAGATGCCGAGAAGGCTTTTGACAGAATTTCCTGGCCCTTTGCTTTCTCAGTGCTCCGGAGGATGGGTTTTTCTGGCAAATTCCTTGAAGGTGTCTCGGCGCTTTACAGATCCCCTACGGCCACGGTCTCTGTTAATCGCCTCACCTCTTCCGCATTCACCATCAATAACGGCACCAGACAGGGATGCCCGCTTTCCCAATTGCTATTTGCCCTGGTTATGGAACCGCTGGCAGCACGGATCAGGGCTAATGTAGATATAGCTGGAGTGCGGGTGGGCCTTACTGAACATAAAATTGCGTTATACGCAAACGATGTTCTAATATCTCTGGGATCCCCATCTCACTCATTACAGCCACTCCTTTCTGAGATAGACCTCTATTCTAAACACTCAGGTTATAAACTTAATACGAGTAAGACTGAAGTATTGAACTTTTATATCCCCGGCCAGATTAAGCTCTCTTTGGAAAACTCCTTTCCATTTCAATGGCACAAGCGAAAGATTAAATACCTAGGTATTTTTCTGACGCATAGCCATCATCAGCTTTACCAAGCTCATTTCCCTAGGCTTCTAGATCAAATTAAATCAGACTTGTCTTCTTGGTCTAGCCTCTTTATCTCCTGGATAGGTAGGGTAAACTCGGTGACTATGAACGTGCTCCCTCGGATACTTTACCTGTTCCAGACCCTCCCGATATTTATCCCTCCATCTGTTTTTAAATTCTTGCAATTCTATACATCACAATTCATATGGGCGAATAAGCGTCCCCGTGTCCGATTGAAACTTTTACAATGCCCCACATTTAGTGGTGGCCTAGGCATCCCAGATTTTAGAAGATATTATTTCGCTACACAGCTCTCACACTGTGTACAATGGTGCAACCCCGAATCTAACAGGGTCTGGGTGGCTATAGAAACCGCTGAGGTGTGTCTCTCTACTCTTCTCTTCTCTGGCTTTCGAAATCCTGCCGCCCCAGGACCATAGCATCCCATCCCGTGGTCTCCCGCTCACTTACGATTTGGGACTTTGCTAATAGGAAATATAGCTTAGCCCCAACCCCATCCCCTATCATCCCAATATTACACAACCCTGCATTCCCCCCCAGTACAAATAAATCACTGTTTGCTCCATGGCAAGATAGAGGTATTTTATATCTGAATGATATTACCAGGGATACTAGTTTTCCACAGTTTTCTCAGATTCAAGAAACGATTGATATTCCCTCTAGATATTTTTATAAATTTTTACAACTCAGACATTTTCACTCCTCCATGGGCCGCGTCCTCTCTAGTATACCCCTGACCACGTTTGAGACTATATGTTTCAGACGTCACTCGACCAAAGGCCTAATTTCCCTCTTATATACTACTCTCACTGGGGATGCTCCCTCTCAGCGAGATCCTCATGAGAGAGCATGGGAAACGGACCTAGGCTCGGCCTTGGATGATGATGAGTGGTCTGAAGCCTGGAGCAACGCGGCTTCTAGTTCTATCTGCGTTAGAATTAAAGAGAATGTCTATAAATTATTATATAGATGGCATTATGTACCATCTCGTTTGAGCAAAATGTACCCGGATACGTCGGATAGATGCTGGAGAGGATGTGGCGCAGAGGGCTCTTTCCTACACATCTGGTGGTCATGTCCTAAAATAGTGCGTATGTGGAGGGAAGTGATAAACTTTATATCTAGTTTGCTGCAGATTTCTGTTCCTTCTGACCCCAAATACATTCTCCTCCCCTTAAATCTACCATCATTAACCAAATATCAAAATAAATTGTTGCGGCATATAGTATCCGCAACAACATGTCAACTAGCTGCAGATTGGAAAAACCCTGTCCCGCCCTCCATGCAATCTATAATTGCCCGTATTTGGTACGTTTATCGCATGGACTACATGACTAGCATCATTAACTGCTCCCCTAAGTCATTCGAGAAAATTTGGAGCCCATGGCTGGCTACCCAGCATGCCCCATCACCCTTTACTCTGTGATACCCTGCACCATATTTGAAGAGACCCTCCCGAGGATTCTACCCTATTCTATTCTGTCCCTTTCTCTTCTTTTTTCTCTTCTTCCATGTCTTTATTCTCTTTGACCTTCTTCTACTCTTACCTCCTAACGCTAGTCGGATAGCTGCGCTACTGACTGGCCCTTTTCTCTATTTTACACTACCCGCTCTCTGGGTTAAAAATGGGTCACTGTTTTTTTCCAATCATCTGTATAACCCCCAAATGTTATGTTATACCTCCAATGTAATCTGTTGAAACCATTACCTGTTGGTATCTGATTGTATTTGTGATCCCGTGAATAAAAATGATTTAAAAAAAAAAAAGTATAATTATATGGGTGTAGGGGGTGTAGTGTAGACCCCCATGGACCTAGGGACCCGTGAGCACAGATTATAGATATGCATACCTCCCAACTTTTCATTGGCAGAAAGTAGGACACACGCGTGGCGAAGCCTAAGAAAAGGGGGCATGGCTTCACGGGAGGACCTGCTATCGCGGGCCACTGTTAGGGTCTCCTGCTCTGTGCTGCCACGTCGTCATGGCAACCGGGAGACAAGTGCTAGCGGAGTAACCTGAGCGTAGCTGATACTCCGGTTCGGGTCTTTTGCTGTGCAGTGGTTACAGGCTCTGTGCACGGCAGGGGATCCGGTGCTGGTTTTTGTGCTCACAGTCTGTGAGGTCTGAGTGGGGCGTGGACAGCACCTGCTATATAAACCCTCTTCTCAGGTTAGGCAGATGCTGCTGAATCTTTGTTGGTTAGTCAGTTCCTGAAAGCTAGCTAGTACTATGTAAACTTTGTATTTGTTTGTTGCTTACTGCAAATAGGCCTTGGGATTTGGTATTACACTCTGCCAATCCAGACCTAGCAGTAAGACTGGAGTCAGTCGTTTAACCTGCTGGGGTTCTTTTGCTACTCTGTGAACCTAGCAAGTTTGCGGCTGTATACTCAGACTTGCCTGCCAAAATCCTTTCTCACTGTGCAAGGTGTTCAGGTGTCAGTTTAGTGGCAGTAAGCTGAACCAGTGCACTGCAAGTGAGGACTAGGATTGTGGAGACTCTCCTTGTGTCTATTATTCCATCTCTGACCAAGGAGTTTACTGCCACACCCGTTGATAACCCTTTAGGGTTTTGCTGTTGCCCTTAGCAACAGCATTTCGGGTTCTCTATGTATTAAATCACTACATCTCGCTTCTTTCCATCTGAGCATTCCTAATACTAGGGAGACACCCAGTTTCTTAGCCTTTGGGCTTCTCTGTTCACTTTGTGTTTATTTTGTTACCCTATCACCTTCTGTGTATGTATTGTCATATTCCCCAGTCTGTCTGTGAGTTCATTTGTTTTGCATCCCTCACCGTTCAGACACCAGTACATTCCTGCTGGCACTGGTGTGCATAACATATTCAGCAGCCCAATACTCCTGTTGAAATTTTGTGGGAATATGGAGCATACCCCTCAAAATACTTTGCAACAGGTGGTCGATCAGGTGCAGGTCCTGACTCGACAATTTAATGATTTGTCCATTAAAATGCACACCTCACAGGCCGCTGGCGGAGCTCCCGCAGCAGCAGTACCTTCTGGGGTTAGAGAGCCGAAAGTAAATCTCCCGGATCGTTTTTCTGGAGATCGCTCGCAGTTCTTTTGTTTCAAGGAGAGCTGCAAGCTATATTTCCAGCTTAGGCCTCAGTCTTCTGGGTCGGAGATTCAGCGGGTGGGCATAGTGATTTCCTTGCTACAAGGAGACCCACAGGTCTGGGCATATGGGTTGCAGCCTGACTGTCCGTCGCTTAAAAGTGTTGATGTTTTTTTTACGGCACTGGGCATGTTGTATGATGACCCTGACAAGACGGCCTCAGCCGAGGCTCAGATTTCGATCCTTAGCAAGGGCGAAGGCCAGTTGAGGTTTATTGTACGGAGTTTCGGAGGTTGGCCCATGATACCCAGTGGAATGACCCAGCCCTGAGACACCAGTACCGAAGAGGTCTTTCTAACCAGTTAAAAGACCAACTGGTACAATATCCCTTGCCTGATAGCTTGGATCAGCTCATGCAGTTATCCATTCGGGTGGATAGACGACTGAGAGAGCGCAGGCTTGAAAGAGAGACCGAGGTTTCCTTCTTTCCCAAGGGAACCTCAGACTCTGAGGAATTTTCCGGGGAGCCAATGCAGATTGGGGCTACCCGCCTCTCCTCGCGTGAGAAGACGCGGAGGAGACAGCAGGGGTTATGTTTGTACTGTGGGAATAAAGGTCATGTGGTAGTATCATGCCCAGAAAAGCCGGAAAACTTCAGGGCCTGAGGGTGATGGGAAATATCCTGTCAGGCCAGAAGTCAGAATTTCCCAAGAAGACTTTTATCATTCCGGTGACCTTGAAGATCCTCGGTCAAACTGTCAAGACTGAGGCCTTTGTGGACAGTGGGGCCGACGGGGTTTTTATGGACCGCCAATTCGCCCTGAAACACTCTGTTCCCTTAGTACCCTTGGCATCGGAAATTGAGATTTGTGGGTTAAACGGGGAACCATTATCCCAGGGTAAAATTACCTCTTGCACTAGCCAGATTTCTTTGTTTATTGGAGCCACACACTCTGAAAAATTGTCCTTTTATGTGACTGTCTGTACTTTTGCCCCATTGGTGTTGGGGTTACCCTGGTTAAGGGCCCACAATCCTCAATTTGACTGGGTCTCTGGGGAGATTCTTAGTTGGGGTACTGATTGTTTCAGGAGTTGCTTGAGCCTTCCAGTCAGGCTTTCGCAGCTAAGTTTGCCAGGATTGCCAGGATGTTATGCAGATTTTGCGGACGTGTTCTCCAAAAGAGTTGCAGAGGTACTACCTCCCCATCGCCCCTATGACTGTGCCATTGATTTGTTGCCGAATGCTAAGCTTCCCAAGAGCAGGTTGTACTCCCTGTCACGTCCTGAGACTCAGGCTATGGCAGAGTACATTCAGGAGAACTTGGCTAAGGGATTTATCAGACCTTCACAGTCTCCAGTTGGGTCGGGGTTCTTCTTCGTGGGTAAAAAGGACGGTTCGTTGCGACCCTGTATCGACTTCAGGGAATTGAACCGTATCACGATTAAAAACTCATACCCACTGCCTCTCATTTCGGTCTTGTTTGACCAGCTTCGTACTGCCACCATTTTTTCTAAGATTGACCTACGCGGTGCGTACAATCTAATCCGAATAAGAGAGGGGGATGAATGGAAGACTGCCTTTAATACCCACTCAGGGCATTATGAATATTTGGTGGTGCCTTTTGGGCTCTGTAATGCCCCGGCAGTCTTCCAGGACTTCATGAACGATGTGCTCAGGGAATATTTGGATAGATTCTTAGTTGTATACTTAGATGACATCCTAATCTTCTCCCATTCCCTGAAGGAACATCGGAAGCATGTACGCGTAGTCCTCCAGAAACTCAGAGGCCACCGGCTTGGGGCGAAGCTGGAGAAGTGCGAATTTGAAGTTCAGCAAATCGCATTTCCAGGATATATTATCTCCCCAGAAGGTTTCCAAATGGAGGGTTCCAAGGTACAGGCAGTCCTGGATTGGGTGCAGCCCACTAGTTTGAAGGCGCTTCAGCGTTTTCTGGGCTTTGCGAATTTTTATAGACGATTTATCGCTGGATTTTCGTCTATAGTGGCGCCCTTGGTGGCACTCACTAAGAAAGGGGTGGATGTTGCTCACTGGTCTTGTGAGGCCAAAGCGGCTTTTGCCCGTCTCAAAAGGGCATTTGTCTCGGCCAAGGTGCTGCGACACCCAGATCCAGAGCGTCCTTTTGTGGTGGAGGTGGATGCCTCTGAGATGGGTATTGGGGCAGTGCTCTCTCAGATGGGGGTGTCTGATAATCGCCTTCATCCCTGTGCTTACTTTTCCCGTAAATTTTCACCTGCCGAGATGAATTATGACGTGGGTAACCGGGAATTGTTGGCTATTAAGGATGCACTCGAGGAGTGGAGACACTGACTTGAGGGGGCTAAGTTTGTGGTCTCAATTCTCACCGACCATAAGAATTTGGCATATTTAGAGTCAGCGAAGCGCCTCAATGCCAGGCAGGCACGATGGGCTTTGTTTTTTGCTCGCTTTAATTTTTTGATAACATATCGCCCTGGGTCAAAAAACATCAAGGCTGATGCGCTCTCGCGGAGTTTTGCTCCAATCCAGGAGACCACCGAGGAGCCATTGCCCATTGTGTCCCCATCATGTATTAAAGTGGGCATTACCCAGGACCTCTTGTCATTAGTCCTTAGAGCACAGGAGCAGGCTCCTCCAAACCTTCCGGTAGGTCTTTTGTTTGTGCCTCCTAGGTTAAGACAGCGAGTGTTCCTGGAATTCCATGACAAGAAGTCGGCAGGTCACCCGGGTATTGCCAGAACTCGGGAGTTGCTATCTAGGGCGGTGTGGTGGCCCTCGGTGGCTAGGGATGTGGATCAGTGGGTTCGGGCATGTGACATCTGTGCCCGAAATATGACTCCTAGAGGGGTTCCTGTTGGCCCATTACATCCACTCTCTATTCAATCTAAGCCATGGACCCACATTTCAATGGATTTTGTGGTGGACTTGCCCAAATCCTCGGGGATGACAGCCATCTGGGTTGTCGTTGACAGGTTTTCGAAGATGGCGCACTTCGTTCCATTGGTTGGGCTGCCATCGGCCAGACGCCTGTCTGAATTATTTATGCTGCATGTTGTGCGCCTCCACGGGTTGCCACTTGATGTGGTCTCTGACCGCGGATCCCAGTTTGTGGCCAAATTCTGGAGGGCATTTTGTTCCGATCTCCAGATTTCTGTCAGCTTGTCGTCAGGCTACCATCCGCAGTCTAATGGGCAGACTGAAAGGGTGAACCAGTCCTTGGAGCAGTTCCTCAGGTGTTATGTCTCCAAGTGTCAGACTGACTGGGTTGCTCATCTGTCCATGGCGGAGTTTGCCTATAACAACGCGGCTCACTCTGCTACAGGGATCTCTCCCTTCCTTTGTGTGTATGGGCATCATCCTAAGGCCAATTCTTTTGACCCCCTGGACTCCACGCCTGGTGGTTCCTCTGTGGTTTCGGTCCTTAGAGGTATTTGGAGGAAAGTGAAGAAAGCCCTTGTGTCTGTGTCATTAGTGACCAAAAGGGTTTTTGATAAGCGGAAAAGACCCTGCAGCTTCAAATTAGGAGACTTCGTCTGGTTGTCTACCAAGAATTTGAAGTTGAGACAGCCATCTCATAAGTTAGGCCCCCGGTTCATCGGTCCTTATAAGATCACTAGGGTTATCAATCCGGTGGCATTTCAGTTAGATCTACCCCGTTCTTTGGGTATCAATAAAACATTTCATTGTTCCCTTTTAAAACGGGCGATTAGTAATCCTTCTTCCAGTGGAAGACCTTCCCCTCTTCTGATACGTGGCCAGAGGGAATTTGTTGTTGAAAGGATTCTTGACTCCAAGATGGTTCGGGGTCGGCTGTCATTTTTGGTGCACTGGAAGGGGTATGGCCCGGAGGAGCGGTCGTGGGTGCGCAGTTGTGATCTTCATGCCCCCAGACTGTTACGCTCTTTCTTCTCGCAGTTCCCCGATAAACCCGGTGGTAGGGGTTCTTTGACCCCTCGTCAGAGGGGGGGTACTGTTAGGGTCTCCTGCTCTGTGCTGCCACGTCGTCATGGCAACCGGGAAACAAGTGCTAGTGGAGTAACCTGAGCGTAGCTGATACTCCGGTTCGGGTCTTTTGCTGTGCAGTGGTTACAGGCTCTGTGCACGGCAGGGGATCCGGTGCTGGTTTTTGTGCTCACAGTCTGTGAGGTCTGAGTGGGGCGTGGACAGCACCTGCTATATCAACCCTCTTCTCAGGTTAGGCAGATGCTGCTGAATCTTTGTTGGTTAGTCAGTTCCTGAAAGCTAGCTAGTACTGTGTAAACTTTATATTTGTTTGTTGCTTACTGCAAATAGGCCTTGAGATTTGGTATTACACTCTGCCAATCCAGACCTAGCAGTAAGACTGGAGTCAGTCGTTTAACCTGCTGGGGTTCTTTTGCTACTCTGTGAACCTAGCAAGTTTGCGGCTGTATTCTCAGACTTGCCTGCCAAAATCCTTTCTCACTGTGCAAGGTGTTCAGGTGTCAGTTTAGTGGCAGTAAGCTGAACCAGTGCACTGCAAGTGAGGACTAGGATTGTGGAGACTCTCCTTGTGTCTATTATTCCATCTCTGACCAAGGAGTTTACTGCCACACCCGTTGATAACCCTTTAGGGTTTTGCTGTTGCCCTTAGCAACAGCATTTCGGGTTCTCTACATATTAAATCACTACATCTCGCTTCTTTCCATCTGAGCATTCCTAATACTAGGGAGACACCCAGTTTCTTAGCCTTTGGGCTTCTCTGTTCACTTTGTGTTTATTTTGTTACCCTATCACCTTCTGTGTATGTATTGTCATATTCCCCAGTCTGTCTGTGAGTTCATTTGTTTTGCATCCCTCACCGTTCAGACACCAGTACATTCCTGCTGGCACTGGTGTGCATAACAGCCACGTCCCCGTTTTCGTTACTGAGGGGAGATGAGGGACTCTGTGAGATGCTGGCATGCTCCCTCTCCCTCTGACTCCAGTGAATATTCACCGCTGCTCTGCTAAGCAGGGCAGCGAGTGCATGAGCCTCCCAACTGCCCCCCCCACTCCCCACCGCGGGACACTGCGGCCCGCGAGTGGGACAGCGGGACAGTCCCCAAAAAACGGGACTGTCCCGCGAAAATCGTGACAGTTGGGAGGTATGGATATGTCAATGGTGCACATCAACATTGCTTTGTTATTTTGCAATTGCATGTCTTGCAGAAAATGCATATTTTAGAAACAACAAAAATACTTCCAACATACTTTGGGGGACATGTCTCAAAGGTTGGTAAAAGATAAAGTGGAGATAAAGTACCAGCCAAAAAGCTCCTAACGGCTGCGATACAGACTGTGTTTGAAAAATGGCAGGAGCTGATTGGTTGGTACTTTGGGGTACATTTATCATCTGTTGTTATGGGAGAGAAGTATCAGCGCACGTTATGTTAGTTCTCCCCCATGTAAGACTGCAGTGGTGCTTACTCAGTGAAGTGCCCCTGTCATTATCAGCGCCATTATCTAAAAGATATCATGTGCCGTTCCGACACCTGCAGCTATCTATTTCGATAGCTGCAGCTGTCATTGCCCATACAGTGCTGTCCCTGGCTGCGGCGGGGTACAGCTCTGAGCTGTATGTGAGATCTCGCATGAGTAGCGAGATTTTGCGCAAGCACCCTGGAGCCGGCTGGGGGTATAGACTAGAGATGAGCGGGTTCGGTTTCTCTGAATCCGAACCCGCACGAACTTCATGTTTTTTTCACGGGTCCGAGCAGACTCGGATCCTCCCGCCTTGCTCGGTTAACCCGAGCGCGCCCGAACGTCATCATGACGCTGTCGGATTCTCGCGAGACTCGGATTCTATCGCGAGACTCGGATTCTATATAAGGAGCCGCGCGTCACCGCCATTTTCACACGTGCATTGAGATTGATAGGGAGAGGACGTGGCTGGCGTCCTCTCCATTTAGATTAGGGTTGAGAGAGAGAGAGAGAGATTGACCTGAGGCTGTGATACTGTAGAAGAGAGTGCAGAGTTTAGTGACTGACGACCACAGTGACCACCAGACAGTGCAGTTGTTTGTTTTATTTAATATATCCGTTCTCTGCCTGAAAAAAACGATACACACAGTGACTCAGTCACATACCATATCTGTGTGCACTGCTCAGCCCAGTGTGCTGCATCAATGTATATATATATCTGACTGTGCTCAGCTCACACAGCTTATAATTGTGGGGGAGACTGGGGAGCACTGCAGTGCCAGTTATAGGTTATAGCAGGAGCCAGGAGTACATAATATTATATTAAAATTAAACAGTGCACACTTTTGCTGCAGGAGTGCCACTGCCAGTGTGACTAGTGACCAGTGACCTGACCACCAGTATATATAATATTAGTAGTATACTATCTCTTTATCAACCAGTCTATATTAGCAGCAGACACAGTACAGTGCGGTAGTTCACGGCTGTGGCTACCTCTGTGTCGGCACTCGGCAGCCCGTCCATAATTGTATATACCACCTAACCGTGGTTTTTTTTTCTTTCTTTATAGTCATACTAGTTACGAGTATACTATCTCTTTATCAACCAGTCTATATTAGCAGCAGACACAGTACAGTGCGGTAGTTCACGGCTGTGGCTACCTCTGTGTCGGCACTCGGCAGCCCGTCCATAATTGTATATACCACCTAACCGTGGTTTTTTTTTCTTTCTTTATACATACATACTAGTTACGAGTATACTATCTCTTTATCAACCAGTCTATATTAGCAGCAGACACAGTACAGTGCGGTAGTTCACGGCTGTGGCTACCTCTGTGTCGGCACTCGGCAGCCCGTCCATAATTGTATATACCACCTAACCGTGGTTTTTTTTTCTTTCTTTATACATACATACTAGTTACGAGTATACTATCTCTTTATCAACCAGTCTATATATTAGCAGCAGACACAGTACAGTGCGGTAGTTCACGGCTGTGGCTACCTCTGTGTCGGCACTCGGCAGCCCGTCCATAATTGTATATACCACCTAACCGTGGTTTTTTTTTCTTTCTTTATACATACATACTAGTTACGAGTATACTATCTCTTTATCAACCAGTCTATATATTAGCAGCAGACACAGTACAGTGCGGTAGTTCACGGCTGTGGCTACCTCTGTGTCGGCACTCGGCAGCCCGTCCATAATTGTATATACCACCTAACCGTGGTTTTTTTTTCTTTCTTTATACATACATACTAGTTACGAGTATACTATCTCTTTATCAACCAGTCTATATTAGCAGCAGACACAGTACAGTGCGGTAGTTCACGGCTGTGGCTACCTCTGTGTCGGCACTCGGCAGCCCGTCCATAATTGTATATACCACCTAACCGTGGTTTTTTTTTCTTTCTTTATACATACATACTAGTTACGAGTATACTATCTCTTTATCAACCAGTCTATATATTAGCAGCAGACACAGTACAGTGCGGTAGTTCACGGCTGTGGCTACCTCTGTGTCGGCACTCGGCAGCCCGTCCATAATTGTATATACCACCTAACCGTGGTTTTTTTTTCTTTCTTTATACATACATACTAGTTACGAGTATACTATCTCTTTATCAACCAGTCTATATTAGCAGCAGACACAGTACAGTGCGGTAGTTCACGGCTGTGGCTACCTCTGTGTCGGCACTCGGCAGCCCGTCCATAATTGTATATACCACCTAACCGTGGTTTTTTTTTTCTTTCTTTATACATACATACTAGTTACGAGTATACTATCTCTTTATCAACCAGTCTATATATTAGCAGCAGACACAGTACAGTGCGGTAGTTCACGGCTGTGGCTACCTCTGTGTCGGCACTCGGCAGCCCGTCCATAATTGTATATACCACCTAACCGTGGTTTTTTTTTCTTTCTTTATACATACATACTAGTTACGAGTATACTATCTCTTTATCAACCAGTCTATATATTAGCAGCAGACACAGTACAGTGCGGTAGTTCACGGCTGTGGCTACCTCTGTGTCGGCACTCGGCAGCCCGTCCATAATTGTATATACCACCTAACCGTGGTTTTTTTTTCTTTCTTTATACATACATACTAGTTACGAGTATACTATCTCTTTATCAACCAGTCTATATTAGCAGCAGACACAGTACAGTGCGGTAGTTCACGGCTGTGGCTACCTCTGTGTCGGCACTCGGCAGCCCGTCCATAATTGTATATACCACCTAACCGTGGTTTTTTTTTCTTTCTTTATACATACATACTAGTTACGAGTATACTATCTCTTTATCAACCAGTCTATATATTAGCAGCAGACACAGTACAGTGCGGTAGTTCACGGCTGTGGCTACCTCTGTGTCGGCACTCGGCAGCCCGTCCATAATTGTATATACCACCTAACCGTGGTTTTTTTTTCTTTCTTTATACATACATACTAGTTACGAGTATACTATCTCTTTATCAACCAGTCTATATTAGCAGCAGACACAGTACAGTGCGGTAGTTCACGGCTGTGGCTACCTCTGTGTCGGCACTCGGCAGCCCGTCCATAATTGTATATACCACCTAACCGTGGTTTTTTTTTTCTTTCTTTATACATACATACTAGTTACGAGTATACTATCTCTTTATCAACCAGTCTATATTAGCAGCAGACACAGTACAGTGCGGTAGTTCACGGCTGTGGCTACCTCTGTGTCGGCACTCGGCAGCCCGTCCATAATTGTATATACCACCTAACCGTGGTTTTTTTTTTCTTTCTTTATACATACATACTAGTTACGAGTATACTATCTCTTTATCAACCAGTCTATATATTAGCAGCAGACACAGTACAGTGCGGTAGTTCACGGCTGTGGCTACCTCTGTGTCGGCACTCGGCAGCCCGTCCATAATTGTATATACCACCTAACCGTGGTTTTTTTTTCTTTCTTTATACATACATACTAGTTACGAGTATACTATCTCTTTATCAACCAGTCTATATATTAGCAGCAGACACAGTACAGTGCGGTAGTTCACGGCTGTGGCTACCTCTGTATCGGCACTCGGCAGCCCGTCCATAATTGTATACTAGTATCCAATCCATCCATCTCCATTGTTTACCTGAGGTGCCTTTTAGTTGTGCCTATTAAAATATGGAGAACAAAAATGTTGAGGTTCCAAAATTAGGGAAAGATCAAGATCCACTTCCACCTCGTGCTGAAGCTGCTGCCACTAGTCATGGCCGAGACGATGAAATGCCAGCAACGTCGTCTGCCAAGGCCGATGCCCAATGTCATAGTACAGAGCATGTCAAATCCAAAACACCAAATATCAGAAAAAAAAGGACTCCAAAACCTAAAATAAAATTGTCGGAGGAGAAGCGTAAACTTGCCAATATGCCATTTACGACACGGAGTGGCAAGGAACGGCTGAGGCCCTGGCCTATGTTCATGGCTAGTGGTTCAGCTTCACATGAGGATGGAAGCACTCAGCCTCTCGCTAGAAAAATGAAAAGACTCAAGCTGGCAAAAGCAGCACAGCAAAGAACTGTGCATTCTTCGAAATCCCAAATCCACAAGGAGAGTCCAATTGTGTCGGTTGCGATGCCTGACCTTCCCAACACTGGACGTGAAGAGCATGCGCCTTCCACCATTTGCACGCCCCCTGCAAGTGCTGGAAGGAGCACCCGCAGTCCAGTTCCTGATAGTCAGATTGAAGATGTCAGTGTTGAAGTACACCAGGATGAGGAGGATATGGGTGTTGCTGGCGCTGGGGAGGAAATTGACCAGGAGGATTCTGATGGTGAGGTGGTTTGTTTAAGTAAGGCACCCGGGGAGACACCTGTTGTCCGTGGGAGGAATATGGCCGTTGACATGCCAGGTGAAAATACCAAAAAAATCAGCTCTTCGGTGTGGAGGTATTTCACCAGAAATGCGGACAACAGGTGTCAAGCTGTGTGTTCCCTTTGTCAAGCTGTAATAAGTAGGGGTAAGGACGTTAACCACCTCGGAACATCCTCCCTTATACGTCACCTGCAGCGCATTCATAATAAGTCAGTGACAAGTTCAAAAACTTTGGCCGACAGCGGAAGCAGTCCACTGACCAGTAAATCCCTTCCTCTTGTAACCAAGCTCACGCAAACCACCCCACCAACTCCCTCAGTGTCAATTTCCTCCTTCCCCAGGAATGCCAATAGTCCTGCAGGCCATGTCACTGGCAATTCTGACGAGTCCTCTCCTGCCTGGGATTCCTCCGATGCATCCTTGCGTGTAACGCCTACTGCTGCTGGCGCTGCTGTTGTTGCTGCTGGGAGTCGATGGTCATCCCAGAGGGGAAGTCGTAAGCCCACTTGTACTACTTCCAGTAAGCAATTGACTGTTCAACAGTCCTTTGCGAGGAAGATGAAATATCACAGCAGTCATCCTGCTGCAAAGCGGATAACTGAGGCCTTGACAACTATGTTGGTGTTAGACGTGCGTCCGGTATCCGCCGTTAGTTCACAGGGAACTAGACAATTTATTGAGGCAGTGTGCCCCCGTTACCAAATACCATCTAGGTTCCACTTCTCTAGGCAGGCGATACCGAGAATGTACACGGACGTCAGAAAAAGACTCACCAGTGTCCTAAAAAATGCAGTTGTACCCAATGTCCACTTAACCACGGACATGTGGACAAGTGGAGCAGGGCAGGGTCAGGACTATATGACTGTGACAGCCCACTGGGTAGATGTATGGACTCCCGCCGCAAGAACAGCAGCGGCGGCACCAGTAGCAGCATCTCGCAAACGCCAACTCTTTCCTAGGCAGGCTACGCTTTGTATCACCGCTTTCCAGAATACGCACACAGCTGAAAACCTCTTACGGCATCTGAGGAAGATCATCGCGGAATGGCTTACCCCAATTGGACTCTCCTGTGGATTTGTGGCATCGGACAACGCCAGCAATATTGTGTGTGCATTAAATATGGGCAAATTCCAGCACGTCCCATGTTTTGCACATACCTTGAATTTGGTGGTGCAGAATTTTTTAAAAAACGACAGGGGCGTGCAAGAGATGCTGTCGGTGGCCAGAAGAATTGCGGGACACTTTCGGCGTACAGGCACCACGTACAGAAGACTGGAGCACCACCAAAAACTACTGAACCTGCCCTGCCATCATCTGAAGCAAGAAGTGGTAACGAGGTGGAATTCAACCCTCTATATGCTTCAGAGGTTGGAGGAGCAGCAAAAGGCCATTCAAGCCTATACAATTGAGCACGATATAGTAGGTGGAATGCACCTGTCTCAGGCGCAGTGGAGAATGATTTCAACGTTGTGCAAGGTTCTGATGCCCTTTGAACTTGCCACACGTGAAGTCAGTTCAGACACTGCCAGCCTGAGTCAGGTCATTCCCCTCATCAGGCTTTTGCAGAAGAAGCTGGAGACATTGAAGGAGGAGCTAACACGGAGCGATTCCGCTAGGCATGTGGGACTTGTGGATGGAGCCCTTAATTCGCTTAACAAGGATTCACGGGTGGTCAATCTGTTGAAATCAGAGCACTACATTTTGGCCACCGTGCTCGATCCTAGATTTAAAGCCTACCTTGGATCTCTCTTTCCGGCAGACACAAGTCTGCTGGGGTTGAAAGACCTGCTGGTGAGAAAATTGTCAAGTCAAGCGGAACGCGACCTGTCAACATCTCCTCCTTCACATTCTCCCGCAACTGGGGGTGCGAGGAAAAGGCTCAGAATTCCGAGCCCACCCGCTGGCGGTGATGCAGGGCAGTCTGGAGCGACTGCTGATGCTGACATCTGGTCCGGACTGAAGGACCTGACAACGATTACGGACATGTCGTCTACTGTCACTGCATATGATTCTCTCAACATTGATAGAATGGTGGAGGATTATATGAGTGACCGCATCCAAGTAGGCACGTCACACAGTCCGTACTTATACTGGCAGGAAAAAGAGGCAATTTGGAGGCCCTTGCACAAACTGGCTTTATTCTACCTAAGTTGCCCTCCCACAAGTGTGTACTCCGAAAGAGTGTTTAGTGCCGCCGCTCACCTTGTCAGCAATCGGCGTACGAGGTTACATCCAGAAAATGTGGAGAAGATGATGTTCATTAAAATGAATTATAATCAATTCCTCCGCGGAGACATTGACCAGCAGCAATTGCCTCCACAAAGTACACAGGGAGCTGAGATGGTGGATTCCAGTGGGGACGAATTGATAATCTGTGAGGAGGGGGATGTACACGGTGATATATCGGAGGGTGATGATGAGGTGGACATCTTGCCTCTGTAGAGCCAGTTTGTGCAAGGAGAGATTAATTGCTTCTTTTTTGGGGGGGGTCCAAACCAACCCGTCATATCAGTCACAGTCGTGTGGCAGACCCTGTCACTGAAATGATGGGTTGGTTAAAGTGTGCATGTCCTGTTTTGTTTATACAACATAAGGGTGGGTGGGAGGGCCCAAGGACAATTCCATCTTGCACCTCTTTTTTCTTTTCTTTTTCTTTGCATCATGTGCTGATTGGGGAGGGTTTTTTGGAAGGGACATCCTGCGTGACACTGCAGTGCCACTCCTAAATGGGCCCGGTGTTTGTGTCGGCCACTAGGGTCGCTAATCTAACTCACACAGTCAGCTACCTCATTGCGCCTCTTTTTTTCTTTGCGTCATGTGCTGTTTGGGGAGGGTTTTTTGGAAGGGACATCCTGCGTGACACTGCAGTGCCACTCCTAGATGGGCCCGGTGTTTGTGTCGGCCACTAGGGTCGCTAATCTTACTCACACAGCTACCTCATTGCGCCTCTTTTTTTCTTTGCGTCATGTGCTGTTTGGGGAGGGTTTTTTGGAAGGGACATCCTGCGTGACACTGCAGTGCCACTCCTAGATGGGCCCGGTGTTTGTGTCGGCCACTAGGGTCGCTAATCTTACTCACACAGCTACCTCATTGCGCCTCTTTTTTTCTTTGCGTCATGTGCTGTTTGGGGAGGGTTTTTTGGAAGGGCCATCCTGCGTGACACTGCAGTGCCACTCCTAGATGGGCCCGGTGTTTGTGTCGGCCACTAGGGTCGCTAATCTTACTCACACAGCTACCTCATTGCGCCTCTTTTTTTCTTTGCGTCATGTGCTGTTTGGGGAGGGTTTTTTGGAAGGGACATCCTGCGTGACACTGCAGTGCCACTCCTAGATGGGCCCGGTGTTTGTGTCGGCCACTAGGGTCGCTTATCTTACTCACACAGCGACCTCGGTGCAAATTTTAGGACTAAAAATAATATTGTGAGGTGTGAGGTATTCAGAATAGACTGAAAATGAGTGTAAATTATGGTTTTTGAGGTTAATAATACTTTGGGATCAAAATGACCCCCAAATTCTATGATTTAAGCTGTTTTTTAGTGTTTTTTTAAAAAAACACCCGAATCCAAAACACACCCGAATCCGACAAAAAAAATTCGGTGAGGTTTTGCCAAAACGCGTTCGAACCCAAAACACGGCCGCGGAACCGAACCCAAAACCAAAACACAAAACCCGAAAAATTTCAGGCGCTCATCTCTAGTATAGACACAGTGAATCAGCACTAGGCTGATGTGCTGTGTGCTCTAGTTGCGTTTTCTGGAGGGGGGAGTTTTCACTGCCCTGCTCTGGCATTTGAGATGTTCATACATCGCAGCACTGCTCTTTCCTGCTTTGCCTCACGTTATACGCGCACGATAAGTGTGGATCTAATACATTTATCTCTTTATTTCCATTTTATCTCTCTAAGGGGCAGGTATTCTAAACCTTGGAGAGTTATAAAGTGGAGAGAGAGAAACTACCAGCCAAACAGCACCTAAGTATCATTTTTCAAACACAGCCTGTGACATGGCAGTTAGGAGTTGATTGGCTGCTACTTTAACTCTCCCCAATTTATCTCTCTAAGGGGTCTATTCATGAAGCAGTCAAAAGTGTGGAGAAGTGAGCCAGTGGAGAAGTTGCCCATGACAACCAATCAGCATTGAAGTAACATTTATAATGTCCATACTATACAATTGTGCCGAGCAGCTAATTGGTTGCCATGAGCAACTTCTCCACTGGCTCACTTTTACATTCTTTTCAATACTTCATAAATAGACCCCTCAATCCCCAGGACCCCTGATAGCACCCATTTTCCAGGCCACATAGCAAGTGTAAAGGTGTATCACCGACTGTCGCATTTTAAAGATCCACAGGTGATCTGGAAAACATGAATTGTTTGAGGTTCCGGGGATTAAGTTTAACAACCTCTGCTTTAAGGCAACACATTTATTGAATTCTACTTTTTTTCTCCTGAAACGTAGGACAGCTCAGCCCCACTCATAATATTATAAAGATAAACAGCACACATGGCTTGAATGACCTTAAAACATTAACAGCTCTGGCATATAAAAAGCATGAAAGCATTTAATAAATAATAGCAGTGCCGTAACTAGACATTTTAGCGCTGTGTGCAAGAAATAGCATCGGCGCGCCCCCCCCAATATTTAAAACAGGGCCAGCGCGCATCGTAGGCGCGTACCAAAACTGTAGGGGCATGGCTTCTAGGGGAAGAGGTGTGACCACGAAATAATACCAATTCATATTACGCTGCACAGTAGTCTCCAGTACTCAAATTGCACCACACAGTAGCGCCACTTACACACTTTACACCAGGTAGAGTCCCATTTTACACATTACTCCAGGTAGGGAAATATAAAATAACATTCTTGTTTCAATAATCACTCACCACCCCAAGCTCTGTGACTGACGGCAGGTGGGAAAAAGGTCACCGGAGGTCTGACTCCGGACTCACTGGGCTGCTGCTGCTGCACTGTGAGCTGGAATGCCTCCTCCTCAAATTCCTAGGTCATCATGTCTCTCCCTAGAGACACTGCAGGGGGGCGGTGCATCAGATCCAGGAGAAAGGTGGCGCTGTTATACAGGGGGAGCGAGAAGGAATGAGAGAGTGTTATACAGAGGGAGAGACAAGGAAGAGAGTGTTATACGGAGGGAGCGTGGAGGAAGGAGACAGTGTTATACAGAGGGAGTGTGGAGGAAGAAGAGGGTGTTATACAGAGGGAGAGAGGAGGAAGAAGAGGTGTTACACAGAGGGAGAGAGGAGGAAGAAGAGGTGTTATACAGAGGGAGAGAGGAGGAAGAAGAGGTGTTATACAGAGGAGACGAGAAAGGAGAGAGTGTTATACGAAGGGAGCGTGGAGGAAGTAGAGAGTGTTATACAGAGAGAGAGAGAGGAGGAAGAAGAGAGTGTTATACAGAGGGAGAGAAGAGGAAGAAGAGGGTGTTATAAAGAGGGAGAGAAGACGAAGGAGAGTGTTATACAGAGGGAGAGACGAGGAAGAGAGTGTTATACGGAGGGAGCGCGGAGAGGGTGTTATACAGAGGGAGAGAAGAGGAAGGAGAGAATGTTATACAGAGGTAGAGAGAAGGAAGGACAGGGTGTTATACAGAGGGAGCGAGGAGGAAGGAGAGTGTGTTATACAGAGGTAGAGAGAAGGAAGGAGAGGGTGTTATACAGATGGAACAAGGAGGAAGGAGAGGGTGTTATACAGGGGTAGAGATAAGATATGGGAAAGTGTTATACAGGGTAAGAGATAAGGTAGGGGAGAGATAAGGTGGGGGAGAGTGTTATATGGTGAGAGAGATTTTATGGGGAGAGTGTTATACAGGCGGAGAGATACGATAGGGGAGATTATACAGGGGGGAGATAAGATAGCGGAGAGTGTTATACAAGAAGGTGAGAGATAAGGTACGGGATAATGTTATATAGGGTGAGAGATAAGGTAGGGGATCGTGTTATACAGGGGGAGAGATAAGGTAGGGGAGAGTTACACAGGGGGAGAAATAAGGTAGGGGGAGTGTTACACAGGGGGAGAGATAAGGTAGGGGAAGTGTTACACAGGGGGAGAGATAAGGTAGGGCAGAGTTACACAGGGGGAGAGATAAGGTAGGGGGAGAGACAAGGTAGGGGAGAGTTACACAGGGGGAGAGATCAGATAGAGGGGAGAGATATGATAGGGGGAGAGTTACACAGGGTGAGAGATAAGATAGGGGGGAGAGTTACACAGGGGGAGAAATAAGGTAGGGGGGAGAATTACACAGGGGGGGAGATAAGGTGGGGGGGAGGGTTACACATGGGGAAAGATAAGGTAGTGGGGAGGTTTACACATGTGGAGAGATAAGGTAGGGGAATTGTTACACAGGGGGAGAGATAAGATAGGGGGAGAGTTACACAAGGGGAGAGATAAGGTAGGGGGGAAAGCTACACAGGGGAGATATAAGGTAGGGGGGAGAGTTACACAGGGGGAGAGATAAGGTAGGGGGGAGAGCTACACAGGGGGACAGATAAGGTAGGGGGAGAGTTACACAGGGGGAGAGATAAGGTAGGGGGGAGAGTTACACAGGGGGAGAGATAAGGTAGAGGGGAGAGTGTTACACAGGGGGAGAGATAAGGTAGAGGGGAGAGTGTTACACAGGGGGAGAGATGAGGTAGAGGGGAGAGTGTTACACAGGGGGAGAGATAAGGTAGAGGGGAGAGTGTTACACAGGGGGAGAGATAAGGTAGAGGGGAGAGTGTTACACAGGGGGAGAGATGAGGTAGAGGGGCGAGTGTTACACAGGGGGAGAGATAAGGTAGAGGGGAGAGTGTTACACAGGGGGAGAGATAAGGTAGGGGGGAGAGTTACACAGGGGGAGAGATAAGGTAGGGGGAAAGTTACACAGGGGGAGAGATAAGGTAGAGGGGAGAGTGTTACACAGGGGGAGAGATAAGAAAGATAAGAGAGAGGGGAGAGTGTTAATCAGAGGTAGAGATGAAGGAGAGAGCTGGAAGAGAGTGACAGACTTACACACTTCCTGTTACCTCTGCTCCTCCGGAGTGTGGGCCTTCTGACTGTAACGTCGGCCTGAGCTTGGCTCCGCCCCCTGACAGCCAGAGAACTCAGCTCCCAGCAGTGAGGGCTGTCTCTCTGTCTCCTCTCCTCCAGTGCTGCGCTGTGGGGCCGGCAACAGTAAGAGCGCGGGGGCAGCATCACATGCCGGACGGTTGATTCTATATCGGAGTGGGAGAAGGGACCTTCTGACGTACCTAGGGGAGGATACCCGTCACCAGGGGGAGGAGCTACAGCCGAACAAGGTACCCGAAAAGTACCCTCGCGGGCTCGCTTCGCTCGCCACGCTACGGGCACGGTGGCTCGCTTCGCTCACCACCTAATTACTAAAGGTAATAGTTGGTAGTGTGGATACTAGAGCAACTGTCCTGCTGGCGTAGCTCCTCCCCCTTGTGTCGTGGCTCCTCCCCCTGACCGAAAAGGTCCCTTAGGCCACTTGGATCTAGCCTCAACCCATGCCGGACCCACGCTGACTGAGTGATGAAACAGGAAATAAACTACAGCTTCCTGCAGCAAGGGCTGCTGGGAGCTGTAGTTTATTTCCTGTTTCTTCACTCGTGTGGAGCTGCGGTGCGGTGGGCGCCTCCTGGGTCCTGGTAGATTTATTCTTATTGAGCGGCCGTGCGGGTGGTGATGCCAGATGGTGCGCCTACAGTGCATATGCACTGTGGGCAAGGCACCATTGGCACACACCTAGTTACGGCCCTGAATAATAGACATGTGAAACATAGCCAATAAAGCTAATGCAAACAATTAATTAATAGCTGGGCATATAAAGTCCTTTGAAAAGAAGTATTGATGTGTCAACAGATTGGTAAAATGTCAATAGGATTCCTTATCCTTTAATAAGTCTGTAATGGCACAATATAGTAATATTGTTATTATTAGGCTCAAATATAGAGGATGACCAGTTCCTTGTTTTGCAGGTCACCTGTAGATTTTTAAAATGTGACAGTTGGTGATACACAGTGCAGCTGCTGGGTTGCATGGAAAACGTGAACCGTGTGAGGTCCTGAGGACCGAGTTTGAGAACCACTGGTCTATTTTATGTTGTTGGTATTCAATTGTGTCAAATGAGACAAGAAGGGGTCTCCTGAGGTAACCTGTGGTGGGTGAAGCTGATTCAGGCGGAGGCACAGCAAATAAATCAGTGAGTCACACCTTTGCCAATATTGGGCAGATTTATATTTGAGAGTGTTATTTCTAGCTTCTTTGTCTTAGGTTTCTCTTTTAGGATTTTAAGTCCATTTAGGTTCATGGTGGAGTCTACAAAAGTAAAGATACTAGAGATGAGCGCCGGAAATTTTTCGGGCTTTGTGTTTTGGTTTTGGGTTCGGTTCCGCGGCCGTGTTTTGGGTTCGACCGCGTTTTGGCAAAACCTCACCGAATTTTTTTTGTCGGATTCGGGTGTGTTTTGGATTCGGGTGTTTTTTTCAAAAACCCTAAAAAACAGCTTAAATCATAGAATTTGGGGGTCATTTTGATCCCAAAGTATTATTAACCTCAAAAACCATAATTTCCACTCATTTTCAGTCTATTCTGAATACCTCACACCTCACAATATTATTTTTAGTCCTAAAATTTGCACCGAGGTCGCTGTGTGAGTAAGATAAGCGACCCTAGTGGCCGACACAAACACCGGGCCCATCTAGGAGTGGCACTGCAGTGTCACGCAAGATGTCCCTTCCAAAAAAACCTCCCCAAACAGCACATGACGCAAAGAAAAAAAGAGGCGCAATGAGGTAGGTGTGTGAGTAAGATAAGCGACCCTAGTGGCCGACACAAACACCGGGCCCATCTAGGAGTGGCACTGCACTATCACGCAGGATGTCCCTTCCAAAAAACCCTCCCCAAACAGCACATGACGCAAAGAAAAAAAGAGGCGCAATGAGGTAGCTGACTGTGTGAGTAAGATAAGCGACCCTAGTGGCCGACACAAACACCGGGCCCATCTAGGAGTGGCACTGCAGTGTCACGCAGGATGGCCCTTCCAAAAAACCCTCCCCAAACAGCACATGACGCAAAGAAAAAGAAAAGAAAAAAGAGGTGCAAGATGGAATTGTCCTTGGGCCCTCCCACCCACCCTTATGTTGTATAAACAAAACAGGACATGCACACTTTAACCAACCCATCATTTCAGTGACAGGGTCTGCCACACGACTGTGACTGATATGACGGGTTGGTTTGGACCCCCCCAAAAAAAGAAGCAATTAATCTCTCCTTGCACAAACTGGCTCTACAGAGGCAAGATGTCCACCTCATCATCATCCTCCGATATATCACCGTGTACATCCCCCTCCTCACAGATTATCAATTCGTCCCCACTGGAATCCACCATCTCAGCTCCCTGTGTACTTTGTGGAGGCAATTGCTGCTGGTCAATGTCTCCGCGGAGGAATTGATTATAATTCATTTTAATGAACATCATCTTCTCCACATTTTCTGGATGTAACCTCGTACGCCGATTGCTGACAAGGTGAGCGGCGGCACTAAACACTCTTTCGGAGTACACACTTGTGGGAGGGCAACTTAGGTAGAATAAAGCCAGTTTGTGCAAGGGCCTCCAAATTGCCTCTTTTTCCTGCCAGTATAAGTACGGACTGTGTGACGTGCCTACTTGGATGCGGTCACTCATATAATCCTCCACCATTCTTTCAATGTTGAGAGAATCATATGCAGTGACAGTAGACGACATGTCCGTAATCGTTGTCAGGTCCTTCAGTCCGGACCAGATGTCAGCATCAGCAGTCGCTCCAGACTGCCCTGCATCACCGCCAGCGGGTGGGCTCGGAATTCTGAGCCTTTTCCTCGCACCCCCAGTTGCGGGAGAATGTGAAGGAGGAGATGTTGACAGGTCGCGTTCCGCTTGACTTGACAATTTTCTCACCAGCAGGTCTTTCAACCCCAGCAGACTTGTGTCTGCCGGAAAGAGAGATCCAAGGTAGGCTTTAAATCTAGGATCGAGCATGGTGGCCAAAATGTAGTGCTCTGATTTCAACAGATTGACCACCCGTGAATCCTTGTTAAGCGAATTAAGGGCTCCATCCACAAGTCCCACATGCCTAGCGGAATCGCTCCGTGTTAGCTCCTCCTTCAATGTCTCCAGCTTCTTCTGCAAAAGCCTGATGAGGGGAATGACCTGACTCAGGCTGGCAGTGTCTGAACTGACTTCACGTGTGGCAAGTTCAAAGGGCATCAGAACCTTGCACAACGTTGAAATCATTCTCCACTGCGCTTGAGACAGGTGCATTCCACCTCCTATATCGTGCTCAATTGTATAGGCTTGAATGGCCTTTTGCTGCTCCTCCAACCTCTGAAGCATATAGAGGGTTGAATTCCACCTCGTTACCACTTCTTGCTTCAGATGATGGCAGGGCAGGTTCAGTAGTTTTTGGTGGTGCTCCAGTCTTCTGTACGTGGTGCCTGTACGCCGAAAGTGTCCCGCAATTCTTCTGGCCACCGACAGCATCTCTTGCACGCCCCTGTCGTTTTTTAAAAAATTCTGCACCACCAAATTCAAGGTATGTGCAAAACATGGGACGTGCTGGAATTTGCCCATATTTAATGCACACACAATATTGCTGGCGTTGTCAGATGCCACAAATCCACAGGAGAGTCCAATTGGGGTAAGCCATTCCGCGATGATCTTCCTCAGTTGCCGTAAGAGGTTTTCAGCTGTGTGCGTATTCTGGAAACCGGTGATACAAAGCGTAGCCTGCCTAGGAAAGAGTTGGCGTTTGCGAGATGCTGCTACTGGTGCCGCCGCTGCTGTTCTTGCGGCGGGAGTCCATACATCTACCCAGTGGGCTGTCACAGTCATATAGTCCTGACCCTGCCCTGCTCCACTTGTCCACATGTCCGTGGTTAAGTGGACATTGGGTACAACTGCATTTTTTAGGACACTGGTGAGTCTTTTTCTGACGTCCGTGTACATTCTCGGTATCGCCTGCCTAGAGAAGTGGAACCTAGATGGTATTTGGTAACGGGGGCACACTGCCTCAATAAATTGTCTAGTTCCCTGTGAACTAACGGCGGATACCGGACGCACGTCTAACACCAACATAGTTGTCAAGGCCTCAGTTATCCGCTTTGCAGCAGGATGACTGCTGTGATATTTCATCTTCCTCGCAAAGGACTGTTGAACAGTCAATTGCTTACTGGAAGTAGTACAAGTGGGCTTACGACTTCCCCTCTGGGATGACCATCGACTCCCAGCAGCAACAACAGCAGCGCCAGCAGCAGTAGGCGTTACACGCAAGGATGCATCGGAGGAATCCCAGGCAGGAGAGGAATCATCAGAATTGCCAGTGACATGGCCTGCAGGACTATTGGCATTCCTGGGGAAGGAGGAAATTGACACTGAGGGAGTTGGTGGGGTGGTTTGCGTGAGCTTGGTTACAAGAGGAAGGGATTTACTGGTCAGTGGACTGCTTCCGCTGTCGGCCAAAGTTTTTGAACTTGTCACTGACTTATTATGAATGCGCTGCAGGTGACGTATAAGGGAGGATGTTCCGAGGTGGTTAACGTCCTTACCCCTACTTATTACAGCTTGACAAAGGGAACACACGGCTTGACAAATGTTGTCCGCATTTCTGGTGAAATACTTCCACACCGAAGAGCTGATTTTTTTGGTATTTTCACCAGGCATGTCAACGGCCATATTCCTCCCACGGACAACAGGTGTCTCCCCGGGTGCCTGACTTAAACAAACCACCTCACCATCAGAATCCTCCTGGTCAATTTCCTCCCCAGCGCCAGCAACACCCATATCCTCCTCATCCTGGTGTACTTCAACACTGACATCTTCAATCTGACTATCAGGAACTGGACTGCGGGTGCTCCTTCCAGCACTTGCAGGGGGCGTGCAAATGGTGGAAGGCGCATGCTCTTCACGTCCAGTGTTGGGAAGGTCAGGCATCGCAACCGACACAATTGGACTCTCCTTGTGGATTTGGGATTTCGAAGAACGCACAGTTCTTTGCTGTGCTTTTTCCAGCTTGAGTCTTTTCATTTTTCTAGCGAGAGGCTGAGTGCTTCCATCCTCATGTGAAGCTGAACCACTAGCCATGAACATAGGCCAGGGCCTCAGCCGTTCCTTGCCACTCCGTGTGGTAAATGGCATATTGGCAAGTTTACGCTTCTCCTCCGACAATTTTATTTTAGGTTTTGGAGTCCTTTTTTTACTGATATTTGGTGTTTTGGATTTGACATGCTCTGTACTATGACATTGGGCATCGGCCTTGGCAGACGACGTTGCTGGCATTTCATCGTCTCGGCCATGACTAGTGGCAGCAGCTTCAGCACGAGGTGGAAGTGGATCTTGATCTTTCCCTAATTTTGGAACCTCAACATTTTTGTTCTCCATATTTTAATAGGCACAACTAAAAGGCACCTCAGGTAAACAATGGAGATGGATGGATACTAGTATACAATTATGGATGGACTGCCGAGTGCCGACACAGAGGTAGCTACAGCCGTGGACTACCGTACTGTACTGTGTCTGCTGCTAATATAGACTGGTTGATAATGAGATGTAGTATGTATGTATAAAGAAGAAAGAAAAAAAAACCACGGGTAGGTGGTATACAATTATGGACGGACTGCCGAGTGCCGACACAGAGGTAGCTACAGCCGTGGACTACCGTACTGTACTGTGTCTGCTGCTAATATAGACTGGATGATAATGAGATGTAGTATGTATAAAGAAGAAAGAAAAAAAAACCACGGGTAGGTGGTATACAATTATGGACGGACTGCCGAGTGCCGACACAGAGGTAGCTACAGCCGTGGACTACCGTACTGTACTGTGTCTGCTGCTAATATAGACTGGTTGATAATGAGATGTAGTATGTATGTATAAAGAAGAAAGGAAAAAAAACCACGGGTAGGTGGTATACAATTATGGACGGACTGCCGAGTGCCGACACAGAGGTAGCTACAGCCGTGGACTACCGTACTGTACTGTGTCTGCTGCTAATATAGACTGGATGATAATGAGATGTAGTATGTATAAAGAAGAAAGAAAAAAAAACCACGGGTAGGTGGTATACAATTATGGATGGACTGCCGAGTGCCGACACAGAGGTAGCTACAGCCGTGGACTACCGTACTGTACTGTGTCTGCTGCTAATATAGACTGGTTGATAATGAGATGTAGTATGTATAAAGAAGAAAGAAAAAAAAACCACGGGTAGGTGGTATACAATTATGGACGGACTGCCGAGTGCCGACACAGAGGTAGCTACAGCCGTGGACTACCGTACTGTACTGTGTCTGCTGCTAATATAGACTGGTTGATAATGAGATGTAGTATGTATAAAGAAGAAAGAAAAAAAAACCACGGGTAGGTGGTATACAATTATGGACGGACTGCCGAGTGCCGACACAGAGGTAGCTACAGCCGTGGACTACCGTACTGTACTGTGTCTGCTGCTAATATAGACTGGATGATAATGAGATGTAGTATGTATAAAGAAGAAAAAAAAAACCACGGGTAAGGTGGTATACAATTATGGACGGACTGCCGAGTGCCGACACAGAGGTAGCTACAGCCGTGGACTACCGTACTGTACTGTGTCTGCTGCTAATATAGACTGGATGATAATGAGATGTAGTATGTATAAAGAAGAAAAAAAAAACCACGGGTAGGTGGTATACAATTATGGATGGACTGCCGAGTGCCGACACAGAGGTAGCTACAGCCGTGGAGTACCGTACTGTACTGTGTCTGCTGCTAATATAGACTGGATGATAATGAGATGTAGTATGTATAAAGAAGAAAAAAAAACCACGGGTAGGTGGTATACAATTATGGACGGACTGCCGAGTGCCGACACAGAGGTAGCTACAGCCGTGGACTACCGTACTGTACTGTGTCTGCTGCTAATATAGACTGGTTGATAATGAGATGTAGTATGTATGTATAAAGAAGAAAGAAAAAAAAACCACGGGTAGGTGGTATACAATTATGGACGGACTGCCGAGTGCCGACACAGAGGTAGCTACAGCCGTGGACTACCGTACTGTACTGTGTCTGCTGCTAATATAGACTGGATGATAATGAGATGTAGTATGTATAAAGAAGAAAGAAAAAAAAACCACGGGTAGGTGGTATACAATTATGGACGGACTGCCGAGTGCCGACACAGAGGTAGCTACAGCCGTGGACTACCGTACTGTACTGTGTCTGCTGCTAATATAGACTGGATGATAATGAGATGTAGTATGTATGTATAAAGAAGAAAGAAAAAAAAACCACGGGTAGGTGGTATACAATTATGGACGGACTGCCGAGTGCCGACACAGAGGTAGCTACAGCCGTGGACTACCGTACTGTACTGTGTCTGCTGCTAATATAGACTGGATGATAATGAGATGTAGTATGTATAAAGAAGAAAGAAAAAAAAACCACGGGTAGGTGGTATACAATTATGGATGGACTGCCGAGTGCCGACACAGAGGTAGCTACAGCCGTGGACTACCGTACTGTACTGTGTCTGCTGCTAATATAGACTGGATGATAATGAGATGTAGTATGTATAAAGAAGAAAGAAAAAAAAACCACGGGTAGGTGGTATACAATTATGGACGGACTGCCGAGTGCCGACACAGAGGTAGCTACAGCCGTGGACTACCGTACTGTACTGTGTCTGCTGCTAATATAGACTGGTTGATAATGAGATGTAGTATGTATAAAGAAGAAAGAAAAAAAAACCACGGGTAGGTGGTATACAATTATGGACGGACTGCCGAGTGCCGACACAGAGGTAGCTACAGCCGTGGACTACCGTACTGTACTGTGTCTGCTGCTAATATAGACTGGATGATAATGAGATGTAGTATGTATAAAGAAGGAAAAAAAAACCACGGGTAGGTGGTATACAATTATGGACGGACTGCCGAGTGCCGACACAGAGGTAGCTACAGCCGTGGACTACCGTACTGTACTGTGTCTGCTGCTAATATAGACTGGATGATAATGAGATGTAGTATGTATAAAGAAGAAAAAAAACCACGGGTAGGTGGTATACAATTATGGATGGACTGCCGAGTGCCGACACAGAGGTAGCTACAGCCGTGGACTACCGTACTGTACTGTGTCTGCTGCTAATATAGACTGGATGATAATGAGATGTAGTATGTATAAAGAAGAAAAAAAAAACCACGGGTAGGTGGTATACAATTATGGACGGACTGCCGAGTGCCGACACAGAGGTAGCTACAGCCGTGGACTACCGTACTGTACTGTGTCTGCTGCTAATATAGACTGGATGATAATGAGATGTAGTATGTATAAAGAAGAAAGAAAAAAAAACCACGGGTAGGTGGTATACAATTATGGATGGACTGCCGAGTGCCGACACAGAGGTAGCTACAGCCGTGGACTACCGTACTGTACTGTGTCTGCTGCTAATATAGACTGGATGATAATGAGATGTAGTATGTATAAAGAAGAAAAAAAAAACCACGGGTAGGTGGTATACAATTATGGATGGACTGCCGAGTGCCGACACAGAGGTAGCTACAGCCATGGACTACCGTACTGTACTGTGTCTGCTGCTAATATAGACTGGATGATAATGAGATGTAGTATGTATAAAGAAGAAAGAAAAAAAAAAACACGGGTAGGTGGTATACAATTATGGATGGACTGCCGAGTGCCGACACAGAGGTAGCTACAGCCGTGGACTACCGTACTGTACTGTGTCTGCTGCTAATATAGACTGGATGATAATGAGATGTAGTATGTATAAAGAAGAAAAAAAAAACCACGGGTAGGTGGTATACAATTATGGACGGACTGCCGAGTGCCGACACAGAGGTAGCTACAGCCGTGGACTACCGTACTGTACTGTGTCTGCTGCTAATATAGACTGGATGATAATGAGATGTAGTATGTATAAAGAAGAAAGAAAAAAAAACCACGGGTAGGTGGTATACAATTATGGATGGACTGCCGAGTGCCGACACAGAGGTAGCTACAGCCGTGGACTACCGTACTGTACTGTGTCTGCTGCTAATATAGACTGGATGATAATGAGATGTAGTATGTATAAAGAAGAAAAAAAAAACCACGGGTAGGTGGTATACAATTATGGATGGACTGCCGAGTGCCGACACAGAGGTAGCTACAGCCATGGACTACCGTACTGTACTGTGTCTGCTGCTAATATAGACTGGATGATAATGAGATGTAGTATGTATAAAGAAGAAAGAAAAAAAAACCACGGGTAGGTGGTATACAATTATGGATGGACTGCCGAGTGCCGACACAGAGGTAGCTACAGCCGTGAACTACCGTACTGTGTCTGCTGCGACTGGATGATAAATAATGATATAAAAAATATATATATATCACTACTGCAGCCGGACAGGTATATATTATATAATGACGGACCTGCTGGACACTGTCTGTCAGCAGAATGAGTTTTTTATAGAATAAAAAAACACCACACAAGTCACACGACGAGTGTTTAACTTTTTCAGGCAATCACAATATAGTATACTATACTGGTGGTCAGTGTGGTCAGGTCACTGGTCAGTCACACTGGCAGTGGCACTCCTGCAGCAAAAGTGTGCACTGTTTAATTTTAATAATATGTACTCCTGGCTCCTGCTATAACCTATAACTGCTCCCCAGTCTCCCCCACAATTAAGCTGTGTGAGCACAGTCAGATATTATACATAGATGATGCAGCACACTGGGCTGAGCACAGATATGGTATGTGACTGAGTCACTGTGTATCGTTTTTTTCAGGCAGAGAACGGATTATATTAAATAAAACTGCACTGGTGGTCACTGGTCAGTGGTCAGTCACTAGTAAACTCTGCACTCTCTAGTACTCCTAAGCTCCAGTAAATCAAGTGTCTCTGTCTCAATCTCACTCTCTCTCTTCTAATCTAAATGGAGAGGACGCCAGCCACGTCCTCTCCCTATCAATCTCAATGCACGTGTGAAAATGGCGGCGACGCGCGGCTCCTTATATAGAATCCGAGTCTCGCGATAGAATCCGAGCCTCGCGAGAATCCGACAGCGTCATGATGACGTTCGGGCGCGCTCGGGTTAACCGAGCAAGGCGGGAAGATCCGAGTCGCTCGGATCCGTGTAAAAAAAGCTGAAGTTCGGGCGGGTTCGGATTCCGAGGAACCGAACCCGCTCATCTCTAAGAGATACACAACAGCACTCCAGCTATTGCTGTGTTACAGATCTTCTCATTAGTATGTGTCAGAGGAAGATGGGTATCAGCGTCAGAGAGTGCAAGCAATGACAACGTTCCCATAGCAAAATCAGCATTAAAGACACAAGTTTTGGGAAAGTAGTGCAGAGCTGCTCGCTCTGTTAACTCTGCATAACACTCCCCCCGCCCAGCCATAGTACTCCACTCACTGGGTGGAGTTTAGCGGCATGATGCGGTTGCGTCGTGACATCATGACTTCACATTAAGGACCCCGAAGCTACAAGGGGAGGCAGTGGGGAGGAGCCAGCATCTGCAGCACAGTCAGCACAGTGAGTAATATTAAGTCTGCTCCCAGACTGGGCATTACTGTGTGGGGCATAATATGGTGCAGGGGGGGCTTACTTTAAGGAGGAAAAACAGTAAAGTATGTAATAGGCATGAAATTGCATTTTTTTTCCTGTGGTGGCCAATGTCTGGGGGTGCAGGGTGCAAAACTGGGATACAATGTAGACTTTTCCTGAAAGGCCACGGCCATTAATGCACGCACATGTTTCATTTTTTTACATGACCTGGTGGGAAGGCTGACCTGGTGGGAAGGCGGGGGGGGGGAGGGGCATTTTTTTTAAATGAACTGGAAGCCAAATTGTCCAGAAACGGCCCTGGCAGTAATCAATGTAAAACACAAGAATGTTTTATATTTAAGAAATAAGATAGCTTGAAGGTGGACTCGCAAGTATGAGTGTATAATATACTGTATATATATATATATATATATATATATACACATACATATATCTTTACATCTATCTTCTGTATATATACGTTCAGAGAACTAGACAGCACACAAAATATCAAAATTTGTGGTGCAGGGTCCAGAAGGAAACTATAAAGAACCTCACTTTTTGGAAAAGAAAAAGCACAAAGACCAGCACTCATGTTTAGCAGGGGATGTTTATTCACAAAACAGCAGTTTGTAATCCATAAGGTATCCATGTGACAGCGGCAGCAGCCTAGATAGATAGATAGATAGATAGATAGATAGATAGATAGATAGATAGATAGATAGATAGATAGATAGATAGATAGATAGATAGATAGACAGATGATCATAAAATAATCAACAGAGGCTCAAAAGTGCCAAAAGGAGGATGAAAACACTTCAAATACTGAGGTTACATTTCACAGTAATGTGGTTACCTCATCAAAACATACATGGCTATAATTATGCAACTAATTATAAAATCTTCTCTCACATTGATCAAAATAAGATGGAAAAATTTACCATGCCAACGGACAATATATGATCACGACCAATGATTATTTCCTAAGAACCAGTCCTTGTATTTGATGTCAGTGATGGGGGGGAAGTTACTGGAAGTAGTGGTGGGAAGACTTATCAACCTGTTACATAGTGGGCCCCTAGTTTATTCATACTCAAAAAGGGAACCTGCGTTTGGAGTCCTATCATTCACAAAGACAGATACACTTTAACATGAAAGATAGATGTGTGAGATATATGTGCAGAAATGCAGTGTTATATATTACATAAATTTGAAAAGTACTGTATATATCAAATGAAAATTCAGAATATGATTTGTGAATTTCACGTTTATATATTTATTTAAACTTTAAACTTTTTATTTACATTTTTGCCACTATTTTAACTCTTTCCATTCTACAAGACAGCAAAAACCACTATAGAATTTATCTTGAAAGAATGTGGCACCAGGAGATACATTCCCAGGAAAAGTGAGGCAGGAGGGGGAGAACTTAGCGCATTTTCCCTTAGCTGCCTTCAACGCCCTAATTACATGATTTCTCAATTAAATATGTAAGAGAAAAGGCTTGTGCAATTACATTGCAGAAGGGAATGCTGTATAAAAGGACAATTAACGTAATTTAAATTAATTTTAAAGAGAAATGCATGAGATAGAAAGCTGGATCACATTAAAGAAGCCTCGTTAGAAGGCACATAGGACACATTCTTTAAACAAAATAATGTTTCTTGCAGCAAAAAATGACAAGTACCATAATCCAATTAAGTATACAGTGCCATTATGAATATCTGTCATATATATACTCTATAATATAAGTTAGGCTTAATTACATTTTAATAAAGTCTGTATTGCACTGTCATCTTTCTTTTCTGTGAGAACATTTACAGTCTTCTAATATTTATGAAGACACATAAATTTAGCATTACCTATAATCTAAACAATTTTATTTTTTTAACCACTTAAAAACAGAGACATTTGGATATGATAGACCATGTATATGTATAAAGTATACAGCTGACCTTTCCTTGGATGTGACAGAATCTCTGTGTATTTAAATGCACAATTTGCTAAACACACACTGCCTATTCCATCTTTTCACATATATGTCACTGCGATATCCCAGGTCAGTGATTTGGATTGATGTATCAACTTGCTAAACATTAAGGGTGCTTATAGTAGAACATTCATCCACAAAGCTCTGTAATACTTTAGAGAAGATATCAGCCAGTGTTCACTGTGCGCTCTAGTCTCATCTCTTCCCTTCATACTGTACATACTGTTCATGGGAAAACTTGTATAGAGGGGCTTACGTACAGTGTTCATCTGGTCCTGCCCCCTGTGAGGATTCATGCCAGAGTCTACTGCGCAGGTGCAGTATCTCCAGGAAAATGGCACTGGTGCCATTTTTTCCAGTGATGTCTTCAGAAATATGGTGGTTGTTAGCGATTACCCTACTATTGTGTCTAATTCAGATGTGGTTGGAAGGTGCATTGCTGTTGTTTACACGAAAGGAGTAGCGATGCACAAATATGTTGATGCAACAAGAGGCGCCTGATGTAAATAGATGCCTCCTGCATGCATCTGTGATCCAAGTATGCAGCATCAGAAACCATCGTCCGGATGTGTGACCCATGGGGTCACATAAGCTGGCAGCTCCTACCAAGTGGCCAGGAAATCTCGGTTGGAATATGTAGGCCTTCGTCGCCCTCTCCCCATCACCAAATGGCTGCATATTGTCATCTTCTGACATCTGCAGCCGTAGTGCTTCTGATGATGCAGGACCTATACTGCACATGCGCAGTAAGGGTCCTGTATATGCGCAAAGTAGTGGTCATCGATACTTTGTGCATAGTGCATCAGATCCTTCGGGATTTAACCACTTACCTGAAGATTTTTTCCCAAAAAATACGCTCTGAAATTGTCGGGGGGGTTTATGAGTGAATTAGGTGAAGAACATGAGTTTAACCCTATCCAAAATTATTTTAGTTAAAAAATAAATATATAAAGAAAAAAAATGTAAACATCAAAACAACGATTGGGAACATAGCGACCATCAGAACAGCGGAAACATTGCGGCTTTCATTTTAAAAGCCGGGATTGCCTCCAGATACACGGGGGGGGGGGGGGTAATTTACACTCCCCAGCGGCTGCTATTGTCTGCAACCGCTGGAGGAGGGGGGTCCTGGTGTGCTGACCAATCAGCAGTGATTGACAGCACGGCAATCAGTAGGGGAGAGTGCAGGGAGGCAACTGCCCATTGAGCCCATATGAAAAGACAGCCCTTATGTCTGCACTGCAGGCAGGCTCTAGCCTAAGGTTTTGTCATAATGGTAGATGTGTGAAAGAAATTTGCCTGCATTGTGAAGTTTTTAAGGCAGTTCTAAGGATAACAGGCTGGATAATTGGTAATTTTAATACAAATCCCTAAGTGAATGCAAACATCAGTAGAATGACAGTGTCACGAACTGAGTGCCTGGAACTTGGGAGTACGGGTGGCAACTGGGGATTCCTGGTCCTGACGTGTGAGTTGCAGCTGGGAAAGGGAAATGGCTGCAACACCGACTCTTCCCCTATCTCCATTATTTCTCCCAGTAGTCGGTTGGCGGTGCAGAGGTAGTCTTCTTCTTTAGCAGCCGCATTTGAATGGGCGAATTAGGTCCACCCAGACTCCGATGCCCCCAGGTCTTACGAGGTAACAAGGCACCAACCGAGACTGAGGGAGAATAAGGGGAAAACTAGCTAAGACTAACTAGACTACCAATGGGAGAGAATACAGACAGGACAATGAACAGATTATATGCGGAGCGGCTGCCGAAATCCCAACAAAGGAACCAAGGCACAAAGTATTGAAAGCTAAGACACTGAATATATGAGTGATTGTGAATGCAACAATGCATGAAGCTGTTATAAGTGACTTAATAAACTGTGAAAGCAACAATGCTAGAATATGTCATAATACAGAAATACAGGCAAGCAGTGTCTGTGTGGGTACTCCACAAAAACCTGAGCACAAGGCTAGCTGGTTCTGGTCAGGTAATCAAACTGGCAAGGCCTCCGGATCATGGGTTCAACACAGGCAGACAGGATCTAATACAAACAAAGAGCGACCTTTCTTGCGCTTAAAACAAATGTCAGCCCCTCGTCCCTCAAAAGAAACCTTCACCGTGGTCTCACTTTACGAATATGCACCAAAAAAAAACGTGGGGCGAATGAGGCGCCACTTGTCACTTCTAGAGACACATAAATAGATGCTTACACAAATAAAATTTCCAATAATGGGGAAAACGACAGGTGAATCAGAATTGACCTTCCATGAAGATGGATACTAAAAGGATAGTAAAAGAACACAAAACATAGTGTATTCCAATTTAATTGATTGATAAAGCTTTATTGCTTCAAAATGCTTGTGTTGGATTCCAACCTATGATAGGCTTACATTGATAGTGTAAAACCAACACCCTACCAACTGAGCTAACCAGAATGCTCATCCTGGTTAAAGCTTTATCAATCAATTAAATTGGAATACACTATGTTTTGTGTTCTTTTACTATCCTTTTAGTATCCATCTTCATGGAAGGTAAATTCTGATTCACCTGTCGTTTTCCCCATTATTGGGAATTTTATTTGTGTAAGCATCTATTTATGTGTCTCTAGAAGTGACAAGTGGCGCCTCATTCGCCCCACGTTTTCTTTTGGTGCAGGATCTAATACAAGCTGACAGGTTCTCACTGAATGTTCTAAGATGTAATAATACAGAGATATAAGCAAGACAGTGTCTGTGTGGAACTCCACACACTGCTTAGCAAAAACCTGAATACAAGGCTGGCTGGATCTGGTCAGGCTATCAATCGAGCAGGGTCTCCTGGTCATGGGTACAACACAGATAGACAGGATCTCTCTCGAGCTGACAGGTTCAAGATTCCACCATAGAAAAGGGCCTGGACACAGGTACAGGTAGGAACATGTATCTATCACCGGCATCAGGTGAAAGGCAGGCTGGGTAATAAAGTAAGCACGCCCCAATCAGGATAGCTGGATCTAGACACAAGGTAATGGCCTAAATAACTGACAGGTGAGACAGCGCAAGCCACACATACAGGAGACAGGCTGCAGTTACACAGACTCGCCACATAATGGCCTAATTACCTGACAGGTGAGGCTGCACAAGCCACACATACAGGAGACAGGCTGCAGTTACACAGACTCACCAAAGGTGGCCCGCAACAGTACTCTAAACAAGTACATAAAACAACCTGGCATGCAAACAGAAATATAACATAAAATACATAAACAAAATGCAAACAGGAATGAGCCACAGCAGTTGCTCATGACAGACAGAAGTCATTGTTAAAAAGGCTGTTGGCTAAACTTAACACAAATTTTATCTCTGAAATTTGTGACTACAATGTAAACCGTGTGAAATCTTGGTCATTATATCATGTCCTGGTGTTCTATTTATAGGTTTGGTGTCAGACATGCCCAGTGGCAAAATTACATAGGAAACTGGTATAGATACAAGGATATATAGGGCCGGATGTAATGCAGTGCGAGACGACCGGAACTCGAACTTTTTTTTTAAAAGCGGCAATCATTTACAAGTGTCTTCCCTCACAAATTTCTCAGCACACAGATATGTCCTTTTATACTGTGGCGTCAGTCTCGCCAATTACCACCTATGGGCGTTGTCAAATCCTGAGCGACTCAGCTGGGCCGAAAATTTTTCCGCTTAAAATGTGCATCTTATTTATATAAATAAAACAACTGGAACTGAAAAAAAATGTTTTAATAGATTTCACTGATGGATTTTATGGGCAACATTTGTATATCTATATTCGACTGTCTGAATCTGTGTAAGAAGTGCTCCAATGCAAAGGGCACAACTTTTCCTCATGCCGAGACCCCTTGTGCTTCATCTGCGACTTTGTATGTGTGTAAAACCGATTCCTGTGTAATCACAGCCCAGCATCTCTGGTACACTGTAGTGTTAATCACTCATAGGCAAATGCAGGGGGGGGGGTTCTAGTTGCCTGGAAACCCCCCTCCTCTTGGCAAGTGGCTCAAATTATGACAACAATAGTGATGGTATATAATACAATTATGACAGCTCCTGCCACATCATGCAGTTTAAGGGACAAAGCAGAGCTGCTGCACATGCCCAGTGGCAGCAACTTCTTCTACCATGTTTGGGGTGTGTGTGTGTGTATGTGTGTGTGTGTGTGTGTGTGTGTGTGTGTGTGTGTGTGTGTGTGTGTGTGTGTGTGTGTGTGTGTGTGTGTGTGTGTGTGTGTGTGTTTAGATCTGAGTCCTAAATCAGTGCTCTGGACCAGAGCAGCTAACAGGAAGAAAAGACAGGAGCCTTACCATGAGGAGGGAGAATGTGTGCTTACAAAGTGCAGTACTGGTTCTATTATGCTTGTCTATTTATTATGGTTTGTTTAACCTTTTTCTGACCACTTAATTATATTATTTAAATGTTTGATACAGCCTAAACTGGAGACCATCTACAGTGTTAAATATTAATACTGTATTCCATATCGTACCAGTGTATAAAAAGACCAATGTTTACGTTAATGTCCAGGCTCGTTACTAGGTTCTTCTAATGCTCTCCCAGACTCCTGCACATGCTCCAATATTCCCCAGAGTGAGAGACTATGGCCCTCATTCCGAGTTGTTCGCTCGCTAGCTGCTTTTAGCAGCATTGCAAACGCTAGGCCGCCGCCCTCTGGGAGTGTATCTTAGCTTAGCAGAATAGCGAACGAAAGATTAGCAGAACTGCTACTAAATATTTTCTTGCAGTTTCTGAGTAGCTCCAGACCTACTCCTAGATTGCGATCAGCTCGGTCCGTTTAGTTCCTGGTTTGACGTCACAAACACGCCCTGCGTTTGGCCAGCCACTCCCCCGTTTCTCCAGACACTCCCGCGTTCTTACCTGGCATACCCGCGTTTTTTAGCACACTCCCGGAAAACGCTCAGTTACCACCCAGAAACGCCCCTTTCCTGTCAATCACTCACCGATCAACAGTGCGACTGAAAAGCGCCGCACAGACAACAGCAAAACTGCTAAGTTTTTAGTTAAATAACTAAGCGCATGCGCGCTGCGTACCGTGCGCATGCGCATTTAGCTACAAATCGCAGCATAGCGAAAATCGGCAACGAGCGAACAACTCGGAATGACCACCTATGGACTGCATTTGGAAACCCCCCTCAAGAAATCCTGCGTTTGCCACTGTCACTGTGTCTGCAATGCAAATGATACAGTACGCTACTCCGCACATAGCATCATGGTGTATAATGACACATCTGTACCATAGCTGGAACTTAAACTCTCAACCCTATATACTGCAGTCAGACACCTAACACATGGAGCTACTGTATTTATGCCTGCATAGCAAGCCTGGTAACTCTAACTTGTAATTGTCAGTATAAAACCTTTGCAACTAAGCATGCGTAGCTGCACACTACATAGATCTGCTTATGTGTAAAGGTTTGGTAGCTGAACTAATAATCAATATATTGTATAGAGGTAAAGACATTAATTACTGAATCTATAGAAAATTATTCTCTTTTTAGGGTGGTAATGTTATGCTTTTGGAACAATGACTTAAACGATACAAAGATAGGAAAGACCAAAATAATCCAAACGGAAAGAGGGCATTCCAGGTCCACAGAAATAATATTGGGGGAAATTCAAATGTTTGAAAAGTTGGTTCGGTGTCTGTTTTTTCCTATTAGATAGGAAAATGCAGACACCAAACTGACTTTTCAAACATTTGAATTCCCCCCACTATGTGTGATTAAAAATGCCAGTTTTCTATGCTATCCTGCTGGAAAAGCATAGAGCCCTCACACACATATCTTCATTGCCTAGGCTACTTACTTGTCTTTCGTTAACACTGATTTTTGCAAGGCCTACACCCACTCTCATTCGCGTACTTCTAGACGGAATTATCTTGGTCAACTGGTGCAGAACGATGCAGTACCTCCCTTCCCCACTCTTCAGATAAAGTGGAATCTGCCAGATGGGGAGTTCTGGTGTTACTTACAATTGATACATTTCTTAATAAAACATTGCCAAGAAACCTCACTCTCCCGAGCCCTCACTCCCTTTGAATCTCTGTACCCAGCTCCTGCAGTGCACTGACATACTCTTTTCGACAATATATAAACTGTTGGCTGAAATTCAATTCTGTCCCTCCCCACTTTTACCTTAGTATGGCAGAAAGAACTGGGTCTCAACATCTCCGACCGGCAGTAGGAACAAATCTTTTTATATACACAGGCCTCCTCACAGAGCATCTCAGTTGTTGAGACACATTTAAAATGTCTTACACAATGGTATAGATGCCATACTGTTCTTAGAAAAATGTTTCCAGGCCTATCTTACTCCTACTGGTGATGTGAAGAGGCGCCAGGAACCTTCTCCATATTTGGTGGGTTTTCCCCAAGATTCGCAAGTTATGGGATAAGGTTCTTCAGATCACCAGAACTGTGGTTGGAGAGGGAACACCATCTGACCCTCGATCTTGGCTTCTTACTCTTACAGACCTGTCCATTTCCAGGTATAAGAAATCTCTTCTCAAGTACTTCATAAATGCAGCGACAGCGGTGATCCCATTTTACTGGAAGGCCCTCCTCCAATATCCGTTTGGTTCCAAAGGCTTGATACGTACATGGACATGGAAGATATCTCAGTTTCTAGTCAGGATAGGTACTAGGAGTTCTTTGCCACATGGTTTGCCTAGAGTACAAAGAATTCACTGATTATCGGGCCTGGTTGAAGAAGTAGAATGATTTAGGGCATGCATATTACACTACTTTTTTCGCCCTATTTCTGACTCCCGAACTGAACTTCACGATTGCCGTAGACCTATCTTAATCGGGCCCCTACACTTTTTTTTCTCTATGTTCTTTTTCAAACCTGTCCCACCCCACCCCCCAATCTGTTTCATGTGTCTTTGTTATTTCTTTTCAAACTAATATATTAAACATTTGTGGATGCTTTTCTTGCCTGTGTAGATTTGGAACTGCAAATAAACATCTACTAGACAAGAAAGCCAATTCTTTTAGATATACATTAATAAAACAGAAACTAAATTAATTTCCCCCAAACAAAATCCACAGTGAAATATAAGCATGAAATTAAATTATAAAGATACAAGACAGTATAACACATACTAAAACCATGATTACAGTTATCTTGATCAATAATATTAGCAAATAAGCTTTTGATCGGAATTGGAGCCTAAATATAAAGGTTTCACGAAAAATCGCTGCTGCACTAAGGGGGACATTTACTAAGCAGTCATAAGAGCGTAGAAGTGAGCCAGTGGAGAAGTTGCCCATGGCAACCAATCAGCACTGAAGTAACATCTATAATTTGCGTACTATAAAATGATACAGAGCTGCTGATTGGTTGATGGGGCCACTTCTCCACTGGCTCACTTCTACGCTCTTATCACTGCTTAGTAAATGTCCCCCTAAATAACTACGCTGCATGCTAATAATCATGTGGAATTCAATATACCAATCTTATTGTCAATAAAATTATTACATTGTTGTATAAATACAAAGGGGTATATTTACTAAAGGTCAATTTTGACCGATTTAAAATTGATGAAAAGCGGTCTCAATCACTTTTATTTTTGAAATATTAATACATGTGTGCTTTAACCCTGGAAGTACAACATCAACTTTAATCAATTTTAAATACATAAAAATTGACCTTTAGTAAATATTGCCCCAATGTCTTTCTTGTGCTACTTTAAGGTGTTGCAAATCAATAAACTGTAATGATACTAGTAAGTACCAAGCTCTTAGGCAGATAATGAATTAGGATATTCTCGCATATGGGTAATGAGATTCCATTAGATTGATCTAAATACGCCAAGGTAAATAAGAGCAGTAAATACAAATAAAATATCAAGCAGTAAATATAGCAGCTCTTTATATAATAGTCAAGATCATTATAGTAATTGAAATAGTGAAATAATAAATATTGATCTTTCAATCTCTCAATTAAGTGAAATAGTAATGGTGACTAATAAATTGATAGATTGGAGGGTGCTTATGATGCAGCTTCAGACATGGACCCACCTACCTCACACCAGGTAATCTCTTCTGGGGGATTTGTTGCTCTTTGCATCAGACCCTCCCCTAATTTGGGACTCTCTCTGACATTATAGGAAGAAGACAACTATGCCTTATAGGTCCAGTTTGACCACAAACATGTCAATCTAGTTTTTCAGCTCCCAAAATAAGAGTAGCTCTACGTATACAGCTTCATTGTACTATAGCAGCACTGACATTTTTAAAGTGGACCAAAGAAAAACAGTGATGATGAATGGGCAGAAGAAGAGAAAGGAATGTTAGTTACTGGACTGGGACATGAGGCCTGGAAGCTGAACTACCATAGCTGTCCTGGCAGGGCAGCTAACAGAATAGACCCAGTATATAACAGGCTTCCTGCTAGTGCTTGTTACTTAACATATATAGGGAGGTATCAGTAACAACATGAGCAGAAGAAGGACCTCAATTTACAAGCTCAAAATAGTTGTGCTGGAAATACCATAATGGCCCAGAAAGGCTATGGCAAAAAAAATTAACTCCCGAAATGTGCAGACTAAAAAACACTTACAGCTCATCTGTACTTACCTAACAATTCAAATTTTTTTACTTACATGCATCTCCCTTGAACACTATTCCCTTTTATTTCTATTTACTTCCAATTCATTCTGAAAAATCTGTGCAAAATTCATTCTTTAATTTATAGAAACATCTTCCTCTTATTAGTCATGGTGCATCTAAAATAATAAGAACATTCTCCAATAGAATATTTGAAAAATGTTGATATATCTATTTGCTTGTCGTTACACCTGTAAGTTAGTTTAATTAGTTTGTTCACAACAGTTCAGTGAACACGATGAACTCTTCTTGTCAGCAGTAGGCTTAATGCTTACATTTAGATATATTACATCCTTTTCCTAAAGGCAAAAGCAACGTTTTTCCTTTATGGTATGTTTCCCTGATTATAGTAACCGAATAACAACGTTCCTGTTGAATAAACAAAAAGACCATGAACTGAAGTTATACGGAGACAAAATAAAATAAATAAATAAATAAAAAGATAAATAAATGAAAAAGGATGCAATTTCCTATGAGTGTATTAAATCACTGGTGTGATAAATATAATGATGAAGCCTCATGTATTTTGGATTACCGGCTATGCAGCTGCCCTTTCCCAAGATAATCTTATTCAGCACATTACATGAGGATCTGTAGGTACAACAGCGAAAGGAAAAAAAAAGTGTTTAACATTATGGCAATGCTACGATTATGTTGAATTAAAAATGATTAAAAAATAAGTTCCTTGATGTACACGGTGTTACATATGTGTATTTTTTAAGGAGATTACTAATTGCTCATGCCACCGGCATAAATGTGTCATTTGGGAGCACACCTCAAACTTTAGCCCTCAAGGTTGCATCACCGAAGAAAAACACCAACACAAAAACTGTTTCAGCTGTGTTGGGAAAAAGGTAAAGAATAAAAGATTAAGGCCTTTTGTTAGAAATGGAGGGTTCAGCTTAGTTTAGAACCTTATCCATATTTTATTTGGAGGGTGCATTCAGCTAGGGGAAGGAGAATCGATTCTGCCTCCTCAGAGCTGAGCTACAGTCTGGCTCGTATTAAACTGGAGAAAAAAAATCAAACAATGCAACAAGCTGGTATAATTAAATGCATTAGCCTCAGTCTAGTACAGTACTTTCAGCTCATTGCTAAACCATAATACCACTGTATTCAGGACAGATTTAGAAATGTTTTTGTCTGATTTTGCAGTTACATTTTTTAAGAGAAGCAATTTTTTTTAAAGCGCTCTATTTTCCATAAAAAAAGTTTTAAACCTCTATAAAGTTACAATTTATAAACCTGCACAGAATTAAAAGTGATCAAATAGAACCTTGCTGTATGTTTGCAATTATTCCAAAGCTATTTTTTTTTTTTTTTTTGCATTTATCCATTCTCTGAGAAAATTGTGTTTGAATAGCAAATTATATCAATGGCAGAACTCCTTGAGAGAAAGATTTGGGGAATTGAACACAATAGACTTGGGCATGCATACATCTGCATAAGGAGCCTGCTACAGCCAAAGGAGACATAAATGAGGCCTTGAGCTCATCTACATACATCTACCCAGAGTCCCTCTGTGCAGCTGAACACAGTAAACCAATCTTGGACTGAAGTGTCATTTTTTTAACTAGTCAAATGTATATAAGGAACATTTTAACTGTATTTTGTATGACTATGTATAGGTATAACGGAATGTGGTCGAGATGCCGGCAGTCAAAATCGTGGCGCCGGAATCCTGACACGCTGACAGCAGACTGGCACCCGAATCCCAACATCACTCAAAATGGCAACGCCGGAATCCCGACAGCCAGCATCCCAAACATAAGTATGCCTGGGACTGTTAGGGTTAGGCCACGGGGAGGGGGGAAATTAGGTGTGGGCACCTCTGGGGAGGGTTAGGGATAGACTGCAGAGGGGGAGGGTTAGGCTGTAGGGAGGGAGCATGGGTTTAGGCACCACTGGGGGAGGGTTAGGGTAAGGCTGCGGGGGGGGGGAGGGTTAGGCTGTGGGGGAGGGGAGGGTTAGGCTGTGGGGAGGAGGGGTAGGTTTAGGCACCACCGGGGGAGGGTTAGGGTTAGGCTGTGGGGAGGGGGGGAGAGGAGGGTTGGGCTGTGTGTGTGTGTGTGTGTGTGGGGGGGGGGGGGGGGGGAGTAGGTTTAGGAACCACTGGGGAGGGTTAGGGTTAGGCTGTGGGGGGTGAGGGTTAGGCTGTGGGGAGGAGGGGTAGGTTTAGGCACCACCGGGGGAGGGTTAGGGTTAGGCTGTGGGGAGGGGGGGAGAGGAGGGTTGGGCTGTGTGTGTGTGTGTGGGGGGGAGTAGGTTTAGGCACCACTGGGGAGGGTTAGGCTGTGGGGGGGGGGTTAGGCTGTGGGGGGGGGGGTTAGGCTGTGGGGAGGAGGGGTAGGTTTGGGGGGAATGTTAGGGTTAGGCTGTGGGGAGGGGGGGAGAGGTGGGTTGGGCTGTGTGTGTGTGTGGGGGGGAGTAGGTTTAGGCACCACTGGGGAGGGTTAGGGTTAGGCTGCGGGAAGGAAGGGTTAGGGGAGCAGGGGATTCTCACCATTAGGATGCCACTGATAGTCAGCTGACTGCCGCCATCCCGGCCACCAGTAACACGTATGTTATCCAGTATAACATACAGTCATAATGCCATTTATTCGTTCACAAATGATACAGTTAGTGATTTTGTGTTAAAGGTAAATGTTGCGCACAACAGTGAATGTAGTGCATTGTTATATTCGGAGGTATAACATGGAAGGTACTGCAGACAAGTGGGGACAGACAAGAGAGTATTCAGGAAACAGAGGGATAGGCATGAGAATGTACAGACAGAAAAAGTTTCATTCATGTTACTATAGAGATTTAGGGCTTTATTTATGAAGTGGCAGATTTTGTAAGCCTCCGCTTCCTGGCAGGTTTGAGGTGAAAATTTTAAATGGCGCTCACAGTCCATGTTAAGCATGCCAGACTTTACACTGTGATTGTCATTTTACATTTTCACCTTCAACCCACCGGGAAGTGGCTGCTTGCTTCATAAATTAAACCCTTAGGGGCCTATTCATCAAATTTGTGGGACAGTCACTGAATACAGATGTTTTGGGGGATACCCTCAAATATTAAGTATCCCTTGAATATACCATGGAGGAACGGCAGGAGATATCTCCATATCTACTGTGGTCCCTCCATTACCGATAGCACTGAAGCCCCCATAGGTTTTTACGGGGGATGCGAACTGTCAGATTTACCAGGCTCCAGAATACAAGGCACTCCAGAGTTTGGATTCCACAGCTAATGCCATCTGTAGATGTTTTCAGCCTGTTGTAGCCTATGGGCTACATTTGACTAAAAATGATCAGGAGTGTGTGTTTTTAGACTCCTCCCTGACTATGGCTGCTGTGCATGAGTGGTCAGTAAACTGCGCTTGTGCAGGAGTTATGATAGAGGAGGGAAGAGATTGCTAATGCGGCCACTTCACAACAAACACATCACAGAGATGGGATACTGTCACTGTAGGTGTATATTGATATTGGCAGTATTTAATTATTATTTTTTAGCTGCAATAAAAAATAACAATGATCAAGTCTAAAGTCCGAAAATGGATAAATATGACCCTTAATGTTTTATATGCAATGCAATGTATGCCTACAAGTTTAAAAGCCAAAAAGTTAGGACGTAAATCCTACTTATATATTGATTATATGTCCCATTTGCATTAAGGCTGGTCCCTGATGACTAAGCTCCCAGCCAGGGCCAGTTGTAGACCAAGACGAGCCCAGGGTGAACATTTCTTTGCGCCCCCCTCCTCCTCAAAAAAGAACACATCTTAGTTTGAGCAGAATGGTATGTGGTGCAAACCAGGGTGCAAGTCAGATTACAGCTTTTTTTTTAACCCAGATAGCATACTTTTTCCTGCATTTTGCATCTTCATTCAATAATGGTGTACTAAGTACTTGGGATTAGTATTAGAATTGACCCCTCTATACCCTACACTACATCCCTGACCCCTCTAAACCTTATACTACATCCCTGACCCATCTATACTCTACACTACTGACCCCTCTATACCCTACACTACATCCTTGACCCCTCTAATCCTTACACTACATCTCTTACCCCTCTAAACCTTACACTACATCCCTGACCCCTCTATACCCTACACTACTGACCCCTCTATACCCTGCACTACATCACTGACAACTGTATACCCTACTCCACATCCATGACCCTTTGCCCTACACTACATCACTGACCCCTGTATACTCTACTCCACATCACTGCCCCCAGTACTGCCAGATACACATAATGCCCTCAGTACTGCCAGATACACATAATGTCCCCAGAACTGTCAGATACATATAATGCCCCAGTAGTGCCAGATACGCATAATGCCCTCAGTATAGTGCCAAATACACATAATGTCCCCAGTACTGCCAGATACACATAATGTCCCCAGTATAGTGCCAGATACACATAATGTCCCCAGTATAGTGCCAGATACACATAATGCCCCTAGTATTGCCAGATACACATAATGCCACTGTTCGAAATGCAAGTAATGGTTGAGGGCAAGAGCAAGTGGGCGGACGCAGGGAGACTGCATCTGCAGCATCTGGGACACCTGTCTTGCTTGCCCATCCCTAGAACTGCCACTGGCTACAAGTGAGGCAGAGTAGTAAATTTGTAAATGGCGGTGGGTGGTGAGAAGGGAGGGCACCGGCGGGGTTACTGCAGCTGCGCCCTTAGGCCACATCGCAGCAGATGGTAGCCATACTTGCCTGCCCCTAGAACCTCCGCTGCTCTCAGTACTCCTATGCTAGCACACTAAAATACGGTAAGAATGAGCTGCACAAAAATATCCAGCAATCAAATATTGCTTGCAAGTCAAAATCAGTGTCCATAATTCATATTTCAATATAGTTAATTTAATTTATGAATATGGATATAAGGAAGAGGAAAAGGTTTTATTATTTCTCCTACAATGAGTGAATCCTATCTGTGAAAAAATAACTGGCTGCGAAAAAAGTGGGGATTAAACCATGTCCAACAGAGACATCATTGTTCTGCCGACTTCAGCGATAGATTAGAGGACAATAAGACTGCAATTTAGTGATAATCCTCACTGTGGTTTCCTTTAACAATTAGGTGTAATTTTAAATATTAGTTCAACACTGAAGACCTGTGTGACATTGTAATAAATCTGAAAAATAAATTTTATTTCTACTATACTATTGTCTGTGTGGTTTAAACCCAGAAACAGAATCTCACGATGCAGACTTGGGCCACCTTCAAGTATGACAATGAGAGAAAGTAACTAAAAATCATCCAGAGAGGCAGAGACTATAGTGTTCAAATGTTTATCATTGAAACTGTTCCCTTTATCTGAACTGCTTCTTCTATTCCAGGCAACAAGGAGATTCAACAGGAAATAAGATTACCATAGTAAACAAACACATTAGCATGAAATCCCAAAGTAGATTGGTTACTTACCAAGGTTTGATTTAGAGGGTCAAGCAGTAGCATTTACAAAAAAAAAAAAGGTGCAGACAGTTCAACTATTTTATAAAACTAAAACAAATATACATCTCATTAAATAATGGAAATATAAGATACTGTAATGGAGGAAAAGCAACAAACAACAAGGGCTGCACATCGTTCATCGTTGGTGCCTACACACTGAATGATATGAACGAGTTCTCGTTCATTAATGAAGAGACCGTTCATATCATTCAGTGTTATCTGCTAGTGTGTAGGGCCCATAAGTCTGGGTATACACAATGCACCGTGTCATTCGTATAGCCAATGAACGATATATCTCATAGTGCATCTGTCCTTGTGTACAGACATCGTTCACAGACATATCAGGTCAGCCCTGCAGCACATCTGATGCCTGATATTTGTGTGCATCGGCCTGTGTGTATAGCTGGCCCGCCAGCCACACTATAGGTTGACTGCAGAATCCATTTAATATGGTGCCAGGAGTGGGCGGGTATATTCCAATGGATCTGCTGCTAGACACATCGAATGGCTGATTGGTAAGTGTGTTTGCACAAGGTCATTGTGTACATAATCTTTACCAATCAGTGGATCTCTCGGCTAAGTGAGTACCCAGCCAAACTCTTAGCATGCAGGAGCCAAAAACAATCCAAATAAGTTCAGGTAACTCTTCTTGGTTCCCCATTAGGAAAATAATTATCAGCTTTACATATCATTTCCCACCTGACTTAATGTGGGACTGGTGAGAAGCAAAGTACCTGATGTTCCACTGTTATGACCAGTAGACTGTGGAAAAAAGAAAATGAATACACCCCCTATATAAATATTGTATTAATATAAACACCTACTTGCTACCCTCATTCATAGGGGCAGATGTACTAATCCCTAGAGAGGGATAAAAATTAGATTTATGGTAAGGACTTACCTTTGTTAAATCTCTTTCTGCGAGGTACACTGGGTTCCACAGGGAATAACATTGGGGTGTAGAGTAGGATCTTGATCCAAGGCACCAACAGGCTAAAAGCTTTGACTGTTCCCAAGATGCTCAGCGCCGCCTCTTCTATAACCCCGCCTCCATGCACAGGAGCTCAGTTTTGTTAACCAGTCCAATGCAGTAGCAGGTAAAAGAGACGACAACCGTTAGTAGCCACATACACCACATTCTCACGACAGGAGAAGGTATCAGCGGCTAATGCCCTACAAATCCAAAGAAGCTAAGTGCGTCAGGGTGGGTGCCTTGTGGAATCCAGTGTACCTCGCAGAAAGAGATTTAACAAGGGTAAGTTCTTACCATAAATTTCCTTTTCTGAAGCGGGGTACACTGGGGTTCCACAGGGAATAACATCGGGGATGTCCTAAAGCAGTTCCTCATGGGAGGGGGCACACTGTAGCGGGCACAAGAACCCGGTGTCCAAAGGAAGCATCCTGGGAGGGGGAAGTATCGAAGGCATAGAACCTTATGAACGTGTTCACTGAGGACCACGTAGCCGCCTTGCATAATTGTTCAAGGGTCGCACCACGGTGGGCCACCCAAGAAGGTCCAACAGACCGAGTAGAATGGGCTTTGATGGTAGCAGGAGCTGGAAGGCCAGCCTGTACATAAACATGTGCAATCACCATTCTAATCCATCTGGCCAAGGTCTGCTTGTTAGCAGGCCAGCCACGTTTGTGAAAACCAAAGACTACAAAGACAGAATCAGACTTCCTAACGAAGGCTATCCTCTTCACATAGATATGGAGAGCCTGTACCAGATCCAAAGACCTCTCTTTGGAAGACAATTCAGGAGAGACAAAGGCCAGAACCACAATCTCCTGGTTAAGGCGGAAAGAAGACACCACCTTAGGTAGATAACCAGGGCGCGGTCTAAGAACCGCCCGGTCACGGTGAAAAATCAGATAGGGGGACCTACAAGACAAGGCATCCAAATCTGGTACCCGTCTAGCAGAGGCAATAGCCAGCAGAAACAAGACCTTAAGAGAAAGCCACTTAAGGTCCACAGATTCAAGAGGTTCAAATGGAGACTCTTGCAAGGCCTCCAGAACCACCGACAAATCCCAAGGAGCCACAGGTGGGACATAGGGAGGTTGAATCCGTAAAACACCCTGAATGAATGTATGAACATCAGGCAGAGTCGCAATTTTTCTCTGAAACCATACTGACAAGGCAGAAATATGAACCTTGAGGGAGCCCACCCGAAGGCCCAAGTCCAGGCCCTGTTGTAGGAAGGCTGAAAATTAGGCCATACTAAACTTGATAATGACATGATTGTTAGATGCGCACCAAGCAAAGTAAGAATTCCAGACCCTATGGTAAACCCGAGCAGAAGCTGGTTTACAGGCCTTCAACATAGTTTGAACAACCGCCTCAGAAAATCCTTTGGCCCTCAGTACAGAAGCTTCAAGAGCCACGTTGTCAAAGCCAGCTGGGCCAGATCCTGGTAGACATAAGGGCCCTGAACAAGAAGGTCTCATCATTGTGGAAGCAAAAGAGGACGCTCCAGCGGGAGACCCTGTAGGTCTGAGAACCAATGCCATCTGGGCCACGCCTGAGCTATCAGAAGTAGGATTCCTCCTTTTTGCTTGAACTTCCTCACTACTCTGGACAGGAGTGACACCGGAGGGAACACGTACGGCAGCCGAAAGTTACATGGAATTGCCAGTGCGTCCACAAACTCTGCTTGATTATGCTTTGTTCTTGCTCCGAAGACCGGAACCTTGTGATTGTGTCGAGACGCCATCAGGTCTACATCTGGTAGACCCCACTTGTCCACTAGGAGTTGAAATACTTCCGGATGAAGGCTTCACTCTCCAGTGTGTACATCCTGACTACTGAGGAAGTCCGCTTCCCAGTTGAGGACCTCCGTAATAAACACTGCCGAGATGGCTGGCAGATGGCGTTCCGCCCATTGAAGAATTTTTGACACTTCCATCATTACCATGCGGCTTCGAGTGCCACCTTGATGATTGATGTATGCTACCGTGGTGGCGTTGTCCGACTGTACATGAACAGGCCTGTTCTGTACCAGATGCTGGGCCAGTTTCAAAGCATGGAACACTGCCCGCAATTCCAGAATGTTTATCAGGAGGAGAGACTCCTCCCTGGTCCACCGACCCTGAAGAGAGTGTTACTCCAACACCGTGCCCCAGCCCCTCAGACTGGCATCCATCATCAGGAGGACCCAGTTGGAGATCCAGAAGGGACGACCCCTGCACAATTGTTGGTCCTGTAGCCACCAGCTCAGTGACAGACGAACCTCCGGAGACAAGGAGATCATGTGAGACCTGATCCAGTGAGGCCGGTCGTCCGACTTGGCAAGAATCAGCTTCTGCAGAGGGCGGAAATGACACTGAGCGTACTCTACCATGTCGAAAACCGACACCATGAGGCCTAGTACTAGCATCGCCGAGTGTATCTACACTCGCGGACGAGAGAGGAAGCTTTGCATCCTGACCTGAAGTTTATTTATTATTTATTATTTATTATTATTACCAGTTATTTATATAGCGCACACATATTCCACAGCGCTTTACAGAGAATATTCGGTCATTCACATCAGTCCCTGCCCCAGTGGAGCTTACAATCTATATTCCCTATCACATGTACAAGTTTCAAGACTTTCTCCTGAGACAAGAACAACTGCTGGTTGTGTGTGTCCAACAACGCCCCCAGGTGCACCATGCTCTGAGCAGGGACCAGGGATGATTTCTTCCAGTTGATGAGCCACCCGTGGGCTTGCAGAAACTGGAAGTCAGATCCAGATGACGGAGGAGAACGTCTGGGGAATTTGCCAGGATCAGCAAGACGTCCAGATACGGTAGGATCCTGATACCCTGATGGCGGAGCAGGGCCGTCATCACCGCCATTACCTTGGTGAAGATTCGCGGAGCCATAGTCAGTCCAAAGGGTAAGGCCCGGAATTGATAATGGAGGTTACCAATAGCAAACCACAGGTATAGCTGATGCGACACGGTAATAGGTATATGTAGGTAAGCATCCTGTATGTCCAGGGATACCAATAGTCCCCTGGCCCCAAAGCCAGGACAATAGAGCGAAGGGTTTCCATACAAAATTTGGAGACCCTCACAAACTTGTTCAAAGACTTGAGGTTGAGAATGGGCCGAGAGGAACCATTCGGTTTTGGAACTAGGAACTAGGAGCGTTGAATAGTACCTCCTGCCTCTCTGAGCCAGAGGCACCGGCACTACCACTCCTGTGTCCAGGAGGGACTGAACCACTGAACAAAGAGTCTTTGCCTTTTCCTGATCCGAAGGGATGTCTGTCAGGCAAAAGTGATGAGGGGGACGTTTCTTGAAGGATATGGCGTATCCGTGAGTGATGACTTCCTGTACCCAGGCGTCTGAAGTTGTCTTCAACTCTGTTTTGGAAGCAGGTTGACGGGCAGCCCAGGCACGTTTAGGTTTGGGCTTAGTGGATTTGGAAGTGCGAGCCTGTATCGGGTATGCCTGAGCCTTTGCCTAAGCTGGAGGTCGAAAGGAATGCAAGGAAGTTCTCTTAGCCTTGGAGCTGAAGGAGTAGTACTAGGCAGTCTTAGCAGATACTAAGTCAGCAATGATCTTGTTGAGATCTTCCCCAAAAAGTATGTTTTCCTCAAAAGGGATCACCTCCAAGGCCTTTCTAGAGTCCAGATCTACAGACCAGGACCGCAACCAGAGGATCCGGTGAGCCAGAATATACGTAGTAGATGCTTTGGCCGCCAGGATACCTGCATCAGATGCCGCCTCCTAAATATAATGGGAGACCGTAATAATATATGAAAGACACTGCCTAGCATTATCAGGAAAATTAGACGGTAGTTCCGCCTCAACTTCCTGAATCCAGGCCTCAATAGCTTTAGCAGCCCAAGAGGCCGCAATAGTAAGCCTATGCATAGCCCAGGCAAGAGTGTAAATAGACTTCGAGCAACCCTCCACACGCTTATCCGTCGGTCCCCTCAGGGAGGTGCCGGTAGCGACAGGCAGAGGAGATGAGACCACCAGACGCGCAACTTGTGAGTACACCGGCGGAAGTGTTTCCTAATTGTTACTTAACTCTGCAGCGAGGGGATAACGAGCTAGCATCTTCATAGACAAGGAAAACTTCTTACCTGGTCTTCCCAGGATTCTTGACTAATATCAACCAAGTGGTCAGAATGAGGTAAAACCAACTTAGTAACCTTCTGACGTTTAAACTTATCTGGTTTCGCAGAGGTAGCTGGAAGCCCTTCATCATCATTGATTTGAAGTATCAGCCTGATAGCCTCCAGGCGGTCAGGAACATCCACCTGTGTCAGAAATTCCCCATCAGAAGCATCTGCATCAGAGTCTGAAGGGTCAGTGAAAGCGCCATCTACATCGGATGAGGTATCCGAATATGTGTGGATTGTGAGAAAGAAATGGCCCGTATAGATAACCCCCTTGTCTTAGGCGGGCGAGAGTCAGGATTTTGCTTAGCTAGTGACTGATGTAATTGCCGTAACCAAGAGAACAGAGTATCTGCCCACGGCGGATTAACTGCAGGGACAATATGTGACTGTAATGGCACAGGAGGTCCCACAAGGGGCGCAAGTCTAATTACTAGCGTAGTCAGTAAATTAGAGAAAAAAGCCTAAGGTGGGTCTTGATTTGCCCCCGTTGCTGCAGGCTGACCATGGGGTATGGAACCCCCAGTACCTGAACCCTGAGCTGCTACGTTTTCCTCAGAGAAATCCGTGGTATCAACACTGCATGGTGCAGGATCAGCCATGGATTTACCACCCTGTGTAGCAGACATGATATGTAAGCGTAACCGTAGGTGTAACAGTAAGCAGACAAATAAGCAGACAAACTACCTAACAAAAATCCCCTGTATGGTGTGACTGCAAGGCAGAGCACAAACAGAGGATTTCTGAGGTAAAATGTGACTGAAAAACACAGAAAAATACAAAATACGTATATCCTGTGAAATACCTATATTATCTAATAACCCTGACGCATGGAACCCCCTCAGGGTACAGAATATAGGGATAGCCATATGTGTGAGATTCACGAAATAGAGACCACACAGCAGCCATTGGCACACACTCATTCAATGCAGAGATTATTACTAGAGATGTGCACTGGAAATTTTTCGGGTTTTGCGTTTTGGTTTTGGATTCAGTTCCGCAGCCGTGTTTTGGATTCGGACGCGTTCTGGCAAAACCTCCCTGAAATTTTTTTGTCGGATTCGGGCGTGTTTTGGATTCGGGTGTTTTTTTTCCAAAAACCCCTCAAAAACAGCTTAAATCATAGAATTTGGGGGTCATTTTGATCCTATAGTATTATTAACCTCAATAACCATAATTTCCACTCATTTCCAGTCTACTCTGAACACCTCACATCTCACAATATTATTTTTAGTCCTAAAATTTGCACCGAGGTCGCTGGATGACTAAGCTAAGCGACCCAAGTGGCCGGCACAAACACCTGGCCCATCTAGGAGTGGCACTGCAGTGGCAGGCAGGATGGCACTTTTAAAAATTGGCCCCAAACATCACATGATGCAAAGATAAATAAAAAAAAAGAGGTGCAAGATGGAATTGTCCTTGGGCCCTCCCACCCACCCTTATGTTGTATAAACAGGACATGCACACTTTAACAAACCCATCATTTCAGCCACAGGGTCTGCCACACGACTGTGGCTGAAATGACTGGTTGGTTTGGGCCCCCACCAAAAAAAGAAGCAATCAATCTCTCCTTGCTCAAACTGGCTCTACAGAGGCAAGATGTCCACCTCATCATCATCCTCCGATTCCTCACCCCTTTCACTGTGTACATCTCCCTCCTCACAGAGTATTAATTCGTCCCCACTGGAATCCAGCATCTCAGGTCCCTGTGTACTTTCTGGAGGCAATTGCTGGTGAATGTCTCCACGGAGGAATTGATTATAATTAATTTTGATGAACATCATCTTCTCCACATTTTGTGGAAGTAACCTCGTACGCCGATCGCTGAGAAGGTGACCGGCTGCACTAAACACTCTTTCGGAGTACACACTGGAGGGGGGCAACTTAGGTAAAATAAAGCCAGTTTGTGCAAGGGCCTCCAAATTGCCTCTTTTTCCTGCCAGTATACGTACGGACTGTCTGACGTGCCTACTTGGATGCTGTCACTCATATAATCCTCCACCATTCTTTCAATGGTGACAGAATCATATGCAGTGACAGTAGACGACATGTCAGTAATCATTGGCAGGTCCTTCAGTCCGGACCAGATATCAGCACTCGCTCCAGACTGCCCTGCATCACCGCCAGCGGGTGGGCTCGGAATTCTTAGCCTTTTCCTCGCAGCCCCAGTTGCAGGAGAATGTGAAAGAGGAGCTGTTGACGGGTCACGTTCCGCTTGACTTGACAATTTTCTCACCAGCAGGTCTTTGAACCTCTGCAGACTTGTGTCTGCCGGAAAGAGACATACAACGTAGGCTTTAAACCTAGGATCAAGCACGGTGGCCAAAATGTAGTGCTCTGATTTCAACAGATTGACCACCCGTGAATCCTGGTTAAGCGAATTAAGGGCTCCATCCACAAGTCCCACATGCCTAGCGGAATCGCTCCGTTTTAGCTCCTCCTTCAATCTCTCCAGCTGCTTCTGCAAAAGCCTGATGAGGGGAATGACCTGACTCAGGCTGGCAGTGTCTGAACTGACTTTACATGTGACATGTTCAAAGGGTTGCAGAACCTTGCACAACGTTGAAATCATTCTCCACTGCGCTTGAGTCAGGTACATTCCCCCTCCTTTGCCTATATCGTAGGCAGATGTATAGGCTTGAATGGCCTTTTGTTGCGCCTCCATCCTCTGAAGCACACAGAGGGTTGAATTCCACCTCGTTACCACCTCTTGCTTCAGATGATGGCGGGGCAGGTTCAGGAGTGTTTGCTGGTGAACCAGTCTTGGGCACGCGGTGGCTGAATGCCGAAAGTGGCCCGCAATTCTTCGGGCCACTGACAGCATCTCTTGCACGCCCCTGTCATTTTTAAAAAAAATTCTGGACCACCAAATTCAATGTATGTGCAAAACATGGGACGTGCTGGAATTTGGCCAGATGTAATGCACGCACAATATTGGTGGCGTTGTCCGATGTCACAAATCCCCAGGAGAGTCCAATTGGGGTAAGCCATTCTGTGATGTTCCTCAGTTTCCGTAAGAGGTTGTCAGCTGTGTGTCTCTTATGGAAAGCGGTGATACAAATCGTAGCCTGCCTAGGAACGAGTTGGCGTTTGCGAGATGCTGCTACTGGTGCCTCTGCTACTGTTCTTGCTGCGGCAGGCAATACATCTACCCAGTGGGCTGTCACAGTCATATAGTCCTGAGTCTGCCCTGCTCCACTTGTCCACATGTCCGTGGTTAAGTGGACATTGGGTACAACTGCATTTTTTAGGACACTGGTGAGTCTTTTTCTGATGTCTGTGTACACTCTCGGTATCGCCTGCCTAGAGAAGTGGAACCTAGATGGTATTTGGTATCGGGGACACACTACCTCATGAAATTCTCTAAGTCCCTGTGAACTAACGCCGGATACCGGACGCACGTTTAACACCAACACAGCTGCCAAGGCCTGAGTTATCCGCTTTGCAACAGGATGACTGCTGTGATATTTCATCTTCCTCGCAAAGGACTGTTGGACAGTCAATTGCTTACTGGAAGTAGTACAAGTGGTCTTCCGACTTCCCCTCTGGGATGATGATCGACTCCCAGCAGCAACAACAGCAGCGCCAGGAGCAGTAGGCGTTACACTGAAGGATCCATCGGAGGAATCCCAGTCAGGAGAGGACTCGTCAGACTTGCCAGTGACATGGCCTGCAGGACTATTGGTTTTCCTGCTTAAGGAGGAAATTGACACTGATGGAGTTGGTGGGGTGGCTTGCAGGAGCTTGGGTACAAGAGGAAGGGATTTAGTTGTCAGTGGACTGCTTCCGCTGACACCAAAAGTTTTTGAACTTGTCAATGACTTCTGATAAATGTGCTCCAGGTGACGTATAAGGGAGGATGTTCCTAGGTGGTTAACGTCCTTACCCCTACTTATTACAGCTTGACAAAAGCAACACACGGCTTGACACCTGTTGTCCGCATTTCTGTTAAAATAATTCCACACCGAAGTGGTGATTTTTTTTGTAATTTGACCAGGCATGTCAATGGCCATATTCATCCCATGGACAACAGGTGTCTCCCCGGGTGCCTGACTTAAACAAACCACCTCACCATCAGAATCCTCCTTGTCAATTTCCTCCTCAGCGCCAGCAACACCCATATCCTCATCCTGGTGTACTTCAACAGTGACATCTTCAATTTGACTATCAGGAACTGGACTGTGGGTGCTCCTTCCAGCACTTCCAGGGGGCGTGCAAATGGTGGAAGGAGCCATCTCTTCCCGTCCAGTGTTGGGAAGGTCAGGCATCGCAACTGACACAATTGGACTCTCCTTGGGGATTTGTGATTTAGAAGAATGCACAGTTCTTTGCTGTGCTTTTGCCATCTTAACTCTTTTCAGTTTTCTAGCGGGAGGATGAGTGCTTCCATCCTCATGTGAAGCTGAACCACTAGCCATGAATATAGGCCAGGGCCTCAGCCGTTCCTTGCCACTCCGTGTCATAAATGGCATATTGGCAAGTTTACGCTTCTCCTCAGACGCTTTTAATTTAGATTTTTGGGTCATTTTACTGAACTTTTGTTTTTGGGATTTTACATGCTCTCTACTATGACATTGGGCATCGGCCTTGGCAGACGACGTTGATGGCATTGAATCGTCTCTGCCATGACTAGTGGCAGCAGCTTCAGCACTAGGTGGAAGTGGATCTTGATCTTTCCCTATTTCACCCTCCACATTTTTGTTCTCCATTTTTTAATGTGTGGAATTATATGCCAGTAATATAATTATATCAATACTGTACTGTACTGTACAACTATATACTGTTGGTCACCAAAATGCTGCACTGTACTACTATATATACTGCTCACAAAAATGCAGCACAGATATGGAATGGAGACTTTCAGTGACACGGAGCTGCAAGATACAGCAATGGCCTACTGTACTGTACAACTATATACTGTTGGTCACCAAAATGCTGCACTGTACTACTATATATACTGCTCACAAAAATGCAGCACAGATATGGAATGGATACTAGCAGTGACACAGAGCTGCAAGATACAGCAATGTCCTATTGTATTGTACAACTATATACTGTTGGTCACCAAAATGCTGCACTGTACTACTATACAGGTTGAGTATCCCTTATCCAAAATGCTTGGGACCAGAGGTATTTTGGATATCGGATTTTTTCGTATTTTGGAATAATTGCATACCATAATGAGATATCATGGCAATGGGACCTAAATCTAAGCACAGAATGCATTTATGTTTTATATGCACCTTATACACACAGCCTGAAGGTAATTTTAGCCAATATTTTTTATAACTTTGTGCATTAAACAAAGTGTGTCTACATTCACACAATTCATTTATGTTTCATATACACCTTATACACACAGTCTAAAGGTCATTTAATACAATATTTTTAATAACTGTGTGTATTAAACAAAGTTTGAGTACATTGAGCCATCAAAAAACAAAAGTTTCACTGTCTCACTCTCGCTCAAAAAAGTCCGTATTTCGGAATATTCCGTATTTCGGATATTTGGATATGGGATACTCAACCTGTATATACTGCTCACAAAAATGCAGCACAGATATGGAATGGATACTTGCAGTGACACAGTGCTGCAAGATACTGCAATGGCCTACTATACTGTACAACTATATACTGTTGGTCACCAAAATGCTGCACTGTACTACTATATATACTGTTCACAAAAATGCAGCACAGATATGGAATGGATACTTGTAGTGACACAGAGCTGCAAGATACAGCAATGGCTTACTGTACTGTACAACTATATACTGTTGGTCACCAAAATGCTGCACTGTACTACTATATATACTGCTCACAAAAATGCAGCACAGATATGGAATGGACACTTGCAGTGACACAGAGCTTCAAGATACAGCAATGGCCTACTGTACTGTACAACTATATACTGTTGGTCACCAAAATGCTGCACTGTACTACTATATATACTGCTCACAAAAATGCAGCACAGATATGGAATGGATACTTGCAGTGACACAGAGCTGCAAGATACAGCAATGGCCTACTGTACTGTACAACCAGGGCCGGTTCTTGCCCTTGTGGCGCCCCGGGCAAACGTTAGGGGCGTGGCTTAATATGGGGCGTGGTCAGCCACGCCCCCATTTGTATCGCCGCTGAAAGGGGGAAAAACAAACAAAACAAAGTATACTTACTATACCCCGCTCCTGATTCCAGACCCTGCAGACCGGCGCCGCTCTTCTCCTCGGATCTATGGGAGAGACGTCAGTCATGACATCTCTCCCATAGCACAGCATAGGCACTAGAGGTCAATTATGACCCCTAGCGTCTGTGCTACAATGCTGTGTGGTGCGCGATGACGTCATCGCGCACCGCACACCAAAGGTCCTCTCCATGAAGGGAAACTAGACGCTTAGCGTCTGATTCCCTTCATAGCGGTGGAGGACCAGCGCCACGAAGGGAAACTAGACGCGTAGCGTCTGGTTCCCTTCTCACAGCGGGGGGGGGGGGGCACAGCGGGGGGACACTGATGGGGTGCACACTGCACAGTGGCGGATCTTGCCATGGTGCGGCACCCTCCGGATGGCGCCGGCGCCCTCCGGAAGGCGGTGCCCCGGGCAAAAGTCCTGCTTGCCCGTGGCAAGATCCGCCACTGTGTACAACTATATACTGTTGGTCACTAAAATGCAGCACACTGAGCACAGATATTTGCAGCACACTGAACACAGATATGGAGCTTTTCAGGCAGAGAACGTAGATATTTGCAGCACACTGAGCACAGATATTTGCAGCACACTGAGCACAGATATTTGCATCACACTGAGCACAGATATGGAGCTTTTCAGGCAGAGAACGTAGCCACGTCCTCTCCGCTCAATCTACAATACACAAGTGAAAATGGCGGCGACGCGCGGCTCTTTATATAGAATATGAATCTCGCGAGAATCTGACAGCGGGATGATGACGTTCGGCCGCGTTCAGGTTAACCGAGCGAGGCGTGAAGATCCGAGGATGCCTCGGACCCGTGTAAAATAGGTGAAGTTCCGGGGGGTTCGGATCTCGATGAACCGTACCCGCTCATCTCTAATTATTACCAACAATAAAACTCCACTAGACCAGCAATACTAAGTAACTATACCACTGAATAAAGCTATGTATATATAGATAGATAGATAGATAGATAGATAGATAGATAGAACAATGCACAGTAAAGACTGGATGTATATCACAGGGTACTTGTACTAAATAACCCTGAATGTATGTACTTGTTCTTAATTAACACTGTCTAGACGACATGTAGAATACTTAAGTGTCCTGTTAAAGCACAGCATTGATGAAGCAGGCGGCATTACAGAGGAGGCATTGCCCACCAGTCCCAGAGTCAGCGTAGCATGTGTGTAATGGCGTCCAAACGCTGACAGGGAGCGAGGGAGACAGAGAGATGCAGCTCCAGGGCGGGAACATTTACTCTAAATGGCGCCCAGGGGGAGGGGCTACAGGTCAGAGCCTTATCCCCTTGCTGGACTTCACCACCGGGTACTGTGGGCCATAATAAAACGGTTATATATATAACCGACCTGTGCCCCTGCCCTGGTGTTCTAGTGGGGTCCCTGTACCAAAACAGTGTCCGCCTCATAATGGCCGCGCCGGATCACGATTTTCGGCTGGTCACGCCTGGGGACCCTCTTACCTCCTCCCTTGATGCGGCCAGTGTGTGTGCCCTAGGTGAAGAACCAGAGCCTCCACTGGAAGTACCCGGCAACCAGGGACGCGGGAGTATACAGCGCCGCCGGGGGAGGTGATGGAGCTGCAGCAGGAGATATCAGATTGACATATAGCACTAAGAGTGCCTCTGCTGCAGTCCTTGAAGTCTTCTATCTTCTTTTAAAAAAGCTCTTTTCAGGGCTGCTGGAGCAGCCCTGCCTGTTAGTGTCCTGCCTGCAGGGCACCAACTTACAAACTGAGCTCCTGTGCACGGACGCGGGGTTATAGAGGAGGCGGCGCTGAGCATCTTGGGAACAGTCAAAGCTTTTAGCCTGTTGGTGCCTCGGATCAAGATCTTACTCTACACCCCCAATGTTATTCCCTGTGGAACCCCAGTGTACCCTGCTGCAGAAATAGGGTTGCTATATTTTAAGTCAATATCCGGGTTCCAGGGGGCGGCTGCAGTGAAGGGATGTGGTCAGAGACCATGGTGCAGCTGGCTGGGGATCGGTGGCCACAGTGATGAGGGATGTCACACTCCAGGCTAGGCTCACATACCTGCTATGTGGAGCCCCGTTGCTGCCCCCATTTTGCAGGAGAGCAGGGCAGCCAGCAAGTCCAAGCTCCACTGCCTGCATTAGTAGCTTGTTCTTCTGCTGCATGTGAAGCCCGCAATCGGCTGCTCCACAACAGGCCCCGCACCCCTCCCCTCACACACTCTGCTCTTCCAGAATATGCTGCTGGGTCCTAGTACCTACCGGCTGGCTGGCTTCAAAACAGAAACATCAGAAGCAGTGCAAAGCACGCCTCTAACAGTCTGACCCCAATGAAACCTGGACATTTGGGTACTGTCGTCGGGGAATGGGACACAGACTCAAATTCTGCTACGTTCCTGGGAAAACCGGGACATTTAACAACTCTAGGATACAGTGGAGAGAGATAATCTCCCAACCAATTAGCTCCTGTCATTGTTCACACAGCCTGTAACATTGCAACTATAGTCACAGTTTTGGACAAAAGGAGCTAGGCACAACACAAAGCCTGGTTCTGGATAAATAATTGTGTAATATACAGTATAGTCTAGTCCAGTGGTTCCCAGACTTTCTTGAATCACAGTGCCCTAGAGCATTAGCATTTTTTTTTTTCATGGCAACCCTAGGCCAAACATTTCTTATTGAAAAATTCAGCAAAGATTGTTAAATTAAGTAAATTGTGCTTATCCAGTACGGTGGGAGGGACAGTGTTATACATCTGTTTGTCCACACATTTATTATAGGAATAACCAGTGCTGGTGGCTTCCAATTACACAGACCATAAATTTCATTTGGTCTTAAACCACTAGTTTAGGAACCACTGGCCTTGTCCCACGTGGCCATGTTTACACTATGAAAAGACAGAGAACAGTCTTTGATGTGAAGAAGTGCAAAGTACAGTATAATGCCCAGAGTCAGACCCAATGGGCAAGTACAGTATATGGTCCAGTGATCTATACTATTCATAGTGTAACATAGATCAAATTCCCATTCTACAGCCCCATTTCTGTTGGTCAATATAGCCTATGCCTTTAGGCCGCACCGCAATGTACATTGCATACACCTTGTAGACCTCTTTACCATTCCGGTTTGGATTCATATCTGCTAACAGCCTCTGACATAATGGGGGAGATTCAAATGTTTGAAAAGTCAGTTGGGAGTATGTTTTTTCCTATCTAATAGAAAGGAAAAAAACAGACTCCCAACCGACTTTTCAAATATTTGAATCTCCCCCAATGTCTGTTAGATAGTCAACTTCTTCTCCTCCTCTGTACTCTGGCAACCAATCAGAATTCAGCAAACGAGTCAATAGTATTTAATTTTTGTTACCTTTATTATCAAAAAAAATATTTTTAAACATAAGAACAATGGGCTGACTTAGAGGTGAAAGCAATGTAGATGTCAAACACAGTGGAGCAACTATTTGCTATTACACATGTTCCAAAGCCACACTGTGCATGCGCGGAGATGGTATTGCGAAAGAACTGAGGATTTATTTGCAAAGTGAGTGACAGGTAGTCAGCATTTGGGGAAGTTAATGAGGGTGGCTAGAAAAACGTAGGTGTGTCAGGACCATTTTCTGGGTGTGCCAAAGTCAGCCACTATGAATTAGTTTGCAGCAGTAAAAAGCCAGGCGTCTTAGGTCCACTATTGGTCGACATGCATTAGGTCGACATGGTCACTAGGCCGACGTGAACAAGGTCGAAATGGAAAAGGGTCAGCATAAGTTTTTTTTTACTTTTTTTGGGTCGTTTTCTTTGTAAAGTGACGGGGAACCCCAGTTAGTGCACCGTGTCCCCTCGCATGGCTCGCTACGCTCACCATGCTTCGGGCAAGGTGCCTCGCTCCGCTACTGCTGCTCTTGGCACAGGTTACTATTCCCAATCGTAGTCCACATGGATTGGAAAGTATGAAAAAGTTAAAAAAAGGGAAAAAAATTGAAAAAGTCACGTCAACCTTTTTCCATGTCGACCGTGTTAATGTCAACCTAATGAACATGTTGACTTAGTGACCATGTCGACTTAATGTATGTCGATCAATAGTGGTTGACCTAATGACTGTCAACCTAAGTGTGGTCGACCTAATGACTGCATCCCTGTGATACACCCTAGGTGACAGCATCACGCTGCGTGCAATTGCATGCACCTCTGAACCAGGCCCAATAGGAGCAGTTTCCTTTGATTGGAATGGTTGGACTTGCCTCCTTGTTGCTTTTTCCATTGAGTATGGGTAGTGGAGTAGTAGCACCAGCAAATAGTAGAGCTGTTTGTAGGCCCTTCTTCTGCACCTCCACCCACATGACGCCAACAGTCTGTAGATATACCAGAGCCGCCAATGTCCCTCCTGCCCACAACACAATTGACTTCTGAGCCACATTCACTACACCATCCAGGTGAGTCTGTGTTTGAGCACACAAACAACATTATCATTGCACAATACACAAAGATGCAATAGAAAAATATACTTGTCAAATATTTTAAATGATACAATAGAATCTTGGGGGTAAATTTACTAAGGTGGGAGGTTTTTTTAGAACTGGTGATGTTGCCCATAGCAACCAATCAGATTATTATTTTTTTAATACGACGTGAGAGAACTGTCTGTAATTTAGCTATACATGTTTCATGTTGTAGTGACAATAAATTATTCTTATCTTATCTATGTATTATCTTCTAGAAGCAGCTAGATAAATTTTAAGTAGAATCTGATTGGTTGCTATGAGCAACATCACCAGTTCTAAAAACTCCCACCATAGTAAATTCACCTCTTTGTTGGGTTGTCAGGACATTCAGGCTGCTGTATTGGTGATAAATATTTGTGTTTTTAGGCATTTTCACACACAAGAAACTTTAAAAAAAATGTTGTGTACAACATTTACATGTAGAAAACAATACTTACCACATGTCTATCATGGGCTCTGATGACAACATTAATGAAGCTGCTTAAGCAGTAGTGGGGGAAGATGTAATGGTGACAATGAATTTGTATCTTGTCACCCCACAAATGCCCGCTACTCTCAATGCAATCTTCCACACCCCCATTAGCCTCTACCACTCCTCCTGGACTGACAAACCACGGCTATTGCCAAAATATGACAGACTTTCAAATGCAACAGTTGTCCCTGCTAACCACTTGGGTTCGTCAATGATCCTCATTAAATAAAATGGCACATAGGCATAGCCGCCACATGAATGCCCAAACAAACCATCTGGAACGAATTACCAATATGTTGGACCATATTCTCCAACAACATTTTCTAAAACACCTTCTTACTGATGCAGAAATTGAATAATCAGTTCCACGATAATTTCCTGAGATTAATGGATTTCCAAACTAATGCCATTAGGGACTTTCAGGCCACCATCCTTAATTTAGAAACACAATTTTTGGTACACTAACATGAGCAGAATGAGAGCACATCAGCAGGCAACACCTCCAAAATGCTTGCACCGGTGTAAACACCAACCTGCCGAACAGCCTGCATCAGTGGTGGGTCTCAGCAGGCCAGGGGTTGGAAGTGGTGCAGGTAACCCTAGTTCATTTTCTGAACCTAGTTATGCCCCATCGTAGTGCCCTAGTTCACATGATGTCAGCACTGTAGGACTGCCAGTACAAATTATAGAACACAGTACCCCAAATAACATTATGATTCAAATTATTTCACATTACAGTGCCCCCAGTTCATATTTAGCCACACTATAGTGTCTACACTTCCCACTGTGCCACATTACTGTGCCCCAGTTCATATTACGTAAAACTATAATACCCTCCAGTTCATTTTATACCACATTACAATGAACAGGATCAGGGGTATGCCTAGATATATTGCAGGCCCCAAAGCAAAAGTTTGTACCACTCAATGGTGAAAAATGTATATAACACATGTAACTTTGACAGGGAAGGTGGGACCCTCTCAGCTCTGGCCCCATCTCAGCTCTCTGTCCCACAACAGCTGCCCACCCTGCACTTGTGGCAGCTACACCCTTGGTTTTTAAAAAGGACCACAGGAAGAAATTCTTGACGCTTAAATATCCACATTTCATTATTTACCCACGTGTAAGAAGAAGACATTTTGGGGTCTGTGCTGAGTGATGAGCTGATGAACAACTTACAGCAGTGACAGTAACTTCGAAGGAAGAAGTCAGGCTGGAAGTTTGAAGCTAGATATACTATATATGACTGTGGGCAAGGAATTTCTTTCTTGCCTTTGGGCACTGAAACATTGACATTAATTTGTAGTCTGTCACTGCAGGGATTGAGCCTAAAATATTCCATACATTAAATAAAATGTATAGAACTTTATATAATGTAATGTTTCCACTGGAATAAAATGTTTTTAATGGAATGAGGTTTATTATCAGTCCAGTTTCCGCTTTTTCTATAGAGTAGTATGTTGGCGAGTAATTATATTAGAGTAAGAATATAGTGTAAAAACTGTACAGGTAAAACTTCATAGGTATCTGCTGAATCATCTGTATCTGCGATTGCAGGGAAAAGTCATTTTGGCAGCATTTAGTGACATTAATTAGACGTTGGTTGCATAAGATTCATATGTTGGGAACATATGCTATGGATAAGTCAAAAAGATGTTGCTGTAAATAACTTGTAAAATATAAAATGTGAGGGACGGGACAAAGCCCAACGGGATTGCCATTTCCTGGGGTAGATGGGGCACATGACAGCAGGCACACAGAAAACAGAGGCACGGACCAGCACTTATGTTTAAATAGCTTGCAGCTAGATTTATTAATAGCTGGTGGAAGGAAATTGGCAAAGATTCTCCCACAAAGGAGATAAAATGGAAAAATAAAAACATAACACTTTCCTGCCTGATTCCTAGTAAGCAAACAGTCCCGTAACCAGCAGTGAGGAGGCCTTGTGCCTAGCTCCCATAAGCACACACCTTTACAAACAAGAGAGAAATGTGAATCAGGCGCTATTCAATTTGACACTGATTGTATAAATAAAGTTGGCCCCAGTTATTTTTAAACAAGGTCATTTGAGCACCAAAGGTAGTTTAGATTCCATTGTTTTCAAATAGGAAATTAAGGGATTTATGATGACTGCACCAAGCTTCTGAGAAAAGCAACATAGCAAGCCTCGGGTACTCACACAAAGCAGCCCTATTTCCCATAGAGTCAATGTGCTCATTGGTACTCTGTTGCCCTCGGACTTATAAGAGGGTAGCACAAGATTGCATTATAGCATCCCATGTTTCTATAGAACTTTATGGGGATTATTTATCATCAACGGCAGTAGACTGTGAGGTGGTAATTATGCCCCAACTCTCAATGTTTTGCATACATTTTCTATTATTAGGGCGTCAGGACAGAGCTTTTTTCAGAAGGTCTAGTAGTAAATTGATAGCTAAGGCTATCCCCTAGTGTCTGTGTTCGGATTCGGTGAGCGTACTGTACATGTGTGACCGACGGCCTGCACAGTAAGGGCCAAATATGTTATAGTAGCCCGTGGGTATACTATGGGCTATCGCCATCTGAAGATGGCATTAGCTGTCAGGGCCAAGCTCTGGAATCATGTTCTTACATCCTGTGGCTACATAGGTGTGGCATGCAGACCCGCAAAAAGGGCTGTTTGAGTAGATATCTTGCAGCTTTTATTTGATCAATAGTCCCTTGTGTTCACTAGTACTTGTTTGTCCCAAGTATTAGGGGCAAATTTACTAAAGCTTCTAAAACAGAGAATTGGTGATGATGCCCATAACAACTATCAGATGCTGTCTATCATTTCTCTATTGCCTTTCAGAAAATGATAGACAGCATGTGATGGTAGTTATGGGCAAGCATCACCAATTCTCTGTTTTAGAAGTTTAGTAAATTTACCACTTAAACTCCAAATAGTGACAATTTATCAAGTGCAGTTTCACTATACAGATGTAGCCACCTTTATCTTGAGTGGCCGCGGCGGTTGGCCCGTTCGACCATACGCAGCGCACTGTGGCGTAGCGAGGCGCGCATAGCCACAGAGAGGCTATCTAATCGCACGGAGACAGACATTTGACGTTTGGCGTTACCTTTACGTGTAATACCTGCGATCAGCCACCAGATGTCGCTTTTTACAATCACCACTGCGCATGCGTGTGGTCTCCCGTAAAATACAATACTGACATACATAATAAGGACTACTTTACTAAGGCGTCTCATTACGCTGCATACAGCAAATACTGTACTCATTACGCTGCATTATTTAATACAGTACTGTACAGTATATACAGTACGACACCGACGCAAATACAGTAGTACAGCATACAGTATATGATCCATCTACAATACTTTATGAATACTGTATGTGAGCGTCCGAGTCCCGCAGACAAAACACAGTACTGTAAAACCAGTAGTGTACACTGTCGCAAATGGATGTGTGTTACAAGTTCACTATTGCCTCTCAAGATTAGGAATTTTCTACAGTATGTTATCGTCTTAATCCCGTAGCCATTACAGCATAATCAAAACCAACGGATTTATACATTTGTCTGCGGCGAAGTGGTGAAGTGTTTCGCTTCCTATACTCAGAGTCCAGGGTTCGATTCCTTAAGTACTAATGCATGTTACTGTAGTTTTTTTCACACTTTATTATTTTTTTTATTCACCCCCACCTCGTGGCAGGCAGCAGTTGGGTATGGAATGAGAAATGGCATAAGCTGTGCAGGCTACGGGGCGATGCTGAAGGAGCGTCACAATCCCCTAGCCAAAATACACAGATACTGTAAGCGTATACTGTAAGATACTGTAAGCGTGAGATACTGTATTGAGCTAGGGGATTGTGACGCTCCTTCAGCATTGCCCCCTGAACTGTGAAATGTACAGTATGCCATATTGTATCTCACTACATATCCGAGCGCTGCCACGTGCTGGGAGTTCACGGTCGGCGGCCATTTTGTCAGGTTGCTAAGCGATCCAGCTCGGTATACCGTAATGTGCATAGACCTCGCTTATCCCAATGTAATTGAGCTAGGGGATTGTGACGCTCCTTCAGCATCGCCCCGTAGCCTGCACAGCTTATGCCATTTCTCATTCCATACCCAACTGCTGCCTGCCACGAGGTGGGGGTTCAGGAGGTGGGGGTTCATGGGTAGTGGTCGTTTTGACAGTGTGCTATGCGATTGAGTCCGGTGTACCGTAATACTGTATGCAATCCTACAGTAGCTTATCCCTCCCCTGTGTATTTTGGCTAGGGGATTGTGACGCTCCTTCAGCATTGCCCCCTGAACTGTGAAATGTATGCCATATTGTATCTCACTACATATCCGAGCGCTGCCACGTGCTGGGAGTTCACGGTCGGCGGCCATTTTGTCAGGTTGCTAAGCGATCCAGCTCGGTATACCGTAATGTGCATAGACCTCGCTTATCCCAATGTAATTGAGCTAGGGGATTGTGACGCTCCTTCAGCATTGCCCCCTGAACTGTGAAATGTATGCCATATTGTATCTCACTACATATCCGAGCGCTGCCACGTGCTGGGGGTTCACGGTCGGTGGCCATTTTTAGTGTGCATAGAACTCGCTTATCCACATAGGCCCCTGTGTTTTTAACTACTATATTGAGATGCACATTTCTAGGCCTACAGTATTTAATATACAGTAAGCAGCATTGTTGTTAGGCAATAATTGAAGAATTTACATACAGTACTGACATGTACTGTATGTAATGCTTGTACATCATGTCAGTCGACCCTTATGCTGTACACTACTGTAAGTCTCACAGGGCCCATGCACTTCCAAGGAGGGTTATTTACTGTACTGTATCTGTTTCATACAGGAAACTAATTGCAGTCCATAACACTGAAGTTGTATTTTCAGTACTGTACAGTATACAATACTTAAATTTGAACATCAGGTACTGGATAGTAAACATGTACAGTATTAACTTCTATCATAAAACTCTTATGCATTTTCAGATGTGTAAATTTTAGACTACAGTATTCACAAATGTTTTCTCTCCATACAGGAATTATAGTTGGACAACATGCCAGTAACTATCAACAAAACGATGAGCAAGATAATCGCCAACATGAAAAAAGAAAATAAAACCATCAAAGAGATCCATGCATGGCTCAAGGAAAGTGGCATTATAGTCACTTTAGAAACAGTGCGCTATCATGCATTCGAGAGAACAACGCCCAGATTTGTATTTCCTACAAAATGCACATGGTACGTACTGTACACTACTGTAATGTTTAAATGACTTGCTTTATACCATAAACAATTTTTTTGAAATAAAATAAAAACTTCATCAATTGTAACTGTGATTGTGCTGTTCATGAATTCATATTTTTCATACTGTATTGTACTGTAGGAGAGTGCAACAAATTGTGGAGGAACTAACTCGTGAGGATGATGAGCGTACTGCTCTGCAAATAAAACGAATTCTCCATTCCAAGTATGACCTGGACATATCGGCCACCAGCATCAGAAGGATGCGACGGAAAATGGGATGGACCTTTGGCGCAACAAGGTAAAATACTGAAAGCAGTATAAACCATACAGTAAATGCACTGTTAATAATCCCTTGATACGTGATATAATAATGCCATAAATCATTATACAGAGTGTGTACTTTATACTATATACAGTATGTGTGTGTGTATATACTGTATATACAGTATTCTATCCCAAAAGAGATACCTACTGTATAGGCACTCAGAGACAGCAATGAAGCATTGCCGGCTTATTGTGATGATTACATACTGTATACTGTATACTGTGTTTGTGTGTATGTACAGTATGTATATATATATTACTCTGTATGTAACTTAATGTACTGTATGTACAGTTTAATGTATACAGTAGGTATATAATACAGTATACTGCACATACAGTCTACTGTATATACAGTAATCTGTAAATCTGTAATTTCATAACTGTATCTGATTTCATTATTTTTGGCTCTTCACAGGATATCTCCAATGATAAGAGATGTGAATAAAGAAAAGAGAGTGGAACAGGCACGGCGATGGATTGAGAGTGGTGAAACATTTGATGATGTCATTTTCACAGATGAATCGTCTGTTGCCCTTGAGCGGTTCTCCAGAATGTCATTCAGGAAACGTAACCATATCTCTTTAAAACCACGCCCAAAGCATCCATTGAAAATCCATGTATGGGGAGGCATATCACGATTAGGAGCTGGTCCCCTATTATTTTTCGAAGGTACAGTACAGTACTATACTTTATTCTGTGCCTGTGTTCTGTAAAAATACATGTTGTACTGTAGAGTACGTGTAACTGCACAATAAAAGGAGTTGCTTATTAATGAACAACATTTTTTGATTTCTGTAGGAATCATGGATAAGAAATATTTCCAAGAAACAATAGTAGAGAAATGTATGGTGCCATTTGTGAATAAATATTACCCAACTCACCATAGGATATTCCAAGACAATGATCCTAAACACTCCGCCTCAGCCAAATTTATGGAAGAGAAAGGTATGAATTGGGAACGCACACCACCAGAGTGAGTATTATTTCAACAGTGTACAAGTAAAATTTTGGATAGCACTCTAGTACTGTAAAAAAAAATTTTGTTTAATAAACAGTACAATATTGTATGTTTAATTTTCTCTATTTACTGTAATGTAATTAATTTTTTCTATACGCTTTTTTTTTATATTGCTGGTATTCAAAATATAAAGTACTGTACAAGAGTTTAGCTTCAATAGGTCATAAACAAATTGTCAAAGGAATTAAACACCACAGTACAAATACTGTAGACATTTACTGTATGTATTAGCAGTCATGACATTTCATGACCGCTTCAGAAAAAAGAGGGTTACAGTACTGTAGGTGGTGTTGTAGGGAGTACTATCCATAATAGTGGACTGTACTCAGAGCCAGCCATAAATAATATGATTCCCTAGTCAAGTTTTTGGATGCTGCCCCCTTGCACAGATGCTATTTCCGCCTCTGAGCCTGTACCCCTTTCCCAGCACCATCACCCCTCAACCATAGCAGTCGTCATTTTGGTGCTCCTCCAACTTACTGTACTGTATGTTTAAAATAGCAACAGTGTGCACATTCGGTGTGCATCCCAAAACGGTGCATGTTCTTGCTGGGAAGGGGCAAGGCCACACAGTAATTCCCCAATCTGAAATGACGCCACACAGTACTGCAACTTTATTCACAACATATCATGCAATAGTGTCTCTTTTTCTCGTTACATCATATGATAGTACCACATTACTCCTCAAAGTATTCCCACTTATTCACATTGCATCACATCATATTGCTCTTTGTTCACATTAGACCACACAGTAGTGCCCTTGCTACAGTATATGTTACACAACAAAGTACTGTATACACATAATGCTGCACATTAGTAATGCATTTTGTATGCACAGAATATACTGTAGGCATGCTGCATATCATATTAATCAGCAGAAGCTGCTTGTGCCCCTGGGCATTTGGCAAGTATGCCTATGCCTAGGGCAGGCTCAGACTGGAGATCAGTACGTAATCCCGCTGGACGGGATCCCGGCAGTCAAAATACAGACGCCGGAATCCCGACCACACAATCCCGACAGGGGCGGCGAGCGGAAAGCAGCCCCTTGCATGCTTGCTTCGCTCGCCACGCGGTGGGCACGGTGCCTCGCTACGCTCTACACACTATTATATCAGTAGTCAGGAAACGCAGCATGCATTTGTGGAGTGAAGAGGGTGAAAAAGGAGAGAAAGTACAGTTTGTACTGTAAGGTTATGTCAGAGGGTGTGAAGATGATCAGCTCAGTGTTATACATGTTACAGTAAGTTAGAATACAGTACAGTGCATTATGTATTTCTATTTTATTACCAGGTGTCTCCTCCACTGGTTGGCGACGGACTGTAAAAAGATAAAATACAGTTAGTCATATCAGTTGGACTTAAAGTAATGTTGGAGAAAAAAAATACTGTAATTGCAGTACCAACTATTGCTACTGTACAGTATATTTATTTACCAAAATGGTATTCTGGCTCGTCGTCTGTGGGTAAAAGAGAAGAATATTATAAGATACAGTATACAGTAAAAAGTATAGTAATAGTAAACTAGTGTCCAGGCCTAGTGACAGGTGGGTAAAAAAAAGGTATGCTTGTGACAGGCATGGTGATTCCAAGGGACCCCACCGAGACCATCAGAAAATTTGTGAGTGGCCCGTATGCCGGTGATTATGACTAGACTAAGGTAGCAACTCTTTTTTGCTTTGAATTATGCATACTGTACAGTACTGTACTGTATGTGCATATTGTACAGTACACTTAAAATATTTAGCAGTTACTGTAGTGGTAATTTGTAGTGGCAAATATGAGAATTCTAACTACAGTATATGAAGATACTTCTCTGACAATTACAAATATTACCTACTGTACTGCATTATCGTCTGTAAGTGTAACTACTGTAGATAAATGTTAATGTGGAATGTGATTGGTTGCTACTGTATGGGCAATATCACCAGTTCAAACAAAAACAATCATCTAAAGTCCCCCATCCACTATTCCGATTTGTGCAATTTTTATCCGATTTCTACGCATTTTCCAGAAAAATCTGATGAAAAGTGCTACTCTGGTGGAATCAAATCAATGTCAGTGATAATTCTTACCACTAAATGCCGCCTCATCATATGCATCATCCTCCTCGGCGGCCTGTTCCAGTGTAGGAACTATGAAAAAACATTAATGCGAAAAAAAAGGTTCATTCCAGGAAATACACTACTTTACACCTAACCGCTAGAATCCTGACTGCTGGTCATGCAAACCCAACCCATTGGTTTAACACAATGTACAGTACAGTACAATACTTTAGTTTACTTACCAAGTTGGGGAGAGGGCTTTTTCTCCCCTTCCTCATCCCCTTCCTCATCACTGTCAATAATCACTGAGTGGAAAATAAAAAAATATTATAAACAAAATACAGTAGAGTACAGTTACTACAAAATTGCACAGTAGTACAGTGCTACAGGAGGCAGAGATATATTCATAATACAGTAGGAGCAGAATGACTGTCCAGTGGTAGGGGACATACAGTACTGTACTGTGCCTGTATTTAACTCGTGTTGGAGGAGAGGCGATTTCGCACACAGAGGCGAAAAGGGGTCTTCACAGTGAGGGAAATACTGTACAGTACATGTTTGGAATTCCCTGCCTGAAAAGTAATAAAAGTGGACTTGGTCAATACTTTTAAGAATGGGCTTGTGAAAATCCTACTGTACTTACTATACTGTGGCGGCTCCGACGACTCAGAGTCCACGTAAGTGACATCTGTGTTGAATATAAAAAAAACAAAAAGAAAAGTCAATGGGATTTCTGCAATCAGGATACCGCTGTCGGTCACTTGACTGCTGGAATCCTGACCACTGGTCACGCAAACCCAAGCCATTGGTACTGTTAATAAATCAATGAATGTAGAATGTAGAGTACTGTACAGTAGATTACAATTCTTACCAGGCTGGCCTGAAGGCTCCCCCATTTCCTCCTCCTCTGTATCAATAACGAGGCGGTCTGTGTGTACAAGATAACAAGTATTGTAAAATAAAAAAATTACAGTAATACTGTAGGAAACTAGTGTGTCTGTAACAAAAATAATGATTACCACTTCCAGAGCTCTGCTGGTCAGACGGTGTTGGTGGTGGTGGTGGTGGTGGTGGTGGTGGTGGTGGTGGTGGTACTGTGAGAAAAAACAACAGTGCTGTAAGTGAAGGTGTCAATTTGAAACATGTACTGTACAGTATCCAGGACACATGTACAGTAGTGTAACAACGATGACAGTAGCACCAGAATTCTCGTTACACAATACCTGGCAGCGCAGCAGCAGGTGGTGGTGGTGGTGGTGGTGGTGGTGGTGGTACTGTGGGAAAAAAAATAACAGTACTGTAAGTGAAGCTGTCAATTGGAAACATGTACTGCACAGTATCCAGGACACATGTACAGTAGTGTAACAACGATGACAGTAGCACCAGAATTCTCGTTACACAATACCTGGCAGCGCAGCAGCAGGTGGTGGTGGTGGTGGTGGTGGTGGTGGTACTGTGGGAAAAAAAATAACAGTACTGTAAGTGAAGCTGTCAATTGGAAACATGTACTGCACAGTATCCAGGACACATGTACAGTAGTGTAACAACGATGACAGTAGCACCAGAATTCTCGTTACACAATACCTGGCAGCGCAGCAGCAGGTGGTGGTGGTGGTGGTGGTGGTGGTGGTGGTACTGTGGGAAAAAAAATAACAGTACTGTAAGTGAAGCTGTCAATTGGAAACATGTACTGCACAGTATCCAGGACACATGTACAGTAGTGTAACAACGATGACAGTAGCACCAGAATTCTCGTTACACAATACCTGGCAGCGCAGCAGCAGGTGGTGGTGGTGGTGGTGGTGGTGGTGGTGGTACTGTGGGAAAAAAAATAACAGTACTGTAAGTGAAGCTGTCAATTGGAAACATGTACTGCACAGTATCCAGGACACATGTACAGTAGTGTAACAACGATGACAGTAGCACCAGAATTCTCGTTACACAATACCTGGCAGCGCAGCAGCAGGTGGTGGTGGTGGTGGTGGTGGTGGTGGTGGTACTGTGGGAAAAAAAATAACAGTACTGTAAGTGAAGCTGTCAATTTGAAACATGTACTGCACAGTATCCAGGACCAAAAAGGGGTCCGGCCAATAAACAATCTGCATCAGAGAAGCAAGATACAGTATGCTTAAAGTATACAGTACTATATACTACAGTAGATCGCCAACAAACGTAAATTAACAAACAACTATCACTGGAATTTACCATCCTCATCCCGTAGCGAAGCACGGGTATTCAGCTATCTACAATGTTATTTATACTTTGTGTTTAATATTTACATTTAGTTTTGTAAACAGACATTCTTAACATTAACGGATTGCAGCGAGTTATCTGTGATGGTCAGGACAGGGGGTTGGGACTATAGAAATCACTATGTACTGTACACTACTGTATTTGACAATACTTACCAGCTTGGCGGCGCCTGTCCCGCCTCCTGTGACGTCGTGCTACCAGCCCTGTAAAAATATATATACAGTATAATGGCAGCATACTGTACAGCCAATGAAATTCAACATTGACAGCATCTTTATGACATCACAATAAATGGAATTGTTCATTCTAGTACCCTGCACCTAATCACTCAGGAGGGCATAGTGTACTGTACTGTCTTCAAAACTTAAGGGGCACATTTCTAAATGTGACAAACAGTACACTTACAGTATCGCTACAGTACAGTAGGTCCAGGGTATTAGACAGAACACTACCTTTATAGACATTGTAACACACATAAGCATTGCCCTTATAAACATTATGACACACATCAGCATGCAGCCCTCCCACCCTTAACCATCTCAGTACTGTTCATTACATTACAAATTGATTTCATGACAGATGATGCAGTACTCACCTGAATTCATCTTATTCACGTCATGTCACAGTAGTGCAGTTTATTCACGTCACAGTACTGTCCTTGATTCACGTTGTGTCACACAGTAGAGCACCGTATTCACGTCACAGTACTGTCCTTGATTCACGTTGTGTCACACAGTAGAGCACCGTATTCACGTCACAGTACTGTCCTTGATTCACGTTGTGTCACACAGTAGAGCACCTTATTCACGTCACAGTACTGTCCTTGATTCACGTTGTGTCACACAGTAGAGCACCGTATTCACGTCACAGTACTGTCCTTGATTCACGTTGTGTCACACAGTAGAGCACCTTATTCACGTTACTGTACGTCACAGTAGTGCAGTAGTATATCCACATTACGTCACAAAGTAGAGATCTGCCAGTCATGAACCTTATGCAAGAGTAATGCACGTCAGAACACATTAGGCCACTGTAACATCCCTTAGAATAATTTCTGCCAAAGTAACATCCCTTAGAACACTGTACTACATATCTGAAACACAAATTTCGGCACACTGCAATTAAACCACACAATGCACTGCACGACTGCGTGATATGACAAACTGCACATTTCCCTGCAAAATATGATACAATGTACACTACACAAAAAACTGCAATTACCACATGTGTATACAGTACACTGCACGACAGTGCTGGCCCTAGCCAGGTACAGATACAGCCGCAGTCACGCAAAATATAGGCATGCCGCATATCATTTTAATCAGCAGAAGCTGCTGGTGCCCCTAAGCATAGCAAATGCCCTAGGCATTTGCCTACTGTAGTTTGCCTATGCCTAAGGCCTGCTCTGCTGCACGATGTGATTCACTATGTATTACACTCACTGCACAATACCATATTCTGAATGTACACTGCATGACACGCTGCAATTACGCAGCACGATACACTGTGATACATTGCATATACTGTACACTGCATGATACTGTACACTGCACAATCGTAGACCACCTGGATTGTAAAGAACTACTGTACTGTATATACACAAGTTTAAAAAAATAACAATTGTTTTTGTAAAACGCATGTCGATCTTTTTCCATGTCAACTTAACGACCATGTCAACCTACAGTAACTGGTGTCAACCAATTTCAAAAGCCGCACCATCTAGGTCGACGCAAAAAAACAAATTGACCTTTTGACCCGGGTTAACGTTTGGTCCTTGTTTAACCATTTGTTTACCACAAATACTGTACAGTGCTGTATAGACCGGATACCTGCTGCTACAGCAGCCCCTGCTATAATGTACTGTACCTGTAACTACAGTAACTTAAAGTACAGTAATCTACAGTAATGTACTGTACTTACAATCCCTTATGGCCTGCAGGCGTCGTGGGGTCCGCCTCACGAGGTCACTCCACCTCCTCTGGAGAGACCTCACCGTTCTCCTCCGGTTGTAGGTCCGGAGGATATCCCTGCTGGCCCTCCGGTATGCCCTCACTTTCTCCTCGTTGCTGGCGAGAGTTCTGTCCCGCCAGCGAACGAGGAGACGCAGCTCACCAAGAGCATAGGGACGGTCCCGTGCAGCAGCCATAACCGTCCTTATGCTCAATGAGCGTCTCAGACGTCGTGCGCCTCAGACGTCGTGCGTCTCAGACGTCGTGCGGTCCAGGCATTCAACGTACAGTACTGTAGTTACTGTACTTTGTGACAGTTTCCCTTAGTTTTAAATATGCCCTTTCTTTGACCACAGTATTTTCCACTGTCTTGCCCTACGCCCTTCCCTCCTGGGAGCCTTCACAGTTCTTATGCAATACACAAATACCGAAGATGCACAGTCCGTCAGAATACACTCATTTCATTCCCGCTGTTTAGGTGCATTTAGCGTAAAGAATCGCTCCTGCAGATGTACTTTGATTTATGTGAAACCTGTGTGCATCCTTCCATTGACTGTCTTACAATGTAAATAAAATAATACAGTGCATTATTACAGAAAAAAAAAAAAAAAAGAAAGAAAGCACATCAGGTCTCGAACCCTGGACTCCCAGCGAGGGAGGTGGGAGCCTTCACCCCTAGCCCACGACGCCTCATGAGAGATTTCCAATTTCATGTGTGAAAGTACTGCAAACAGCGCCCGGCCCCCGCCCCATTGCTGTTGGTTTATGCCTTAGAGGACTCGGACGCTCGCATTTGTAAAGCACGGTGTTTTCCTCCGCCTCCTGCTAGCCTGTTGCCCTTCCCCCATGGGAGCCTGCACAGATCATGCAGTAGACAGGGAGGGAATGCAGGTCATGTGCAATACACAAACGCCCACTGTAGTACTATTTTGCTCACTTACAGTACCGTACTGTACTGTAGGTTGCATTTAGCGTAAAGAATCGCTCCTGCAGATGTACTTTGATTTATGTGAAACCTGTGTGCATCCTTCCATTGGATGTACTGTATTGGAGATAATTTTTTTTTTTTTAAAGTGAATGTCACGGGAACACATTAAAAATAAGGTTGGCACTTCCTTCCCATTGGTGTTGGTTTACAGTATGCCGTAGTGTACTCGGACGCTCATGTAATTGCATTTCAAAGGCACAGTATTTTCCATCGTCTCCCCCCTACCCCCATCGCCCTTCCCCCCTGGGGGCCTGCACAGGGAGGAAATTCAGGTCCTGTGCAATACACAAACGCTGAAGATCTACTGTACAGTACTGTTTTGCTCAGTTGGTAGCGTCAGAATACACTCATTTCATTCCCGCTGTTTAGGTGCATTTAGCGTAAAGAATCGCTCCTGCAGATGTACTTTGATTTATGTGAAACCTGTGTGCATCCTTCCATTGACTGTCTTACAATGTAAATAAAATAATACAGTGCATTATTACAGAAAAAAAAAAAAAAAAGAAAGAAAGCACATCAGGTCTCGAACCCTGGACTCCCAGCGAGGGAGGTGGGAGCCTTCACCCCTAGCCCACGACGCCTCATGAGAGATTTCCAATTTCATGTGTGAAAGTACTGCAAACAGCGCCCGGCCCCCGCCCCATTGCTGTTGGTTTATGCCTTAGAGGACTCGGACGCTCGCATTTGTAAAGCACGGTGTTTTCCTCCGCCTCCTGCTAGCCTGTTGCCCTTCCCCCATGGGAGCCTGCACAGATCATGCAGTAGACAGGGAGGGAATGCAGGTCATGTGCAATACACAAACGCCCACTGTAGTACTATTTTGCTCACTTACAGTACCGTACTGTACTGTAGGTTGCATTTAGCGTAAAGAATCGCTCCTGCAGATGTACTTTGATTTATGTGAAACCTGTGTGCATCCTTCCATTGGATGTACTGTATTGGAGATAATTTTTTTTTTTTTAAAGTGAATGTCACGGGAACACATTAAAAATAAGGTTGGCACTTCCTTCCCATTGGTGTTGGTTTACAGTATGCCGTAGTGTACTCGGACGCTCATGTAATTGCATTTCAAAGGCACAGTATTTTCCATCGTCTCCCCCCTACCCCCATCGCCCTTCCCCCCTGGGGGCCTGCACAGGGAGGAAATTCAGGTCCTGTGCAATACACAAACGCTGAAGATCTACTGTACAGTACTGTTTTGCTCAGTTGGTAGCGTCAGAATACACTCATTTCATTCCCGCTGTTTAGGTGCATTTAGCGTAAAGAATCGCTCCTGCAGATGTACTTTGATTTATGTGAAACCTGTGTGCATCCTTCCATTGACTGTCTTACAATGTAAATAAAATAATACAGTGCATTATTACAGAAAAAAAAAAAAAAAGAAAGAAAGCACATCAGGTCTCGAACCCTGGACTCCCAGCGAGGGAGGTGGGAGCCTTCACCCCTAGCCCACGACGCCTCATGAGAGATTTCCAATTTCATGTGTGAAAGTACTGCAAACAGCGCCCGGCCCCCGCCCCATTGCTGTTGGTTTATGCCTTAGAGGACTCGGACGCTCGCATTTGTAAAGCACGGTGTTTTCCTCCGCCTCCTGCTAGCCTGTTGCCCTTCCCCCATGGGAGCCTGCACAGATCATGCAGTAGACAGGGAGGGAATGCAGGTCATGTGCAATACACAAACGCCCACTGTAGTACTATTTTGCTCACTTACAGTACCGTACTGTACTGTAGGTTGCATTTAGCGTAAAGAATCGCTCCTGCAGATGTACTTTGATTTATGTGAAACCTGTGTGCATCCTTCCATTGGATGTACTGTATTGGAGATAATTTTTTTTTTTTTAAAGTGAATGTCACGGGAACACATTAAAAATAAGGTTGGCACTTCCTTCCCATTGGTGTTGGTTTACAGTATGCCGTAGTGTACTCGGACGCTCATGTAATTGCATTTCAAAGGCACAGTATTTTCCATCGTCTCCCCCCTACCCCCATCGCCCTTCCCCCCTGGGGGCCTGCACAGGGAGGAAATTCAGGTCCTGTGCAATACACAAACGCTGAAGATCTACTGTACAGTACTGTTTTGCTCAGTTGGTAGCGTCAGAATACACTCATTTCATTCCCGCTGTTTAGGTGCATTTAGCGTAAAGAATCGCTCCTGCAGATGTACTTTGATTTATGTGAAACCTGTGTGCATCCTTCCATTGACTGTCTTACAATGTAAATAAAATAATACAGTGCATTATTACAGAAAAAAAAAAAAAAAAGAAAGAAAGCACATCAGGTCTCGAACCCTGGACTCCCAGCGAGGGAGGTGGGAGCCTTCACCCCTAGCCCACGACGCCTCATGAGAGATTTCCAATTTCATGTGTGAAAGTACTGCAAACAGCGCCCGGCCCCCGCCCCATTGCTGTTGGTTTATGCCTTAGAGGACTCGGACGCTCGCATTTGTAAAGCACGGTGTTTTCCTCCGCCTCCTGCTAGCCTGTTGCCCTTCCCCCATGGGAGCCTGCACAGATCATGCAGTAGACAGGGAGGGAATGCAGGTCATGTGCAATACACAAACGCCCACTGTAGTACTATTTTGCTCACTTACAGTACCGTACTGTACTGTAGGTTGCATTTAGCGTAAAGAATCGCTCCTGCAGATGTACTTTGATTTATGTGAAACCTGTGTGCATCCTTCCATTGGATGTACTGTATTGGAGATAATTTTTTTTTTTTTAAAGTGAATGTCACGGGAACACATTAAAAATAAGGTTGGCACTTCCTTCCCATTGGTGTTGGTTTACAGTATGCCGTAGTGTACTCGGACGCTCATGTAATTGCATTTCAAAGGCACAGTATTTTCCATCGTCTCCCCCCTACCCCCATCGCCCTTCCCCCCTGGGGGCCTGCACAGGGAGGAAATTCAGGTCCTGTGCAATACACAAACGCTGAAGATCTACTGTACAGTACTGTTTTGCTCAGTTGGTAGCGTCAGAATACACTCATTTCATTCCCGCTGTTTAGGTGCATTTAGCGTAAAGAATCGCTCCTGCAGATGTACTTTGATTTATGTGAAACCTGTGTGCATCCTTCCATTGACTGTCTTACAATGTAAATAAAATAATACAGTGCATTATTACAGAAAAAAAAAAAAAAAAGAAAGAAAGCACATCAGGTCTCGAACCCTGGACTCCCAGCGAGGGAGGTGGGAGCCTTCACCCCTAGCCCACGACGCCTCATGAGAGATTTCCAATTTCATGTGTGAAAGTACTGCAAACAGCGCCCGGCCCCCGCCCCATTGCTGTTGGTTTATGCCTTAGAGGACTCGGACGCTCGCATTTGCTAGTCCTCCATTCCCATTATGCATTAGCGAACTCAGACGCTCATATATTTTAAAAGCACGGTGTTTATACATTGTACTGTACATTCTTCCTTTTACACAATTACTGTAGTTGCGTCTCCATACACATACTGTACAGTACTCCATACTTTTTTCCACCGCCTCCCGTTACGCCTACAGTATTGCCAGAGCTGTAGATCAATCCGCCGCTATACTGTACGATCGAAAGTACTGGATTAGTGGAGCATTAGCGACACAGTGGTGGAGATGTGTAATGCATGATGAGTATCTAGATCGTCTCAACGCGCCTGCCTGTGATGAAACTCAGCTATCGCATTAGCGTGGCTAGACGCCCGTCTCGGCGGAGAAACAGTCAAGATAAAGGTGGCTACATCTGTAGGCATAAAGTGGAGAGACACAAAGTACCAATCAGCTTCTATCATTTTTCTAGCATAGCCTGTACTATGACACTTTATCTCGTGGCACTTTATCTCTTTCCACTTTATCTCGTCAATGTTGATAAATCTCCCCCTATGTATCACTAGTGACTAACCTGCAAGCACTAAACCATTACATGGTGACAGCAGAATGTAGTACCTAATATAGCTGGGATCCGGTCTGAAGATCGACAGTATCTAGGTCGACAATGTTTAGGTCGACCACTATAGGTCGACAGTCACTAGGTCGACATGGATGGAAGGTCGACAGGGTTTCTAGGTCGACATGTGCTAGGTCGTCAGGTCTAAAGGTCGACATAAGTTTTTCAAATTTTTTTTCTTTTTTTGAATTTTTTCATACTTAACGATCCACGTGGACTACGATTGGAACGGTAAAGTGTGCCGAGCGAAGGCACCATGCCCGAAGCATGGCGAGCGAAGTAAGCCATGCGAGGGGACGCGGTGCACTAATTTGGAATCCCGGTCACTCTACGAAGAAAACGACACCAAAAAAAAAAAATCCTCATGTCGACCTTTAGACCTGTCGACCTAGCACATGTCATATCATTTGAATCTCACCCATTATGTTTATAAGGACATTAATAAGGTGTCTTATATGTGTAAGGGGCATTACTGTGTGGAATTATGTGTATAAATGCATTACTAATGTGTGGCATTATGTGTATAAGGTGCTCTACTATGTGGCGTTGCATATAGAAAAGGCACCACTGTGTCGTCTAATGTGAATAAAGAGCAATAGGGTGTGGTGTAATGTAATGTGAACAAGGAGCAATTCAGTGTGATGTAATGTGTGAATAAGGGGCTCTACTGTGAGGAGTAACGTTTATAAGGTAAAGTGATACTACTGTGGGATGTAATATGAATTATGGACACTATCGCATGATCAAATGTGAATAAAGTTGCAGTACTGTGTGGGGTAATTGGAATTTGGGTTACTATTGTGTGGCCATGCCCCTTGCCAGCAAAAATACACCCCTTTTTGGGCTGTGCGCCAAATGTGCGAACTGTTCCCATTTAAAGTATAGGGGGTACAAACATCAAAATAGGGACTGCTATGGGTGAGGGGTGATGGTGCTGGGAAAGAGGTGCAAGGTCAGAGGCGGAACCAGCGGTGGTGCTAGGGGGCACCAGCCAAAATCTCGCCTAGGGCATCATATTGGTTAGTGCCGGCTCTGAGCTCTGCGCGCCGCACCACCTGCATATGCGACCGGATCACACTCCGTGTCTTGCAGGAACTGACTTCCCTATCCCACAAGACTCACTAGAGACACAGGAGCTCCTCAACGGCCGCTGAAGCCACCAGAGGGGGAATCCTCCATTTTATGCAGCAGTAAGTGGGGGCCAATATCATGTGTGGGCCCCACGACAAACACCCCTGTCACCTCTCCCTTAATCTGGCCCTGCATCTGGCACTTCTGGGAAATATCAGAAGGGCCGATCAGGGATGCCGAATGGAAGGGTACAGATACCAATTACTCAGACTTGTTGGTGGGGAACGGCTGGTGCCCGGGTCCTCTGCCCTGCACCAATACCCATTTTACCTGTCAGTGGCAGCAGACTCTCTCCCCAGCCCATGCTAGCTGTGTTCTGAGCTGCAGTGGGTCCAGGGAGGCTGCTCAAGGACGTCTTTTCCATGGACTCAATGGGCAGTAGCCCAAGGGCCACAGGAGTATAAGGGCCCTGGATTGATATCTGAGGGTCCCCTTTTTCCAGGGGTACCAGATTTGTAAAAAATCAGCCCCGAGGAACCAGAGATATCTGACTTCAAAGCAGTGGTCCCCATTTGAGCCTGTTGATTGCTCTTCCCAGCCAGATATCTCGAGTTCTGTCTAACTTAGAGTTTTTCTGGGGGTACAGTCCAAAAACTGTGACTCAGTTCTTCGGTGGACAGTGGCAGCGTCTCTCTATTATGCCCAGACCCAGAGATATCAGCCTTCCAGCAGCTGACCCTACTCCAGCTACACACGCTGGGTATGAGGTTTTATATTTTCATCGGTGGAGTGCTCTGACTCCTGAACTCTGATCCCCAAGTCTCTAGTACCTCCTAGTTTTTTATCCCATTGAAAGACAAGAAATCTATTTCCAGGAACTGGAGATATCTGCAGTCAAGCAAGCTGTCCTCCCACCGGAAAATGATATTAAGCCCACTCCACTATCCACTATCCACCCCTCTCCTGCATATTAAACACCCCCTACCACTCTAGAAGTCATGTACCGGGGTCCCCTTTATTCAGCCCAATGCCCCCTTCTACTGTTCAGTGTTCTCCTCCTGCCCAGTAATTAGCAGAATTGACTGCTCCAGGTCCTATATGCTGAGTGGAAGACAGAACACCCCCTACCTCCCGTGGTACATCATAGATACCGATGAGAGTACTCACCACCTCTACCGCTGGAGGAATGGTAGGGGCCCCAGTGCATTGCTTTGCCCAGGGGCCTACATTGCTGTTAAGATTGCTGTTACCACTGCAGCAGTCTCCTTCGCCTGCATGGGGGATGGGGGAGAAGCAATCACACTGACCCCCACTGATTCTGCCCATGGCTGAGGGGCGCACAGCAAACCCCCGTGCAGCTCACAGCGCCAAGCATACCGTTTTTTTCATATATATTTTTAGAGAGTGTGGGACACGTCCCCGGGATTAGGCACCACCACCTACACTACAGGAGCCTGGCCACCCGAAAGCCTGGCAGATTATCTCTGCCACCCAGAACTCAGCTCAGCCAACATGCAGAGAGGCAGTACTGTGAGGCCACACCACCGTGACTCGCAACACGCCCCATGAAGCATGGCCACACCCCTTTTTGGAGCACAGCGCAGAAAGACTTGGTACTGTGCACTTGTTTACATGTCGACAAGTTCATGAAGAAAGATTTCAATTGTGAAATACATAGAAAAGGAAAGCAGTGGTCGCAGAGGGAGCCTAACAGAACTCGGAGTACTCGACTCCCTGCAACCCTGCCCAGAGCTTTCCTCTGCCAAATTCTCTCAGAGGAGTTTGGATATATTTCTTTGATAGATTCTGTAAGTCTTGTTGTCCATATGTATGTCATGTTATACAAGAAGTATAAAAACTAATTCATTGTAAAAACTGCTATGAGTTTTAAAGCAATTGTTCATCTCACTCTTTTAATTCTTGACTTAATTGTTATTAATTTTGCATATTATGGTGCTATTCTACAAGTGAAAACTACGTAGGTAAAAATTAAACGTAATAAAGCATTTTACATGCAGATGCTCAAAAAATACACCCGGCTAAAAAAGCAAATAGCAATAAAGCATTTAAAAGTATGTTAGGCATACTTACAGTACCTAGTGTTCACCCACACTTTAAATTACAGGCGGTCCGCCTGGCAACTGTCCCCTTGTCGCCCAGCAGCCAAGACCCCCTGTCGCCTGGCAGCTCTGGCCGCCACTGTGTCCTCTGCTGGATCGCCCGGTAGCCCCAGTAATGTGCGCATCCCCTGACGTTCGCCCGGCACCCTCTCCAGTGTTAACATGTTTCCAGCAGAGAGAGAGATGATAGACGGAGCTTCGGATGTGACATCGGCTTCAGTCACAGTCAGCGTGCTCCATCCGGCATCCAGGGACATGCACACTGGGAAGTTGATGGAGGGCAGAGATCCCTACCACTGCTTTAAAGGAAGAGGCGCATTGTCAGGGCGGGAACAGATGCCTGAGCATATTGAAGAAAGTGGTCGTCCAGCGTCCACTCTCAGAGGGGGTGTAGTATGTTATGCCGGCGGCCAGGATCACTGCGCTCGCCATGCTGCGAGCACGGTGCACGCCACGCTATTTATTCTCCCTCCAGGGGGGTCGTGGGGTAGTATACTGAGCGCCGGGATCCCAACAGCCGGCATACTGAATACCACCACTCAGAGGCTCTGTGCTGTATATTACTGTGTCTTGGGTCAGGAGCTTTAAAAACCTTTGGAGCTAGCAAGTGGGGGCAAAGACTTGTTTTAGTATCTGAGAGCTGTTTGTGGGAGCAATTAGTAGTCTGGAAAGTAATTTAAAAACAATTTTGCCAGCACGTGGGGGCAAAGAGCTCTGCTGTTTAAATATCTGAAAGCTGTTTCGTGGGGGCAGTCAGTATTCTGAAAAGCTGTTTAAAAAACAATTGTGCCAACAAGTGTGGGCCAGTATCTGAAAGTTAATTAAACAATAATAGTGACAAAAAGTGTGGGCCAGTATCTGAAAGCTAATTAAACAATAATTGTGCCAACAAGTGAGGGCCAGTATCTTCAGGGCCGTCTTTTCATATGAACTCAATGGGCTCTTGCCCAAGGGCCCCAGGAGTATTATAGATGATAGCTGAGGGTCCCCTCTTTCCAGGGGTACCAGATTTTTGAAAATCGGCCCTGGGGAACCGGAGATATCCAACGTGAAAGCAGTGGTCCCCATCTGAGCCTGTTAATTACTCTTCCCAGCCAGATATCTCAGGTTCTGTGTGACCAGATTCTCTGTTCTGGTTTTCTGAGGGTATAATCCAAAAGCTGGGACTCTCCTCTTTCGCTGGACACTGGCAGCTTGTCTCTACTATGCCCAGAACCAGAGATATTAGCCTTCAAACAGCTGGTCCCTGCTCCAGCTCCACAAGCCTAATATGCAGTTTAACATTTTCGCTGGTGGATTGCTCTGGCTCCTGAACTCTGATCCCCAAGTCCCCAAGTCCCCAAGTCCCCAGAACCTCCTGAAAAATGGGGCTCTCTAGTTTTTTTATCCCATTCAAAGCTAAGAAATATATTTTCAGGAATTTGAAATATCTGCAGTCAAGCGACTTCCCTCCCACCGGAAAATGATTAATATTAAGCCCACCCCACTATCCACCCTCCCCTACGTATTAAACACCCCTACCACCCTGGATTTCATGTACCTGGGCTTCTTCCTTCAGCCCAATGCCCCCTTCTACAGTTTAGCCCTATCTGTGCAGTAATGGAGTAATTAGCAGAAATTACTACTCCAGATCCTACATGATCAGCGGAAGATAGAACACCCCCTACCAGCCGTGGGACATCAAAGCTGCCGCTGATAGCACCCCGCACCCCTACCACTGGAGAGTGGGTAGGGGGCCCAGTGCATTGCTGTGCCCAGGGGCCTACACTGCTGTTAAGACGGCCCTGAGTATCTTAAAGCTAATTTAAACATTTTATTATTGTGAAGGCCCCTGCCTGGCAACTTCTTGATGCCACCCGGCTGGAAAAAAATTCCGGGGAGAACACTGCGTATCATAATAGCATAAAAGTAGCAACAAGATCTAGTTTAACAGTGTTGGTATACAGTACCAACAAAACATATTATATTGTGTTATAAATAAATGGGTCACATTTCCAATGTAAAAAGTAATTACAAAATACAATTACAACTAGCGATGTGCACCGGAAATTTTTCGGGTTTTCTGTTTTGGTTTTGGATTCGGTTCCACGGCCGTGTTTTGGATTTGGATGCGTTTTGGCAAAACCTCCCTGAAAAATTTTTGTCGGATTCGGATGTGTTTTGGATTCGGGTGTTTTTTTTCAAAAAACCCTCAAAAACAGCTTAAAGCATAGAATTTGAGGGTAATTTTGATCCTATAGTATTATTAACCTCAATTTCCACTCATTTCCAGTCTATTCTGAACACCTCACACCTCACAATATTATTTTTAGTCCTAAAATTTGCACCAAGGTCGCTGGATGACTAAGCTAAGCGACCCAAGTGGCCGGCACAAACACCTGGCCCATCTAGGAGTGGCACTGCAGTGTCAGACAGGATGGCACTTCAAAGAATTGGCCCCAAACAGCACATGATGCAAAGAAAAGAGAAAAAGAGGTGCACTGTGGTCGCTGGATGGCTAAGCGACACAAACACCTCAATATCACAGGAATTATTAATTCTAATCAATGGTATTATTGGTCCAAATCACTGGAAGAAAATGACAAAATCACAGGAATTATTTGTTCTAATCAATGGTATTATTGGTCCAAATCACTGGAAGAAAAATGACAAAATCCCAGGAATTATTCGTACTAATCAATGGTATTATTGGTCCAAATCACTGGAAGAAAATGACAGAATCACTGGAATTAAATGGCAGTAATGTCGGGAATTATATCAAATGGCAGTACCACTGGACATATACGGAAGTGTCAGAAAGGATGGCACTTAAAAAAATAGTCTCCAAACAGCACATGATGCAAAGAAAAGAGAAAAAGAGGTGCACTGTGGTCGCTGGATGGCTAAGCTAAGCGACACAAACACCTCAATATCACAGGAATTATTTGTTCTAATCAATGGTATTATTGGTCTAAATCACTGGAAGAAAATGACAAAATCACAGGAATTATTCATTCTAATCAATGGTATTATTGGTCCAAATCACTGGAAGAAAATGACAGAATCACTGGAATTAAATGGCAGTAATGTCGGGAATTATATCAAATGGCAGTACCACTGGACATATACGGAAGTGTCAGACAGGATGGCACTTAAAAAAATAGTCTCCAAACAGCACATAATGCAAAGAAAAGAGAAAAAGAGGTGCACTGTGGTCGCTGGATGGCTAAACTAAGCGACACAAACACCTCAATATCACAGGAATTATTAATTCTAATCAATGGTATTATTGGTCTAAATCACTGGAAGAAAATGACAAAATCACAGGAATTATTTGTACTAATCAATGGTATTATTGGTCCAAATCACTGGAAGAAAAATGACAAAATCCCAGGAATTATTCGTACTAATCAATGGTATTATTGGTCCAAATCACTGGAAGAAAATGACAGAATCACTGGAATTAAATGGCAGTAATGTCGGGAATTATATCAAATGGCAGTACCACTGGACATATACGGAAGTGTCAGAAAGGATGGCACTTAAAAAAATAGTCTCCAAACAGCACATGATGCAAAGAAAAGAGAAAAAGAGGTGCACTGTGGTCGCTGGATGGCTAAGCTAAGCGACACAAACACCTCAATATCACAGGAATTATTTGTTCTAATCAATGGTATTATTGGTCTAAATCACTGGAAGAAAATGACAAAATCATAGGAATTATTCATTCTAATCAATGGTATTATTGGTCCAAATCACTGGAAGAAAATGACAAAATCACTGGAATTAAATGGCAGTAATGTCGGGAATTATATCAAATGGCAGTACCACTGGACATATACGGAAGTGTCAGACAGGATGGCACTTAAAAAAATAGTCTCCAAACAGCACATGATGCAAAGAAAAGAGAAAAAGAGGTGCACTGTGGTCGCTGGATGGCTAAACTAAGCGACACAAACACCTCAATATCACAGGAATTATTTGTTCTAATCAATGGTATTATTGGTCCAAATCACTGGAAGAAAATGACAAAATCACTGGAATTATTAGTTCTAATCAATGGTATTATTGGTCCAAATCACTGGAAGAAAATGACAAAATCACTGGAATTATTTGGCAAGATCACTGTAATTAATAATTATAAATCACTGATATTAATTGGTAAAATCTCGCTATCGCCTGCCTAGTGAAGTGGAATCTAGATGGGATTTTGTACCAGGGACACAATAACTTCATCAATTGTCTAAATCCCAATGCACTAATGGCGGAAAACGGGCGCACGTCTAACAGTGCACTGATTATACTGAGAACTGATTATACTGATCACTGATGATACTACGGAGAACTGACACTGAGCAGCGAGAACAGCACTGGACTATTGTACTGTAGAATACTGGTCACCACAATGCAGCACTGACACTGAGCACAGATATTAAGCACTGATCAGGATATTAGAAGTGACACGGTGCAGCAAGATAACGCTATGGCCTACTGTACTGTACTACTATATACTGGTGGTCACCACAATGCAGCACTGTACTACTAAAAACTGGTCCCCACAATGCAGCAAAGATATTGAGCACTGATCCGGAGAATATAACTGAGTCTGACACGGAGCTGCAAGATACAGCAATGGACAACTGTACTGTACTACTATATACTGGTGGTCACCACAATGCAGCACTGTACTACTATATACTGTTCCCCACAATGAAGCAAAGATATTGAGCACTGATCAGGATAGTAGAACTGAGTCTGACACGGAGCTGCAAGATACAGCAATGGCCTACTGTACTGTACTACTATATACTGGTGGTCACCACAATGCAGCACACTGAGCACAGATATTGAGCTTTTCAGGCAGAGAATGTAGCCACGTCCTCTCCGCTCAATTGACAATGCACGAGTGAAAATGACGGCGACACGCGGCTCTTTATATGGAATCCGAATCTCGCGGGAATCCGACAGCGGTATGATGACGTTTTCCCCCGTTCGGGTTTTGCGTGTTAGGCGGGAAGAACCGAGGCTGCCTCGGACCCGTGTAAACCATGTGAAGTTCGGGGGGATTCGGATCTCGACGAACCGAACCCACTTAACCAGCATGGTTAGCATGCCATGCAACCATGCCATCCACTGCGATCACCCGGTATCCTGCAAGCAGCATTCTAGTGCACATGAGCCACTTTCAAAACTGCAAGGAGTGGAAATTCAGTTTGCCTATGAGCACTAACGCTGATCTTTGCGAGTGCAGATATTGGCTGCAGCGGGGGGACGGAACTGATCAGCAATCCTCACTGAGACTGCTCTGCTGCACGATGCATGTGGTAGAAGGGTAATGCCCCGTGGGCATGGGTTTATCTACAAAGGGTGCAGTGTCAGGGTGTATTGTTCACGCAGGCCCACACAGCACACCCAGCACCAGTGGCAATTGCACTGCATTTCCTGCAGCGCCTACCAAATGTACCAGATGGGAGCCAGGTGCAGGAGAACAGAAAAAGTTGGCTGTACCTACAAACACCTTTTTGCAAGGAGTATATAAGCTAATCGACAATCAGCGATGTGTATAAAAGCCTCATCCGCCGGCACAGGGCAGTCAGCGGCCTCCCTGCTGTATCTGTCCACCCTCAGACCCCTGTATGAACTAGGCTAGCCAATGGAATCTGGTAGGGTGGGGGCAGGCAGGCATGCAGATTCAGCACTCTCCCGTGTTACCAGCTCCCGTCTGGTACATTTGGTAAGTGACATGTTCTGGGAGATCTGTGCATACGCAATATCAGGGGCAGAACATCCGGAGCTGGTGCTCCAGGCACCAACCACTCAGGCATGGAAGAGGTCCCCTCCCCTCAGCACCAATGGCTCCTCCTATTTGCCTCCTCTGAGGTGGCTGACAAGAAGTATATAAACATTACTTTATCGTACCAGAAAAAAACATTGCACTTTTATCAGAGCACAATCAGCTACTAACTGAAACTATAAATTTCTATACATTTCTAATGGGTTTTTCTTATCAGGTTTCATTTCTTATTTCCACTGCAATTGTGTTTTTTATGTACAATTTTATTACTTGAGACAAGTGATACTGATTGCGCAGCTAATTTTATCTGTATTATTCTTTTGCACAGTTTTTATTACGAGGGACAATGTCAACAGCTTTTTTTAAATGTAATACTTTTTTAAACTGCCCATATTCATGGTGGTGGGTTCTACTGACACTGGGGTTTGGGGGTAATGCCCCATTAAATTATGAAAATATTATTAAAATATGCTTAGGGGGGGGGGTCTTGCATCGTATCCATAGGCCCCCATTGTAAAATTACATCCCACCACCCATTAGCAATAGATCACCATTAGTACTGCACCACTCCGTTAATGGTAATAGAGCTCCTGTTGTATTACGCACCGCCCCTGTGTAATAAGTCCCCATTTTTGCAGTACCTCCCCCAGTGACCTATGTCTTTTTGTAATTATTTTACACTCCTCCAACCCCCAGGGCAACAGAAATTTAATGTTACCCTGGGGGTTGGAGGAGTGTAAAATAGTTACAAAAAGACATATGTCACTGGGGGAGGTAGTGCAAAAATGGGGACTTATTACACAGGGGCGGTGCCTAATACAACAGGAGATCGATTACCTTTAACGGAGTGGTGCAGTTCTAATGGTGATCTATTGCTAATGGGTGGTGGGATGTAATTTTACAATGGGGGCCTATGGATACGATGCAAGACCCCCCAAAGCATATTTTTTTCCAATGAAATATTTAAATGACATTTTTTTTTAAAAAGTATGCTTTTAGCTTCATTTAACAAAGCAAGACCCCCCCTAAGCATGCTATTTTTGAGGGTCATTTGACAAAAAAAAAAGTTAGTTAAGTGGTTAAAAAAGCTACTCGGAAACTATCCTACAGTAGTCCAAATAGAAATATCAAGTTACTGTGACTTGATATAGTATAGCAGAAAGACTACGTACTGTCAGCTGCAGGTATCAACTTGCAATTAGACAATCAGTTGTAGATAGTGTTGCTGATAACCATTATCATCAATGTGTGTATTAGACCTTCAGCAAAGCCAAGAGGTACGCCTACTAAAAGGTGTATCTACCGATGTATCCACATCTGTTTATGTGAACATACCGGAGGTCATTCCGAGTTGTTCGCTCGCAAGCGGATTTTTGCAGATTTGCTCATGCTAAGCCGCCGCCTACTGGGAGTGAATCTTAGCATCTTAAAATTGCGAACGATGTATTCGCAATATTGCGATTACACACCTCGTAGCAGTTTCTGAGTAACTTCAACCTTACTCGGCATCTGCGATCATTTCAGTGCTTGTCGTTCCTGGTTTGACGTCACAAACACACCCAGCGTTCGCCCAGACACTCCTCCGTTTCTCCGGCCACTCCTGCGTTATTTCCGGAAACGGTAGCGTTTTTTCCCACACGCCCATAAAACAGCCTGTTTCCGCCCAGTAACACCCATTTCCTGTCAATCACATTACGATCGCCAGAACGATGAAAAAGCCGTGAGTAAAAATCCTAACTGCATAGCAAATTTACTTGGCGCAGTCGCAGTGCGGACATTGCGCATGCGCATTAAGCGGAAAATCGCTGCGATGCGAAGATTTTTACCGAGCGAACAACTCGGAATGACCTCCATACCCTCACTGCAATCGACCTAATCTTGCCTGCCCCTTTCCAGGTGTAAGGAGACGTGAGTTAATGATTCACTATTTTTACTATTAATTCAATGTTCATCCATCAGTGTTGGCTTACAAAACACTTTTTTTGATGCACCATTCTGGCTAATTAACTGCCTATCACTTTTTTCTCTAAGGGGGTACACATGGAGAGATGTATGCTTAATTTCTAACCAATCTGACTAGATTGTTTAGAAATTAAGCACCGATCTATCCATGTGTATGCCCCATAGCGATAGTGATGCGCATCCCCACGCGTCGCTTTCGCTGACTCTAGATTGGCCTGCATGCCAAATCTAGTTAGATCGCTCACTTCACCGCTGGGTGAAGTGAGCATTCCCCCGCCCCCTCGCTCAGCACACAATCTGTACACATCGGTACGTGTGTACGCCCCTTAACCATTGCTTGTTCCAATAAAGAGGCAATGCTGGGGATGGAAAAGTCTTTGTTGGCCACCACTGCCACTTAATCCCCCAACAGGGGCCGATATAGGGGGTAATTCAGAGTTGATCGCAGCAGCAAATTTGTTAGCAGTTGGGCAAAACCATGTGTACTGCAGGGGGGAGCAGATATACCATGTGCAGAGAGTTAGATTTGGGTGGGGTGTTTTCAAACTGAAATCTAAATTGCAGTGTAAAAATAAAGCAGCCAGTATTTACCCTGCACAGTAACAAAATAACCCACCCAAATCTAACTCTCTCTGCACATGTTATATCTGCCCCCCCTGCAGTGCACATGGGTGGTCATTCCGAGTTGTTCGCTCGGTAATTTTCTTTGCATCGCAGCGATTTTCCGCTAACTGCGCATGCGCAATGTTCGCACTGCGACTGCGCCAAGTAAATTTGCTATGCAGTTAGGTATTTTACTTACGGCATTACGAGGTTTTTTCTTCGTTCTGCTGATCGTAGTGTGATTGACAGGAAGTGGGTGTTTCTGGGCGGAAACTGGCCGTTTTATGGGAGTGTGTGAAGAAACACTACCGTTTCTGGGAAAAACGCGGGAGTGGCTGGAGAAACGGAGGAGTGTCTGGGCGAACGCTGGGTGTGTTTGTGACGTCAAACCAGGAACGACAAGCACTGAACTGATCACACTGGAAGAGTAAGTCTGGAGCTACTCAGAAACTGCACAGAGAAGTCTTTTCGCAATATTGCGAATCTTTCGTTCGCAATTTTGATAAGCTAAGATTCACTCCCAGTAGGCGGCGGCTTAGCGTGTGCAATGCTGCTAAAAGCAGCTTGTGAGCGAACAACTCGGAATGAGGGCCATGGTTTTGCCTAACTGCTAACAAATTTGCTGCTGCAATCAACTCTGAATTACCCCCATAGTTTGCAGCCACAAACACATATTGCAGCCAGTTGACTCCAGGAGGTAGCCAAGACAGCTCTGAGAAATGTGCAGTCATACGTCTTGTAGTCGCGTCACTAAGGGGTACATTTACTAAGCAGTGATAAGAGCGGAGAAGTGAGCCAGTGGAGAAGTTGCCCCATCAACCAATCAGCAGCTCTGTATCATTTTATAGTGTGCAAATTATAGATGTTACTTCAGTGCTGATTGGTTGCCATGGGCACTTCTCCACTGGCTCACTTCTCCGCTCTTATCACTGCTTAGTAAATGTACCCCTAAAAGTGGTGACAACCAGGGCGGTGTATTTAATGTCCATGTGCCAAAGACATGTGTCCTTGCAGGTAAGAGACATGACTTCCTGTGTAGGGTGTGCGGCCTCCGTTTCATCATTCTGGGGGTCCTGGAGATGCGGGCTGCCCCTGGAGACCAGTGAGAGTGCAGTGCCAGCTCCTACACAGTGACAGGAGTCGGTTGCTGTATGTAATTTCACAGTGCAGCAACCTGCTCCTGTAACTGAAGAGGAGTCGGCACTTTGGTGTCACCCCTCAGTGGGTGACACCCGGGTGCGGCCCACACCCCGGTTGTGATGCCACTGAGTCATGACAGGGACATTGGCCGCCATCTTTTTTTCTGGCAATTTTGAATGGATCAATGGAAACTTGTTTCCCATGGGCATAATTAGGGGTGTGTCAGCAGTGCCACCGCGCAGTTGGCTTGGCTTTGTCAGCGGCATTCATAATAGTATTAATATAACATTAGCTTATTTTAAAATTTGAATATATAGATTATTTTTTATACACATATATGCATTATCTGCTGTATTTTCCCATCTACCCCTTCTTATTTTTCCTTACTATGGGGGTAATTCAGATCTGATCACTAGGCAGCGATTTTTGCAGTTCTGCGATCAGATAGTCACCGCCTACACTCGCTGTGCAAGTGTGCGATCGCATGTGTAGCAGAGCTGCACAAACTGATTTTGTGCAGTCTCTGCGCAGAGCAGGACTTACTCACCCGCTGCGACCATATCAGCCTGTTCGGGAACAGATTTGATGTCAGACACCCTCCCTGCAAATGCATGGACATGCCTGCGTTTTCCCAGACACTCCCTGAAGACGGTCAGTTGCCACCCACAAACGGCCTCTTCCTGTCAATCTCCTTGCGAATGCCCGTGCGAATGGATCCTTCGCACAATCCTGTCGCAGACCAGCGATCCCCGTAGCAGCCATGTGATGCGCCAGCGCACTGCGGTGCATACACAGTTCGGATCTGATCGCCTGCTGTGCAAAAACGCAGAACAGCGGTCAGATCTGAATTACCCCCCTATGTCCTTTATGCTATGGTAATAAAAATGTAACAAGTAACAAAAAAAACAGCAGTCTGGGCACATTCTATTGCAAAGCCAAGGCAACAAAGATACTCTCTGCCTCGCCATATCTGTGTTCCCGCAGAAGTCTACACAGCATTGTTTACTGATCAGGAGAGACGTAGAACTGTAAAAAAAAAACCTCACGAGCAGGACTGAAGTTGATGATTACTGAGAATGACAAGTGTCAAGCAAGATCTTATACCATAAAATATCATTTACACAAATCAATGTCTGTGTTTTTTTGTATACATGGATGTAGTGGGTAGATTAAGGTGGCCCCTTGCGACTGAAGTGCTTTAAAACAAATAGGCTTTTATTCCAAGGAAATAGTACAGCCAGTGCAGTAGCTTCTTACACAGGAGGATTATCAGCAACTCAGTTACACACAGCAATATACTGTAGGCTCGCGGGAGAACAGCAATATAGTAAGTCAGAGTATGCAACATCTAGTATACAGAGGGGAGCCAAAGGTGCACCCCACCCTATCTCCCACCCTGTACCCAGTGACGCATCTATAATGGGTCAGTGTGTGCGGTGCACATGGGTCCCTGGTTCCAGAGGGGACCCACACCACACACACTACATCCATATCAGCATTTCCCCATGGACTTTAATATGTAAAGATGGCTGCCCGCACCGCTGTGACACTGCCACCCATACTGCCAACACCGCCGCCCACACTGCCGATGCCACCACCAGCACTGGCGGCACCCTACACTGAGGATACTGCCGGCACTCCTGTGCTGCCAACACCACCGCATTGAGGACACCGCCAGCGCTTCTGCGGTGCCGACGCAACCGGCACCCCCGCACTACTGACTCAGCTGGCACCCCTACACTGCTGACACATCCCAGCACTGAGGACACCACCGGCACTCCTGCGTTGCCGACACTGCGATCACCCCTGCACTGAGGACACCGCCGGCACTCATGCACTGCCAACACAACTGGCACCTCCGCACTGCTGACTCAGCCGGCACCCCAGGACTGATGACACACCCCAGCACTGAGGACACCATCAGCACTCCCACGTTGCCGACTAACAAGCACCCCAGCAGTACCAACACCGCCGGCAACCCCACAGTGAGGCAGCACTGCCGACACACCTGCAGTAAGGATATCCCTGGCACCTCTGCACTGCCGACACAGCCAGCAGTACCAACACCACCAGCAACACTGCACCGAGGACACCACCATCACTGCCGACACCGCCGGCAACCACACAATGAGGAATCTGCCAGCAACCCTGTACTGCCGGCACTCCCACTGGTATCCCCTGTCACAGTAAGTGCACTATTGGTGTATCTGCCCTGCACTGTATCCTGCATTGTATCTGAACCACACTGTATCTCACACTATGGGGGTAATTTAGAGTTGATTGCAGCAGCAAATTTGTTAGCAGTTGAGCAAAACCATGGGGGTCATTCCGAGTTGATCGCTCGCTAGCTAGTTTTAGCAGCCGTGCAGACGCTATGCCGCCGCCCACTGGGGAGTGTATTTTAGCTTAACAGGAGTGCGAACGCATGTGCAGCCGAGCTCTACAAAAAACTACTACTCAGTGCTTGCGATCACTTCAGTCTATTCGTGTCCGGATTTGACGTCATACACCCGCCCAGCGAACGCCCAGCCACGCCTGCGTTTTTTCAGACACGCCTGCGTTTTTAGAAACACTCCCTGAAAATTGTAAGTTGACACCCAGAAACGCCCCCTTCCTGTCAATCTTCTTGCGACCGTCAGTGCGAAGGAAAACTTCGCTAGAACCTGTGGACAACCACGACGGGCTTTGTACCTGTACGATGCGCGTGCGCATTGCAGCCCATACGCATGCGCAGAAATGCCGATTTTTAGCCTGATCGCTGTGCTGCGAACAACAGCAGCTAGCAATCAACTCGGAATGACCCCCAATGTGCCCTGCAGGGGGGGCAGATATAACATTTGCAGAGAGAGTTAGATTTGGGTGGGTTATTTTGTTTCTGTGCAGGGTAAATACTGGCTGCTTTACTTTTACACTGCAATTTAGATTTCAGTTTGAAAACACCACACCCAAATCTAACTCTCTCTGCACATGTTATATCTGCCCCCCCCCCCCCCCTGCAGTGCACATAGGCCCTCATTCCGAGTTGTTCGCTCGCAAGCTGCTTTTAGCAGCTTTGCACACGCTAAGCCGCCGCCTACTGGGAGTGAATCTTAGCATAGTAAAATTGCGAACGAAAGATTCTCAAAATTGCGATTACACACCTCTTAGCAGTTTCGGAGTAGCTTCAAACTTACTCGGCATCTGCGATCAGTTCAGTGCTTGTCGTTCCTGGTTTGACGTCACAAACACACCCAGCGTTCGCCCAGACACTCCTCCGTTTCTTCAGCCACTCCCGCGTTTTTCCCAGAAACGGTAGCGTTTTTTCGCACACACCCATAAAACGGCCTGTTTCCGCCCAGAAACACCCACTTCCTGTCAATCACATTACGATCACCAGAACGAAGAAAAAACCGTGAGTAAAATTCCTAACTGCATAGCAAATTTACTTGGCACAGTCGCACTGCGGACATTGCGCATGCGCATTCGCGACTAATCGCTCCGTTGCGAAAAAAAAATAACGAGCAAACAACTCGGAATGACCCCCATGGTTTTGCCCAACTGCTAACAAATTTGCTGCTGCGATCAACTCTGAATTAGGCCCTAAACATGCACTTTATCCGACTAGCAATGTATCCGACCCTCACAGTATCCATCCCACACTGTATCTAACCAGTTATATATCCCACACTGTATCCGACCTGCACTGTATCCAACTCACTCTGTATCCCGCACTGTATCCAACCTGCCCTGTATCCCTCACTGTATCCGACCCGCACTTTATCCTACCCACACAGTATCCAACCAGCACTGTATCCTGCACTCTATTCAACCAGCACTGTATCTAACCCACACAGTATCCAACCAGCACTGTATCCAACCAACTCTGTATACCGCACTGTATCAACCTGCCCTGTATCTCGCACTGTACCCGACCCCCACTGTATCCTACCCACACAGTATCCAACCAGCACTGTATCCTGCACTCTATTCAACCAGCATTGTATCTAACCCACACAGTATCCAACCAGCACTGTATCCAACCCACTCTGTATACCGCACTGTATCAACCTGCCCTGTATCTCGCACTGTACCCGACCCCCACTGTATCCTACCCACACAGTATCCATCCCGCACTGTATCCAACCAGTTATATATCCCACACTGTATCCAACCTGCACTGCATCCAACTCACTCTGTATCACGCACTATATCCAACCTGTCCTGTATCCAGAGCCGGCCATAGGCATAGGCAAACTAGGCAATTGCCTAGGGCATTTGATATGCCTATGGGCATCAGCAGCTTCTGCTGATTAAAATGATATGCAAAATGCCTATATTCCTTGTGTAGCATTTCATATGCAGATACAGCCACAATCTCACACAGTATATAGACATGCTGCATATCATTTTAATCAGCAGAAGCTGCTTGTACATCCTAGCCACATACCAATGCAAATAAGATGCATTTTCATAAAAAAGGTGACCGGCGTTAACACTGAGGCAAGATTTATGAGGAGACATCTGTATCCATGCAGAGGCTGAGGTCACAGTGTTAGTGGCAGTGTGAGTGCTGTGTGCATGTGAGTGGGTTGGTTGTGCAGTAGTGTTCGGAATATGTGTAAGGAGCATTATGTGTGTCATGTAAAAATGCATTAATAATGTGCAATATATGTGTATGGGGCACTATGTGTGTCATTATGTGTATAAGGGCATTAATAATGTGCGGCATATGTGTAACAGGGTACTACTGTGTGTGTGTGATTATGTGTATAGGGGCACTAATAATGTGTAGCAAATGTGTAGGGGGCACTATGTGTGTCATTATGTGTATAAGGGCATTAATAATGTGCAGCATATGTGTAAGGGACATTATGTGTAAAAGGGCATTAATAAAGGTTGTCATAATGTGTAAGGCGCATTATGTTTATAAGGACATTAATAATGTGTCTCTTATGTGTAAGGGGCATTACTGTATGGCATTATGTGTATAAGGTGCTCTACTATGTGGCATTGCGTATAGAAAGGGCACTACTGTGTCGTCTAATGTGAATAAAGAGCAATAGCGTGTGGTGTAATGTGAATAAGGAGCAATTCAGTTATGTAATGTGAATAAGGGGCTCTACTGTGAGGAGTATAAGGTAAAGTGATACTACTGTGGGATGTAATATGAATTATGGACACTATCGCATGATCAAATGTGAATAAAGTTGCAGTACTGTGTGGCGTAATTGGAATTGGGGTTACTATTGTGTTGCCATGCCCCTTGCCAGCATAAACACACCCCTTTTTGGGCTGTGCGCCAAATGTCCGAACTGTTCCTATTTAAATTATAGGGGGTACAAACACCAAAATAAGGACTCCTATGGATGAGGGGTGGTGGTGCTGGGAAAGAGTTGCAAGGTCAGAGGCGGAACCAGCGGTGGTGCTAGGGGGCACCAGCCCAAACCTTGCCTAGGGCATCATATTGGTTAGGGCCGGCTCTGCCTGTATCCCACACTGTATCCAACCCACACTATATCTGACCCGCACTGTATCCAATCCACACTGTATGGCCACTATTGGTGAAAACAATATTGGCCCTCATTCCGAGTTGTTCGCTCGTTGCCGAGTTTCGCTATATTGCGATTAGTCGCTTACTGCGCATGCGCAAGGTTCGCAGAGCGCATGCGCTTAGTTATTTTACTCAAAAGTTAGGTATTTTACTCACGGCATAACGAGGATTTTTCAACGTTCTGGTGATCGGAGTGTGATTGACAGGAAGTGGGTGTTTCTGGGCGGAAACTGGGCGTTTTATGGGAGTGTGCGGAAAAAACGCTGGCGTTTCTGGGAAAAATGCGGGAGTGTCTGAAGAAATGGGGGAGTGTCTGGGCGAACGCTGGGTGTGTTTGTGACGTCAAACTAGGAACGAAACTGACTGAACTGATCGCAATGGCTGAGTAAGTCTGGAGCTACTCAGAAACTGCTAAGAATTTTCTATTCGCAAATCTGCTATTGTCACATTAAAATCCAAAGCCAGCCGACGAATTAGAACCAAACCGAAATCCAGCAAAAATGGCCCGGCGCACATCTCTAGTTTATATAACTTAACTCCTTTTAATTGAACAAAGGGTATAGGGAATAATACAGACCTGATCGCTCGCAAGGTTTTTTTTGCACTGCTGCGAACAGAAAGTCTCCGCCCATAGGGGAGTGTATTTTTGCTTTGCAAGTGTGCGATCGCATGTGTAGCAGAGTTGTATGAAAAGATCTTGTGCAGTCTCTGCACAGCTCAGGACTTACTCAGTCGCTGTGATCACATCAGTCTGTTCGGGGCCGGAACTGACGTCAGGAACTCTCCCTACAAACGCTTGGGAACGCCTGCGTTTTTCCAACCACTCCCTAAAAACGGTAAGTTGTCACCCACAAACGCCTTCTTCCTGTCAATCTCCTTGTGAACGGCCATGCAAATGGATTCTTCGCACAAACCCATCGTTGAGCGGCGATCAGCTTTGTTTCCGTGCGATGCGCCTGCGCATTGTGGTGAATACGCATGCGCAGTTGTGACCTGATCGCAGCGCTGCAAAAAACACTAGCAAGCGATCAGGTCTGAATTACCCCCATAGTTCTTTCCAGAACTACAGAAGCTAACCGTTTCTTCAAATGTGGGTGATTTACACTCTACCATAATAGAGTAAAATGTTAAAATTTTAGTTAACTTTGAGTTAAAGTGAACGAAGTAAATTTTTTATGCTCATTTCGTACAAACACTGCTATGTGTCAGTGTATATATCTTATTTTTCTGTGACTGAAAAAAAGAAAACCGGCATGAAATCATTCCAGCCACATATGGCTCTAGTCCGTTACAACTATTCTGTACCCTGTTTTCTCAAAAATGTCTCTCACTCTTTCTCTTTTAACATTGAACCCTCTATGTATAAATAGTCCAATAGAATGGGTATTCCTGGAACTGTAATCAATAGGAAAATAATGTGATTTAGGCAAATGATGGACTGTCAGCAGTCACCCACTGAGCCTTCCCCTTTAGCTCCCAGTTCTATATTACCTATGTAACTTATTCACTGCCTTGTTACAAAGCAGAGAATAAGACTGAATTGAAGTGTGCCACATAGGTAGTAGTGATGAGCACCGGAAATTTTTCGGGTTTTGTGTTTTGGTTTTGGGTTCGGTTCCGCGGCCGTGTTTTGGGTTCGAACGCGTTTTGGCAAAACCTCACCGAATTTTTTTTGTCGGATTCGGGTGTGTTTTAGATTCGGGTGTTTTTTTCAAAAAACCCTAAAAAACAGCTTAAATCATAGAATTTGGGGGTCATTTTGATCCCAAAGTATTATTAACCTCAATAACCATAATTTCCACTCATTTTCAGTCTATTCTGAACACCTCACACCTCACAATATTATTTTTAGTCCTAAAATTTGCACCGAGGTCGCTGGATGACTAAGCTCAGCGACCCAAGTGGCCGACACAAACACCTGGCCCATCTAGGAGTGGCACTGCAGTGTCACGCAGGATGGCCCTTCAAAAAACTACTCCCCAAACAGCACATGACGCAAAGAAGAAATAAAAGAGGCGCAATGAGGTAGCTGTGTGAGTAAGCTAAGCGACCCTAGTGGCCGACACAAACACCTGGCCCATCTAGGAGTGGCACTGCAGTGTCACGCATGATGGCCCTTCCAAAAAACACCCCCCAAACAGCACATGACGCAAAGAAAAAAAGAGGCGCAATTAGGTAGCTGTGTGACTAAGCTAAGCGACCCTAGTGGCCGACACAAACACCTGGCCCATCTAGGAGTGGCACTGCAGTGTCACACAGGATGGCCCTTCAAAAAACTACTCCCCAAACAGCACATGACGCAAAGAAGAAAAAAAAGATGCGCAATGAGGTAGCTGTGTGACTAAGATAAGCGACCCTAGTGGCCGACACAAACACCTGGCCCATCTAGGAGTGGCACTGCAGTGTCACGCAGGATGGCCCTTCCAAAAAACACCCCCCAAACAGCACATGACGCAAAGAAAAAAAGAGGCGCAATGAGGTAGCTGTGTGACTAAGATAAGCGACCCAAGTGGCCGACACAAACACCTGGCCCATCTAGGAGTGGCACTGCAGTGTCACGCAGGATGGCCCTTCAAAATACTACTCCCCAAACAGCACATGACGCAAAGAAGAAAAAAAAGATGCGCAATGAGGTAGCTGTGTGACTAAGATAAGCGACCCTAGTGGCCGACACAAACACCTGGCCCATCTAGGAGTGGCACTGCAGTGTCACGCAGGATGGCCCTTCCAAAAAACACCCCTCAAACAGCACATGACGAAAAGAAAAAAAGAGGCGCAATGAGGTAGCTGTGTGACTAAGATAAGCGACCCAAGTGGCCGACACAAACACCTGGCCCATCTAGGAGTGGCACTGCAGTGTCACGCAGGATGGCCCTTCCAAAAAACACCCCCCAAACAGCACATGACGCAAAGAAAAAAAGAGGCGCAATGAGGTAGCTGTGTGACTAAGATAAGCGACCCAAGTGGCCGACACAAACACCTGGCCCATCTAGGAGTGGCACTGCAGTGTCACGCAGGATGGCCCTTCAAAAAACTACTCCCCAAACAGCACATGACGCAAAGAAAAAAAAGATGCGCAATGAGGTAGCTGTGTGACTAAGATAAGCGACCCTAGTGGCCGACACAAACACCTGGCCCATCTAGGAGTGGCACTGCAGTGTCACGCAGGATGGCCCTTCCAAAAAACACCCCCCAAACAGCACATGACGCAAAGAAGAAAAGAGGCGCAATGAGGTAGCTGTGTGACTAAGATAAGCGACCCAAGTGGCCGACACAAACACCTGGCCCATCTAGGAGTGGCACTGCAGTGTCACGCAGGATGGCCCTTCCAAAAAACACCCCCCAAACAGCACATGACGCAAAGAAAAAAAGAGGCGCAATGAGGTAG